>NC_030815.1:28051979-28679479 GCF_001704415.2 Capra hircus | reverse complement strand
CAACTTAGGTCATAAGAAAGGCTGGCTGGAAGGGCTCAACTTAGGTCATAGGAAACTGGGGACCTTAGTTCTTGCGTTTGGTTGGATTCCTCAGGTCTTCACTATCGAGTCTTGTGCCCCCACCTCTCCATGTAGTTTCTGCATCTGGTTTCTCCCTTAGAGTGGCTGCACCTCTTATACTCTCTTTACCCAGCGCATAAGATCTTCCAAAAATCTGCCACACCTTCCAAATACTTAGGCCCAGAACTGGCACAATGTCACCTAATGATGCATTTTTTGGTTTAAAAAAGTCACAATAAGATACAAGGCTATTCCAGATTCAAGGGACAGGACTTCACAACCAAGAGGCATGGTTCCTTACAGGCCACCAATGTTAACGATTTACTACATACAGCCTAAAAAGCTTTTTCCTCCAGCTCTTCCAATTATTCAGTAAACTCTTGCATTAAATATAACAAATACTTTTTCTGCTTGAAATACCTAGTGTAATATTCTGTTGACTGTAACAAAGATCTCTCCCTTATGCAATTCCAAATGCAAATATTTTCTCTATGATTAACAAAAAAGAACCCCATTAATAGTAGCGAGTTGATTTCTCTTCTTCTTACCCCTTCATGTAATTATTCAAATTCCAACATAATCCCTGTAGTTTTTCCACAGTTATTTTTAGGAGCCCTTGTGGTTTTTTCAAATCAGATACTTCCTTCCTAAAAGACCACCCAGCAGCAAGATTAAAGTTGAGTTTTATCAACCTTTCAAAGAAAGGTTATTCTTTTAGTATTTAAAGATGAGTATGAAAAGATCCCTAATTCATTATACAAATTCAGTATAATGCTGACACTAAAACATATAAAAGCATATTAAAAACTTACAGATTTTTGCCTTCTACAATGATGTCTGGATTTCCAGTCACCAAAGAGTAGTCAGAATAGTCAAACCTGAGTTTCATCCAGGGGGAAGCAATAAACCTTGCCCCTTGAATATAAGTTAAAGGGACCATGGGAAATAACACATAGGTACTTGTTAATTACATTCTGCTGGTTTTCTTGTTCAGCATACCACTTACAGTGCTCACTAAAGATGCAAAAATAGAATTTTGGTTAAAAAAATAGGAAATTAGAAAAAGATACTTTCTTAATATAAAAATAATTTCTAATAGGTCAAAATTAAAGAGATTAAATGTAAGAATTAGTTCACATTATTGCCATGAATAAAAGCTTTTTATCTTTAAAAAAATCTTTATTTATTTACTTTTGGCTGTGCTGAGTCTTCATTGCTGCGTGGGCTTTTCTCTAGGTGGTATTCCCCAGCTACTGTGTGCAGGCTTAGTTGCCCTGCAGCATATGGGATTTTCCCAGACCAGGGATTGAACCGGCAAGCCGCGCATTGCAAGGCAAACTCCCAACCACTGGACCATCAGGGAAGCCCTCAGTTCAGTTCACTTCAGTCGCTCAGTCGTGTCTGACTCTTTGCGACCCCATGAATTGCAGCACGCCAGGCCTCCCTGTCCATCACCAACACCCGGAGTTCACTCAAACTCATGTCCATCAAGTTGGTGATCCCATCCAGCCATCTCATCCTCTGTCGGCCCTTTCTCCTTTTGCCCCCAATCCCTCCCAGCATCAGAGTCTTTTCTAATGAGTCAACTCTTCGCATGAGGTGGCCAAAGTATTGGAGTTTCAGCTTTAGCATCAGTCCTTTCAATGAACACTCAGGACTGATTTCCTTTAGAATGGACTGGTTGGATCTCCTTGCAGTTGAAGGGACTCTCAAGAGTCTTCTCCAACACCACAGTTCAAAAGCATCAATTCTTCGGTGCTCAGCTTTCTTCACAGTCCAACTCTCACATCCATACATGACTACTACCACCTCTTTTATTTAAATTGTTCTGAGAATTCTATCCAATGCAGTAAGCTAGGGAACAGAAGTAATCTATAACTACCAAGACCAAGGGCTTCCCTGGTGGCTCAGATGGTAAAGAATCTGCCTGCAATATAGGAGACCTGGGTTCGATTGCTGGGTTGGGAAGATCCCCTGGAGAAGGGAAGAGCTACCCACTCCAGTATTCTAGCCTAAAGAAGTCCATGGACAGAGGAACCTGGCAGGCTACAGTCCTTGGAGTCGCAGAGTTGGATACAAACTGAGCAACTTTCACTCAACTCACTCACCAAGACCAAAGAGAACAAATCATTATTTAGAGAGAATTATTACCAAAATATCCTAAGAAAATGGCTATTAGCATTAATTCTGAACTGTTGTAACTGACTATAAGAGGAATACATTCAAAATTAATAATCTTTTTAAAAAATCCTAATAATTATATAAAGGTGAACATAGGCAAAACTAACTAACCTGTCATGATAGAGGTCAGAATAGTGGTTTAGAGTAACAGTTGTAACTGAGATGTGGTCCAGTTAGAGAATGTACTGGAAGGAAAATCCCCAAAACCAAAACTAATCCAAACAAAAACAAACTTTTTAAACCTAGTAATAAATTTAATAAGAATTTATAAAATTATGGGGCAAAAACTATATAAGTTTTACTGAAGGAAATAAAAGAAAATCTAGAATGGAGAAATATATTCCTGGCTGGGTGGATTTAATACCATAAAAATGTCAATTATCCTCCAAGTGATCTAAAAATTTACTCTAATTCCTTGATAAACTGATTGTAAAGTTCACTTGAATGGTTGCCCATGTCATTTAGAGAAAAGGCCCTATACAAACCATTTACCTCCCACTGTCCCACTGGCTTTTTTGTTTTATGAATGTGGGCCATTTTTAAAGTCTTTATTGAATTTATTACAATATTGTTTCTGTTTTATATTTCAATTTTTTGGCCCCAAGGCATGTGGGATCTTAGCTTTTCACCACTGGACTGCCAGGGAAGTTTCCCTCCCTTTAGCTTTTATTCCTTATAGCCAATCTCTGCCATTTGCTCTCTTCTCTAGTCAAACTGGCCTCCTTGTTACTTCTCCAACATGTCAGGCAAGTTCCTATCTCAAATCCTTTGCAGTTGCTAGTCTCTCTTTCAGAAATGCTCTTTCTCTAAATAGCTACATGCTTGCTCCTTCACCACCTACAGGTCTTTGCTCAAATGTTATCCACTTAGGGGGGCCTTCCCTGATTACCTGATCTAAAATTGGAACACCCGACCTACCGACCACCACCCACATGCATTTTCTTCCACCACCCACATGCATTTTCTTCCCTACTTCTTTGTCTATTTTTTTCGTAGCACTTATCCTCATCTGGCAGGCTATATATTTGTTTATTGCTTGTATCAACTGTTGACCCCTTCTAACAGAAAACACACGTGCAAAACCCACGTGCACACAGAAACCCCATTGATCAGAAAATGAAAGTCGCTCAGTTGTGTACAACTCTTTGCAACCCCATAGTCCATGGAATTTTCCAGGCCAGAATACTAGAGTGGGTAGCCTTCCCCTTCTCCAGGGATTGATTAGAAAAGCTACATTTATTTTACTTTACTTTTGTTTAAGGGAAAACATCACTGTGACAGGGTCTAAGGGGTGCCTCAAAATGAGGAAATTAGGGAGAGGCATTAATAGAAATTTAGGACCTGAGCTGAGTGGTTTTAAGGCAGGTCTTGCAAGGTGGGGAACTAGTTGAGATTGAGCAGGGTTTATGATTTAATAGCTTTGGATTAGTGGACTCAATGAAGGAAGAATTTTGAAGTGAATCTTGATGAGCTAGCAGTTTTGATAGATAAATTGTTTAGTTAGTTCACGTTATATTACCCAACGAGAAACTAATATTTTTATTTTGTTACTGTTTAACACAGGGACGCGAGAATTGTGTTGGTTCAAATTCCCAGTCTCCTCTTGTATCATTCTCCAGGCTAATCTGGAGGAGCATTATCATTGGGGGATGTAATCAACTCAGATCTGCACCATGTTGGATATGCTATGGTTGAGTATAATTTTTGATAGTAGTGGTTCCAACTACTGCAAGTGTCAGCTTTTCTTGTTTTGTTTTTGTTTGTTTTTTGGTAGAAGATCATCAGTGGGCATAGTGACTGTTCAACTGCCTAAAGATTCTGGAGTTCTAATTTGAGAAGGGTGACATGAACGAATGCTAACCTACTTTGAGTAAAGTGTCCAGATGAAACTAACAGAGTAGATTCCATTTCTACTACGAAGAGCTCACAGAACCAGAGATTTGGGTATTAGCCAGATTATTTAGTCTCATGATACTTATTTTTCCAGGTCTTTTTAGTGATAGTAAAGATCCCAGAGAAATCTGCAGAAATCTAAGTACATCATTATTTCCCTTAGGCAGCACACGCTGTCCTTCAGGAAGCCAGCACAACATCTGATGACTCTGTTTGGGACCATTATTTGTCTGTCTCATGAAATTTTTTAGGGGACGAGTTCCACAGTCTTAGGCATCTTATCTAGTTTAAATATTTTCTGAACCATAAGCATGTAGGATTACTCCTACTTTTCAAGCCTCTTAGAAAGCATAAAATGAAAAGCCTTGAGTATAGAAGTATACAGTTCCTCAAATCTTCAGCATTTAAATGCAAATCAAATCCAAGTTTTCCTTAGTTAAATTAATTTGTTTAAAGTTTTTTTTTCTGTGAAGATACTTTTGTGGGCTAAAATGAAACTTGGGTAATATTGAAATTTATCTTGAAAGCAAGTATCAATTAACCAAGATAACTTATCTCTGTTCAACCTGCTGGTAGCAGTCAGTTACTGTGCCACAAATTTAGTACCAGTTTAAAGGGAACAATCAATGTTATATTTTTTGTGATAATATCTCTATGGAGTTGTCAAATGGTATGGTAATGTTTTTCAACATTATATAAGTGTTGGTGTCAGGAAAATATATTTGTAATAAAGAGATCACTAGTTAGTTCTAAAGTGAAAGAGCTTGGGGTTAAGTGCACTAGTGTTCCTTTCTTACAAGATCAATAAAGATAATAGAGCCTTTGAACATATTCCATCTGTTTTAAAATCCTTTCCAAGCTCTATTTCTATTGGTTACAAAGGCTAGCTCCTACAAAAATTTCCTCCTTTAACAAGTTTGTCAAGCTGAAAATTCTGAGAACACAGTCCTTCATAATTGGCCTCACTTCAGATACCAGTCTCTAAGTGTGGTGGTCCCCAGGGTGACCCTCACTTCTGACCAGTTGCCTGCAAATTCAGGGGTTTCCATGACCACTGTCAAGTTTGATAACTCATTCAAAAGACTCAGAGAACTCAGTTGGAGCCAACTCCTGAAGATTGTGAAGGACAGGGAAGCCTGGAGTGCTGCAGGCCATGGGGTCACAAAGAAAACATAACTTAGCAACTGAGCAACAACCTCTAGGCTGAGGAGGAATGAATGAGCAATGCAAGAACTGGAGACTAGAAGAAGAGCCTTCTCCCACCAATTACTTCCCCAAGATTGAGATTCAGATCTCTTCAGATTCTTGCTCCTTGGAAGGAAAGCTATGACAAACCTAGACAGTGTATTAAAAAGCAGAGACTTTACTTTGCCGACAAAGGAAATCAATCCTGAATATTCATGGGAGAGACTGATGCTGAGGCTGATACTTTGGCCACCTGAGGCAAAGAACCAACTCATTGGAAAACACCGTGATGCTGGGAAAGACTGAAGGCAGGAGAAGGAGATGACAGGAAGAGATGTTTGGACAGCATCATTGACTTAATGGACATGAGTTTGAGTCAGCTCAGGAAGATGGTGAAGGACAGGGAAGCCTGTCGTTCTGCAGTCTATGGGGTTGAAAAGAGTAAGACACGACTGAGTGACTGAACAACAGCTACCACATACACAGCCAGTCAGGCTGCCAGTGGTGAAGAAACTCAGTAGAGGGGTCTGTCGAAGTGGTCCACCAGTGCTGGAGAGTACGGGCAGCCTGGGTCAATCTGTAAAAGTGGCCAGCTCTTGCTGAAGGATGTAAATTGGTTGGACCTGATCTAAAGTAGCCTCAAGAAGAGAAAGCATAGCCTGAGAATAAAGATGGAGCTCCTCTGTTGGGTCCCTGTGCTGGAAAATGATAATGGAGATCTACAGCCTAAAGGAAAAATGTCTTCCTGCAGTTGTGGCCATGCAGTGTCACTCCATTGAACCACCATGACACCTCATTTGCTTGTGACAGAGGAGTGATGGTGGGGGCCAGCACTAACATCATGAATCAGGGCAAGAAAGTATAGATTTGGAGCAGAATAGTAATATTAAATTGCTAACCAGTGCAATAAAAAGTTCTCAGATGCTGAACATTTTTTATACTTTATTTTTATCCTAAATTTAAGACTTCTCATGACAGTTTTAAGTTGATTAAAATTTAGAGATTGTCAAATAAGCCTAATTATTTTTACTATTTTTTTTATAGGCTGAGGGATGACAGGAGTGGTATATTAGTGAGTTAATGCGTCTAGTTACATAAGATAAAAGCAGAATTTCTGGATGCTCATAAACTTCATCAATAATCAGATGAAAGTGAATTCAAAGAACATTAGAACAATGGCATATCACTTTTTGCTTATCAGATTGGAAAAGTTTCAATACTGCAAAAAAATCTACTGCTGGCAAGGGCAAAAAGAAGTAGATACTCTCACATACTGTTGATATTTCTCTAAACTGATAGTCTTCCTGAAAAGTAATCTGTTACTGTGCATGAAAAATTAAAGTACAGCTATCGAATGTTGACTCTTTAAAAGCTCATCATAAAAAATGTGATGTTTATTAGATTTACTGTAGTAAATCTACCTGACTGAGGTAGAACACTACCTTGACTGAGCCTCAGTAGTGACTCGAAAAATTAGGGCCAGTTATTTTTAGGGTTTTAGGGCTTGGGTTGAATACTTTTTGGGAGAGAAGCAAGTCAGGGAAATGTTTGGGATTGGGCAGAGTTTATAATATAAAGTCTTAGATTGGTGGGCACAGCAAAGCAATGGTTTTGAAGCAATTGTTGGTAAATAAACTATTAGCCTTTGTAAGCAATCGGTTTAGGAAGCTTACAGTTTTATCTCCCAGGAAAAATTATTAGCTAGAGCAAGCAACCACGTTATTTTTGTTTGGTATCAGAATTGTCTAACAAAAGTACACGAAAACTATGTCTAGTTCAACTATTATTTAACATAGGGACAGATTGGTTTCAGTTTTCAATGCTTATCTTTTCATCCATCAATTGCTATTCTAGTTTATATTATGACTTTAAAAAGACAAATAGGCAAAGTGTACATATGGAGACAGTTTTATTTTTTAAATAAAGAAACAAAGCAGAAACAACCTAAATGATAGGACAAATAAATTATGGCCCTTCATAAAATGGATTATAATATAGCCATTAAAAAGGTATGTTTTTTATATTAACATAGAAATTTATCAAAGCTCACTGGGTCAGGAAGATCCCCTGGAGGAGAGCACAGCAACTTACTCTAGTATTCTTGCCTGGAGAAATCCCATGGATGGAGGAGCCTGGTCGGCTACAGTCCATGGGGTCACAAAGAGTCCTTAGCATGCATGCCTATGTCAAAGCTATATTGTGAAGTTAAAAAAAAAATCATCTATTGACCAATCAATAGTAGTGATGTGCTAGAGCTGCCTCCCACAGGACATTTGAGAGCTGAATGTCATATTTCTTCTGAACTCTGTAGTCAGATACTGCGTGTTGGTTGCTTGAAATTAGACACAGTGGCAGTATTTAGAGCACATCCATCAAGGAAATCAGCACACCACTGGCTTCAGAAAACATGACTAGCACAGACTTGAATTCTCAGACCATTAATCGTTTAGGTCAGAAAAAAGTCCAGGAAGAGGTCAGCACTGAAGCAGTGTCATCAAGGCCCTTTATATTCTCCCCTCAGTAGGTGTGCATTTACATTTCGTCATACAAAACTGGCCACACAGCCAACCCTAGCTACCAGTGAGCTTTGGAGAAACCGGTAGCTGGCAGGAGGAAATAGGATACTGTGATCAGAGCATTCATCTCTTGGAGTTGCAAACAGATTGAGGTTTTCAGCAAGAATGGGATAGGATATGGAAAAGCAGCTAATAGTGTCTGTTACTAGTGTGTGTGTGTGCACACTGTGTGAATATAAAAATAAATGAATAAACAAATAAATGTGCCTTCTTTTAAGATGTATTTGTTTATGCATCAAAAGGTTTTCCAGGTGGTACTAGTGATAAAGAATCCGCCTGTCAATGCAGGAGATGCAAGAAATTGGGTTTGATCCCTGGTTCGGGATGATCCCCTGGAGGAAGAAATGGCAACCCACTCCAGTGTTCTTGCCTGGAAAATTCCATGGACAGAGGAGCCTGGTAGGCTATAGCCCATGGGGTTGCAAAAAGTCAGAGACGACTGTGTGACTGAGCGCACACACACACACACACACACACACATTTATGTATCAAAATGTTATATTTCTTTATAGAAATATAATACATTGCTAACAGTTTTTAAATCTAGAGTGGGAAGGTAGGACTTTGGGGAGACTTTTTAAAAAATTTGTTTTTGGCCATGCCCACAGCATGTTGGATCTTAGTTCCCCAACCAGGCATGAGACCAGCGCCCCTTGTGTTGGAAGCTCGGAGGTTTAACGCTGGACTGCCAGGGAAGTCCCTGAAACTTTTACTTTCAAAATTGCCCTGATTTAAGTGACTATGTATTTATTATAAAGAACAAAGGATAAAGATGGATGCTTTTTGAAAAAAATGAGAATACATGTGAAACCCCTTAGCATAGTGCTTGGCACATGTTTAATAAATAATGTGATCAGGGTTTAAACCTTTTATATTAGCCTATACATTTACAAACTTTTAATATAAGTCCACGTCTACCTCTTACTCCATTTATTTGCGTTTTCTGTTGCTAATGTGAATGAGAGGGAAGATTTATTGTGAAGTAGAAAGCAAAGTTGGAAAGGCAGGTAGTGACAAGAATAAGAGCCCTTGATTGATGGAAGAAAAGTTTGGGTTTTATCCAGTAAGGATTGAGGAGCCATTAAAAGAATTAATGAAGAGGGTAAGTAACATAGTCAGTGTTATGCTTCAGAAGGATGTTTCCATTGTGGCACACAGTATGGGGATTGAAAGAGCGAAAAACTGGAGCTACCAAGGGCAACAGTTATGTTAGGCCTTGCAGTTCTAAGAACTGAGACCAAAGCAGAATAATAATCAAGCACCTGGTGTCTGAACCTTCTGGGAGAGGTTACTGAAGGGTCAAAAGGATGTGGCTTATCTGGTGCTTAAAAAACCCGAGGCTCAAATGTACACAATCAGCTCCTAATACTCCTTCGTGTCAGAAAGGTGCATATGAGCCCTCAGGCCTACTTTTGATTTTTTTCTATTTTTTGGTCCTTTCCTCTCAAGTTTCCAGGTTCCAAAATGCCCTAGATGCTTTGCACAGAAGGATATGGATGATTTGTGTTAGCCACAGAAAGGTCCTGACTTACAAGTGTCTGGATATGAAACCGTAAAAAAACAAATAAATGAAGATGATTAGTAGGAGGCATAGAAAGACCACAGGAGACAGAAAAAAAGTAAGTAGGATTTAGTAATTCTCAGATGAAGGGACTGAGAGCCTGAGAGAGAAGAAAGATTCTCTAAACTTTTTTCATTCGGGTGTCTAAGAGATTGTGTGCATAAGTGCTCAGTAGCTCAAGTGTCTGATTCTTGCAACCCCATGGACTGTAGCCCGCCAGGCTCCTTTGTCTATGGAATTCTCCAGGCAAGAATACTGGAATGGGTTGCCATTTTCTTCTCCAGGGGATCTTCCTGACCCATGAATGGAACCTGTGTTTCCTGCATTGTCAGATGAATTCTTTACCACTGAACCACCTGGGAAGCCCATCTAAGAGATGAAAAGTTTCATAAATAGGTAGAGGAGCAGTTTGTGAGGCTCCAATGAGAAAGAGAATTCACTTTTAGATATGCTAAATTTGATATTGACAGACATTAAAGTGGCACTGTTCAAATGAGAGTTAAAAATTCAAGACCAGAGCTCAGATTATGATATTATGATATGTGAGGGAGACATAAAAAAACTCAAAGTTGTGGAGCCAGAGTCCACACTTGTAGGAATGGATGATATCACCAAAGAAGCTAATATGGTAAACCATGAAGGTTGAGGGCAGAAACTGAGAAAATATCCTCTTAAGGGGCAAGAAGGGGATAACTGTTTCCTGTGCAGCAGCAAAAGGGCCAGAAGGCTGCCTGAACCCTGAGTCTCACCTATGCTAGAGAGAAATTTGAGCGATCAAAGTGCCAACGAAATCAAGGAGCCTGGCATTTAGTAATGACATCATTATTGACTACTGCTGCTACTGCTAAGTCACTTCAGTCGTGTCCGACTCTGTGCCCACCAGGCTCCACCATCCCTGGGATTCTCCAGGCAAGAACACTGGAGTGGGTTGCCATTTCCTTTTCCAATGCATGAAAGTGAAACATGAAAGTCAAGTCGCTCAGTTGTGTCCAACTCTTAGTGACCACAGAAGCTGTTTTAGTAGAGTAGGGGTGACAGATCAAGTGATATCTCAAAAGGAAGACTGAGATGACTATTGTGACTCGAGGCTAAAAGAAAAGTGGGCTAGATAGCATCTTTCACTGCACCTTTCCTAAGCAGCAGCATGTTACGTAAAGAAGAGACGCAGAATTGACCTTGTAATTACTAGAAACACGTAGAAAATCTCCAAGTATTTGGTAAGTCTGATTTGCGTGCATGTGTGCTTGGTTGTGTCCAACTCTTTTGTGACCCCATGGACTGTAGCCCACCGGGATTCTCTGTCCATGGGATTTTCCAGGCAAAAATACTGGAATGGGTTGCCATTTCCTCCTCCAGGGGATCTTCCTGACCTAGGGATTGAACCCAAGTCTCCTGCATCTCCTGCACTGGGAGGTGGATTCTTTACGACTGAAACACTTGGGAAGCCCCAACAGTCTGATTTACTGTGTAATTATTAGAACTTTCTGCTCAGTATTCTTCATTAGCTCTGTTGCTTGGTAAACTAAGTATGACCTAGAAGGCCCTCTGTGATCTCCAGCCTGATGTCTTACTCCCCACACACCTCCAACCCCAAGATCACACACACAAAGCTTTGTTCAGTTTTCCAAATACCTCATGCTGTTTCTTTGTCCTGATGTTTCTAACTTCCATGTCTTCCAATTCCTTCTAACTTGTTGAATCTATAACCATCTTCCCAGATTGAACTTAAAGCTCTCTATAAAGCTTTTCTGGTTGTTCAGGGTTGACATTAACAGTGGAAAAGACCCTGATGCTGGAAATAATTGAGGGCAGGAGGAGAAGAGGGCGGCAGAGGATGAGATGGTTGGATGGTATCATCAACTCAATGAACATGAGTCTGAGCAAACTCTAAGAGATGGTGAAGGGCAGGGAATCCTGGCATGCTGCATCCATGGGGTCACAGAGAGACATGAAGGACAACAGTGGTACCTTTGGCATTTCTTGCTGTACAATATTCACTTCTGTTATTTTGGTAAAACAAACAAAAAATATAAATATTTAAAAATTGTAAAAAAAAAATAAAGGCCCTAATGTCGTTAGCTTGCTGTAACTTCCAATTTCCTTTCTCCATGTTACAGTGGGCTATTTTTTCCTTTCCATAAACTCTTTGAAGCTATTATCCTCTTTCTGCCTAGACTATTAAGAAGCGAGATGTGCCTCCTTTCTTAATCTAAATGTCTAAACTCAGGCCAATTAAAGTTTCAGTGCTACACGAATCAGGGAGGGCTTAATCTCAATTTGTGTTTGCATTTATGACCGTTGGTTCTCCTGGGGACGAGGCAGACGGAAAGACGGCCCCTGTTACACCTAGTTTCAGGTTGATTACAATCGACACGGGACTATTTTAGCATAAAAGGCTCGATTTGTATTAAACACCTTTTTGGGAAGAGGAGGTAGTGGTGCTGAAGATATAATCCTTTATCAAAATCCCGCCAGTTTGCATTGTTCTTTGGGGAATAGGCTTTCAACAAACAAGGAACAAAAGAGGATTTGGTTTTCCAATTTCCCTGAGGCGTTAGCGGCTTCCAGGAGAAATTTAAGTATAAATTATCAACGAGGAAAGCGTGTGTTGTGTGTGTGTTGCGGGGTTGGTTGGGGGCGTAGGAAGAGGAGGAGGGCAGGAAAGGGAGCTGGAGCACACGCTAAGGTTCCGAGGACTTTTTCGCGAGTTACCTATTTATGTTATATTTATAGTTAGAGGCGCTGCAACTGCATCAGCGCACTGACCCGCACTTTCCGGCCCCGTTTACAACCACAAGCTGGGATACAATGGGGATGGGAGGAGGGGACTAGAAGCGTCCGGCAGTTGGGAGCTGTCTAAACAGCGGGAAACCAGCCACTGGTGCAGAAGCCAAGCCCAGAGAATTTCCCCCTGGCTCCGGCACCGGACTTCGGCACCCCGAAGGAGGGCAGTGATACTAAGGATCAGCAGGGGAGCTAGCTTACATATGGAGCACCCGGGATTCGACTTCGTAAGATTTTTATTCAGTAGGCGGGTTTCTGAGCTAGGGCTTAGAAACCGGCCTTTTCAGTCAGCTCTCTGGGGACTCTAGGACTGTGACCCGGGACCTCACGCCGAGACTCTCTAGGGCGCAGGACCCGGCGTCCTCACGCGCGGAAAGGACGCGCCAGGAGCGGGGCCGCGCGCGATGCCTAGCGCGCCGCTCCCCAGCAACAGCGCATGCGCCGGTTGCCTTCCAGCGAGGCCGCGCAGCTCCGCGGGCCGGGATCTTCCAATCCGAGCCCGGCGTTCTCCGAGTGCGTATCCTGGAGCTGCGGGCTGCGGGAGGAGGGAGGAAAGGGGCAGGCCGGGGCGGGGCTAGGGGCCCCCCGAAAGTCTGTGGAGGTCTGCTAGAGAAGTCTAGTCTCCGGAAGTGGCCGTTGTAAACACAGTCTCTCGGGGGCTGGTCTCCCTTCGTTCCCCGCTGTGCTATTCATTTCCCTTCCCTGGGTCCTAGAGTCCGTCGGGTTCCAACAGTTTTTGCTCTGACCCAGTGGTCGGCCCGGGCCTCTTTCTGCCTTTGAGATTTGAAGCTGCCCCAGGGCCCGTGGGTGTGCAGTTTGGATCGCGGGAGCCCCCCTGAGGTAACCATCAGATGTGGGAGTTTGGAGGAGAAAGACTGGGCTGGGAGGTGTTGAGAGGGACGGTTATGGATCGGGGTGGGGGGGCTGCAGTTAAGGTTATGAGGGGCCCTGATTTAGTTTGAGGCTGTTCTGTCAATGGGGACTCGCCTCCAGTTCCCTGGGCTGGGCCTTTCCACCCACCTGGAGGAAGATGCTTCTGGATCATCCTAGCCAAAGACCGCTGCCTCAGTACACAGAGGACTGGATAGGGTCCAGAGGGCAGGACTCGGAGGGCCTGGACTGGGAGCTTCTTAAGTTTACAACTCCGGATTGCTGGGCTCTTTACCTCTCAAGAATCAGTAAGTCCTTCGAGGACAAGAACCAGATCCCTTGCATCCCTTTTAATAAAAATGTCAGCCACACACTAGATACTCTATAAATGTTTGATAAATGAAAGAATGAGTTGTGCTAGGCTGTCTTCTGTAGCTTCTACTTCATGACTCTTAAGAGAAAAGAGAGCTCAGTTGCTCCGTGCTGCAGAAGTGGAGTCTCCTTTTGACTGTTCTTTATTCCATGTGATATTTATCCTAGGCAATTCCACCCCCCCACCCCCTCCCGTTTTAAGCAGATCGCCAGTGATAACCACTTATATTTACTTGAGAACCAATTTCAGTTGGTGTCCAAATCTTTTTGAACACATTACACATTGATGTTTTATTTAGTTGTTTTCATAATCTTGATGGAGAGAACCTACCGTTTTTTGTCACTTGTTTTATTGAACAGTTAGTGTCTAGTAACAAAACAAGCAGAGAGCAGGAAAGGAACTTGGTTTCCCATGAAATGAAGAGGAAACAAAGGCAGTGTACAACCTCCTACAAGGAAAGATGAAAGCAGTAATTTTAGTTTGGAGCTTTCTGTATCAGTTGTAGTGGAGAATTTTATTAGCTGTGTGACCTCAGGCAAATCACCTAAGCTCCCAGATAAGAAGGATAGATTGGATCTCTGAAGTCTCATTTAATCCAAAAATACTTTGATTGCCTCAGCCCATTTGTCTTGGTTTTGTTTTGATGAAAGAACCGAACATCTTTTTTAAAGGTGAAATATATGTTTGCTAATAGACACCCACACTACAGATGTGGTTAGTATTGAAGACGGCACTGTGTTGTGAAAGATAATGGATTTAGGAGTCAGCCACAATATGAACTTGAATTCTAACCCTCCCACTGGATATCTTTATACACAAGTTACTCAACCTTTTCAAGCCTCAGTGTTCTCATCTGTGAAACGTGCATAATAATCTGTAGGGTATTGGGAAGATTCACTGAGCTCCGATATGCTTCATGTAGTGTCTGGCATGCAGGAAGTGTTCAATAATAGTTTTCATCTTTTCATTCTCCCTGCCCTTCCCCTTTCCCCTGATATGTGCAGACACACTGAGAGAGATCAGTGCATTCTGGATGACCTACAGAAGGACTCAGATGTGAGATAGGAAAACTTACCAGCAGTAGCTCTGAAATCTAAAGCAGAATTGTCTTTTTGGCTGCTACTTACTCTCAGTACGTCCAGACCATTGATCCCTTGTCCTCAATTGTCCTATTAACTATTTCTAAAAAACTTCTTGATGAATGATGTACATAACATCCCCTAATCTGTTTTTGGGGCTTCTCTTATGGCTCAGCTGAAAGAATCTGCCTGCAATGCGGGAGACCTGGGTTCAATCCCTGGGTTGGGAAGATCCCCTGGAGAAGGGAAAGGCTACCCACTCCAGTATTCTGGCTTAGAGAATTCGGTGGACTGTATAGTCCTGTTTCGCAAAGAGTCGGACATAGCAACTTTCACTTTCTTTCTTCTGTTTTAGCGAGAATAGACCAACTTCACTACCGAGAGAACATAAAGATATTAACACATTAACATAAGAAACTGATTTAAACTTTGCCTTTATCCATCACTGCCCAATGGGTGCCCTGCTTTTGGCCCAACTCTGTGAACACCCCTTCTGGATTGAGAAATTCACTGGACGTCTGGGTCATCTTTTATTAAGACCCTGACTTGTAGTTTGGATGTGTGGAAGAATGATCTGTGTTTAAGAACTCAGCACTACGGAGCAGAAGTGTTCCCTGACATGCGAGGGACGCCACGGGGTGAGCCGTGTTTTGAAGGTTAATGGCAAAGGTACATAGCAAAGCTCTGGAGATAGCCAATTTGGATTTGAATCCTTACTCTGTCACTTACTAGAGATGTGACTTTGGACGAGTGACTGAGTATCTTTAAGCCCCACTTTCCCAGGGTATAAAATGGGGATATTAACAGTATCTTCCCCTTGGGATTGGTGTAGAGTGAAATGAGATAATCTAAGTGTGATACCTAGAGAAGGGATGTTTGTGTGTGCACAGTAGGAATGATGATGGAAGGGTGTGGTTTGGGGTATCTATTTGTTCATAGATAATGGAATTATACAATATGTGTCCTTTTGTGTCTGGCTTCTTTCACTTAGCATAATGTTTTCAACACTCATCCATGTTGTGGCATATATTGGTACTTCATTCCTTTTTATGGTTGAATAATATTTCATGTTTGTTTATATATTGGTGAATTGATGGATATTTGGGTTTTTACTTCTTGGCTGTTTATGAACAATGCTGCTATGAACATTTGTGTACAACTTTTTACTAAAGTCCAGTAGTTATCTTAGAATATGTCTTGGTGTTGATTGTGCTGGGTTCATGTCCTCAGATATGCAGCTTATTTTTTGGAACTCTGGATTAGAATCTTTTCATATTTAAGAAAAGTTTTCTTGAATTACAATTTTAGTGTTTGTTCTGTTTCCCTTGCTTTGTCGCTTATTCAGGGACTTCTGTTATTTCCATGTTGGTTATTCTTTGTCTGTTTTCGGTATATTTTCACATTCCCTTGAATCATTTTGGTCTTTCTCTTAAATTTTTGTTTAAAAATTTTACTTCTATTTCATTTTGTATGTCCTTTAAGAGTTTTTTTTTTTATCATGTCTATTTATTCTTGTTCCCTCTACTTTAGTCTTCACTGCAGAATTTTTTTTTTAAAGTTTCTAATCTTTGTCTGATCTTGTGTCTGAGTTTTCTATTGCTGATTCCTATTCTTTCATGCCTTATACCATTTTGTTAATGTCTTGTAGCTCATCTTTTTCAATACTTCTGTTTATTTTGTTTATTTTTGTTTATTTGACTGTGCCAAGTCTCAGTTTGGACGCATGAGATCTTTGGTCTTTGTTGCAGCAGCATGTGAGACCTTAGTTGTGCTTTGTGGGATCTAGTTCCTGATCAGGGATCCAACCCAAGCCCCCTGCATTGGGAACACGGGGTCTTAGCTACTGGATCACCAGGGAAGTCCCTCTTGTAGCTCGTTTTGAAATAGTAAGTTATGATTTTAATCTGATTTGTGGACTTGTCTTTCTGTCATTCTTTCATTTTCAGGAGTCCATTCCGTTCCCTACTCTCTCTGCTCATATTTGTATGAAATTTGAATACTCTGCCTTTCTGTTGCTGATTTTTATGAAAGGTTAGTCTTCCTGAATTTAGAACATGGTAAAGGAAAGCTTTTCAGAATTCACAAAACCCTGTCTTTTTTTTGTTGTGAGTGCTTGGTATTGAGATTTCCTGGCCCTGTTTCCTCCTACAGTTTGGTCTGAGCTATCTGTTTACTTTGCCTTTATTTCCCCTGATTCCATTGTCTACTGATTCTCATTAGTGTGGGCCCCTGTTCAGGAAGGGCACCTTGGCAGGTCAGTAATGAAAGTCTGTGAGGCTGAATGGTACCTTCAAGACTCTCTTACCACATGTCTGTTTCATGTGTCAGTTTCAGCCCTTGCTCTCAGATTTTCCTGCCATGCTTTCCATTAACTATCTGTTGATCCTTTGGGGGTTCTTTTTGGGGGGTCTTGTTATTTCCCTCTGCTTTCTTCTGTATGGACACTTCCACCTCCATGTGGGTTTTGTGGTTGTGGCTGGTTTACCCTTATTCATTTGTATTTTGTTCTTTTTGTTGTAAACATTGTCCATGATTTTCTAGTTTTTCTATCTTGTTACCTTAGATAGGATTTTTACAAACTCTGCTATGTAAATTCATTAGGAAATTAACCTATGGAAAAGCAAAGAGACATACACACCTAGGCGGGGTTGATGTCAGAATCCATCTTGTACTTTACATATTAACTCTTTCTCTTTTCTTTTTAACTCTGCAAATGTGTTTTCAAGCTTGTTATCTGTATTCATTTTCTATTGTGTAACAAGTTACCACAAACTTAGGGGCTTAAAACAGCCCTGATTTATTATTTCTCAGTTTCTCTAGGTTGGGAATCTGGGCACTGCGTAGGTGGACCCTCTGTTCAGAGTTTTACTAAGTTGCAATCAAGGTGCTGCTGGCAGTGTTCTTATGTGGAACCTTGACTTGAAAGAATTTGCTATCTTGTTCATTCAAGTTGATGGCAGAATGTCTTTTTTTTTGGCTATGACATGCGGCTTGCAGAATCGGCTTGCAGAATCTTGGTTCCCTGACCAGGTGTCAAACCTGTGCTCCCTACAGTGAGAGCACAGGGTCCTGACCACTGGATCTCCAGGGAATTGCCCAGAATGTGTTTCCTGTATAATCGAGGGATCTGGCTTTTTACTGCCTTTGGGGAGGGTGCCTGCAGTTCCCTGACAACTGGCCCTCTACATTGGCAGTTCACAGTGTGACAGTGTGCTGGGGGTTATCTGTCATTTCATCAGCTAGGACAGAGTTGTATAACATAAAGTAATCATGGGAGTGCAGCCTGTCACCTTCGCCATATTCTCTTGGTTAGAAGCAAGGCTCAGGTTCTGCCCAGTAAAGGCGAGGGTATTATACTAGAGAGAAACACCATGGGACAGAGATCAAGGGAAACCATCTGCCTGTTATGCTGTCTGTATCAGTGATCTGGAAATCAATGAAACTTGCGTCTGAGCTAGGGAAGACCCTTTCTCTCTAGATGACCATTCAGGTTTGAAGATGTCAGATACCAAAATAATGCATTGAAAAATGGTGTTTCTCATCAGTTTAGCTTTATTGAAACAATTATATTAAAGTTTGGTTAACTAACTCTTCCCACATTTCTCTGCCCAAGATCAAAACAAAGTAAAAAACACAGACATTATTAAGGCCCTAAGTACGTAAATTCTTTTCCTGTGAGGCAAATAGAGATTCTGTTTGTGTCACATAAGTTTGTACATGTGGTGTGTGTATGTATTTAATTTTTTTCACAAAAACAGAAAACATTATATATATGTACTTTTGAGCCTTGGACATTACTCTTTAGTATAAAAGAGTCCCTTCCTTCTAAGTTCTAACTCTTTTACTTCATTCTGAAGATTCTTTGGAGTCTGAACTTTGAGGGCACATTGGTAAGATGAAAAGATTTGAGGCTCAGTATCAGAAGAGCTTGATTCTTCGGTGTCCTCTACTGAGTAGCTGACTGGCCATAGGCAAGTCATTTAAGCCTCTCTGAATCAGATGCATTTCTGTAATTGAAATGAGGATAATAAACCTCAGGTAAGATAATCATAGTTTACCTGTATCAACAGTGACCTTGTAGAATGAGCTTGGGCTTAGAGTTATATAGTTAGATAGTAATGAGTTGGAATTTTGGTCCTGTAACTATGTGACTTTTGACAGATTACTTCTAATATCTGTCTTAGAATTGTCTTTTAAAAAATGGGATAATCTTTATATTGTGGTGTTGTAAGGATCAGAGTTCTACAGCTCTGTGTATAAAGTACCAGGGACAGTGCTTGCTGCACTAGGTGTTCAATAAATTAATGATCATGGTGTTTGTTTGTCTACCGCTGTTCCCAAATGTAGTATTTAGGAGGAATAAAATAAAATGGGATTTTCCCCCTCATCTTAGTAAACATTCCATCTTCTTTGTCTTGGGTCAAGCTATTCTGCATCAGCCGTGTGGATCAGTGTTTTGAAGATCCCCTAGTGTTTGGTTCTAGGAACCATTAGTCCTGTTCTTGGTACTGTGTTTGGATCCACATCTCAGTTGGCTTATTTGAGTCATTCTTTCAGTGATCTCTCTCAGGGTTGTTTATTATGAGCAGGGACAGATCAGGTTAGATTTTGGTCAGGGGAGGTCTTCTAGCTATCCTTGCTACTGCTGCTAAGTCGCTTCAGTCGTGTCTGACTCTGTGCGACCCCATAGATGGCAGCCGACCAGGCTCCGCCGTCCCTGGGATTCTCCAGGCAAGAATGCTGGAGTGGGTTGCCATTTCCTTCTCCAGTGCATGAAAGGGAAAAGTGAAATTGAAGTCACTCAGTCGTGTCCGACTCTTCGTGACCCCATGGACTGCAGCCCACCAGGTTCCTCCGTCCATGTGATTTTCCAGGCAAGAGTACAAGAGTGGGTTGCCATTGCCTTCTAAGGCTTACATAAAACATCACATATAACAAAGCATTTTAAGCTGATAACTTAATTGAACATCAATGAAACTTGACTTCTAAGTACATCTCTACTCTTTAACTTCTCATTCCCATTTTATGTTATTGATGTTATAGATTACAAGCTGCCTGGAGAATCCTAGGCACGGCGGAGCCTGGTGGGCTGCTGTCTATGGGGTCGCACAGAGTCGGGCACGACTGAAGCAACTTAGCAGCAGTAGCAAGGATAGCTAGAAGACCTCCCCCAACCAAAATCTAACCTGATCTGTCCCTGCTCATAATAAACAACCCTGAGAGAGATCACTGAAAGAATGAATCAAATAAGCCAACTGAGATGTGGATCCAAACACAGTACTAAGAACAGGACTAATGGTTCCTAGAACCAAACACTAGGGGATCTTCAAAACACTGATCCACACGGCTGATGCAGAATAGCTTGACCCAAGACAAAGAAGATGGAATGTTTACTAAGATGAGGGGGAAAATCCCATTTTATTTTATTCCTCCTAAATACTACATTTGAGAACAGTGGTAGACAAACAAACACCATGATCATTAATTTATTGAACACCTAGTGCAGCAAGCACTGTCCCTGGTACTTTATACACAGAGCTGTAGAACTCTGATCCTTACAACACCACAATATAAAGATTATCCCATTTTTTAAAAGACAATTCTAAGACAGATATTAGAAGTAATCTGTCAAAAGTCACATAGTTACAGGACCAAAATTCCAACTCATTACTATCTAACTATATAACTAAGCCCAAGCTCATTCTACAAGGTCACTGTCGATACAGGTAAACTATGATTATCTTACCTGAGGTTTATTATCCTCATTTCAGTTATAGAAATGCATTGGACACCTACAATTTTACTAAGTAATTCTTCTATTTTTCCTTCATGATGGTGTGTATGCCTTGGCGGATCATTTATCACTCAAGTAATTATCATTCTATGCCCTGGCCTCTTGTATTAATTTTTTAGCCATATAATTTTTAAGTATGTTTATTATAAAGCAAAGCAGAGAGAAATGAAACTGCGTGAAAACTAAGGCCAGATTTTTGGCTTATCAGGTACTCCGAATGCTAACACACTGGGCTATTGGTACAAAATATCTTTTAAGTGTCCATCAATAGATGAATGGATAAAGAAAACATTACATATATAAATATATACGCATACATAAAAGAAAAATCACTCACCATCTCAGGACTCACATAAGTAACTACTATTATATGGTTTACTTCAACAGACTTCAGTCCATGTAACCTGTAAACCACAGACATCTTGGACAGTTTAAATCATCAGTAACGAAGTATATCATTAAGCAACAGTGGGGTATTTTGAAAGAGTTGGAAGACTTGTCATGAATTCGAACACTTCGAGTAATACCCCTGGTGATATCCAGAGGTAAGCCTGCAGTATCTTCTACTAGTTGAGGGATGCTTTTGGTTTGCAGGGACCATGGAGATGTAAGTGGTTGGAGTGGCTGATTCTAAGAATTCTCATGAGATGGTAAGGGAAATGGAAATTTCATGGGACTGGAGGAACAGGGGTGATGCCTGGTAAAAATCAGACCTGGGTCTGAAGACTTTATGTGGCTCTTTGTGCTCCTTTGTTAACTCAGTGCACAAAAGTCAATGTCTGTACTTTCTCTGGTCCCTAGAGACTTGCTTATTCTTTTCCACTTCTCTAAATCTTTTGTTCTGCTTATTCATTATTACTTGGCTTGCCATAATATGTGTTGCTCTGTTTTTCTCTTACTTCCTTATCATCCTGACTGATTTATCCCTCTAGTTAAGCATTTTGTTAGTTTTAGTTCCTATTGCTAACTGCTCCTTTACTTGGAGTTTACATTCTAAGAATTGCTGTTGCTGACCTTTTTTTGTACCATTCATATCTGCCTTTGAGTGAGGTGTCTGCTTTTGGTTTATTCATTTCTCATGTGTATAATATAAAAACTCTTAAGTCTGTAATATAAAATGGAGCCATTCTGGAGAGTGCAACTCAAAACCTGGTTTACAAAGAAATAAGTACAGAAATTGAAAATAAGTGTTTAGAAACTTTTATAAGCACATTACAGAGTAATTTTCTGTTTGTTGAATCTGATAATAAATGCCTTAAGGTTGAATTTTATCTGTTTTTAAATTTTCTTTTTTAGTTTTCTCTTTTAAATATATTTTACAGAAGCAACGGGAGTAGGGTAGGGATAGTAATTGCTCACATTTAGAGAAGTCATTTTGGGCGCCTTTTCAGCAGGAATGTGTGGGTGGGGCAAGTATGGTGGCTAACATGTACTTTGCTTTATAAATAGGATTTGCTATATAAACTTTTTCCACCTGTCTCCAGGAGCTACCTTAAATTCTTTATGGAACAAGATAGAGAATAAATGAGTAAAATATTAACATTTTTCTTTGTTCAACTTTTATCTCAAGAATTCTTTCTTTTACCAGATATTTCAAGGGTTAAGAGTGAAGTGTCATCAGTTAGTTCTCCACCACTTTAGTGAAGATGGTTCAGATACTGCTAAACAGGGTATCTTCGAGGTTCCTTCTTGCTCTAATAGCTGATTTTATATATGCACATAGATATGTATATTTTAATACATATTTTAATGCTGATAATGCATGTGTTTTTAGAATTATTTTAAAAAATAAGTGAATGAAACAATGAAACTGCTTATAATCTTACCACTTAAGAGTTAACACTGATAGTATTTTGGTTTATATCTGCACAGAAGTTTTCTTTTGAACATACACATATATTTATAAATACATATTTTAAAAATTAGAATAATATTTACAATATTTAATATCTTGCTTTTTCGATATTTGGGGGGACCAGCTTGCCAAATTAATATACATGTGTCATAATTTTTAATAAGTATATCAATCTTCAGAATTCTAGAATTTGGACGAATGAAGTTATTTAAACTCTGCTGTTTACCGCTGATCTACTTTCTGTTTCTGTAGATATGCATTTTTTGAATAATTCATGTAAATGGGATCACACAATATGAGATCATTTGTGTCTGTCTTCTTTCATTAGGCATGTTCTCTGGGTTTATCATGCCATGACATGTGTCAGCACTTTGTTTCTTCTTATTGCTGAATATTCCATTTTACGGACGTGTACATTTTGTTTAACCATCCATCAGTTGATAGACATTTGGATTGTTTCCACATTTTGCCTATTATAAATAATGCTGTTGTGAGCACTTGTGTACAAGTCTTTGCATGGAAATACTATTTCATTTCTCTTGGGTAGATTCTTAGGAACACTATTACTTCCATCATATAGTAAATTTATGTTAACATTTTTAAGAAACTGCCAAATTGCATTCTGAAGTGACTGAACCATACTGCATTTCTACCAGCAATGTATAAGGGTTTTAGTTTCTCCACATCCTCACCAGCACTTGTTATTTTCTGACTTTTTGATTATAGCCAATCTAGTGAAAGTGGTATGTCATGGTGATTTTATTTTTATTTTCCTAAAGAGCAATGATGTTGAACATCTTTGCATGTGCATTTTTTGGCCATGTGTATCTTCATTGGTAAAAAGCCTATTGAGATTGTTTGCCCAATTTAAAATTTTTATTTGTCTTTTTGTTACCGAGCTTTAATAGTTCTTTACATATTCTGGATACAAGTCTTTTATCAGGTATATACTTTGCTAATATTTTTTTCCCCATTTGTTGGCTTGAATTCATTTTCCTAATAATGTCTTTTGAAGTGTAAGAGTTACTAATTTTTACAAAGTTCAATTCTTTTTCTTTATGGATTGTGCTTTCGCTTCATATCTAAGAAATCTTTGCCCAGCTTAAGGTCATGATGATTTTTCGCCTATGTTTTCTAGAATTTTTATAATTTTAGTTCTTACAGTTAAGTCTGGACTTCATTTTAAGTTACTTAAAAATATATATATATATTTATTTATTTATCTGGCTGTGTCAGGTCTTAGTTGCGGCATGTGGGATCTTCACTGAGTCGCGTGGAATTTTTTCCCTGCGATGCATGGACTCTCTGGTTGTGGTCTGCAGGCTCAGTAGTTGTGCTTAGTTGCTCAGTGGCAGATGGTATCTTTAGTTCCCTGACAAGGGATGGAACCTTTATCCCCTGCCTTGCCAGGTGGATTCTTAACCGCTGGACTACCAGGGAAGTCCTTGAAGTTACTTTTTAATGTATGGTGTGAGGTAAGGGTCTAAATTAATCATTTTGCCTGTGGATATCGGTTGTTTCAGTACCATTTGTCTCTTCCATGAGGAAGCTTCTATAAGCCTCTTATCCTTCTCCATCAGAGGGCAGATAGACTGAAAACCACAATCACAGAAAATGAACTAACCTAATCATGGACCACAGCCTTGTCTAACTCAATGAAACTATGAGCCATGCTGTGTAGGGTCACCCAAGATAGGTCATGGTGGAGAGTTCTGACAAAATGTGGCCCACTGGAAAGGGATGGCAAACCCTTCTTTTCTTTTCCCCAAAAAAAGAAATGCAAAAAAGCAAAATGGCTGTCTGAGGAGGCCTTACAAATAGCTGTGAAAAGAGAAGCAAAAGCAAAGGAGAAAAGGGAAGATATACCCATTTGAATACAGAGTTCCAAAGAATAGCAAGGAGAGATAAGAAAGCCTTCTTCAGTGATCAGTGCAAAGAAATAGAGGAAAACAATAGAGTGGGGAAGACTAGAGATTTCTTCAAGAAAATGAGAGATACCAAGGGAACATTTCATGCAAAGATGGGCTCAATAAAGGACAGAAATGATATGGACCTAACAGAAGCAGAAGATATTAAGAAGAGGTGGCAAGAATACACAGAAGAACTATACAGAAAAGATCTTCACGACCCAGATAATCATGATGGTGTGATCACTCACCTAGAGCCAGACATCTTGGAATGTGAAGTCAAGTGAGCCAAAGGAAGCATCACTACGAACAAAGCAGTAGAGTGGGTGGAATTCCAGTTGAGCTGTTTCAAATCCTACAAGCTGATGCTGTGAAAGTGCTGCACTCAATATGCTAGCAAATTTGGAAAACTCAGCAGTGGCCACAGTACTGGAAAAGGTCAGTTTTCATTCCAATCCCAAAGAAAGGCAATGCCAAAGAATGCTCAAACTACTGCACAGTTGTACTCATCACACGCTAGCGAAGTAATGCTCAAAATTCTCCAAGCCAGGCTTCAACAATACATGAACTGTGAACTTCCGATGTTCAAGTTGGTTTTAGAAAAGGAAGAGCAACCAGAGATCAAATTGCCAACATCTGCTGGATCATGGAAAAAGCAAGAGAATTCCAGAAAAGCATCTATTTCTGCTTTATTGACTATGCCAAAGCCTTTGACTATGTGGATCACAGTAAACTGTGGAAAATTCTGAAAGAGATGGGAATACCAGACCACCTGACCTGCCTCTTGAGAAATATGTATGCTGGTCAGGAAGTAACAGTTAGAACTGGACATGTAACAGTAGACTGGTTCCAAATAGGAAAAGGGTACATAAAGGCTGTATATTGTCACCCTGCTTATTTAACTTATATGCAGAGTACATCATAAGAAATGCTGGACTGGATGAAGCACAAGCTGGAATCAAGATTTCCAGGAGAAGTATCAATAACCTCAGATATGCACATGACACCACCCTGATGGCAGAAAGTGAAGAGGAACTAAAAAGCCTCTTGATGAAAGTGAAAGAGGCGAGTGAAAAAGTTGGCTTAAAGCTCAATATTCAGAAAACAAAGATCATGGCATCCGGTCCCATCACTTCATGAGAAATAGATGGGGAAACAGTGGAAACAGTGAGAGACTATTTTTTTGGGCTCCAAAATCACTGCAGATGGTGACTGCAGCCATGAAATTAAAAGACACTTACTCCTTGGAAGAAAAGTTATGATCAACCTAGACAGCATATTAAAAAGCAGAGATACTACTTTGCCAACAAAGGTCCGTCTAGTCAAGGCTATGTTTTTTCCCGTAGTCATGTATGGATGTGAGAATTGGACTATAAAGAAAGCTGAGTGCCAAAGAATTGATGCCTTTGAATTGTGGTGTTGGAGAAGAGTTTTGAGAGTCCCTTGGACAGCAAGTAGATCCAATCAGTTTATCCTAAAGAAAATTAGTCCTGAATATTCATTGGAAGAACTGATGCTGAAGCTGAAACTTCAATACTTTGGCCACCTGATGTGAAGAGCTAACTCATTTGAAAAGACCCTGATGCTGGGAAAGATTGAAGGCGGGAGGAGAAGGGGACGACAGAGAATAAGTTGGTTGGATGGCATCGCCTACCCATTGGACATGAGTTTGAGTAAATTCCGGGAGTTGGTGATGGACAGGGAGGCCTGGCATGGTGCAGTCCATGGGGTTGCAATGAGTCGGACACGACTGAGCGACTGAACTGAACTGAACTGAGGTACCATCTGTTGATAAGATTCTCTTTTCCCCATTGAATTGCCTTGGCTGCTTGGTTGATAATTTATTGACTACATGTAAATATATGTTTATTTTATAGTCTCAATTCTGGTACACTGATCTACCTGTCTGTTCTTCAGTCAATTCTACACTTTAGATTACTGTAGTTTTATGGTTTTTCGATTTAGAAGTTGCAAGTCCTCCCATTTGTTTTTCCTAAAGATTATTTTCATTTTCTGAGTTCTTTGCTTTTCCATATAAATTTTTGGGTCCGCTTGTCAATTTCTTTCTTTCTTTTTTTTTGAGTGTAAAGAAGATTCCATGTTCATTTGGTTTTGGTTTAGTAAGTCTGAAAACCTAATGCTTACAGAATAATCACAATAGTTAAAATAGTTGTCATATTTAAGAAAGCAGTTGTAAGTGGCTCCCACAGAGATCATCTCATCGGCTTGTGTACGCATCGTGCTTCACACCATCAGGTTTACTCTGTATGGGCCTTGTTCTGAAAGCTGTGGTGCTATATTTTTAAAGACAAATTATCCATGGATTAGAATGATAACACAGTTTTTAAAATGTACAGATGAAAGGTTTCATAAAAAATACGGAGTTTTTGCACCGGAAACCAGTTTTATATATTTTTATTTTTTGAATAAATTTTTACTAGAGTGTAGTTTTGGGGCTTCCCACGTGGCACTAGTGGTAAAGAGCATGCCTGCCAGTGCAGCAGGCATAAAAGAGACGCAGGTTCAGTCCCTGGGTCAGGAAGCTCCTCTGGAAAAGGAAGTGGCTGCCCACTCCAGTATTCTTGCCTGGAGAATCCCATGGACGGAGGAGCCTGGGGGGCTGCGGTCCATAGCGTTGAAAAGAGTTGGGCACGACTAAAGCGACCTGACATGCACTCAGAGTATAGCTGCTTGCAGCTTGTCAGTTTCTATAGAAAAATAGAAGCTGCTGGGATTTTGGTAGGGAATATGTTGAATCCATATTCAGTTTGGAGAAAGTGACTACCTTAAAGTACTCGTCTTCAAACGTATGAATGTAATGTGGAAAGACTTCATTTATTTAGGTCTTCAATTTATTTCAGCAATAATTTGTACTTTTCACTGTAGAAGTCTTACACATCTTTTGTTAAATTTAATCCTATTTTTTGACGCTAGTATAAGTGGAATTATGTTTTAAATTTCTTTTTTAGATTATTTATTGCTAGTATTTAGAAATGTGATTGGTTTTTGTCTGTTAATATTATATTCTGTGACCTTGCTGAAATTGTTTTTTGTTCTACTCTTTTTGCTTCTTAATGAATTTCTTAGGATAATCCTGAAGGATCATGTCCTTTTTAATTACATAGTTTTACCTCTTCCCTTCCAGTATTTGTGCCTTTTTTTTTTCTTTTTCTTTCCTGGTTGCACTGTCTATAAGCTCCAACACAGTCTTGAATAAAAATAGTAGACATCTCAGTTTTGTTCCCAGACTTAGGAGAAACTTTCAGTTTTTAAACTTTCACCATTAAGTTTGATGCTACTTTTTGGCAGTTTTTCATTCAGGCCCTTTCACAGATTGATAAAATTCCCTGGTATTCCCAATTTGTTGAGAGTTTTTTTTTTTTATCATAAATGGGTGCTGGATTTTGTTCATCTATTGAGATATGTACTTTTTGTCCTTTGTTTTAGTAAAATGGTATTTTACATCAGTTGAGTTTCAGACATTGTATGAATTTTCTACTTTTGGGATAAATGCCAGTTAGTCATGTTGTAATTTAATTCTTTTACCATGTTGCTGGATTTAGTTTGCTAATGTTTTGTTGAGGATTTTTTTATATTTCTCTTCATGAAAGATATTGGTCTATTACCCTTTCTCTCTAGTGATGTCTGTTTCAGACTCAGAATGATTTTGAGAAACGTTTTGCCCACTTCTAATGTGAGGATTGGTATTATTTCTTCTTTAAAGTTTGGTAGGATTTATTCATGAAGTAATCTAGACTTGGCTTATGGTTAGATTTGAAATATATTAATTTAATGCTATAAGTCTGTTCTGATTCGCATTCCCTTTTGAGTTAGTCTTAGTAGTTACTATCTTTTTAAGAATTCGTCCATTTGATTTAAATTGTCTAATTTGTTAGCATAAAGTTGTTCATGTTACTCATTATAATCCTTCTGGGTTGGTAGTGCCATTTGCTCTTTCATCCTTTGTTTTTATACTTTGAGTTTCTTTTTTTTTTTCTCTGTCTAGCTAACTAAAAGTTTATTAAGTTTATTGACCTTTTTAAAGAACCAAATTTTGGTTTCATTGATTCTTTCTTACTTTAGTCTTATATTAAACAACTAAATTCCATTTTCGTTTTTCTTGTTCAATTGCTAACTCGTGTCCAGCTGTTTGTAACCCCATGGACTGTAGCATGCCAGGCTCCTCTGTCCTCCATTCTCTCCCGGAGTTTGGTCAAATTCATGTCTATTGAGTCGGTGATGCCATCTGTTATTTTCTGTTTTCCTGTTCTTAAAGAAATCACTCCTGGGAGGTGTTGGCCAGTTCAGTTGGGACATTATCCCACAGTTCTCACTGGGTATCTCCTTCCATCCTTCTGTCTTCTTGCTCAGTTGCTAAGTCGTGTCCAACTCTTTGTTACCCCATTAACTGCAGCATGCCAGGCTTTCCTGTCCTTCACAATCTCCCAGAGTTTGCTCAAATTCATGTCCATTGAGTCAGTGGTGCTATCCAACCATCTTATCCTCTGCTGCTCCCTTTTTCTTTTGCCCTCAGTCTTTCCCAGCATTAGGGTCTTTTCCAGTGAGTTAGCTCTTTGCATTGGGTGGCTAAAGTATCGGAGCTTCAGCTTTAGCATCAATCCTTCCAGTGAGTATTCAGGGTTGATTTCCTTTAGGATTGGCTGGTTTGATGTCCTTGCTGTCCAAGGGACTCTCAAGAGTCCTGTCTTAGACATCCCTTTACTGTTTTCTTGTCTTGAATACCCTACTGCTGGAATCCCATGTCTTTTTTTCAGTGTGGGTTTTATTTTGGTGAGGCAAGTCTCCAGTATCCCCTTGAGAAAATTCATTGTAGGTAAATGGTTTGATGTATTACAGAACTGAAATAGTCTTTCTCATACTCTTGGCTTTGAATGGTACTTGTTGAGCATAAAATTCTTAAGTGGAAATTATTGTTGCTTGGAATTTTTTCAGGCATCTTGGATATTTTTCTTTTATTTAGTTAGTTTCTCATTTCTTACCTTGTATTTTTGATTTCCAAGAACTCTCTTCTTTTGTTCTATGAATATTTCATTTAAAATTACATCTAGTTTTTGCTTTATGGATTTTTTTATCTCTTCCTATTTTTCTGAGCATTTTAATGTTAGGGGTTTTCCCTTTCTCTCTGTTTAAAGTTATTTTTCCCTGGAATAATCTTTGACTTCTTCCCTGTCCCTTGCGGTCTCTGTCTTTCTTGTTAAATGCTGCTTAATTTTCTGGTGATCCTTGGCTGTCTGTTCATATTTAGAAGCAAAGGTCTAAAAGGATGATAGGAAACTCTGTGTGCGAGGTATTCTCTGTCAGCTGGTCTGGTTAAGCTGTTTGGCTGGAAAACCTCTAGCATTATCCTCTTTGGGTCTTTTTTGCCTGCTGGTTAGATTCTCCAGGGAAGATTCTTCCAGTCACTGTTTTGGTTGCCAGCATTCTGGTAGACAATAAATATTAGAAGATCAAGGATGTTAATTTATTATATATCTTTTTACTTGAATGTCTTGTTTTTGGTGTGGAACACTTACCACGTTTGTATCTGATATCCTGAGATGTTCTGTTTTATCCTCTCCAGGGACTAAACCCCTAGTGTTCTGCCAGAGTGGGGAAGAAATCAATACCCAGTGTGTGGTGTATAGGGTAGAGGATCTGAGGAGCTCATTATTTCTTTGGCAGACTTTCAACCAATTCTTCTGTTTTCTGCTCTACTATTACCCCCATTTTAAAAGATGTTGCCAATGAAGTGAGCTTTTTGGTGACTCTGGTGTAAATCCAGTTGCTTTCTTTGGCTTTCAATTCAGGTTGCTTATGTCAGTCAGTCACCACTTATCCACCTGCATTCCAACTTCCAATATTTTATAGCTACTGTCTCATCTCCAATCTTCATTCTCCTTTTGAGTTTATATCTCTAAATTCTCTTTGCTGTTATTTTGGTTAACATTTTAATTTTGGGAAAAGAGAGTGCTTTAGTCTTTCATTTTAAAGCATGAATCTGTATTCTTATACTTTTTGTAGTATGTGTTTTATTTGCATAATTTAAACCTGTTATTTAAAAGAGTAGTAAGGAAAGAACTCAGTCTTCTCCAAGACTTGTCAGCTTGTGGTAGGATGAGATAACCTTTAATTGCCTATCTTGAACAGTGTGGTGGTTTCCCAGTGGACAGTGATTTGTTTATATACTGCTTTGCATTTCTGTCTTAGCTTTTGCAATCAATATCTTTTGCTGGCACATTTCTTTCGGGTAAGGACCATAACATGTTCCCTATTTTTTGAGAGATAAGTTATCAGATATACTAGAAGTGCCTGAAATTTACTTTATAAGAATTATATTTTCTTTTGATAGGTTGAAGAATGCCTCATCTGATATAAAACAAATGGTTAAAAGTGAAACAGACTTGGATATTACTGCTGATCTCAGAAAGAAACTCCATCGGGCTAAGAAAGAAAAATTAGAAATAACAACTAAGCACAATGCAGAGGTAGAATTTTCTTTCTTATATAATGGTAAAAGTAGAGTTTGCTTATTTTAGATTCATTTCGCATATTAGAAACTCCTTGTTTCAATATTTATCTCTATAACTTTCTCGTGCTTAAAAAGGAAATTAATATAACATGATTTTTAAAATATAGTGGAGTTGTTTTGGAGTGTTAAATTAGAAATTTAATGAACTTTTATATTTATTTGTATGTTGTCTTAATTTTATTTTAATTAACAATCAACACAGTTGATCAAAAGTGTTAATTGATGTATGTGTTTGGTGACTAAGGGATATTTATAAATTAGACATTTTGGAAATCTTAGTGTAGGTTCCTTATGGTCTCAGTCGCAGAACAGTCTCTTAAATTTGAGTATGGACCTTTTGATCATAGTGTAATTCATGAATTATTGTAGTTTCTTTTAAAATTATATCATTATATCTTTTATTAGCCTGTGTGTATATAAATATATGTATTTCATATATATATGCATATATTCCAAAGACAGTAGTTACTTTTTACTCTAGGATAATTCATGAATTATATGTGTATGTCTTTTCTGTCTGTTGTCTTTTTTCTCTGTTTTCTTCTTTTTCTCTGTTTAAATCTTACTCATCCTTAAAGCTCAGCTTAGGTAGCCTGATGTAGTGAAAAAGATATGGAATTACACAGACCTGGACTCATTCCTGGTCCTTCCATTTACAAGGTATGTGGCCTTCAGCAAGTTATCTATCTGGTACATCATTGGTTTCTACTTGTGAAACACTGGTCCTAAGGGTTGTTGAGATCATTAGGTGAAATAGAACTTGTGAAGTGCCTGTGGACAGTAATACTAGTTGTAATTTATTGACAGTCAAACGTAAACTGTGTATTTCGCTTCTGTTTTTGTTAAATTCCAACGCTGTTCTGTTGGGACACCTTTTAAAGGTGAAGATAATTACTCTTTTCTCTGCTCTTCCATAATATGTTGTTACAGATATTTTAGAGCTAGAACATTTATTTCACACTTACCTAATCTTCTTTAGTCCGTAAGCTTCCTGAGAGCTGAATGCAGTGACCATGCTTTGGGTCTGTACCTCCTGAGTTGCTTATTGGCACATAGTAGGTCCTCAGTAGTTGTGTGTTGAATAAATTTTTGTTTCAGCTTATCTAAGGAATGATGGTTTATGATTACAATGACAAGTGATCAGTATGTAACTCTTTTATTTGCATTTTTGATGGCAATTGAGATAATTTTAAATACTTGAAGTAGTAATTGGTTTTATTTTTGTTGCATTATTGCATACTGAATATCAAATTGTATTTGTTAAATGAGTTGCGATTATTCATAATCGCTAAAACTTTTTTATTTTTTAAAACCAAACATACATTTTACTTGAGAATATTCAGTTCAGTTGCTCAGTTGTGTCCGACTCTTTGCGACCCCATGAATCGCAGCACGCCAGGCCTCCCTGTCCATCACCATCTCCCGGAGTCCACTCAGACTCACGTCCATCTAGTCCGTGATGCCATCCAGCCATCTCATCCTTGGTCGTCCCCTTCTCCTCCTGCCCCCAATCCCTCCCAGCATCAGAGTCTTTTCCAATGAGTCAGCTCTTCACATGAGGTGGCCAAAGTATTGGAGTTTCAGCTTTAGCATCATTCCTTCCAAAGAAATCCCAGGGTTGATCTCCTTCAGAATGGACTGGTTGGATCTCCTTGCAGTCCAAGGGACTCTCAAGAGTCTTCAACACCACAGTTCAAAAGCATCAATTCTTCAGCGCTCAGCCTTCTTCACAGTCCAACACTCACATCCATACATGACCACAGGAAAAACCATAGCCTTCACTAGATGGACCTTAGTTGGAAAAGTAATGTCCCTGCTTTTGAATATACTATCTAGCTTGGTCATAACTTTTCTTCCAAGGAGCAAGTGTCTTTTAATTTCATGGCTGCAGTCACCATCTGCAGTGATTTTGGAGCCCCCCAAAATAAAGTCTGACACTGTTTCCACTGTTTTCCCGTCTATTTCCCATGAAGTGATGGGACCAGATGCCATGATCTTCATTTTCTGAATGTTGAGCTTTAAGCCAACTTTTTCACTCTCCTCTTTCACTTTCATCAAGAGGCTTTGTAGCTCCTCTTCGCTTTCTGCCATAAGGGTGGTGTCATCTGCATATCTGAGGTTATTGATATTTCTCCCGGCAGTCTTGATTCCAGCTTGTATTTCTTTCAGTCCAGTGTTTCTTATGATGTACTCTGCATATAAGTTAAATAAGCAGGGTGACAATATATAGCCTTGACATACTCCTTTTCCTATTTGGAACCAGTCTGTTGTTCCATGTCCAGTTCTACCTGTTGCTTCCTGACCTGCTAATCATTCATCCATTAAATATGTTCTTTCACATACATTTATAGTTATCACATTTCTCTTAGCAGAACATACATTTACTGTGTTTCATATGATCAAAATATTTTGAATTATGTGTTCACATTAAAGAGATAGGAAATTATCTTATGGAAGAAAGGGAACTTTCTCAAAATAGGTAGTTATGATTGGTTCAGCTCCAATTACTATACATTCTTATTGTTTCAATTATTTGTTTAGATGATTTTACATATATATATATTTTTTTAGCCATATGATTTCTAAATGTGTCCATTATAAAGCAAGGCAGAGAGGAATGAAACCATGTAAAAACCAAGGCCAGGTATTTGCCTTATCAGGTACTCCTAATACTAATACACTGGGTGATTGGCATAAAATATCTTTAAAATCTAAGTGTCCATCAATAGCTGAATGGATAAAGAAAATATTTGTGTATACACACACACAATACATATATTTAATGGAATATTACTCAGCCATAAAAAGAGTGACATCTTGCTATTTGTGCCAGCATAGATGGACCTTGGGGGCATTATGGTAAGTGAAATAAGTCAGACAGAGAAAGGCAAATACTGAATGATATCATTTATGCATGCATGCTAGGTCGCTTCATTCGTGTCTGACTCTTTGTAACCCTATGGACTATATTCTGCCAAGCTCCTCTGTCCATGAGATTCTCTAGGCAAGAATACTGGAGTGGGTTGCCATTTCCTCCTCCAGGGGATTTTCTCAACCCAAGCATTGAACCTGCATCTTCTGAGTCTCCTGCATTGATAGGCATATTCTTTACCACTAGACCTACCTGGGAAGCTCAATATCATTTATAGGCAGAATTTAAAAATTAACAAAACAAAACCAAGCTCGCAGAACGGAGAACCCACCTCAAAACTATTTCTGGTATTCAGAGTCATACTACTTGATGTCCAAATGGAATTGATTACACAAGTACAAGAAGAGGGAAAAAGACAAATGGGGGATGTTAAGGTGACCCAGAGGGTAGTAACACTAGGAAGCCACTTCTGTTCCTAAGGTTGGAAAAATTAGGGCCTTGGATGGAGGGCCTATCCGGAAGTATTTGCAAGCACAAGGAAGAGATGCTGCTCAGGGTAGATTGAGAGAGGGACAAATATCCTGGCTTCCCCTTTCCTGTCCTCAGGTACAGCGCAGTGCCTCTTATTGACTCAGATGCTTGAGAAGCCATGGTCAAGTCATCATGGCACGTGTAGTTCCTGGAATACAGAGCAGTGTGGAGAAGGATAGGGGGTGGAGTGGGTCTGAGCACAAACAGGTAAATGACTGGCATAACTGGGAATGCCCAGATGTTAACAGCTTTATTCCTGAGGGATGGAGTGATTCTGAAATTAATGGAGTTATCTTGAGTGTGTAATTAAGGTTTTATTTTTTAGCTTACTATATTAAAAGATAATTGTAGATTCTTATTTTGTGAGTGTAAGTGTGCCAAAGTTGTTATTTTTATAACATTTTTAAAATGGAAATTATTTTTTATATGCCAGAAAGAGTGTAACTCCTTCCTTGTTCTACATATTAACCACTACACAGCTACTTAATGGTAGTTTCTGATGTTGCCCTTTAGAAATTCTTTTTGTCTTTTCTTCTTTCTTGGTGATTGAACCATTATTTCTAGCCTGATGTAGTAGCTCTGTGCTTTCCTTTATGATAGCATTCTCTCTCATCCGCCATGTCTTTTTCTCCCTCCAGCAATAAGTAATTTTGATTTTCTTTGAACTATCATAGTATTTTTATCTTTTGTAAAACTAATCCCTTATGCCTTTCTGTAGTATTTCATTACTTGTGATCAAGAGCTCTCTAATGTTTGTTTTTATATTTTCACTGTACTTGAAATATAGCAAGTATTTAATATCATTTAATGAATCTTTGTTTAGATCATAGAATTTGAGAGTGGGAAGGGACTTTATAAATCATCTGGTTCAAACTCTCGCAAATAGTAAATTAGATATTTGGTTATTAAAACCCGTGCAGAGTTGGTACTTCTATTACTTTATGCTCTATCAGTAATATCATAATCAAGAGAAATAATATAGATGATATTTATCAATATTTATCAGAATAAATATTTATAAAATATTTAGCTTCTTGATTTCAATTATGGATTAGAAGGGAAGGAGAGAATGAAGTTTTAAATGCTTACTATATGTCATGCCTTTTTTACATATGACTATTTCTGATTAAAACCTGTTGATTTCTCTTTATTTTGGATAAGAAGTTCGTATCAGAATTTTTTTTCCTTTTCATTTTTGTTCTCTAGTGGATTCTCTAGGATAAGAAAATTAATGTTATTTGGTAGTAAGGTTAGTGCTTCTTTTCCAGTCTTTTAGGAAGTATCAATGTGTAAATTCTTGTCTTATAAATATTACAGAAACAAATTTCTGCGTTAATTTAAATGTTTGAGTTCATGGTCTCATAATCTTCGAGACATGTTTTGATATTGGTTCATGATATCAGAAATCTGCTTTTAGCTGGCAAGCTATGAGAGCCAGATTGCCAAGCTACGATCTGAGGTTGAAAAAGGAGAGGCGTTGCGACAAAGTCTGGAGTACGACCTGGCTGTTGCTAGAAAGGAAGCTGGACTCGGAAGACGGGCTGCTGAAGAAAGGCTAGCTGAGGCACACAGGATACAAGAAAAACTCTGTGGTAAAACTGTTTCTGTTTCTTTCCACGTTTAGGGTCGTAATGTCATTGTATATCATTGGTCCCTGTTGTGTATGGATTCCATATAAGAGCAGAGGTATGACTGGCTTTGGATAGACAGACTTTGCTGTTGTGTGTATGCTTTCTGGCAGTTATGTGAACATTCATTTACTTGACATTAATGTTTTTGTATATGTATAGAAAGAGGTTCAAAATTCTGTTAATCACTTTGTAGAGCACTTGTTCCATGAATAATTGTAGAATCAAATAGAGATTTAAAAAAGAATTATGGGCTTCCTGTCCCATGTAATCTGAAACAGAATCTCTAGGCTCAGAGAATCTATATGTTTAAGAAGCATTGCAGCTGATTTGTTGATCAGTCAGGTTTAGGAATCACAGAGTATAATATATGTAAAGAAATGTGCCTAGCTATGTGTATGACTTATAACCAGCACCTGGGTCATGGAATGGAAAATTGTCAAAGTCTTCCACATAGATGACTGCTATCCTGATTTTTAATAGCAGGACATTAATTTATTTTGCCTCCTTTTTGCACTTTATATGAAAGGAATCATATAGTATGTACCCTTTTGTGCCTGGCTGCTTTCCCTCGACACTGTGTTCATGAGTCCATCCCTATTGTTGTATGAACTTAATATTGATGTTTAATGCTGTATAGTGTGAACATACTACACTTATATTCTTCCATTTTTGTTGACAGTGGTAGTGGGTAATGTTTAGTTTTTGGTTGTTAAGAATAGTGTTCCCCTGAACATTCTTGTACTCAGTTAATTTTAATGAAGAGAACACTGAACATGAATTCAGAAGATTTAGATTTAGGTCCTGATTCTGCCACATACTGATACTTGAAACTGTTTTAAAAATGAAATGACAAAACAAAAGTGCTTTGTTAATTGCATGGACTCAACAAATGTCAAAGTTATAGTATTATAAAGCTTATGATCCTTAGTCTTGGTCCGGCCATTGGTCAAAGATAGTTTTGATTACCTTTGACATTTAATTACTACACTACTGTCTGAAATTTAGGATTATAAGACTTGAAAGGCATCAGGTGTACAAGTTAATAATGACTTCTATTTAATTATGAAGAAATTGAAGTCCAGGAAAGATGGAAAGTTACTTGCCCAAAGTCAGGTGATTTCAACAGACATTTCGCAGAGGAAGATAGAAGAATTCCAGTAATCACATGAAAAATGCTTCCCCTCACTTGTCATTAGGGAAATGCATATTAAAATCACACTGACTATCACTGCATAGACATCAGATGGCTTCAATTGAAATGAGTGTCAATACCAAATATGTTCAGATATAGAGCAACTGGAACTCTTTCTTATATTTTGTTAGTGAGAAAGTGAAATGGTACAACTACTTTAGGAAAAAACTTGGCAATTTCTTTTAAAATAAACATATTATTTTCTCCAATGACCCAGAAATTTCACTCTTTGGTATTTTCTCTGAGAAACATTTGTCCACAAGAGACTTGTATAAGAATTTCATAGCAGCTCTATTGATGCAGCCCCAAACTGGAGAAAAACCTTAAATGTCCATTAACAAAAGACGAAAACATTTTTGTATATTCATTGGATAAGATACTACTCAGCAATAAAAATGAACTAACTCCTGATACATTCAATAACATGAATGAATCTCAGGAATATTATGCTGAGTGAAATTTTACACAGACGATGACTTCTTGTATGATTCCATTGTATGAAATTATAGGACAGAAAAAACTATTTGTTGCTGAAAAAAATCAGAAAAATGGTTACCTCTAGGATGGGTTGGTGAGGGGAACTGACTCTAAAAAGGTAGGGGGAAATTTTCAGATTGAAGGAAATGTTCTGTATTTTGATAAGAGTTTGGGCTACATTAGTGTATGCCCTTATCAAGTCTCTTTGAATGGTACAAGATTTTATGAATGTCAGATTTATGAATTTCACTGTATGTAAATTTTACCTGCAAAATAATTGAATTATGTATTTTAACTCTAAGTATTGCTATGAGTGCTCAGTTACTCAGGATTGAAATTCACTTTTATTTGCATTTTGTTTTGAAATGTGTGAGAACTGTGATGGCCTGATGGATGGAGAAGACGAGTGCATGCATGGGTGGACGCACGGATGGATGTGTACAGAATATACATGCATGCATGGGTGGACGCACGGATGGATGTGCACAGAATATACGTGCATGCGTGGACAGACGCACGGATGGATGTGTACAGAATATACGTGCATGCATGGACGGACGCACGGATGGATGTGCACAGAAATGCGTGCATGCATGGACGGACGCACGGATGGATGTGCACAGAATACACGTGCATGCATGGACGGACGCACGGATGGATGTGCACAGAATACACGTGCATGCATGGACGGACGCACGGATGGGTGTGCACAGAATACACGTGCATGCATGGACGGACGCACGGATGGATGTGCACAGAATACACGTGCATGCATGGACGGACGCACGGATGGATGTGCACAGAATACACGTGCATGCATGGACGGACGCACGGATGGATGTGCACAGAATACACGTGCATGCATGGACGGACGCACGGATGGATGTGCACAGAATACACGTGCATGCATGGACGGACGCACGGATGGATGTGCACAGAATACACGTGCATGCATGGACGGACGCACGGATGGATGTGCACAGAATACACGTGCATGCATGGACAGACGCACGGATGGATGTGCACAGAATACACATGCATGCATGGACAGACGCACGGATGGATGTGCACAGAATATACGTACGGCAGAATGTTACCCATGGAATCTAGTCTGGAGTTTATGGGTGTTCATTGTGCAATACTCTACTACTCTAAACTTTATTTTTGAAAATTTTTGTGATAAAATATTGAGGGTAGAATAGGAAAAAACCTAATGAATTTATGGGATATTAAAAGAGATAATCTCATAATGATTGAGAGAGGAGATAAGACAAGAGAGAAAATACCAGAAGTTGGAAAACAAGTGGATGAGGGATAACTGACTTAGCAGACTTAAGATGTCAGAATCCTAAGCCCCAGTAAAATAAAGGAGGTTAGTTAATAGCTGTTTGCTCTAGTAGCACATATGTTCTTAGATGCCCTTCCCAAGAGCCTGCTGTTCTGGGATTGCTCCCACTTCCTAGTGTAAATTGGGGGCTTAATATCTGGAGATGATAAAATACAGAGTTTCCAGACTGGCAAAACCAGGAAGATAACATGCTGCTACTGAATACTGAGGATCTATTGCTTCTAGATTCTTTTTTCTATTGACTTTCCCAAAAGTAAGCCTTGAGATTACTACACTCTGTGTGGGAATGCTTCCATGGGTCATCTGACCAAGCCAAGAGAAAAACCTAATGGTAGTGATGTAGGGAGTTTCCTTTCCACATTTATCAGACCACAGTTATCAACTTCTGTCGTCAAGCTCAGCATCCGGGTAGTAGCTATGTGAGTGTATAAAAGATGTGCCACCCTTATAGTTACGCTTAATTGGGAGCAGATAACCAAGAATTAGCAGATACTTGGGGAAATCCTCTAAAATGGAGTAAAAGAATTAATCTGGAAGAATCAAAAACTCTGCCAGGAGCAGATTTAACAAATAAGCATTATTAATATCCTCACGGCTGAAAAAGAATATGTTCCATCCATGGTGTAAGAACTGGGGATATAAAGAAAATAAAAGCCTCTTAGAAATTAAAAATATGAAGTCAGAAATGAAAAATGGCAACAAAAGCAGTAGAAGATGAAGGTGGGAAAATTTTCCCCAAATTAGAGTACAGACAAAGGTAGAAAGATAAAAGAGAAAAGGCAAGAAACTTTGCGGGCTAATCTGAATAGTGGAAGATCTTGAAAGAGATGAGAGAGAGCAGAAAGGGATAAATGATCAATGAAATTACTTAAAAAGAAAGCACCTCAGAACTGAAAAATGAGTTGCCAGATTGAAAGGGCCCACTGAATATTTACCACAGTGGAAGAAAATAGACCCACATGAAGTCATGCTGCTACTGCTACTGCTAAGTTGCGTCAGTCGTGTCCGACTCTGTGCGGCCCCATAGACGGCAGCCCACCAGGCTTCTCTGTCCCTGGGATTCTCCAGGCAAGACACGTGAAGGCATAGCATTATGAAAAGCCAGAAAATAGAGACAAAGTAAAGATCCTAAAGCTTTCAGAGAGAGAAGAAAAGAAAAGGAAAGAAAAGTAAGCCATTTGCAAAGGAACAGGAATCAAAATGGCCTTAAACTTACTTGCAATACAAGATGCTAAATGATACAATATTATCTTGTAACTGAATGGGAGGGAGACTTTTTGTACCTTTTAAATAACTTTTGTATTTTGAATCCTTTGAATACATGATCCATTTAAAACACAAATATAATTAGAAATAATACTACAAATAGTTTTTTTTGTTTGTTTGTTTAACAAGTATAGTTCAGTTCAGTCGCTCGGTTGTGTCCCACTCTTTGCAACTCCATGGACTGCAGCACGCCAGGCTTCCCTGCCCATCACCGGTACTTCCGTGTTATCTTTACAGCAACTTAACTAGGAGGCACTTTATTCCCACTGAGTGTTAGAGAGTCAGAGAGGTTTAATCAGGTGGTAGGTGGTGAAGACAGACCTGGAAGCCTTTCATTACTTCTTTTCTAGATGCTGAAACAGAACAGCAGCCAGACTGAGTTGGGAAGTGATAGTTATTGTTGAGTTAATACTAGGATAGGAGGTTGAGCCTAACTTTAGGGGAGCAAAGAGTTCTAGTTTTAAGGTTCACAACCTCAATTTTGTGATGGTCTTAAGTATGAGATGTGCCACAAGTATTGTTTGCTAAGTCAAAAATCAAAATTTGTAACCTATCAAGTCTTTTAAAAAAGAGTATCCAGTTTTTTTTTAACTGTCTTTTAAAAAAATTTTTTTTTAATTTTCTTGAATAGGAGAAAAGGCATTTGAGTTGCAGCTGGTGCAACTTGTGGTCTAGGAATGTGCTCTAGGAATATGTCATAACCAATTCATGGCAAAATCACCTCTGTCTGGAGGGGAAGAAGAGATTGAGAAATTATAAAATAGATAGGTTCTAGGACAGAAACTTTTCAATGTTGACTGGTATGAACTGGTTAAATGTTTTGTTTTAAGATGACTTTGTAAATGAAATCAGCTCTAGTGCCTAGGTTTTTGAGCTCCTATGTTTTAATTTGTGGTTGTAAATATACCCGTTATTCTTTTATATTTTCAATAGCTCAGAATGTAGAACTTCAGGGAAAGGCAAATGAGATCGAGAAAGCATTCCAGATTTCCCAGCAGAAATGGAAAGAAGAGTGCATAAGATTTGAACATGATTTGGAAGAAAGAGACAATATAATTCAAAATTGCCATCAGGAATATGATTTACTTACGAAAGAAAAAAGCAGACTAGAGAAAACTCTACAGGTAAATATTTCATGAAGAAATTTTTCTTTATTTAATATTCATTGATATGTATTATGGGCTTCCCTTGTAACTCAGTCAGTAAAGAATATGTCTGCAATGAAGGAGACCCGGGTTTGATTCCTGGGTCAGGAAGATCCCCTGGAGAAGGAAATGGCAACATACTCTAGTATTCTTGCTTGGAGAATCCCATTGACAGAGGAGCCTGACAGGCTGCAGTCCATGGGGCTGCAAGAGTTGGTCACAACTTATATGTATTATACATTATTTGAAGTTATCTTTGGAAAGGAAAATGCCAGAAAGCAAGCAAATCTGATTTCCTCCTCACTCCTCCCAACTCCTTTCCTCTCCCTCTTTCTTCTTTTTTTTCTTAGGGTCATATTTTCAGGTCTGTTTTGTAATACGCTTTAGCAATGTGTGAATATATATACTGTTTCTTTTGTGAAAACAGTTTGAGTTCTTTGATCAAAATAAAAAAACCCCCACTTATATGGGAATATTGTAAGAAGATAAGAACCCACAACCCTTTTGGTCTAGCAGCATGAAAAGTTGGAATTTTAGAAATGTTAGAAATGTGGGCCCTAGATTTTGACCTGAATATACAATAAATACAGAAAAATTTTTATATATCTGATATAAACTTCATTATATATGTAGAATACATTGTATATGGCATGGTAGGTAAAATATATGATGACCTCTTACTGAAATTATTGTGAGCTATTTATCCTCCCATTTTTTTGTTCTTTAGTTTCTAAAGTAAAAGTGTGGTTTAAAGTTGAAGTTGCAAAAAAAAAAAAAAAAGTTGAAGTTGCCACTCACATAAAAGATAGATTTTGAATTGTTTGTGTTTGCCATTTTTTTTTAAGTACCCATTTAAATTAAAAAAAAAATGTGGTAAAAATGCTTTCCATTTACCAAGGGTATAAATGACTTTACAGAATACTAGAAATAAATCTTCGCTAAAAATAATTTTACAAATGCATTTGCCAAATGTAAAAGTTTTAGTACAGTGGTTCCCTTCCATTGCCAGCGTGTCTACCTTTGATTTCCTGCTTGCTAACAGTCACAGTTGTCTCTTCTATTTACTGTGCTAGTCTTAGACCCTGGAACAGTGCCGGACGTATATACGGGTTCCATTAGTAATTGAATGAGGGGAGTTCAGTGACAACTGAAACTGCAAGTCCCTGGGCTGCTCTGTATAAACTGCCCCACATAAAATGTCCTAGAATTATGGGGAAAGAGGAGTAACGGTGGCAGCATTCCTTATGCAGTCAGCCTGCATCTCAAATCTCTTATGGATCTTGATGTGATCTTGATCATCTGTTTGGTAGGAGAACTTTGATTTTACACGATTGGCTTTGAACTGATCTGCATGGAGACCTTTGGGAATAAAGAGGAGTCACTGTTTTCTCCTAAGGGGAAGAAGCCTCAAGGCTGTCCCTGTTGGCTTTCCTGTAGTGTTGGGAGGGCAGTCTTTACTTTGCAGATCCATGCTACAGTTTATAAGGACAGGGGAGGTTTTCCCTCTCTCTCATGTAAACCACAGAATCTTTCTCCTGTGTTAATGCAGATTGAGTGTTAAACGCTACAGTTTAGAAAATTGGGCTTGCATTTTATACTTCTAATGTTTTGAACCAAATTAGATCCTGTAAATGTAGTGCAACTAAGAAAATCCCTGAAGAAAAGCATCTTGCAAATACTGCTTGTCTGTAGAACAAGAAATTAGTTAATAGTCCAGACCTAAAAATGTTTTATTTCATTTTTCAAATTTTTATTATTCATAGGTAATTAGAGCTTTCCATATTATCTCCTTTACATACAGATTTACATATAGATTACATATATGCCCAACAGTTTACTTTGTTTTTGTCTTTTTATCAGGATGCATTTTGTTCAGGCCCCTGCAGCTAAGTTTTTTGGAAAGATTGGTTTAAATATCTATATTTAATATCTGTATTTATATCTACCTATATCTATCAATACATTATCTATATCTACCTGTATCTATCATTATATGGATTACATATATGAAATGTTGCTTGAATTAAATGGGTAATCATAGGTTCTTATTCAGATATTATTCTGATTGTCAAAATATCATTCTATTAATTCTTTTAACATAAATTATAGTGAGTTTTAACAGTCTATGGGTACAGAAAGCCCTTTGTATGTTTAAATTGCGGATGAAAGAAGAAAGATAACTTTTATTAATCAAATAGTAAAGCAAGATTTTATTCATGTAAAGGAAGCGTTGGAAAAACATCAGGAGGAGAAGAATGAGATGGAGTCTCATATCAGAGAGACAGCATTGGAAGAGCTTAGATTACAAGCAGAACAATGGGAAGCAGAGAGAAGAGAGTTACAATTTATAGTACAGGTATTTAAAAATAATAATTCAGATCCTTCAATATGTCTTTTTAATGCTTACGGTATTAAAATTTACATTAGTGAGATAATTGACTCGCCTACTCATGGAGAAAATAATTCGTAGAAGGCCATGTTTCATTTGTAGTTACATGACAATATGGGCAACTGGTTCCAAAGATACTATTAGAATTAGAGTCAGGTGACTTCCATTGCATAAATTGTTTGATTTTTAAAGGACATATATACACTTGGCATTTAGTTTTCCAGTTTAAAATGGGAGACTATTCGCAGTCTTTAATAATGTAAAGAAATAGAATAATTAGAATTTGGATATTAAAAGATGCTTACAAATTATATAGTATAGTAATACTCTCTTTTGAACTCTTTTTAAGAAGTGCAAATTCTTAATCATGTTCTTTTAACCCTTTCCCTGCCAACACACAGTGCAATTTGAAAATCACTGATTTCATCTAATAATTTCCATTATAGATGAGCAGACTGCAGTTTGTGATTTAGTCATATCATAGACTGAGCAATTAGTGTGGGAAAAGATTATGAGTCTCCAGATTCTTACTTCTGTGTATTTTGCATATCTTTAGGACATTCTATAAATTACTTTGAAGGAGAGTTAGGAGAAATTAAAACTGTTCATTCACTAATCAACTAATTTAAAATTTCAAATAAATTTCCATAATTTCTTCTATTAATTTGTGATAAGACAGTTTTTCTACACAAAATGCCATTGAAATGTAATCTTTATATAGATGTCAAAGGTATCTGTTCTTTACAGAATGAAAAATGTTCACCTAAAATAAATTTTACAGTTGCTTTTTGTGTTAGGAACGGTTTTATAAGACGAAGGTGGCCCCAAACCTGCAGAGAATAGGAGGCACCTATTTCTTTAAGAGTGAAATCTGGCAGTAAACAGTGAAAGTACTGAATTTGTTGTATATGTAAGTGTTGAGAATACCAACAGTATCGCATATTTCCCAAACCTTTGTTCCTTGGGCAATGCTTTTCTTCCCAGTCACTCCCTCTGTGAAATCTGTAAAGGTAGTTACTCTTTAGACCTCTTGGTAGTTTTAGAGTCTGCTTGTAATTTTATAGTTAGTTAGTCATCTCATTCATTCAGTCCCTTGTTCCTTTATTCAGTCCCTAAGTTCCTGCTGTGGGTCCTGAGGATATAAAATTGATTAAGATATGATTTCTTTCCTAAAAGATCTTTCAACATGGAGAGGCATGTAAAGAGAGGAGGAAATATTGTAATATAATACAGTTTTAAAGAAAATGCTATGGGGTCATAAAAGAGAAATGAATTGCCTGGGAGTTTGGGGAAATTTATCACAGAGCAGAGGGTATTTGAGCTGTTATTGATAATTGTCTTCAAGGTTACCTAAAACAAACAAGTACCCATAAGTAAATGAAAATAACCTCTTTATTTTTGAATACTCAGAAATTTTCACTACTACCAGTCAGAAGCCCTAAATTTATAAAATATATTGCAGAGACCTATATTCATATGTGTAGATGATATGATTTTCATACAGTTTCCTGATCAATCCTCTAAACCTCACATGAAACATATATGGTTAAATCAGACTTTATATTATGAAGTATTAAGGGAATTTGGAATTCTTTGTCAATCTTTAATTATTACGTGTGGGAAGAATAGGAATATATTCCTTAGGTTACTACCACCTATAAGACAGATTTTATTGTATTCTGTAAGTGAAATGTTCAGAAGTCTGTCTCTTAATTCCTTGTCCTTTTTACCAAAAGAAAACTGCCTTTCCTTTTATAAAGCAAGCTTGGAAACCTTTTAGACTTTAAAAAAGTCTTTTTTTTTTTTTCAACAACTTGAGGGATAGATGAAAATTCTCTTCTGTCTCCTCTCTCTATTGGCTGTTGATGGGTTTAGGTTTCTATACTATAATTAGATGTTAGTATAACAGTGTTCTTTTGTGTAACTCTCCAAGGGAATTCAGTTTTTAAAATAAGTTTGAAAAAAACCTCAGTGAAGCCCCATCTTAAACAGACAAAGCTGGTATAATATTTCTCTCATCTGGGCTTTAGAATTCAGGCTTGTATAAAAGGAAAATCTTAATTTTATGCCATGTCTCCTTTCTTTCCCAGTATTGAAGTGATAAATAGAGGTGCACTTCTCTGGAATATTAATGGGGATTCTTAGTGGAGTTATATCATTTAAAAAAAGCATTTTTCATTTTTTAAAAATGCGTGTCCTCTTTTGATAAACATAAAAATTCCATGCTTCTCTTGGCATTCTTTGAAATTTTGAAACAAAGCAAAGCCATAGTAATTTTAGAATGACGTATATATGTTGATCTTGGGAAAATATGTTATTTTATGTTTTGCTTCTATTTATTTAAATTATTTATGTGTTTGTTTCTGCAATAGCAGTGAAAACTTTGAGGATGCTTATTAGCCATGAGCTTTACTACTGTAGGCAGTGTGGGACAGGCAGTGGTAAATTGCCATGTTCTTTCCTTTGTCTTTTTTATAGTTTATTTCAATGTATAACTCATCAGTAGAATTAAAAGCATTTAGAAGATGAATGTATGTTTTCATATTTATTTTATTTCCAAAATTCTGTAACTAAGCCAGGGGATAAAGTGACCCTTTCCTCATTCTGGCTAAATTTGATTTATATATCTAGTGATCAAGTGAGGTGAGAGCTTGTGATGGCAGAGGAGCGTGAGAAATGTTCATTGAAAATAATACCACAGACTGAAGGAGGGAAAGGAAGAGTTGGGGGTGGTGGTAAAGGAAGATGTCAGACTAGGTGTGGGATCAGATTCGGCATCCATCAGTGGGATGTGTGCTAAGACAGCAGTGAGGGATGGGGTATACAACATGTCAGTGATCGACTGGGTAAGCGCAGCTGTGATCCAGGGACAACTTGGAGTTTGTTGCATGGAAAGGAAGTATTTCAGAATTTTGTCTTAAATGATCTAGGGTAGCAAGGAGCTTTTCTTTGTAGTTTCCTGGGAAACTGTCCACTGGTGCCCTGTGTAAGCAAATGATGTAGAAAGTGAGTCTGGTGCTGGTACTGCCTATTATTTCCAAACATTCCTTAGTAGTCAATTATATCTTATCAATAGTCAAACATATATCAATATAAGTCAAACATATCTTGTATCAATATATCAATATCTTATATCAATGGTCAAACATATCTTAATAGTCAATTTATAGAATTAAAATATATTGTTCTCATTGTAAAAATGTCCCTAATATAGGGAACTTTAAAAACAGAAAGTAGAGGTCTGCCCTGTTACTCTGCCCACTCCAGTCCTACCCCTCATCTAAGGATATATAAACATAATTACATAAATATGCCTCAGTAATATTCGGTGTCCATCTTTTAATTCTTGCATTATTCTTGTAGTGCTTGCGAGCTTTTCTGTTATATGGGAGTTCCTAATACGTTTAACAAATTCCTTATTGATTTACATTTTATTTCCTTCAAAATTTTTTGCTTCACTTTAAAATGATTCACCAACATCCTTGCCTGTGTCTTTGGGCTGTCATACAAGTGATTCAGCTGTGTGAACGCCTAGAAGTATAATTGCTGAATCTTCAAGTTTGATAACTGTGATAGGTATTCCATAGAGTTGCCAGTGAACACTGTTTTGGATTGTCGAACTGTGCTAACTTTGGGGATTTAGAGAGAGAACCATGTACTGGACTAAGGTTGTAACTATTGTCTGTGTTGTTTTATTTCATAGGTTAGGAAGGAGGAGTACTTTAACTCTGATATGTTCTAATTATTTTAATCCTTCAGACTTGAAACCTTATTTTGGAGTTCAAGAGATACTGTTTATATAAGTGCATATAAAGAATTATACTTTCGGGGCTATGTTTCTGGAAGATGTGGAAAGAAAGGAAGTTTATTTCCTAACAGCACATCGTGGTTTACTTTGATGTTAAATGTCAGTTCAAAAACAAACTCCATTTTAAAATATTTTAAGTTCAACACCTCCCTCTAGTGGAAAAAAAAACTCACTCACTTTCCCCTACCTTTCAGTCAGTCAGTTCAATTGCTGTCCTGTCCGACTCTTTGCAACCCCATGGACTGCAGCACACCAGGCTTCTCTGTCCATCATCAACTCCTGGAGCCTACTCAAAATCATGTCCATTGCGTCGGTGATGCCATCCAACCATCTCATCCTCTGTTGTCCCCTTCTCCCACCTTCATTCTTTCCCAGAATCAGGGTCTTTTCCAATGAGTCAGTTCTTCACATCAGGTGGTCAGAGTATTGGAGTTTCAGGTTCAGCATCAGTCCTTCCAATGAATATTCAGGACTGATTTCCTTTAGGATTGACTAGTTTGATTTCCTTGCAGTCCAAGGGGCTCTCAAGAGTCTTCTCCAACACCACAGTTCTACCCTCAATGTGATTTAATTAAGTTGGGGTCACTGACTCAATGGACATGAGTTTGAGCAAGCTGTGGGAGTTGGTAATGGACAGGGAAGCCTGGGGTATGGCAGTCCATGGGGTGGCAAAAAGTCAGACACAACTGAGTGACTGAACTGAACTAATGTGATTTAATTTGTTACACACACAGACACACACTCACTCACTATAGGGATCCAGGTATCTTTGGTTTGATTAGAAAGCAAATTCTGTGACAAAAAAAATTAAAAAATTTATTTGGGAGGAGGCAAGTTAATTTGGATGTATAACTGCATGAGGTATTTTATAGTTCTTTTGTAATTTTCTTGTATATTATAACGTACCCCAGACATGGATTATATTGATTAAACCATACACCTATAACAAGTATCTGAACATATAAAAATTAATAGGGATTAATATATAATTAATTAATACCCTATGTAGCCAATCAATGCCATTAATATTGCCAACATTTACCATCTGGATCATTTAGTGTTTGTCATATTTGCCTAAGAATTCATAACAGACACATTTTATATCACTGAAGACTGAATCATTCACTAACACCCCACCCCCACAAGATAACCATCCTTCTGAAGTTGGTGTTTAACTTTCTGTCTGTAAACATTGATGATATATGTTTTGTTTTTTTAATAGTATTTTGTTTGTTTAAAAAGGATGCATGCAGTATCACACAGTATGAGTCTTTGTCCAACTGTTCTTCCCTCTTCTGTTTTTGAGGTTTAGCCCAGTTAATAAACTGTCTCTGGTTCATTCAATTTAACTGATCTATAGTGATTTATCATATGCATAATCATCCATTACAGGGTTGGCTGAGATTTAATTTCTAAGTTTCAGTTATTTCATGCAGTGCTTCCATAAACATCAAGTATTTTTATGTGGGATGTATTTGGTGTATTTGCAATTATTAGATAAAATATATGCTAAGTTATTCTCCCAAGTGGTTGTATCAATTTGAGAGAAGACTTTCTCTTCCCTTGAAGTCTCTTGAACCCTTGGTATTTTTCAGATTTAGTTTCTTTTGCATTAGAAGGTATGTTAAATTTCTCTTGCTTAAATTTCTGTTTACCTGACATTGCTCATGTTATGTTTATTGGTCATTCATGTTTCTTCTTTTGTGAACTGCAATTTTATTTTTTCCCCTTTATCCTTTTTGTTTGTATATTCTTATTGATTTATAGGAGTTTCAAATATATTTGATAACTTGGTTACTTAAATCCCATGGCAAACATCTTTTTCCTCTTCGTGGAGACGTGAAAACAATTTACATTGTGTGCAGTTTTAAATTTTAATGTAGTTGAATGTATCACTATTTTCTTTTATTGATAGTACTTTTTTATGTCTTATATAACCTAAAGTCATGAAGAAAAAATATTTTTTTTTATAGAGAATGAAGGAGGGTTTAATTTTATTTTTTTCCAAATGGATAACCAACTGTCTGTACTAGTTATTCACCTATCTATGCTGTTACCACTTATTGATTTAAAATGTCATCTGTGTCATATATCAAATTCCTTTATAAAATCTACAGTTTGGTTCCTGGTGCTTTGTTCTGTTTCACTTACATGTTGGTCTGTTTCTAAATCAATACTAAATTGTTTTATTTGCCATGGCTTTAGAGTAAATCTTGATAGCAGATAAAGCAAACTCCCTTCTCCATATTCTTAATATATTTTCTGAGGGAGTAGGGAGGAGAGTTATTCTTAGCTTTTTAATCTTCCATATGAGTTTGAGAATTGACATGTTATTTATATTCCACCAAGAAACCTTGTAATTTTATTGGAATTGAATTGGATTTATAGGTCAGTTTGCCATAAATTGACATCCTTAATTTCTTCTGCTTTCCACTCTTTTTTTTTTTTTTTCTGTTTTTGAAGAGATTTCTTCAATTTTATATTACAACCTTTCTATTAAATTTTCTTTCTGGTTTTAAATTTTTTAATTTCCCAGAGTTGTTTCTTGTTCTTTGACTATACTTTTATATAGTAGACTCTTCTTGTTTTATGTTTGTAATACCTTATTTTTACTTTGTGGATGAAAGTCATACTTGTTCTGAAGGTGGTTCCCCTCCCCCTTCCTCCCTAGATTGTCTTTGTTTTCTCTGAATGTTTGATCCCGTTTGTCTGAATTTCACATGAAAAGCTTTCCTCAAGTGTCTGGTGATCCTTGTCTGTGTGTTCATGTTTAAGAAAGAAGCACTAAAAAGCTAGGAGAAAGCTCTTGTTGTGTGTGGAGCCCTTCCATTTAATTGGAGAACCTTTAAAAGGCCAGAATCTGTAGCTTTTTTCTCCTTGGCCTGGTTATTTCCCCACAAAGGAGCCTTCTAGTGTTTGTTGTTCTTATAGTACCTCAAGTGTAGGAGTCAGTGTTTTGGGAGCTGAGGAGAGAAACAGAGCTGTGAGGTTTCATCCCCCACAGTTTCCTAATCTCCTCTAATTTCTAATAAAGTGTCTTATCCTGTCCTTCAGTTGGGTCTGGTTTTCACGACCTCAGAACCTTTTTGGATCAGCCTTATTGGTTTGCAGATAAACTCTCTCTTTTTCCAGAATGGAGAGGGCCCTTTGTCTGGGAGGGAGTTGGCAGAGGACATCTGAGAACAGAGCTAACTGCTGCTTACAGAGGCTTCCCGCAGCGCTCCGTGTTCCCTGCCACTCCATGGCTTGGCTTCAGGGGTAATTGCTGCTTCCAATTTCTGATTTTTTTTTTATGGATATGAATTCAACTTGCTATTAGGCCCTGCCTTTTTTGAGTATTTAGCAAAGTTGAGAAAGCCGAAACCTAACAAACACACACTCACTTGTCCATTTGTTTTCCATCTTCCAAATTCGCTTTTGACATCTCTTGTTGGCTGTCATCTCTTCTGTCACTCACTTTTATTCTGTCTTCATTTAAGTGGGGTTTCAGGAGCAAGCAGAGATGATTGGATAGGTTTGATCCAGTCAACTTAACTCGTGATATCCTCTTTCTACTTATGACTTTTTGAGACCTTACAGTTTTACTTTTCATTTCATATTTGAGTTCTGGTTTTATGGAATGTTTTTAGTATGAAGAGCAGCCAGGGTGTTGGGTTTCATAGCTATAGTTCTTTTTTTCTTTCCAGTTTTATTGAGACATAATTGATTCTCCTCCTCCTCCTGCGTGCATCCTCAGTCCTGTCCTACTCTTTATGACACCATGGACTGTAGCCTGCTAGGCTCCTCTGTCCATGAAATTTCCCAGGCAAGAATATTGGAGTGGGTTGCCATTTGCTACTCCGGGGGATCTTCCAGACCCAGGGATTGAACCCATGTTTCTTGTATCTCCTGAATTGGCAGGCAGATTCTTGACCACAGCACCACCTGGAAAGTCCAGTACAATATGGTATTGTTAACTGTAGTCGTCATATCTTAATATTCAATTTATAGCATGTTAATAAATATGTTATGGCATACAGTATTTCCATGGCATACAGTCTTTCCATAATACTGTATTGGAAACATTGTTGAATTTAAAAAAAGCACCTAACTTGTGATGAGGGACTGATACTCATTTTCTCCATTTACGAAAGAGAGACACATGGTATGGTAATGTAATTCTTTGAAAGCAAAGTCACAAAACAGTCAGAAACCTAGCTCATTATTAATTTTATATTAAATATCACTCACCTTGGGCTTCCCTGGGGGCTCAGCTGGTAAAGAATCCACCTGCAAATGTGGGAGACCTGGGTTCGATCCCTGGGTTGGAAAGATTCCCTTGGAGAAGGGATCAGCTGCCCACTCCAGTATTCTGGCCTGGAGAATGCCATGGAGTGTTTAGTCCATGTAGTTGCAAAGAGTCGGATATGACTGAGTGACTTTCACTCACCTCATGTCTATTTAAGGATAGCCTGTCTACTTCAGTACAGATCTTGCACGTGATGTTCAACATGAATACTCAGTTGACGATGAGGACCCCAAAGCATCTCCTACAGTTCTAGCTCTGCAGCTATGAGACTGTCACATGAAGACGCATATACACAATAGATGAGTCACTGACTGTATGCGTGTTGATTATTCACTGCATGCATGGTGATGACGACTGTTGAGTAGAAGTGAATCGTCCTAATGGTCTTCATCCTTGTCATCTTCATGCTGAGTAGGCTGAGGAGGAGAGGCTGGTGTTGCTGTCTCAGGGGTGGCAGAGGTGGGAGAGATGGAGAACATGAAAGGGGAGGCAAGAGAGGCAGGCGTACTTGGCGTATCTTTACAGAGAGACATTGTCATTTCTGACTGCCGTTTTTGCTTTTTCATTTTTCTAAAAGTGTTTCTATATGATACCAACCTATCTTCCATTGTTTGGCTTAGTTTCAGTGCCCATGTCGTGGAGGGTTCCATGTTGTAAAAGAAGTCCTTTGCTGTTCAGTCCCTAATTCGTGTTCAGCTCTTTGCTACCCCACGAATCGCAGCGTGCCAAGCCTCCCTGCCCCTCAGAGAAGTCAAAAGCAGTCTTAAAACCAGCGTCAGTTTGTTTTCTGGCACTGCGTCTTCTATGTCATCTTCCTCATCATCTGACACTGGTTTGGAAATACTCATCTCCATTGAGTCATCTTCTGTTAATTCCTCTAGTGTGCTGTTTATCAGTCTTGAATTTCTCCAAGATTTATATCTTGAAACCCTTCATCCCCCCATCTTTTTTTTTTTTCATATCTATAATCTCTTTCATGATTTCCTTGATTGAGTCGGTCATAAATTCTGTGAAGTCATGGATAACATCTGGACATAGTTTTCTCTAGCAGAGATTTATTATTTCAGAGTTGATGGCTTGCACATCTTTTTCTATAATGATGCCATTTTTCAATGCTGTAATTCTTCCAGACTTATATGATGTTGTTTCTATCAGGGCTCTCTTCCATAGCATTAACCACCCTTTCTATAGAGTACCGTGTGTGTTGTTGTTCCGTCACCCAGTCGTGTCTGACTCTTTGCCACCCCATGGATTGCAGCCTGCCAGCCCTTTCTGTCCATCGCCTGCCAGCCCTTTCTGTCCATCTCCATCTCCCACAGTTTGCCCAAGTTCATGTCCATTGCATTGGTCATGACATCCAACCATCTAATCCTCTGATTCCCTCTTTTCTTTCTCCCCTCAATCTGTCCAGCATCAGGGACTTTTCTAATGAGTCAGCTGTTTGCATCAGGTGATCAAAATATTGGAGCTTCAGCTTCAGCATTAGTCCTTCCAGTGAATATTCAGGGTTGATTTCTTTTAAGATTGACTGGTTTGATCTCTTTGCTGTCCAAGGGACTCTCTGGAGTCTCCTCCACCATCACAGTTCGAAGGCATCAATTCTTGGCGTCCTGCCTTCTTTATGGTCCAGCTCTCACAACCGTATGTGACCACTGGAAAGACCATAGCCTTGACTATATGGACCTTTGTTGGCAGAATGATGTCTCTGCTTTCAAACACACTGTCTAGGTTTGTCATAGCTTTCCTGCTAAGAAGCAGTTGTCTTCTGATTTCATGGCTGCAGTCACCAGCCGCACTGATTTTTCCCAAGAAGAGGAAATCTCTCACTACTTCCATCTTTTCCCCTTCTATTTGCCATGATGTAATGGGGCCTGATGCCATGATTGTAGCTTATTTATTTATTTATTTATTACCACTTAAAATAATTTATTAAAGTAAATGGATCATTGCACAAAAATCCACTGCATTTTTATATACCACCAGCAGTCAATTAGAAAGCGTCAATTTTTAGAAGTATCATGCAATGACTAAAGTATCAACAATGAAAAATAATGGACAAAAGTGTCAACAACAAAAAATAAAGTAACTAGGAATAACTGTAAAGTGAAAGAAAGAAAGTGAAGGTGCTCAGTCGTGTCCAACTCTTTGGGACCCCGTGGACTGTAGCCTGCCAGGCTCCTCTGTCCATGGGATTCTCCAGGCAAGAATACTGGAGTGGGTTACCATTTCCTTCTCCATGTAGCTTTTTTAATATTTAGTTTTAAGCAGACTTTTCCGCTCTCCTCCTTCACCCTCAGCAGGAGGTTCTTTAGTTCCTCTTTGCTCTCTGCCGTTAGAGTGGTATTATTTGCATATCTGAAGTTGATGTTTCTTGTGCCAGTCTTGGTTCCAGCTTGTAATTCATCCAGCCTGGCATTTCTCATGATGTGCTCAGCATATAGATTAAATAAACAGGGTGACAACAGACAGTCCTGTCATACTGCTATCTCAGTTGTGAGCCACTCAGTTCATACAGGGTTCTAACTGTTGCTTCTTGACCCACATACAGATTTCCCAGGAAACAGGTAAGATGGTCTGGTATTCCCATCTCTTTAAGAGCTTTCACATTTTGCTATGATCCACATGGTCAAAAACTTTAGTGTAGTTGATGAAACTAGATGTTTTTCTGGAATTACTGTGCTTTCTCTATGATCCAGCAAATGTTGGCAATTTGATCTCTGGTTCCTCTGCCTTTTCTAAACCCAGCTTGAGTATCTGGAAGTTCTTGGTTCACGTTAACGCTGAAGCCTAGAATGCAAGATTTTCAGCATGACCTTACTAGCATGGGAGATGAGTGCAAGTGTCTGATGGTCAGAACATTGTTTAGTACTACTCTTCTTGGGAATTGAGATGAGGATTGACCTTTTCCTGTGGCCACTGCTGGGTCTTCCAGATTTGCTGACATATTGAGTGCAATGCTTTGATAGCATCATCTTTCAGGGTTTTGAATAGCTCTCCTGGAATTCCATTGCATCCACTAGCTTTATTGACAGCAGTGCTTCCTAAGGTCCACGTGACTTCACACTGCAGAACGTCTGGCTCTGGCTGACTGACCACACCATTGTGGTTATCTGGATCATTAACATCTTTTTTGTACAGTTCTTCTGTGTATTTTTTCTGTCTCTTCTTGATCTCTTCTACTTCTATACCTCTACTGTTTCTGTCTTTTATTGTACCCATCTTTGGATGGAATGTTCCCTTGCTATTTCCAGTTTTCCTGAAGAGATCGCTAGTCTTTCCCCTTCTGTGGTTTCCCTCTATTTTTATGCACTGTTCATTGAAGAAGGCCTTCTTTTCTCCCTTTGTAATTCTCTGGAACTCTGTGTTTAGCTGGGTGAACATTTCCCTTTCTCCCTTGCTTTCCTCTTTTCTTCATTCTTCAACTATTTGTAAAGCCTCTTTGGATAACCACTTTTCCTTCTTCTCTTCTTTGGATGGTTTGTTCGCTGCCTCCTGTACAATATTACCAACCTCTGTCCATAGTTCCTCAGGCACACTGTTTACTAGCTCTCATCCCTTGAATCTGTTCATCACCTCCACTGCATGTTATAGGGGATTTGATTTAAGTCGTACCTGGCTAGCTTAGTGGTTTTCCCGCTTTCTTTAGTTTAAGCCTGAATTTTGCTATGAGAAACTGATTATCTGAGCCACAGTTAGCTCCAGGTCTTGTTTTTGTTGACTGTGTTCAGCTGTTCCATCTTTGGCTACAAAGAATTTAATCAGTTTGATTTCAGTATTGACCATTTGGTGATGTCCATGTATATAGTCATCTCTTGTGTTGCTGAAAAAGGGTGTTTTCTATAAATAGTACATTCTCTTGGCAGAATTCAGTTAACCATTGCCCTGCTTCATTTTTTACTCCAAGGCCAAACTGGCCTGTTACTCCAGGTATCTCTTGACTTCCTACTTTTGCATTCCAACCCCAGTGATGATTATAACATCTTTTTAAAGTGTTAGTTATAGGAGATCTTCTAGGTCTTCATAGAACTGATCAGCTTCAGCTTCTTGGGCATTGGTAGTAGAGGCATAGGCCTGAATTGCTGTGATGTTGAATGGTTTGCCTTGGAAACAAACCAAGATCATTCTGTCATTTTTGAGGTTGCACCTAAGTACTGCATTTTGGACTCTTGTTGACCTTGAAGGCTACTCCATTTCTTCTGTGAAATCTTGCCTGCAGTAGTAGATATAATGGTCATCTGAATTAAATTTGCCTGTTCCTGTCCATTTTAATTCACTGATTTCTAAGATGTTGATGTTTATTCTTACCATTTCCTGCTTGACCACTTCCAGTTTACCTTGATTTATGGACCTAACATTCTAGGTTCCTATGTAATACTGTTCTTTGCAGCATCAGATTTTACTTCCATCACCAGACATATCCATAGCCAAGCATCATTTCCACTTTGGCCCAGCTGCTTCATTCTTTCTGGGGCTTTAGTAGCATATTGGACACCTTCTGACCTGGAGGACTCATCTTTCCATGTCGTATCTTTTTGTCTTTTTATACAGTTCATGAGGTTCTCACAGCAAGTATACTGGGGTGGTTTGCCATTCCCTCCTCCGGTGGATCACATATGTCAGAACTTTCCACTATGACCCATCCATCTTTGGTGGCTTTACATGGCATGGCTCATAGCTTCATTGAGTTATGCAAGTTCCTTCACCACAACAAGGCAGTGATTTGTGAAGGGGACTTTATGACCCCCTGATCTAGAGCCTGAATTAGAGATGTTGTGTTTTGGGCAGGTAGACCATTTCAGTGTCTTTAGTGTTAAACAGTTCTTTTTCTTTGGGATGGTCTTGCTCCCTGTCTCCTGTAAAATGTCATGAAACCTCCATCCACGGCTGTCTGAGGAGGCCTTACAAATAGCTGTAAAAAGAAGAGAGGTGAAAAGCAAAGATAAAAAGGAGAGATATACCCATTTGAATGCAGAGTTCCAAATAATAGCAAGGAGAGATAAAAAAGCCTTCCTCAGTGATCAGTGTAAAGAAATAGAGGAAAACAATAAATGGGAAAGACTAGAGATCTCTTCAAGAAAATGAGAGATAGCAAGGGAACATTTCATGCAAAGATGGGCTCAATAATGGACAGAAATGGACCTAACAGAAGCTGAAGATATTAAGAAGAGGTGTCAAGAATACACAGAAGAACTATACAAAAAAAAGCTTCACGACCCAGATAATCACAATGGTGTGATCACTCACCTAGAGCCAGACATCCTGGAATGTGAGGTCAAGTGGACCTTAGGAAGCATCACCAAGAACAAAGCTAGTGGAGATGATGTAATTATAGTTGCGCTATTTCAAGTCCTGAAAGATGACGCTGTGAAACTGCTGCACTCAGTACGCCAGCAAATTTGGAAAACTCAGCCGTGGCCACAGGACTGGAAAAGGTCAGTTTCATTCCAGTCCCTAAGAAAGGCAATGCGAAAGAATGCTCAAACTACTGCACAATTGCACTCATCTCACACGCTAGTAAAGTAATATTCAAAATTCTCCAAGCCAGGCTTCAACAATATGTGATCTGTGAACTTCCAAATGTTCAAGCTGGTTTTAGAAAAGATAGAGGAACCAGAGATCAAATTGCCAACATCCGCTGGATCATGGACAAGCAAGAGAGTTCCAGAAAAACATCTATTTCTGTTTTATAGACTATGCCAAAGCCTTTGACCGTGTGGATCACAAATAACAGTGGAAACTTCTGAAAGAGATGGGATACCAGATCACCCGACCTGCCTCTTGAGAAATCTGTATGCATGTCAGGAAGCAACAGTTAGAACTGGACATGGAACAACAGACTGGTTCCAAATAGGAAAAGGAGTACGTCAAGGCTGTATATTGTCACTGTGCTTATTTAATTTATATGCAGAGTACATCATGAGAAACGCTGGGCTGGATGAAGCACAAGCTGGAATCAAGATTGCCGGGAGAAATATCAATAACCTCAGATATGCAGATGACACCACTTTTATGGCAGAAAGTGAAGAACTAAAGAGCCTTTTGATGAAAGTGAAAGAGGAGAGTGAAAACGTTGGCGTAAAGCTCAGTTCAATTCAGTTCAGCCGCTCAGTTGTGTTTGACTCTTTGCGCTGCACCGTGCCAGGCCTCCCTGTCCATCACCAACTGCCTGAGTCTACCCAAACCCATGTCCATTGAGTCGGTGATACCATCCAACCATCTCATCCTCTGTCGTCCCCTGCTCCTCCTGCCTCCAACCCCTCCCAGCATCAGGGTCTTTTCAGATGAGTCAGCTCTTTGCATCAGGTGGCCAAAGTATTGGAGTTTCAGTTTCAACATCAGTCCTTCCAATGAACACCAAGGGTTGATCTCCTTTAGGATAGACTGGTTGGATCTCCTTGCAGTCCAAGGGACTCTCAAGAGTCTTCTCCAACATCACAGTTCAAAAGCATCAATTCTTTTGGCATTCAGCTTTCTTATTGTCCAACTCTCACATCCATACATGACTCATGGAAAAACCATAGCCTTGACTAGGTGGACCATTGTTGACAAAGTAATGTCTCTGCTTTTGAATATGCTGTCTAGGTTGGTCATAACTTTCCTTCCAAGGAGTAAGCGTCTTTTAATTTCATGGCTGCAGTCACCATCTGCAGTGATTTTGGAGCCCCCCAAAATAAAGTCTGACACTGTTTCCCCATCTATTTCCCATGAAGTGATGGGACCTGATGCCATGATCTTAGTTTTCTGAATGTTGAGCTTTAAGTCAGCTTTTTCACTCTCCTCTTTCACTTTCATCAAGAGGCTTAGTTCTTCACTTTCTGCCATAAGGGTGGTGTCATCTGCATATCTGAGGTTATTGATATTTCTTCTGGAAATCTTGATTTCAGCTTGTGCTTCATCCAGCCCAGCGTTTCTCATGATGTACTCTGCATCTAAGTTAAATAAGCAGGGTGACCATATACAGCCTTGACGTACTCCTTTTCCTATTTGGAACCAGTCTGTTGTTCCATGTCCAGTTCTAACTGTTGCTTCCTGACCTGCATACAGGTTTCTCAAGAGACAGGTCAGGTGGTCTGGTATTCCCATCTCTTTCAGAATTTTCCACTGTTTTTTGTGATCCACACGGTCAAAGGCTTTGGCATAGTCTATAAAGCAGAAATAGATGTTTTTCTGGAACTCTCTTGCTTGTTTGATGATCCAGTGGATGTTGGCAATTTGATCTCTGGTTGCACTTCCTTTTCTAAAACCAGCTTGAACATCTGGAAGTTCACGGATCACATATTGTTGAAGCCTGGCTTGGAGAATTTTGAACATTACTTTACTAGCATGTGAGATGAGTGCAATTGTGTGGTAGTTTGAGCATTCTTTGGCATTACCTTTCTTAGGGATTGGAATGAAAACTGACCTTTTCCAGTCCTGTGGCCACTGCTGAGTTTTCCAAATTTGCTGGCGTACTGAGTGCAGCACTTTCACAGCATCATCTTTCAGGATTTGAAATAGCGCAACTGTAATTCCATCATCTCCACTAGCTTTGTTCTTAATGATGCTTCCTAAGGCCCACTTGAGTTCATATTCCAGTATGTCTGGCTCTAGGTGAATGTGAGTGATCTCACCATCGTGATTATTTGGGTTGTGAAGATCTGTTTTGTACAGTTCTTTTGTGTATTCTTGACACCTCTTCTTAACATCTTCTGCTTCTGTTAGGTCCATACCATTTCTATCCTTTATTGAGCCCATCTTTGCATGAAATGTTCCCTTGGTATCTCTCATTTTCTTGAAGAGATCTCCAGTCTTTCCCATTCTATTTTTTCCCTCTATTTCTTTGCACTGATCGCTGATGAAGACTTTCTTATCTCTCCTTGCTTTTCTTTGGAACGCTGTATACAAATGGGTATATCTTTCCTTTCGCTTCTCTTCTTGTCACAGCTATTTGTAAGGCCTCCTCAGGCAGCCATTTTGCATTTCTTTTTCTTGAGGATGGTCTTAATCCCTGTCTCCTGTACAGTGCATCAGGCACCCTGTCTTATCAGATCTAGTCCCTTAAATCTATTTCTCACTTCCACTGTATAGTCATAACAGATTTTATTTATGTCATACCTGAGTGGTCTAGTGGTTTTCCCCATTTCTTTAATTTAAGTCTGAATTTGGCAATAAGGAGTTCATGATCTGAGCCACAGTCAGCTCCTGGTCTTGTTTTTGCTAACTGTATAGAGCTTCTCCATCTTTGGCTGCAAAGAATATAATGAGTCTGATTTTAGTGTTGACCATCTGGTGATGTCCATGGGTAGAGTCTTCTCTTGTGTTGTTGGAAGAGGGTATTTGCTTTGCTCTGACCAGTGCATTCTCTTGGCAGAACTCCACTAGCCCTAGCCCTGCCTCATTTTGTACTCCAATGCTAAATTTGCCTGTTACTACCTAGTAGTAGTAACTTGACTTCCTACTTTTGTGTTCCAGTCCCCCATAATGAAAAGGACATCTTTTTTGGGTGTTAATTCTAGAAGGTCTTGTAGATCTTCATAGAACCGTTCAGCTTCAGCTTCTTCAGCGTTCCAGGTTAGGGCATAGACTTGGATTACTGTGATATTGAATGGTTTGCCTTGGGAACAAACAGAGATCATTCTGTCGTTTTTGAGATTGCATCCAAGTACTGCATTTTGGACTCTCTTGTTGACTGTGATAGCTACTCCATTTCTTCTAAGGGATTCCTGCCTCCAGTAGTAGATATAATGGTCATCTGAGTTAAATTCACCCATTCCAGTCCATCTTAGTTCACTGATTCCTAGAATGTTGATGTTCACTCTTGCCATCTCCTGTTTGACCACTTCCAATTTGCCTTGATTCATGGACCTAACATTCCAGGTTCCTATGCAGTATTTCTCTGTACAACATCGAACCTTGCTTCTATCACCAGTCCCGTCCACAACTGGGTGTTGTTTTTGCTTTGGCTCCATCCCTTCATTCTTTCTGGAGTTATTTCTCCACTGATCTCCACTAGCATAATGGGCACCTTCTGGCCTGGGGAGTTCATCTTTCAGTGTCCTATCATTTTGCCTTTCATACTGTGCATGGGGTTCTCAAGGCAAGAATACTGAGGGTGGTTTGCCATTCCCTTCTCCAGTAGACCACATCTGTCAGAACTCTCCACATTCAGAAAACTAAGATCACGGCATCAGGTCCCATCACTTCATGGCAAATAGATGCAGAAACAGTGGAAACAGTGACAGACTTTATTATTTTGGGCTCCAAAATCACTGCAGATGGAGACTACAGCCATGAAATTAAAAGACGCTTACTCCTTGGAAGTAAACTTATGACCAACCTAGACAGCATATTAAAAAGCAGAGACATTTCTTTGCCAACAAAGGTCCATCTAGTCAAGGCTATGGTTTTTCCAGTAGTCATGTACGGATGTGAGAGTTGGAGTATATGAAGGGTGAGTGCTGAGGAATTCATGCTTTTGAACTGTGGTGTTGGAGAAGACTCATGAGAGTCCCTTGGACTGCAAGGAGATCCAACCAGTCCATCGTAAAGGAGCTCAGTCCTGGGTGTTCATTGGAAGGACTGATGTTGAAGCTGAAACTCCAATCCTTTGGCCACCTGATGTGAAGAACTGACTCCCTGGAAAAGACCCTGATGCTGGGAAAGATTGAAGGTGGGAGGAGAAGGGGACGACAGAGGATGAGATGGTTGGGTGGCATCACCTACTCAATGGACATGAGTTTGAGTAATTTCCAGGAGTTGGTGATGGACAGGGAGGCATGGCGTCCTGCAGTCTATGGAGTCACGAAGAGTTGGACACAACTGAGCGACTGAACTGAACTGAGTGTTAAACATATGGGATTGTGGGTGGCGAGGGGCGGCTTGTTCAATGACAAGAGAACTTTAAAAGGCAGTCACTTACTGGCAAGATATTTCCTGACTTAAAGGACAAAGCATCTATGGACCCAATCCAGAAAATGTATTCTTGTTGTTTAGGCCTTCTTGTTAGGCCTTCTTGTCCCTTGTACAGCCAAGGGACTTTCAGCTCAGGGGTTAACAGCTTTATAGAAAAGGGCAGAACTAATCATAAATCCAACTTCATTTTCACAGAACAATAGAGTTAGTCTATTTCTTCCTGCCTTAAACCCTATATGCTTGCTTCTCTTCCTTATGAATAAATGTCATTAAGGTATTTTTTTCTAGAATAAGGCATTTTGGTCTGCATTAAAAACCTGTTCAGGCAGATATCCTTTCTGCTCAGTGATTTTCTTTTTTTTTAATTGAATTATAGCTGATTTACAACATTGTGCTAATTTCTTCTGTACAACAAAGTAACTTAAAATGATTTAAAAGTGATTTTAAAAATGTATATACATTTAAAAAATATTCTTTTCCATTATGGTTTATCCTAGGAGATTGAATATATTAGTAGTTTCTTGTGCTATATAATAGAAGGTTGTTTATCCATTCTAAATGCAATAGTTTCTGTCTAGCAACCCCAGACTCCCAGTCCATCTTCACCTTCCCACCTCCTCCTTAGCAACAAGTCTGTTCTCTGTGTCTGTGAGTCTGTTTCTCTTTTGTAGATAGGTTCATTTGTGCCATGTCTTAGTCCTCCGTGATTTTCTTAAAGGAATCTGGGAACTTATCTGCTGCCTCTCAGTTGTCAGAAATTGCTTTTCCTGTTATCTTTGCATTTTTTAAAGCCAAACTTCTTTTTAAAATTATCAAACCATTGTTTGCTGGCATTAAACTCTCCAGCTTTAGGTCCTTCACCTTCCTTTTGCTTTAAGTAGTCATACAGTAACTTCGCTTTTTTTCTAATCATGTTAGAGTCTATAGGTGTGGCTTTCTTAGAGCAATGCTGCACCCACCTAAAAGCTGCCTTTTCAGTATAAGATAAAAAAGATATATCGCCAGAAGTGCAAAGTTTTCACACCTGCTCTTGTAGCTGCGGCCATGGCATCACTGATTTCTTTTTCTTTTATAATGGTCCCTACAGTAGATTCATTTATCTTGAAATGGAAGGCAGTCACAGCTATAGACCTGAAGCTATGGTACCTATCAAGCAGTTCAACTTTTTCTTGTTATGTCATGATTTTTCTTTGCTTCTAGGGAGCACTTCCAACATCAGTAGTCATACTTTATATGGGTCCCGTGGTGTTATTCAGGGTTTACAGTATTGCAGTAAATGGTGAAAAAAGTGAGAACTGAGAGAGAGAGAGAGAGATTGATCAATCACTTTTTGCTGCAGTATGAAAGTTACTGGAAAGATGAATTGCTCATGTGGAGATGACTAGCATCATGCCCATTTTAAGCAGATACTTGTAACATTTGAGCTCACTTGAGCAAAGCAACAGGAGGTGGATACAAAATTATTACAGTCATATACTATGATTACAGTTAATTTTATGGAGTTATAACATTTCATCTTTATGTTTACATTTCTTTGGAATATGAGGCCATGTACAGTCTGTATGTGCATAAGTTTTGATAAATTTTAATTTTTAATAATAGATTTATGTGTATTTTATAGTGGTAAATGATAAAATGGACTAGAACCTACATCTGTTTTATGCATTCTTGACATACCTAACTTAAAATTTTTTAAAAAATATTTCTAGGCTATGCACTTTGTGAGGTTTTTCAAATTGTCACAAGTCTCCAAAAAATTATCCAAAGTATTTATTGAAAAAAATTATGTAGAAGTGGACCGATGCGGTTGAAACACATACCCATGTTGTTCCAGAGCCAACTGTATATATAATATATACACACATGCATCTGTCTGCTGTATACCATATTTTTTAATCTGTTTATCCACTGATAGACATTAAGGTTATTTCCATGTCTTGGCTGTTATAGTAAGACTATTGATTTTCAGGGCCATCAAGAGTTGGAAGAAGGGAGTGTGGAATTGGGGCAAGTTTAAATGCCACAAAACTTGCTGTTCTTACTGAGATTCAGATGATTTTATATGGTTAAAATGCTTGTTAGGTAAATTGTAAGCATTTGGTTAATTTCTAGTTATGAAAAAATTTGATCTTGATAGATCAAGATAGAGTGTTGGCTCAGTAGTTGTGGCGTAGCGGCTTAGTTGCCCCGCAGCGTGTGGAATCCTCCCAGACTAGGGATTGAACCCATGTCTCCGGCACTGGCAGATAGATTCTTACCCACTGCACCACCACGGAAGTCCTTGCCAGTGTTCTTGTAGCTGTAATGGCGGAAAGAATTTTCGGTGGTCCTTACTCTGCCTTTCTGGAACTATTTATGTTCTCTGAAGATATTCTGAAGTTTTCGTCTCTTTGTATATATTCCTCTCAGGGAATGTTTTTCGTCCTCCCTGTTTGATTTAGAACTCATCTTTTATGTTGGGGAATTTTTAAAATATCACGTTTTCTTGTGTTTAAGAGTGAGGGACTAAAAAACTTACTGGAAGCTTTTCAGTATTAGCTCCTTCAACCATGATCTTTGCTGTAGGATTATCTGGTGGATATTTGAAACAGATAAAACCTTCCTACCTTCCCCAACTAACGAAGATGAAGGAAGCAGAAAACTAGATTGAGTCATTGTCAAAATCCCAGGCTTATATTGCTCCATCAACGAACAGAAAGAAACAGTTAGGGAGCAAATAATTTCAGTCTTCTTTAAATTCTACCAGAGAGTAAGAACGATAAGTAAAAAAGATAACATACCAAACTAATAATCCTGACACTAAACTGACAAGGATACAAGAAAAGATAATTATAGTCAACCTCACTCATGAATATAGGTGCAAAAATATATAAAATTAGCCAACTGAATATAGCAAAATAGAAAAAAAGATAAAATATAAAAAGCCTTTAAGAAATGCCAAGGGAGTCTAACATTAGGAAACTAATCAAGGTAATTTTAATTAATGTAACCTGTTAGCTTAATTCTGTAATATAAGTTTCTTACATAATTATGTGACTAGAATGTGAACAGAATTCCTAAAAACTACACTATACTGAGGAAGACTTTTTTTTTCAGAAAAAACTGTGTAGGTATACCTACATCCAATAATGTATAGTAATTATCACATCATATTAGTGATGACAACTTCTGCATTAAAACTGTGATTTTTAGGTCAGAATTTCATCTACATTTTGAAAGACTTTTATTTGAAAGCTGTCTGTTAAGTGATATTTAATATAAGTCAAGCATCATAAAATGAAAGTGCTAACTGATCAGCAGTTCATTTTCCAGTTCTTTTTTATAGGATTAAATTCAAACTCACATGGAGTGATGGGAATCCATTAGTGTAGTATTTGGAATGATTGTATTCTTTCTATACTATTTATCAATAGAATGGGAATCACAAGTCATCTGATAAATAAATCCTGTGAGACTTACTGAGTATTTTAACAGCTTTTACTTGATTTAATAGTGCTTGAAATAACTGCCATCCACTATGAGATAAGTTTTCCTGGTTATAGACTTTTTTAAAATTTCAAGTTACTTGTATTACTTTGTAATTAGCTTTGTGAATTGCTCTTTATTCTTTTTAATGTATACACATTAGTCTAAGTAGAGGGTTGAAAGTTGGAGATTATGTATCTGTAAATGAAGAAGGCATGTAATTTAACAGTGGATTTGAATTAATGCTATTGATTCCTTAAACGAGAAGGTCCTATCATATAGAATAATAATGGTGTCTGATACTTGTGTATGCTTAACGGTCTTAAACATGCTTTCATATATGAAAGTACTCTTATGATGTAATCAGATTACATAACGGTATTCATCATACCATTTGTTTCTGAATCCGGAGAGTCGTGATGAAAGCTGTGAGTGCTTCTGTTGGGTGTAGACAGTGTTGGCACACTCTTGGGGTGGTACCCAGCTTTGTTCTTATCTATGGTAGCTTAAAGATTGAAAACATATAAGTAGATGAACTTCTGTATATTAAGGAATTTCCATTACCTGAAGAAAATAATTCGTAAGAGTTCATATGAATATGAATGATAAATTATACATGAGGGAATGTGAAGAGAAGGAATTTAAATTTTGTTCTTCACTCTTTGATTGTGGACTATGCTGCCAGGTCCTTTCCAAACTTAGACTCTTTTATAGAGAATTATATTTGGTGCTTGCAACATTCTCACTCAGACTCTGATGACAACTTTTGAGTGGCTGGGAATACATGGAAAAATGTATATTTGCGTGTAATCTACATGTGTATGACCCTGAATAAGATGATGCTGGTGAGGCAAAAATGGTAAACAGGACTTTGTCAAAGACCTTAAGTGAGAATGATGAATCTAGATTACTTACTGTGGAAATATCTTTGATATATATGTTAACTTTATATTTGAACTTCTATAAAATTAAACTGATTTCTGAGTTTAGGTGGAAAAGAAGATTGAGAGATTTAAATAGAACTACTTGATGCTATTTATTTTCGGTAGTACAGCAAAGATTTAAAATCTTGAAAACTGAAGAGAAAATGAAATACAGCCATCTAGTGGTTGCAGCTTTAAAAGCTGTAAGCATAGAAAGTGTGAACTCACATAAAAATCTCTCAAGGGTCATTATTAGGTATTCAAGCTAATCATTCCTTATCACACAAGGGAGAAATGTACATTTGTTTTACTAAATATTTAAATAAAATTTTAATGAGAAGGGAAAACCTAGTATATGAGAGTTGAACTTTATGTAAATATTCTCAGAGGTCAGTTGAACTAGCAAACATTATAGTAAGCTATACACATTTTCAGTTGTAACATGTATTAATTATAAAGCTCCAGTAGTGCTTTTAAAATACATGTATACTCTGAAACATCACTGAATGATATCTAGACCTCTCTTGCTTATATAAATGAACCTATTATGATGGTTGAAGTACAGGTTTAGTTGCTCATTAAATTTTAGTCATTGTTGGCTTATAAACTTTAATGAACTATTTTCTAGGAGCAAGATAATGCTGTACAAAATATGCACAAGAAAGTAGAAAAATTAGAAGCTGAACACACGGAGTGTTCTGACCTTTTACGGCGACAAACAAGTGAACTTGAATTTAGTACTCAACGAGAGGAACGTCTTAGAAAAGAGTTTGAGGTATATTTTTTCATTTTTTTATAGCATATGTATGTTGTCCAGTAGGTAATTTAAGGTCAGAGAAAGTTTTTCTCTGCAATAAAACTATTTTGACATTTATTTATATTGAATATTGGGTTCCTTAAAAAACTTTTGTATCTGAGTACATTTTATTTTGCTCCTAATTAAAAAATACTCATTTAAAACAATTAATTGTCCTGAAAAATTTGGAAAGTTTGAAGGTAACTGTTAACATTACAGGGTTGGGGAAGCAACGCAGGAAAAGATTTGTATAAAAGATTTATATACCTAATATTAAATTCTAATTTGGAGTGTTTGAATCCTGTGTAGCTGCTTAGTTTTGTGAAATGTTTTTCAAGTTAGACTTTAGATTGGAGAGAAGCATTAATTTAAGAATTAAAAAAACGTGATTTTTATGGGTAAATGATACTGATAACCCCTTTAATCTTGAGAGATATCTAACTTATTTGTTAATTTTGAAAAAGGATTTTCTTTTTCTTTGTGGGAAATTATTTCAAAAATAAAGCACTCTTAAACATAATTTATAATTCTTATAAGGTAAATAAACATTTATAAAGAGTATTTAATGATAAAATGCTGAAGGTACTCTTGTTAAACTCACTTCTGTCATTTAACATTGTGCCAAGAATTTTAGCCAAAAATATATAAAAGTAAGAACAACAATAAGAATTACAATTTTTGGAAAGAAAGAGGTATGATTCTTATTTTTAGATAATATGGTAATAACCCTAAATAGTCAAGAAAATAAACTTTGAAATTATTGACGCCAGTAAGAACATTCAATAAGAAGGTCAAGAAGGAAATAATATATAATAATTATGTTTGCATCTTGCATACCAGCAATAATCAGAGTATGCTGCTGCTGCTGCGTCACTTCAGTCGTGTCCGACCCTGCGCGACCCCGTAGACGGCAGCCCACCAGGCTCCCCCGTCCCTGGGATTCTCCAGGCAAGAACACTGCAGTGGGTTGCCATTTCCTTCTCCAATCAGAGAATAAGAGACTAAAAATGTTTTTGTTACCACAGTGACAAAATAGATATACAGCTAACAACAAGTACATTAAAAATTATGAATTGTAACTGAGAGTCTTAAGAGAAAATGGTGAAACATTTTGGAAACACTTGGTGTACAGATATGAATCCTCCCTAAATTGTATTATGGGTTAAAGCAGTTCCAATAAAAAAATTCAGTGGAGGGCTTCCCTGTTGGCTTAGTGGTAAAGAATCTTCCTACCAATGCAGGAGACATGGGAATAGAAAGTATAAAGGTCACGAGATGTGACTGTGCTTGAAAAGTCGGAGAAACAGCAAGTAGGCCATTGTGGTTGAAATGTATTGAACAAGAGAGGAGATTAGTAGGGTGTATTGAATGGTACGTAGATGTTATAGAGTCTTGAAGGTCTTTTGGAATTTTGTAAGAACTTTGGCTTTCTTTCTGAGATATTAAGACATTGGGCAGTTTTGAGGAGAGGAGTGACGTGTCCCCTCTGATTTGTCTGTATGCTCTTTGGAAGACAGATTGTAAGAGGCCGCTTAGGAAACTATTAAAATAATCAGAGATTGTGGTGTTTGAGACCAAAGTAGAGGGAGAAGGCAATGACAACCCACTCCAGTACTCTTGCCTGGAGAATCCCGTGGACGGAGGAGCCTGGTGGGCTGCAGTCCATGGGGTCTCTAAGAGTCAGACATGACTGAGCGACTTCACTTTTACTTTTCACTTTCATGCATTGGAGAAGGAAATGGCAACCCACTCCAGTGTTCTTGCCTGGAGAATCCCAGGGATGGCGGAGCCTGGTGGGCACAGAGTCGGACACGACTGAAGTGACTTAGCAGCAGCAGCAGCAGTGGTAAAGGAGGTGGTCAGATTTTGTATGTGTTTTTAGAAGATAGAACCAGTAGGGTTTGCAGACTCACTGGGCCTGGCTTGTGAGAGATAAAGAAAGGGAATAAAGGATAATGCCAAAGATTTTGGCTCAGCCTTTGGGGAATGATGCTGCTGTTTACTCAGTGTGGGCAAGAATACAAGTGGAGTAAATTTGAGAAAGGCGAGGAGTTTGGTTTTAGATAACGTTAAAATTGGCATGCCCATTAGACATCCATTTGGAGATGCTGAGTAGCACTCAAATACAAGTATTGGTCTTGGGGAAACCTTACTGTAGAGCGAGGGGATGAGCTGAATCTTTCATTGGCAACTGGGGAAATATTACAGTCTATAGGTGTTTCCTCTTTGTTTCTTGAGTTCTGCAAGGAGTGATCTGCCAGTTTCCTCTTTGGTGGTTATTAAATGGAAGAAAGAAATGGAGGAAAAATCTGTGTATCATTCTCTTCAGTGTATAGAATTTCCCCTGGTTTCACTCTTGTGTACCAGCTCTCCTACTCCTGATCTGCCCACCTAGTGTCTCTCCATGCCCAACCTGGGTTCAGACTGACAGTTTCCAGGTAATAAACGTCCAGTTTGTGAGTTTGTGTAGTGGTTAGAGAGGTGTAGTTGTAGGGCTAGTTAAGGTGGGGAGGTGGATGCCTGGAGGTCAAATTTTTCATACTGATGATATTAAAAACTTTATTGAGATAATTTGCATGCTACAGATTCACCCATTTATAGTATACAATTCAGTGGGCTTTAGTATATTCACAGAGCTGTACAAATACCACAACAATTTATTTGAGTGTGTTTTCATCACGTCAGTAAGAAACTCCACACCCAAGAGCTAGCACTCTCCTTTTCCCTATCCTCTCATCCTAAAAAGACATTAATCTACTTCTGTTTCTGTGCATTTGTCTGTTCTCATTCTCCTCTTCTCCCAACTTCTCATCCTAAAAGGACATTAATCTACCTCTGGTTCTATAGCCTGTTCTGGACATTTTATATTAACAGAATCATGTGATTCTGTACATTTTTTCAGTTAGCATGATGTTGTTAGGATTCATCCATGTTTTATTGCGAATCAGCGCTTTATTCCTCTCTATTACGATATGGATATAAGATCACATTTTGTGTATCCTTTCATCAGGAGATAGACACGCACGTCGTTTTCACTTTTTGACTATTATGGATAATGCCTCTATGGACATTTGTGTACAATGTTTTGTGTGGATGTGTCTTTGGCTTCACCTTGGAGTGGAACTGCTGGGTGACAATGATAGCACTATTTTTAACTTTTTGGGAAGCTGTCAGACTGTTTTACACAGCGATAGTCCTGTTTTTCGTTTCCACCAGCGATGTGTGAGGGTTCCAGTGTCTTCAGATGCTCACCAACACTTGCTGTTATCATTATTTCCAGCTGTAGCCACTTTAGCGGATGTATAATGGTATCTTGTGGTTTTGCTTTGCATTTCTCTGATCACTAACGATGTTGAATATCATTTCATGTGCTTATTGGTTATTTGTATATCATTGGGGGAATATCTATTCAGGTCCATTATACATTAAAAATTTGGGACTGGCACCAACTTCCAGCCAGTTGTGGATGCCCCCCTCTCGCACTTGCAGGTAAGCCCCCCATTTTTCAGTCCAGACAGCAGAGCTCTTTCGTGCCCCGGGGCAGTGACAGGGAAACCGAAGAAAAAGAATGGCCAGCTGCGGCAGAGGTGCAGTGGGAGCATTGTCTGGGCGCCGAGGTGCTGTCTTCCCCGCAAAACAAACTTTTTCACCCCATCCTCACGGAGGAGCGCAGACTCCCGGTGTGCTGAAGTTGAGGGTCAGACCTGTTATACATTTTAATGAGTTATTTGTGCTCTGTGATTGTAAGATGTTAATAATAAGGAAAATGGGGTATGGGTTCCTTATTATTAATGCCAGATATGAACTTGGCAAAGATAAATTACTCATACTCTTATTACCACATGTGGTCTTATTTTATATAAGGCTAATGAAAAAAAATTGAAAGTGAGATTATATTTTCAGTAATATTTTTAGCTTGTTTTTTGTGCTGAAAATCTTTTTTGAGGCAGAAGACTCAGAAAGTATAATCATATTTTATATAATCATTTTTAATATGTGTTTGTAGATGGCCTATTAGAAAAGAATTAGAACAGGGTTAAAGTTCTAAATATACTTAGAATTAAAAAAATCATTTAGAAGTCACTTTAGGATGCTATAAAAGTCTGTGATCATCACTAAAAACATTTTAATTGCCTCTAGGTATGAAGAAGTGCTAGGTAACAGTGATTTTTGTGGGTAAGATTCTTGATAAGTCAATTTTGACTCATTTGAGGAAATGTCTAATGCCTAACCTTTAGGATTTGTTTTTGGATAACTCAGAATTGATTTTTTTCCTTCTAAAATGCTTACTTGCCCCAGTGTCTCATTTTTAAACTGATTAATGTTGTAAATATAAAACTGTTTTAGGCTTGTTTTACACTGCGATTTTTCTTAGCTACTCTATGGAGTCTTTTGATAATCTCAGGTCTCTGCTTTTGGAGAATTTGAAGCTTTGAGGGTGTCCAAAGAGTCTATTTTTATTCTGTTTGTAAGAATTTTCTAAATGGACTTTGCCAGAGGTCCATGTAGTCAAAGCTGTGGTTTTTCCAGTAGTCATTTATGGATGAGAGAGTCAGACCATAAAGAAGGCTGAGTGCTGAAGATTGACACTTTTGAACTGTAGGGCTGGAGAAGACTCTTGAGAGTCCCTTGGACAGCAAGGAGATCAAACCAGTCAGTCCTAAAGGAAATCAACCCTGAATGTTCTTTGGAAGGACTGATGCTCAAGCTGAAGCTCCAAAACTTTAGACAACTGATTCAAAGAGCCAGCTTATTGGAAAAGACCCTGATGCCGGGAAAAATTGAGGGCAGGAAGAGAAAGGGGTGACAGAGGGTGAGATGGTTGAATGGCATCATTGACTCAATGGACAAAAGTTTGAGCAAACTCTGGGAGATAGTGAAGGACAGGGAAGCCTGGCATGCTGCAGTCTGTGGGCTCACAGAGTCAGACATGACTGAGTGACTGAACAACAATAACAAAGCGAACAAGTGTAGTCCTTTCACTTATCTATAATTCTTCATGTTTAGAGACCTTACAGATTTTTGCTTTATATTTAAGTGAATGTATTTTATGTTGGCTGTTTGACAAGATGATGATATAATTATGGAGAAGTTAAATTTCTAGAGAGCAGTTTATGCTAGTTTTACATTCTATTACAACTGTGTGAGTGAGCACATATGCATGGAGTCATTAAGAACTAGTAATTCTAGGAACGACACAGAGATCAAATTGCCAGCATCCACTGGATCATCAAAAAAAGGAGAGAGTTCCACAAAAACATCTACTTTTGCTTTATTGACTACACCAAAGCCTTTGACTGTGTGGATCACAACAAACTGTGGAAAATTCTTAAAGAGACCGGAATCAGACCACCTGACCTACCTCCTGAGAAATCTGTGTGCCGGTCAAGAAGCAACAGTTAGAACTGGACGTGGAACAACAGACTGGTTCCACATTGAGAAAGGAGTACATCAAGGCTGTATATTGTCACCCTGCTTATTTAACTTGTATGCAGAGTACATCATGTGAAATGCCAGGCTGGATGAAGCACAAGCCTCAATCAAGATTGCTGGGAGAAACATCAATAACCTCAGATATGCAGATGACACCACCCTTATGGCAGAAAGTGAAGAGGAACTAAAGAGCCTCTTGATGAAGGTGAAAGAGGAGAGTGAAAAACCTGGCTTTAAACTCAACATTCAGAAAACGAAGATCATGGCATTTGGTCCCATCACTTCATGGCAAATTGATGGGGAAACAGTGGAAACAGTGAGAGGCTTTATTTTTTTGGGCTCCAGAATCACTGCAGATGGTAACTGTAGCCATGAAATTAAAAGACACTTGCTCCGTGGAAGAAAAGCTATGACCAACCTAGACAGCACATTAAAAAGCAGAGATGTTACTTTACCAACAAAAGTCCATCTAGTCAAAGCTGTGGTTTTTCCAGTAGTCATGTATGGATGTGAGAGTTGGATTCTAAAGAAAGCTGAGTGCCGAAGAATTGATGCTTTTGAAATGTGGTGTTGGAGAAGACTCTTGAGAGTCCCTTGGACTGCAAGGAGATCAAACCAGTGAATCCTAAAGGAAGTCAGTCCTGAATACTCATTGGAAGGACTGATGCTGAAGCTGAAACTGCAATACTTTGGCCACCTGATGCGAAGAACCGACTCATTGGAGAAGACCCTGATGCTGGGAAAGATTGAAGGTGGGAGGAGAAGGGGACGACAGAGGGTGAGGTGGTTGGATGGCATCACTGACTCCATGGACATGAGTTTGAGCAAGCTCTGCGAGTTGGCGATGGACAGGGAAGCCTGGCGTGCTGCAGTCCATGGAGTTGCAAAGAGTTGAACATGACTGAGCGACTGAACTGAACTGAACTGAATCAGTGTTATTTTTTAAAAAGGATTAATATAAAATCAAATAATAGTAAAGAGAAACTTGTTGGAATTTTAATTTAATAGAGCACATTATTTAATGTCAGTAATAGCAAACTAAATCAGCTAATAGACATTTACCCTAATAAATGATTTAAATTTTAATGAAACTTTAGCAGTTACATTTCATGAAAAGGTGATATTTTTATGTGCCTGGGCTAAAGAAGTTTATATATATGTGGTTTAATCTTCTTAACATGGATCAATGGTTTCTTAGATTAAAAAAAACAAAACAAAACAAACTCCCAGTCCAATTTTCTGAATGTGGTGCTGGGTACCAGAAAACCAAGGGAAAAGTGAACTGGAAAAAGAAATATCTGTAGCTTTTATAAATCTCTTTACAACTAGGGGAGGTTTTTTTTTTTTTTTTTTTTTTTTTTATCATGGGAAATAAGCTTAACTCAATAAGAAAAGAGAAAAGGGAAGATGCAAACCTAGTTTTGAGAGAACTGAAGAATCTCATGAAGATTATAGAGGAGAGAGAGCAGTGTTTGCAAATAAATTCTGAATTGCTCCTGTCAGTCATATTCTATATTATGGTAAAATAAAGAAAGGTGGAGTGTAGCTTTTTCCTTTATACATATACTATACTCAAGTGAAAAAGGAAAAGAAAGTGGATCGCACCTTTTGTATTGTCCATGAAAAAAACCTTATATGAATCATATTTTTAAAGGCATCATGTGTTTGTAGGCATGGTTTCTAAATACTTATTTGTGTTGATTACCAACTATAAATGATAAGTAATGAAATCACCTGGGTTATACTGTTGTGCTTATAAGTATTATACATTTTTGTATCTATGTTCATAACGGATTTTTAAAACTGGAAATTTTAAAGTAAAGATGATTTTAAAGATGCTAAGTTAATTTATTATGCTGCTGATCAGAATTTGTGGCTCGTAAATTCTGTTCCTTAGAGATTTTGACTTTTTAAGATATCTTTTTTGATAACATAAGATACTTTGAGATCTTTAGTTTAAGGACTCCAAGTAGAGTAACTAGTCTTGCTTTTCCCCACACAGGTAGTAGTATAGTTAATTGTTAACACACATATATTATTTATGACCACTAAAATATAATATATATACTTACCTTTAAAGTAACCATTATAGAATTAATCAACCCATTGGAATCATCTTCTTGAAGATGGATTATTACTATATTGGTTACTTCTAGAAGTATTCATTAATGGAAAATATCAGGTGATGAAATCTGAAACAAAAGTTAAAGAACCACTGTCTGTTTACACAGCTATTGACATTCTGGGGTAAAGTTTGTACAACTGTTTTTTTTTTTTGGAATCAGTACTGTATAGCACACTACTGAAAAATCTTTGATTAGTGGTACTTGTGTGATATTTCCTCCCTTATTTTTCTTGATGTCCATTTTAATAGACTGCATGTCATATATGAAGGTTTTTCTGCTTGACTGATCCCTTTAAGTTCATATATAATCCTCAAGACTGGGTATACTTGAGGAGGCAAGAATGTATAATAGTAGGAACTGTTTTTGCCCAGTCTCTCAGCAAATTCATTGTATGCATGTTTTCATAACTTTTGTGAAACTTTGGAGCAGGCCTGTGGAAGCCGTGGGAGCAGATGTGATGTGGGGAACAAATATGGACTGGATGTGTTTGGTTAGTTCTGCTGCTGAACTGGAATTGGCTCATGTCCTGTGTTATCATAGAATGCCGTTTTCTGTGTATGTTACCTTATTCAAAGAATGAACGCTCACTTTTCTTAAGTGGAGCAGATTATCTAATTGGGCTTAGTGTGATTTCAGTTCAGTTCAGTCGCTCAGTCATGTCTGACTCTTTGCGACCCCATTAATTGCAGCACGCCAGGCCTCCCTGTCCATCACCAACTCCCGCAGTTCAGTCAAACTCACGTCCATCGAGTCGGTGATGCCATCCAGCCATCTCATCCTCTGTCGTCCCCTTCTCCTCCTGGCCCCAATCCCTCCCAGCATCAGAGTCTTTTCCAATAAGTCAGCTCTTCTCATGAGGTGGCCAAAGTATTGGAGTTTCAGCTTCAGCATCATTCCTTCCAGAGAACACCCAGGACTGATCTCCTTTAGGATGAACTGGTTGGATCTCCTTGTATCCAAGGGTCTCTCAAGATCCTTCTCCAACACCACAGTTCAAAAGCAGCAGTTCTTCGGCACTCAGCTTTCTTCATAGTCCAACTCTCACATCTATACATGACCACTGGAAAAACCATAGCCTTGACTAGACGGACCTTTGTTGGCAAAGTAATGTCTCTGCTTTTTAATATGCTGCCTAGGTTGGTCGTAACTTTCCTTCCAAGGAGTAAGTGTCTTTTAACATCATGGCTGCAGTCACCATCTGCAGTGATTTTGGAGCCCCAAAAAATTAAGTCTGACACTGTTTCCAATGTTTCCCCGTGTATTTCCCATGAAGTGATGGGACCAGATGCCATGATCTTCGTTTTCTGAATGTTGAGCTTTAAGCCAACTTTTTTACTCTCCACTTTCACTTTCATCAAGAGGCTTTTTAGTTCCTTTTCACTTTCTGCCATAAGGGTGGTGTCATCTGCATATCTGAGGTTATCGATATTTCTCCCAGCAATCTTGATTTCAGCTTGTGCTTCTTCCAGCCCAGCGTTTCTCATGTTGTACTCTGCATATAAGTTAAATAAGCAGGGTGACAATATACAGCCTTGACATACTCCTTTTCCTCTTTGGAACCAGTCTGTTGTTCCATGTCCAGTTCTAACTGTTGCTTCCTGACCTGCATACAGGTTTCTCAAGAGGCAGGTCAGGTGGTCTGGTATTCCCATCTCTTTCAGAATTTTCCATAGTTTATTGTGATCCACACAGTCAAAGGCTTTGGCATAGTCAATAAAGCAGAAGTAGATGTTTTTCTGGAACTCTCTTCCTTTTCCCATGATCCAGTGGATGTTGGCAATTTGATCTCTGGTTCTTCTGCCTTTTCTAAAACCAGCTTGAACATCTGGAAGTTCCTGCTTCATGTACTGCTGAAGCCTGGTTTGGAGAATTTTGAGCATTACTTTACTAGCGTGTGAGATGAGTGCAATTGTCAGTAGTTTGAGCATTCTTTGGCATTGCCTTGCTTTTGGATTAGAATGAAAACTGAACTTTTCCATTATTTGATTAATGAGATATAAATCATAAAATTAAAAAAATATTGGGTACAGTGAATAATAGAATTTACTGGAGTAAAAATCTGTTGGTAGTATGTTAAAGTCAGAAAGGATGGGACAAGCAGCTAATAAATAATAAAATATGTGATCATTTTTTGTCACATAAAGAACTCCGATGTTCATAGTATTAGGGGACAAACAGTATATAGTATAACCTTTGTATTACAAGCAAACTTCTGTATAATTAAATTTGCTGATGGCGTATATGAATTTGTGTTGGATTTTGTACTTTGATCTGAATTCTATTATTCTTTCTGCTCTTGCTTTGCTGATTATATTAGGATGGGAGACGAATGGGAGTCAGATTATGATTGTTACGTTAGTTCTCTAGGTGATACTGGAGAAAAATATTTGTGAACAGCAAGTTGATGTTCCTCTAGCACCCTCTGCTGGATATAAGAATTAATTCACCAGACTAGAAGATTTAAAAAAAATTTGTTCGAAGGGAATGGCTACCCACCCCAGTATTCTTGCCTGGAGAATTCAGTAGATAGAGGAGGCTGGCAGGCTACAGTCCATGGACTCACAAAGAGTGAGACATGACTGAGTGACTAACATTTTAATTATGTCTATCAACAAAATGCACTCTTTGAAGAAATTTGTTTAAAGATATGAAGATTTTTTTTGCTGTCTTTACTGATTGTTTTAGTAATAATAAACAATTTATAAATTTTTCTTCTGCATGTTTCATTTAAAATAGGAAAGTATGAAATGTGATCTCTCGTTTATTATTTTAACCTGTTTGATTTTGGTTTAGGCAAAAAAAAAATCCTATTGACTTTTGGAGTGTGTGTGTATGTGTTAGTCACTCAGTTGTGTCCGACTCTTTGTGACCTATGGACTGTAGCTCGCCAGGCTCTGCTCTCCCTGGGAATCTCCAGGCAAGAATACTGGAGTGGGTTGCCATTGCCTTCTCCAATTGACTTTTGGAGTAAAATCAGGTAAATTAATATGACAATAGTACATGAAAAATGAAGACTTGTTGACTCTTACCATGGAAACACTGAATAGTCTGTATTTTAATAAAACATAACACTTGATAAAATTATGTGGATACCTTTTGAATATGAAATATAAAATATAAATATTTTAATATTATTAGACTGGTTTCTTCTCTTTGCCCTCTGTTAGCTTTTTGCCTGTTTTGATCTTTATTCTCAGTGTCTGTGGATTATTTCCTCGACACTTGTTAGACTTCTTCTGGCTTGCAGAACGTAACACAACTATTTTGAATATTGAGAAAGTTGGCTTTAGTTCTTCAAGGCCAGGAACTTCATCTTGTGGCATTACATTAAAAGAATTTTTTTTTTTGTTTTTACTAGTGTTGGCCCAACCTAGGATAATACTGATTTTAATCTGTCTAGCCATAAGAATCTTTCTGCTCTGGTATATACCATGTTTTATATGAACAAGCAGTGGAGATTCCTTATTCTAAGGATTCAAAGTCAGCATTGAGAGGAACTCTTTTACAGAAGTCAAGAAGCTGGACATAGATGGCTGTCACTTCTTTGAAATGTCACTAGTTCTTGCACTTAAGGATTCTTTTATTTTTTTTATTGAAATATAATTTATGTTTCATTGACTACACCTTTTCAAAGTATGCAACTCAGGGTTATGAAACCATTACTGCTGTCTGGCTCCAGAATATCCTAATCACTCCAGTATGAAACTTTATGCCCATTAGCAGTCAGTGCTCATTCCTCCCTTCCCATGTCTCCAGCTACTGGAAACAGCTTTCTGTCTCCATGGATTTCCTGGTTTGCCTATTCTGGCCATTTCATATAAATGATGTTATTTAATATGTATTTTTTTGTATCTGGCATCTTTCACTTAACATACGTTTTCAAGGTTAATCTCTGTTGTGGCATGTGTTGGTACGTAGTTCCTTTTTAATGGCCAAATGATATTCCATTGTGTGGATGTACCATGTTTTGTTTATCCACTCATCAGTTGATGGGCACTTGTTTTTTTTTTTTTTTTTTCATCTTTTTGTGTTTAGATTCTGAACTGTAGCAGACGTTATGGGAATATGCTTTGCTCAAAGAAAAGTATAGTCATTTATTCTCCACAGACTGCTTGATTAGTTTTTAAGATTATCCTATTTTTATGTATGTCCTTTCTGGTTGTGATATATTACCAGCTCTGTCTATGTGCAGAAAAAGAAAAGACAGGAGAAAAGAGGAAAAATCAAATTAATCAAGCTGAGCATTTAAAAAACCTTCAGCTAAGGCTAAATGATAGAGTAAGTACAATGAATACAGACCTTTCTAGCCCAAATTTTATCTAAGAAAGGAAATTAAATTAGTAGTGTCTTTCTCTGTCACTGATGAACTGTCTGTATTTGATAGAATCCTAGGTGTGGCTCTTCTTTACTAGTATTATCCTGAGACGTGCAGCATGGTGGTCCCATAGCCTAGTCGCACAGCCCTAACTAATAAATTAGACTTTGTCACAATGAAAGCTTCTATGTGAAAGACACTGACGTTAAGGAATAAAAAGAGAAGCTGTAGACAATATTTGGGAGTAAATATTTGCAAATCACATATCCAACAAATGACTTGTATTGGGATTATATAATAAATTCTCAAAATTCAATAATAAGAGAAAACACCCAATTAAAAAATGAGGAAAAGATTTAAGCAGAAACTTCAACAGAGAAGATGTACAGATGGTAAGTAAACATATAGAAAGATGCTCAGTGTCATTAGTTATTAGGAAAATGAAAATTGAAACTGAAATAAGATACCATTATGTTCCTATTTGAATGTCTAACCCTGGCCCCCGGATAACTCAAGAGATGACCATGCCACAATGGCCAAGTGTTGGTGAGATTGGAAACAATTTGCAGAACAGGTTGGCAGTTTCATAAAACATTAATGTACACCTACCATCTGACCCAGTCATTCTGTCCCTCGCTATGGACCCCAGAGAAACAAAAGGTAAAGATTTATACACAAATGTTCACAGCAGGTCAGTTTGTATAGCCCAAACTGGAAATAATTCAAATGTCCATCGGTTGTTGAACTGAGAAACCAGTTGTGATGTATCAACACAGTGGAGCACTTGGTGAACTGTTAATATGTGCAGCCACATGGATTAAGGGAATAATTCTGTGAGGAGAAAGAAGCCAGACAGTAAAGAGTGTACACTCTTATGATCCAATTTATATTGAATTTTGGAAAGCAGGAAATGATCGGTAGTGACTACAAGCAGATCACTGGGCACTTGAGGATGCGGGCGAGGTGGCCCGGGCGTGGATGAGGAGATGACCAAGGGACGCAAGGAGTCTTTTAGGGGCGATGGAAGTATTTTCCTGTCTTGATTATGACAATGATTTTGTGGGTATATAAATAAATAAATATATATATATATATATATACACACACAAAACTTACCAAGTTCTACACTTTCATTATTCCAATTTATTATATGTAAAGTATTACTTAGTGAAGAAAAAGAAGGCAAGCTCTGGAGCATTTTTCCTGAGCATGATTTTTACAGTATGACTTTTACACTCTTGCAAATAAAAAAATGAGGCTATAGTAATCTAGTGTTAATTACAATGTAGTGGCCTCTATTCAGTTTAAATACTAATGTTTATGAGTTTAAACTTTTAATGTTTTCAGGCAACTACTCTGAGAGTGAGGAAATTAGAAGAAAATATTGAAGCAGAAAGAGCAGCACATTTGGAATCGAAATTTAATTCTGAAATTATTCAGGTACGATGTAAACAACATTTTTGTGTGGATCTTATTAAGCTAGGAAAAACAGCGTTATGTTCAGAGAGCTAAGGTGTGCATTTTGAACGGTAGCATATTGATGAGACACATGTTTTTCTATTTACTATAAAGATATAGTTGATGATAGTCTTTATTAGAGAGGAGCTGGCACTCTACACCCCACAGACCGAATCTCACCCACGATGTGTGCTTGTGAAGTTTTATCTTGTGTATGGTGGCTTTTGTGCTGCATTGGCACAGTGGAGTAGTTGCAACAGACACTCACAGTCTGCAAAGTCTAATATATCTGCCATCTGGCCTGTTACAGGAAGATTTGCTCATAAGAATGTTCTTTTTATCAACAGCCATGGCATGATTTCTTCTTGAAACCATTTAAAAATATGCACTTTTATATTAAGAGCTGAAGGTATGAAGATGAATGGGCTCCTTTTGGGACTTAAACATTCCATTACCAGAGATCCTATGTACCTCTGTGCTGATATAAAGGAAGAAATATGAAATCCTGAAGTGCTGTGGGAGCATAATAAAGGGGAGTAAATCTGAGAGGAGAATGGAATGAAGGCATCTTAAGGAAAGTGTCCTTTTCCGTAGGGCTTACAGAACGAGAAGGAACTTGGAAGATTAGTGAAGGCATTTTAGCTGCAGGTTGTCAACCACTGCCGTGGATCACGTCTTACCTGCAGCCTTTGTTGTAAATAGTTTTATGTAAAGTTGCATTAAGTCGAAGTTCTGGGGACTTTTCCTGGATGTTTCTTTCCTTTTCAGTGCGGGGTGTGCAGGTTCAATCCTTGGTAGGGTACCTAAGATCCCAGATGCCTCATGGCCAAAAAACTAAAACATCAAATAGAAGCAATGTTGTAACAAATTCAGTAAAGACTTTAAAATTAGTTCCGCAGAAAAATAAATCTTAAAAAAGTCCCAAGTTCCATCATTTAATTTGGATTTTAAAAAAAGACTTGGACTCTTCTCCTGTATTAAAATTTAATTAATAGGATTTGCAGAGTTTTATCTTAGTATTTAAACAGGTCTTAATGTGAGATGCAACTAATTTCATAAGAATTTTATAATTTTTTTTTTTACTTTTATCTTTGATGAAATGCCTTTTACTCGCAAAATTCTCAGGCCCATATATTTGAGTGCACCTGTATGGAAAGCAAATTTATGTACATTAAGCTTTTTTTATAGAAAAAATGATTGAATTCCTGAAAATAGTATTAATAAGCAGTAAGGCTGAAGTTAATTCATGTAAGAAATTGAATTCAAATTTAAGTTTTTCATAATAGTTGTATCAGTTCAGTTCAGTCGCTCAGTCGTGTCCAACTCTTTGTGACCCCATGAATTGTGGCACACCAGGCCTCCCTGTCCATCGCCAACTCCCGGAGTTCACTCAGACTCAATAGTTGTATAACCAGTTATATATAGTTATTAGCTATAATAATGAAAATTGTTAAATGTATATTTTCATTCATATAGTTAAAAATTAGTATTTGATACTCAGTATAGCTTAGAAAAAACCAAAAATGTGTATTTGAATCATATATCTATAAATATTCACATTCTATTGTTTTCCTCTATTTCTTTGCATTGATCTCTGAGGAAGACTTTCTTCTCTCTCCTTGCTGTTCTTTGGAACTCTGCCTTCAAATGGGTATATCTTTCCTTTTCTCCTTTACTTTTTGCTTCTGTTCTTTTTACAGCTATTTGTAAGGCCTCCTCAGACAGCCATTTTTCTTTTTTGCATTTCTTTTTCTTGCGGATGGTCTTGCTCCCTGTCTCCTGTACAGTGTCACGAAGCTCTGTCCATAGTTCATCAGGCACTCTGTCTATCATATCTAGTCCCTTAAATCTATTTCTCACTTCCACTGTATAGTCATAAGGGATTTAATTTAGGTCATACCTGAATGGTCTAGTGGTATTCCCCACTTTCTTCAATTTAAGTCTGAATTTTTTTTTTTTTAAGTCTGAATTTGGCAATAAGGAGTTCATGATCTGAGCCACAGTCAGCTCCTGGTCTTGTTTTTGCTGACTGTATAGAGCTTCTCCATCTTTGGCTGCAAAGAATATAATGAGTCTGATTTTGGTATTGACCATCTGGTGATGTCCATGTGTAGAGTCTTCTCTTGTGTTGTTGGAAGAGGGTGTTTGCTATGACCAGTGCATTCTCTTGGCAAAACTCTGTTATCCTTTGCCCTGCTTAATTCTGTACTCCAAGGCCAAATTTGCATTACTCCAGGTGCTTTTTTACGTCCTACTTTTGCATTCCAGTCCCCTATAATGAAAAGGACATCTTTTTTGGGTGTTAATTCTAGAAGGTCTTGTAAGTCTTCATAGAACCATTCAACTTCAGCTTCTTCAGCGTTACTGGTTGGGGCATACACTTGGATTACCATTTGCGTTGGAAACAAACAGAGATCAAATTTTCGTTATTGAGATTGCATCCAAGTACTGCATTTCAGACTCTTTTGCTTACTATTATGGCTACTCCATTTCTTCTAAGGGATTCCTGTCCACAGTGGTAGATATAATGGTCATCTGAGTTAAATTCATTCAGAAAACTAAGATCATGGCATCCGGTCCCATCACTTAATGGCAAATAGATGGGGAAGCAGTGGCTGACTTTATTTTCTGGGCTCCAAAATCACTGCGGATGGTGACTGCAACCATGAAATTAAAAGACGCTTACTCCTTGGAAGGAAAGTTAACGACCAACCTAGACAGCATATGAAAAAGTAGAGACATTACTTTGCCAACAAAGGTCCATCTAATCAAGGCTATGGTTTTTCCAGTGGTCATGTATGGATGTGAAAGTTGGACTATGAAGAAAGCTGAGTGCCAAAGAATTGATTCTTTTGAATGTGGTGTTGGAGAAAACTCTTGAGAGTCCTATGGACTGCAAGGAGATCCAACCAGTCCATCCTAAAGGAGATCAGTCCTTGGTGTTCATTGGAGGGTCTGATGTTGAAGGTGAAACTCCAATCCTTTGGACACCTGATGTGAAGAGCTGACTTATTTGAAAAGACCCTGATTCTGGGAAAGATTGAGGGCAGGAGGAGAAGGGGACAACAGAGGATGAGATGATTGGATGGCATCACCGACACAATGGACATGGGTTTGGGTGAACTCCGGGAGTTGGTGATGGACAGGGAGGCCTGGCGTGCTGTAGTTCATGGGGTCGCAAAGAATTGGACACGCCTGAGCAGCTGAACTGAACTGAACTGAAATATTCACAAGTGTTTTCTGAGGTATACCCAGTAAAATTAAATTTCAGACTAGTTTAAAAGCAAATGAGACAACTAAGTTGTTATAATTAATCACCATCTTATCATAAACTGTAGTTAAAAATATGCTTGAAGTATTCTCTTATTAAATTTGTTTAGATATTATATCATAAAAATGAGAAAGCAGATTCGAAAGAGCTGACTCAGAATTGTCTGTCTACTTTTCTTTCAGTTGGATTGGTTTATCATTTGTGATTGAATGTACATATTTTCTGAAAGAACATACTGATGCAGGTAGAAGAAATATTTTCTAGACATGTCATTTTACTTATAAACACTGGATTTAGACATCAGTCAGTTCAGTCGCTTAGTAGTGTCCAACTCTTTGTGACCCCATGGACTGCAGCACGCGAGGCTTCTCTGTCCATCACCAACTCCTGGAGCTTGCTCAAACTCATGTCCATCGAGTTGGTGATGCCATCCAACCATCTCATCTTCTGTCTTCCCCTTCTCCTTCTGCTTTCAATCTTTCTCAGCATCAGGTCTTTTCCAATGAGTAAGTTTCTTCACATCAGGTGGCCAAAGTATTGGAGTTTCAGTTTCAGCATCAGTCCTTCCAATGAATATTCAGGATTGATTTCCTTTAGAATTGACTGGTTGGATGTCCTTGCAGTGCAAGGAACTGTCAAGAGTCTTCTCCAACACCACAGTTCAAAACGTCAGTTCTTCGGTGCTCAGATTTCTTTATGGTCCAACTCTCACATCCATACATGACTACTGGGAAAACCATAGCTTTAACTAGATAGACCTTTGTTGACAAAGTAATGTCTCTGCTTTTTAATATGTTGTCTGGGTTGGTCAGAGCTTTTGTTTCAAGGAGGAAGCATCTTTTAATTTCATGGCTACAGTCACCATCTGCAGTGATTTTTGGAGCCCAAGATAATAAAATCTGTCACTGTTTCCATTGTTTTCCCGTCTGTTTGCCATGAAGTGATGAGACTGGATGCCATGATCTTAGTTTTCTTAATGTTGAGTTTTAAGCCAACTATTTCACTGTCCTCTTTCACTTTCGTCAAGAGGCTCTTTAGTTCTTCGCTTTCTGCCATAATGGTGGTATCATCTGCATATCTTAGGTTATTGATGTTTCTCCCAGCAATCTTTTTTTTTAAAATAACATTTGTTTTTATTTATTTCTTTGACTGTGTTGAGTCTTAGTTGCAGCATGTAGGATCTACTTCCCTGACCAGGGATCGAACCCCTGCCCCCCTGCATTGGGAGCATGGAGCCTTAGCCACTGGACCACCAGGGAAATCCCCTCTCCCAGCAATCTTGATTGCAGCTTGTGCTTCATCCAAGCCCTGCATTTCGCATATGTACTCTGCAAAGAAGTTAAATAAGTAGGGTTACAATATACAGCTTTGATGTACCCCTTTCCCAATTTTGAACCAGTCTGTTGTTTCATGTCTAGTTCTAACTATTGTTTCTTGACCTGCATACAGATTTCTCAGGAGACAGGTCAGGTGGTCTGGTATTCCCATCTCTTTAAGAATTTTCCACAGTTTGTTGTGATCCACACAGTCAAAGGCTTTAGTGTATAATGAAGCAGAAGTAGATGTTTTTCTGGAATTCTTTTTCCTTTTCTGTGATCCAAAGGATGTTGGTTTTTTGATCTCTGGTTCCTCTGCCTTTTCTAAATCCAGCTTGAACATCTGAAAGTTCTTGGTTCATGTACTTTTGAAGCCTAGCTTGGAGAATTTTGAGCAATTCTTTGCTAGTTTGTGAGATGAGTGCAATTGTGAGGTAGTTTGAGCATTCTTTGGCATTGCCTTTCTTTGGGATTGGAATGAAAACTGACCTTTTCCAGTCCTGTGCCACTGCTGAGTTTTCCAAATTTGCTGGCATATGGAGTGCAGCACTGTCACAGCATCATCTTTTAGGATTTGAAATAGCTCAGCTAGAATTTTATCACCTCCACTAGCTTTGTTCATAGTGATGCTTCCTAATTAAGGCCCGCTTAGCACTCCAGCATATCTGATTCTAGGTGAGTGATCTCATCATCGTGGTTATCTGCATCACTAAGATCTTTCTGTGTCTATTCTTCTGTAGACTTAGACATAACAACAAAGAAAAATAAAATTTGAAAGATCAAATTTTAAAATATACAAAGCCATATCTAATCTGCTACCTTAGTTTAATGTAAGAGAACAAATATTTCAATTAAAGTATTTTTGGATAGTTAGAAACAGTAATTCTGGTGATTCTTATTTGTGTGGCTTTATTTATGCAGCGTTTCCCAGGCTTCCTTTCTTGGTGAGTTCATTTTTCCTAACTCAGGTTGTCTTTTGCCATCCCTGGGAGGCTTGTGTCCTGCAGAGTTCCCTTTGGGCCTGTTGCTGTGACAGGAAGCGCTTGCCATATTGTGCTACTCTGTCCTCTCCCATCAAGAGCTAAGACTGTGTACTTTCATGATAATTGTATCATGTATAATTATAGACATGATAATTGTATCATATATCATGAGCATCGGCTCATTGCCTGGCACATAGTAAGTACCTAATTAATATTTATCTAAACACTTAGTAAATAATTATTATGTATTTATATTTAATGTTAAATTCATATTAATATTAAATAGATATGGTCCCATTAGATCTTTGTAGCCACCCTGTAGAGTCTGTATATTCTTTTTGTTATTATTTACTGTTTACAGATGAGGATCCTCAGGCGTTTTGAGTTTAACACGCCAAAGGGCACTTAAGTTTATTTGTAGAGCTGTGACTCAAACCTGAGTCTTATAGTTCTAAAGCACATTTTCTGTCTAGTTAAAGCACTTTTTCCCTACCTCTCTCCTGTTTTGAGCTTTAGCAAACTATATTTTTTATTCTGAACTTAATTTTCTGAAAAGACAAAATATCCATGTAGTTCAAAAATCAAAACAAAATTAAGTGATCAAACATTTATTTAATTCTTGTCCCTCCTGTTGTTTACCTTGCTTGCCTGCTATCTTTCCTTGTTTTTTTTCCCTCCAAAATATAGCATACTGCGTATAATGGTCTGGACTTTGCTCTTCCCAGTATATGTTAACACTACATAGAGAACCACCTGGAGAACTTTTCAGAAGTTGTCTTGTTGCCTTTTTGCAGCTATAAGTTATTCTTCTGTGGGTGTGCACTTTATCTATTCTGCTCTTGCCAGGAAATCTAGATTATTGTGTAAAATTTCAAGTACATGCAAAAGTAGAGAGAAGAGTAAAATGAACTCCCTGTGTACTGATCACACAGCTTCAGGACTTGCCTCACAGGCCAGTTGTGTTTCGGCTATTAACCCTCTTCTACTCTTCCACTCCAAGATTATTTTGAAGCAAGTCCCAGATATCATATTATTACACGTATAAATATTTTAGTCAAATAGTGTTGTTTGATAATGAAATTTTACTTTTCTACAGTAAGAAATCCCCAAGAGTAAAAAGATCTATTAGCTTTGTTAGGCTTATAAAGATGTCCATATAATAATATTTCTCAAAAGAGGGAAAGGATACTTCCCTCCAGTTTTCTCTAATTCATTATGTTTATAAAGGAACGTCCAAATGAGCTACTAGATCAAAAGTAGTCGCTTTGATGGGGCGGGTTATATTGTATCTGCCTGTCCTTTTTCATAGCACAGTTAAGCCTATATTCTTCCACTCTTCTTTTCTACTACACATGTTGAGAAAGGGAATAAACTGCCTCTTGTTTACTTTCCTTGTTTTAAACGAAAACCAGAAAGAAAGCCTTGTTTGGATGAATGATACTCAGCTGTTTGATAAAGTATTCTATTCAATTTGAGATTGGTACAAGTGTTTCCTCGCTTGCTTCAATTACTTTTCTGTCATCTGATAGTTACGGATTCGAGACCTTGAAGGAGCTTTGCAGGTAGAGAAGGCCAGCCAAGCAGAAGCTGTTGCCGATTTGGAAATGATCAAGAATGAATTCAAAGAAGTTGAAAGTGCATATGAGCGAGAAAAGCATAATGCACAGGAGAGCTTTGCAAAACTAAACGTGTAAGTGTTATACTGGAAAACTCTCTAAATTAATATTAAGAGTTTATGAAATCTACGTGAGTATGAATGCATAGTAGTGGGTAAATATAGAAGTGCTCTGTTGGGTTTTGAAGCATTATGGCAATTCCAAGTAGTCTCAGAAATGCAGAAATACTTTCTTACACTAGAAAGTAAATATGTTAATGTATTTTTATATTGTGTTTGCTGATGTAATACAGTATCTTTAAGGCCTTGACTTCTAGGTCTTCTAAGTGAGCTATGTGGTAAATGGGTAATGTTTGAGATTTCCTCAAGCTGTAAAAATAATAGTAGGAGTAATACCCTATTGGGGCTAGCGTGTATGTGGCTCACTTCATACCTAGCATTGCATGGCTTTGTCTAATTTACCTCCTATGAGGTAGCTACAGTTTTTTATCCCTGTTTTACAGATGTGAAAATTGAGCCTAAAGAGGGTAAGGACACACAGCTATTAGTGGGAGGGTCAGGATCTTTCTCACTCCTATTGATTTTAATCTTTTTCAGTTCAGAACTCTTTCATCTGAAAAGTCCTGTGAAATGCTTTAAGGAGTTTATAGTGCCTCAACATGTTTCCAAAAATAATAGTACATGTTTTAAGCCATTTCCTCTCAGAGAGAGAAATGTGTACCACCATTGGTATATAACATGATAATAGGTCAATACATTAGTTATATATTTATTTTAATGTTCATTTCTACTTATGGCAGATAATGGTTTTCCATTTACAGATGTAATATAAAGTTTCCTTTTAAAATACTTCGTTTAACTTATAATGTGAGTTAATTTTTTAAAAAGTATTGTTTAGAGTTGTATGGCAGAAATGATAAAGATGGCACTTGAAAGGCTGAAGTTTGAAAAATCTGAAACTGTGTAATTACTTTCATTAGTAATGCTTATAATACATTGAATGAGTAATTCTTTACTGAGTTTTCTTGCTTCCTCTAGAATGATTTAAATGATATTCTGTGAATGTTATTCTAAGGACTTGTACCCTTTTATTTCCTTTGAACCATATAATCTGCACATTTAAATATGTTTGAAGGGCCTTTATGTAGTATATAGCACAGGCTTCTTTACTGTTGCTTTGAGGTAATGATTATGACCTACTAGTGAACTGTAAGAAGTTAGACTGTACTCCCAACAATCAAAGCTTTCCCACAATAAAATAATGGGCTTCTTTGGGGGAACTAGTAAGCTCTCTGCCTTGGAAAGTTCGAAACAGTGGGTAGATGATTCTTTATCACATATACTGAAGATTTGAGTCCTGCAAATTAGATGAGAAGAATTTTAAGATACCCACTTACTTTTAAGCTCTAAGATTTTAATCTGTGTACTTTTAAAATTGGACACCAGAGCAAATTTTTTCCTTGAGTTTGTTTGGCTATTGCTTGTGTTTTTTGGTGCTTGAAAAATTTTACTCAAGTTTTGTGTTCCCACAAGCAGAAACTAACAGTTCTAAATACTAGTTATGTATTCCAACTAAGATAACTAAACTAACAATCCTCAATGTTTTAATATAATGTCCCTTGTCTGTTCTTCATCCCTATATAACTGTGCTGTAATATAAGTTAATAATAATGAATAAAGAGAAAACAGTAAGTAGTAATTGAAGCCCACTGCTTATCAGTAGTTCCTTCAACTTCTGTTCCTCCATCCTGTCTTCTGTTTCATTGTATATGATATGACAGCCACCTCCTTTCCATTTATCTGTGGTTTGAGAAGGAATAAGATGACATGAGGGATGATTAGGTAAGTTATTTGATTTTCTACTTGTTCAGTTCAGTTCAGTTGCTCAGTTGTGTCTGACTCTTTGCGACCCCATGGCTTGCAACACAGCAGGCTTCCCTGTCCATCACCAGCTCCCGGAGTTTACCCAAACTCATGTCCATCGAGTGGTGATGCCATCCAACTATCTCATTCTCTGTCATCCCCTTCTCCTTCTGCCTTCAGTCTTTCTCAGCATCAGGGTCTTTTCCAATGAGTCAGCTCTTCGCATCAAGTGGCCAGAGTATTGGAGTTTCAGCTTCAGCATCAGTCCTTCCAATGAATATTCAGGATTGATTTCCTTTAGGATGGACTGGTTGGATGTCCTCACAGTGCAAGGGCCTCTCAAGAGTCTTCTCCAACACCACAGTTCAAAATGTCAATTCTTCGGCACTCAGCTTGCTTTATGGTCCAACTCTCACATCCATACATGACTGCTTGTATTCTTGATTCTTTTTCAGGAATCTTCTTTAAAATCTTTTAGAGTCATGAATTCTCAAGAATTAATTTTTCAAAGTAGTTCTAAGTTTTGAATAATGTATTTCAAAGTGAGAATTGATATTTTAGGTCTTTCGGGTAAATAATACCTTTACAATAATATCTTTACAGATAATACCTTTAATGTACAATTTTGAGAGCAGTGAGTGCTAGGGTAGGAGATTGTTTTACCTGTTGGGTAGAACTGATTTAGCAATTGGTGATAAGAGGTTTTAGAGGAAATGCTGTCTGACCCTTGCAGGTGGCTACGGTTTTTATACTTCTGTTTCCTCCCAGGTAGGTCTAGGTGGGAATCTTATTAAAAGGCAGGAGGAAAAGACTGTGTGTTATTCAGAGTTTTAATTTTGGTCAACAGTTTCGTAACAGTGAATATTCCTATGTGAAACTATTTTGGATGGAATATATATTTATATATATATAGGTAGAATATACAGATGTATCCCTGGAGGAGGGCATGGCAACCCACTCTAGTATCCTTGCCTGGAGAATCTCAGGGACAGAGAAGCCTGGCAGGCTATACATTCCATGGGATTGCAAAGAGTCAGACACAATTGAAGCGACTGAGCAAGCACACACACATACATGTGTATTAGATGGAATATGTGTATATATTTTAGCATACTATTATATATTGAATATTCCATGTAATAATATAACAAATAAAATTATTATGTATTAAAGATACCTTTCAAAGAACTCAGCTAGGAATTTTGACAATAACAGGCTATATTAGCAAACATATAATGTATAATTTTAGATAGAGTATATATACTCTATATTTCCCTAATAAATTTTCTTAGTTGTAAATTTTTTTCCATTGAAAACTTGCAGTGTAAAATGAAAATCTTTCAATAATCTTTTTATTTTAACTCTTTCAAATATCAGCTTTTCATTAACTGTGGTAACTGATTGTTGGGCAATGGTAGGGAAAAGATCCTCATAATTCTTAAATCTAGTTTAAGTTTAAATTCAGTTTAAAATAACACTAGTCAAAGATAAGATACTGATCAGACTTAATCTAAATTTATTTAATTTATTCCATTCCGTATTTAGGGACTTCATTTTTCTAAATATATCAACCAAAAGTATAAAAAGAACAAAAGTATTATAACCAGTGGTGCTAATATTATTGCTCATATTCTTGCTGAAAAATATCCTGAAGATGGCTATTTGTTAAAACAGCTGCACAGCTGTCACATTCTTTTTTTTTTTAATTATTATTATTATTTTTACTTTATTTTACTTTACAATACTATATTGGTTTTGCCATACATTGACATGAATCCACCACGGGTGTACATGCGTTCCCAAACATGAACCCCCCTCCCACCTCCCTCCCCATAACATCTCTCTGGGTCATCACCGTGCACCAGCCCCAAGCATGCTGTATCCTGCGTCGGACATGGACTGGCGATTCGATTCTTACATGATAGTATACATGTTAGAATGCCATTCTCCCAAATCATCCCACCCTCTCCCTCTCCCTCTGAGTCCAAAAGTCTGTTATACACATCTGTGTCTTTTTTGCTGTCTTGCATACAGGGTCATCATTGCCATCTTTCTAAATTCCATATATATGTGTTAGTATACTGTATTGGTGTTTTTCTTTCTGGCTTACTTCACTCTGTATAATCGGCTCCAGTTTCATCCATCTCATCAGAACTGATTCAAATGTATTCTTTTTAACGGCTGAGTAATACTCCATTGTGTATATGTACCACAGCTTTCTTATCCATTCATCTGCTGATGGACATCTAGGTTGTTTCCATGTCCTGGCTATTATAAACAGTGCTGCGATGAACATTGGGGTACATGTGTCTCTTTCAATTCTGGTTTCCTCAGTGTGTATGCCCAGCAGTGGGATTGCTGGGTCATAAGGTAGTTCTATTTGCAATTTTTTAAGGAATCTCCACACTATTCTCCAAAGTGGCTGTACTAGTTTGCATTCCCACCAACAGTGTAGGAGGGTTCCCTTTTCTCCACACCCTCTCCAGCATTTATTGCTTGCAGATTTTTGGATCACAGCCATTCTGACTGGTGTGAAGTGGTACCTCATTGTGGTTTTGATTTGCATTTCTCTAATAATGAGTGATGTTGAGCATCTTTTCATGTGTTTGTTAGCCATCCGTATGTCTTCTTTGGAGAAATGTCTATTTAGTTCTTTGGCCCATTTTTTGATTGGGTCGTTTATTTTTCTGGAATTGAGCTGCATAAGTTGCTTGTATATTTTTGAGATTAGTTGTTTGTCGGTTGCTTCATTTGCTATTATTTTCTCCCATTCAGAAGGCTGTCTTTTCACTTTGCTTATATTTTCCTTTGTTGTGCAGAAGCTTTTAATTTTAATTAGATCCCATTTGTTTATTTTTGCTTTTATTTCCAGAATTCTGGGAGGTGGATCATAGAGGATCCTGCTGTGATTTATGTCGTAGAGTGTTTTGCCTATATTCTCCTCTAGGAGTTTTATAGTTTCTGGTCTTACATTTAGATCTTTAATCCATTTTGAGTTTACTTTTGTGTGTGGTGTTAGGAAGTGATCTAGTTTCATTCTTTTACAAATGGTTGACCAGTTTTCCCAGCACCACTTGTTAAAGAGATTGTCTTTACTCCATTGTATAGGTCGGGAGTGGGTAATTTGCGCGCCTGCTGCCTTCCTTGGATGTGGTAGCCGTTTCTCAGGCTCCCTCTCCGGAATCGAACCCTGATTCCCCATCACCCGTGGTCACCATGGTAGGCACAACGACTACCATTGAAAGTTGATAGGGCAGACGTTCGAATGGGTCGTCGCCGCCACGGGGGGGTCGTGCGATCAGCCCGAGGTTATCTAGAGTCACCAAAGCCGCCGGCGCCCGCCCCCCAGCCGGGGCAGGAGGAGGCTGACTGGGTTGGTTTTGATCTGATAAATGCATGCATCCCCCCCCCCGCGAAGGGGGTCAGTACCCGTGGGCATGTATTAGCTCTAGAATTACCACAGTTATCCAAGTAGGAGAGGAGCGAGCGACCAAGCTGTCACATTCTTATCTGAGCGCTGAAGGAAAAGAATGGGAATCCAGTAGCAAAGAAGGTATTTTTTTTTTTTTTTAAAGAAGGCATCTTAACTACAAGTTTCCTTTTCCCTTTCCTTTCTTGACAAAATCCTCCATCTGTCAAGTCCTGACTCTTCTCTATTGGATTCAAAGAGACTGGGGCTTCCTTGAATTTTCATCATACTCCCCCTGCCAATGAACACTTGTACATAATCTAAAAAGTGAAATAGTACTGTTAAGCTCATGAAAAGCCATGTCTTGTTACCACGTTGCTCTCTGTGACCGATTTCTTCTCCTTTGAAGCAACTACTTTCAGTTCTTATAAGCTGTTTCTGGCGTTTAACTTTGTGTTGCTGAATAACATGCATATTGTGCCATTTTTTTCAGCTTCTACCTCTCGATGTTATCTGTTGGCCCCTACTTATTTATCTCTGTTGTCCACCTCTACCACCTAGCACGTGCTTATTTCTTCTGTCCTCCCGTCCTCCCTTAGGGTTGTATTTTGGGATTTTTTTTTCTACAATTTTCTGACCCCTCATATTTACTTTTCCTTTACACAACGTTTTCTTATATTTTTTTGCTGTTTATTGTCTGTCTTCTTATGTAGAGAGGAGCTTTGTTTTGCTCACTGCTTTCCCTGAACTCCAAACTAGTGCTTGGCACACAAGAGCTGCAAAGTAAAGAGTTGCTGAATGATCAAATGCATGAATAGTTAATATCTCGTTTTATGTTGGATTAGTTTGTATGCACCAATCAATAAATTATTCTTAAAGTCTCTAACAGAGCTGAAAATCTCTCATTATTTTTATGCACCTCAGAAATTCTATCATTGTAAGTTTCTTCTAAGATGTATCACTGTTGGAGTCTTCTCTCCACTGCCTTCTTTCTGGACAGATTGTTTTACAGGCTCTGTGTCACAGTCATCCTTAGGACTCCTCTTCACCATCATCTGTAGCATTCTGTTTACTTCTCTTTGATATTGGATCTCTTCTTTACTAATCTCATGCCCATCCTTCTTGTCTGATTTACTCCCTTGTAAAGTCGTTTCTTGAGGAATTACACATCAGGGGAAAACTTTTAAAACTTGCATTCTGAAAATGTGTGTATTTGATCTTTACCCTTTGTCATAGTTTAGTTGGCTGTTTATTCAGTTCTTCTATCAAGAAGTCTGAAGTTATTTGATTACCTGTTCTCTGTTTGTAGCCCTTGCTTTTCTCTGGAAACTTGCACAGAGTGGCCACCAAGTCTGGAAACATAGGTGCCTGTCTTGAAATGGTTTAGTGATGTTACAGTATAACACATGAAAAAATGATACTAATAATGTGTATTTCTGTACTCTATGGACACAGTGTGGAATCTTCTCTTTGTTCACAGTGTTCTGAAACTTAACGATGATGGGCCTGGCATGGACTGTTTTCCATTCATGCTGGGCACTCACTGAGCCCTTTCAGTTTTAGAGTTTTAAATAATTCATTTTGGGGAAATTCTCTTGCATTATTACTTTGCTGATTTTTTCCTTTCCATTTTCCTTACCTTTTGTTTCTGGAACTAATGTTATTTATATGTTGGGATTCCTGGATCGATATTCTTTTCTCTACTTTGATCCATCTTTGTTGTTTAGTTCTGCTTTCTGGGCAGTTGATATAAATGTCTCCTCTAATCCGTCTATAAGTGTTTAAATTCTACCCTCCCTACCATGGAATATTCTTTTTCTTTTTTATTTTTTTTAAGAAGAAAGCTTTATTTCTCGAGTTGCAGTGGGTGGGGGCCACTCTCTAGCTGTGGTGCCTGGGCTTCTCATTGCTGTGGCTTCTCTTGTGGCAGGGCGCAGGGCCTAGGGCATGGGGGCTCCAGCAGTTGCGGTTCCTGGGCTCTAGAGCACAGGCTCAGGAGTTGTGGCACATGGGCTTTGTTGCTCCTCGGCATGTGGAATCTCCCTGGACCAGGGATTGAGCCTGAGTCCCCTGCATTGGCAGGTGGATTAGATACTACTGAGTCACCAGGGAATCACCAGTCTTGGAATATTCTTGATTCAAGGAAGAAAATAGCAAAGGGTTGGCACTAGACTTGTCTCTGTTCCACCCTAGAGCAAGAAATGTTGACCGATCAGAGTAAGATCATGTGCCATTCAAAAATGAGCTCTTCATTTGATTATAGCCTGAGCACAGTGTGGATTTGGTTATGCTGAGTCACCTTGCCTCCCATATTACAGCTTAAAAGTTATAGGAAACTGATCTGCATTTATCAGGAAGATGCCAGAGTAAAAATAGTGGCAACTCTTTAATTTGAACCACAGCAAATTTTGAACTAAAATACTTCCGAACTGCTTGTCATTTTACATCCAAAAAGAATGTAAATGCAATTAATGCTAGCTTGAGCAAAATGTAAATAGGCAGGCAAATCCTTTGAAAAGAAATTTATGTTTTCACAGTGAACATGAATGATTTTTAAAAATTATCCTTGCTTTTGGATTTTTCATGTCACTATACCAGTTCTACATGCATGGACACTCAGAAATAAAACATTTGTGTCATTTCTCAAGTTACACTTTAATTTGAAAGTGGTTTGATAGGACTACTTTCTGTTTTGAGGCAGTCTCTGAGCTGATTCAACTGTTGTGGGTGGGGTTTGTTAATCATAAATAATGGTGAATCAACACTAACCAAATCCATTTTGCTTATAGCCTTGGGTATAGTACAAATGTCTGTTATCAAAATAGGGGTATTATTACGTTAGAGTCCTTCATTTAAGGATGTACAATTCTTTTTATTTGCAAAAATGAGAAGTGGTCTTTAAAACTTTTGGTCATGAAACCATGATATATAGTACATCTGCCCTTTGTGTTAAAGTTGTATAGTAAGACCTGATAAAAGCATATTTGAAAAACCTGCTCTGACACTTTAACCTTTCAGATTAGAAAGAGAGTATTTCTCCAAAAACAAGAAACTAAATGAAGAAATTGAGGAACAGAAGAAAGTAATTCTAGACCTTTCGAAGAGACTCCAGTATAATGAGAAAAGTTGCAGTGAGTTACAGGAAGAGCTTGTAATGGTAAGATAAAAAGGAAAACCCTATGGCAATTACTTTATTGGGTCAAATTTGATGTTCAATAGGGTTTTTTTTCCTCGCTACATGCCATGAGATAATTGTATGAAAGTAGTTTTAGTGACATTGATTAAAAAATTTTAAAACTGGAGATGCTGTTTACCACAAAGCTATTCATAATAAAACCTCTCTTCTTTGAAATAATTGGGAAAATGAAATGAATTAATAGAATGTCTGAATTATAGAATATTTTAAAATTTATTCAGGGGTTTTTCTTTATTTTTTAAAGTATGTAAAACAGTATTACCTACATGGAAGTGGAGTTAGGGTTTAAAATCAGTGGATCTAATGATTTCAAAGACTCCCTTTTGTAATCATTTTGAACCTGATCACTCTGTCTCCATTCCCCAATAATCGAGCCTTCACACTGTCACCAAATTTATCTTTTTCAAGTATTGATCTGTTCTTGTCACCTTCCATTTATTAAAAAGCCATCAATATCTCCCTGCTGCTTTCAGAGAAGCCCCAGCTTCTTGCTGTGTAACCTAAGGCACTTTTCTTTGTGGCTCTATGTTAACTTTTCCAGCTGCTTCTGTTGCTGTTGTCCTTTCTCTATCTTGCTTCAGCCACATTAAAGTACTCTTGGCTTCCTAAACACATGATGTATCTTCATGTCATTTTACTTTTGGTCAGGCTGTTCACATTTTTTGACCCACAGGTCTGAAATGCTGATTCTCTTTTCTTTTAATATTCATAAATGTCCTGTGATGGTGACGCAAGACACCTCTGATATCTTGCCATCTGTGAAGCTTTCTGTGGTTCCATCTCCTCTTCTTTTTTTCATCCACCTAAAGTCAGAGTTCTGCCCCTCCCAAGTTTATATTTCTTTAATTATTAGTTTAGTATCTCTGTCATAACACCAAAATCTGCTGTGTATTACCTCTGCCTAGAAATTGAGAGTGCATTGAGGTTAACTTTGTTTTACATGCCAAGTTTCCACAGTAGTACTTGCCTCAGTAAACATTTGTTGGATGGATTTGTTTATTTGGTTGAAGCAGCATACTCCTACTCTGCTGTTTGTTGGGAACCTCAGGAGGGAGGCCATAAGGTTTATAGTAGTTCCCTGTTTCCTCTTTGTCTTGTTCCCCACATATAGACCTTTCCCAGAGACTTGGTTACTTCACTTTCAATTATATTCCACAGCTCTTAATGATGTTAGTTTCTGAGGAAAATGAATTTTTTTTTCCTTGTTCAACAAGATAGAAACTCAGGGTTATACTAAGAAGTGGTGGCCAAATCAGTGCTGCCTAGTTAGAAAGGTAATGATGAGTGATGAGATAGAAAAGTAATGATGGGATAACATTTAAACTCTTTCTAATTTTCAAATGATCCAATATTATATACAGGCAGGTGATCCTCTATCTGTCTTGCTTCAGTCATACTAGAAGACTCTTGGCTTCCTATTTCTCATATCTTCTTGCTGTTTATTTTCCTATCTCCTTGCTTCCATTCTGCTTGTTCATATTTTTGACCCACATTGACTGAAACACTTCTTCTTCCTTAGCAAATGTCTGTATACCTTCTAATGTTGAACTCTGTTTCCATTTAACTCAGGATATCCAATTTGTTCTGATTAAGGGATTGATACCATTGCTTTTACTCTGGTTGAATTTGTAGTTTGAGTACTTTGGATGTGGGGTTTTAGGAAGTTTAGAGTTCTCTGCGTAGCAGTTGTTGTTGTTCATTTGCCAAGTTGTGTCCAACTCCTTGTGACCCCATGGACCACAGCACATCAGTCTCCCTGTCACTTACCATCTCCCAAAGTTTGCTGTATTACTGAGTAGAAAGAGAAATGTTGCAGAATCATATGTATAGGAGAACCCAGTTTGGTTTGTTTTTGAAGGATTGTTGTTGTTGTTCACTGTGTAGCATATTATAGTGCCTATTCACTGCGATGTGTTACCCTATATTCCATGGGCAACCCACCTCTTCACTCCTGGTTCTGGAAGCTGTGCTTACTTATTAGATACTGTAATCAAATAGTTTGGAAAGAGAGTTGTCACTGGGAATGCAGTGGTGAAGACCTAGTCACCAATATAAGTTGGTGTGCATCCTCCTGACTCTGGTCTTCTAGCACTCCAGTGACAAGGCAGAAAATAAAAGAAGACTGGCTGAATTCACCACTGAGCTCAGGATGCTTTGTGATTACAAATAATTTACTTGGTGCCAACAGGTATTTACTTTTTAACTTTCGCAGTTTGGTGGATGGTCTCAAAAAAAGGTGAGTTGCAGCTCGTTCACAACCTCCGTTTGCTTGTTTTAACCCTTGACACTCAACCTGTAAAACACTGTTGTTCTGGCTAGTAGAAGAGCCAATGGGATGTTCAGAAACAGATTCAAGTGCAGCTTAAGTGATTGACAGTTCATATGGTTCAGCCTAACTATTCGTATGTTCCTCTCTGTTTCTTCATCTTTCTTAAAGCCTTAGCTTTGTGTCTTATTTTCTTCCATTGCGTTTTTTTGGTTTTTTTTTTTTTTTGGTTTCCCAGGTGGTGCTAGTGGTAAAGAACCAACGTGCCAATGCAGGAGACATAAGAGACGTGGGTTCAGTCCCTGGGTAGGGAAGATGGCCTGGAAGAGGGAATGGCAGTCCACTCCAGTATTCTTGCCTAGTGAATCCCATGGACAGAGGTGCCTGGTGGGCTATGGTCCCTGGGGTCACAAAAACTCAGACACGACTAAAGTGACTTAGCATGCATTATTAGCTTTATCTTTTAGCTTGTTCTGTTTATTCTTATTAGAACAGTTGCTTTCTGTCTCTTTACTTGACCATAATATGAAATTAAAAAAATATTTAATTAAAATTTATTTACTGAAAACACTGTTACTTTTAATAGTAAGTGCAGTGTTTTCTTTTTAATAAAGAAGTCTGTCCATGGAATTCTCCAGGCAAGAATACTGGAGTGGGTAGCCATTCCCTTTCCAAGGGTGTCTTCCTAACCTAGGGATCGGACCTGGGTCTCCTGCATTGCAGGCAGATTCTTTACCATCTGAGTGACCAGTGAAACTTCTTAATGAAAATGCTATTACTTTAAACAGTAAGTACAGTATTTTCTTTTTAATAAAAAATTCATCTGTTGCTTTCATAAATATATTTTTGGGTACATATATCTTTATTTCCTTTAATTTTTTAGTAGGTTAGTAGCCTTTGAGTTGGGAGGGTAATCTTACAAATTTCTCTCTAAAGAGATATCTATCAAATTAAAAATTTTAAACCATAAAAATGGAGTGTTTTGGTTCTGCGTCCTCAAAGTCTGTTATTTTTGTTTTGAGTTCATAATTGTTTTTGGCTGAAGAGAGAATGACATAAGAGGAGGCTTTTACTTTTTGCCTTTGGGAATAAAATTTTGTTTTAATGACATTCTATGATCCTGCGTACCCTAGTGTGTCTTTCCTACAGTTACATTTCTTTCGAACATAATAGTTTCAGCTTTTATAGAATATAGATGGGAAGTATAAATTAACTACAGGTAATTTTTCTCTCCCTTTGAGCTAACAGCTTGTTTTCTAGTTTAAGTCACATTCATGGCCATTATTCAAGTCTTGGTCTTTATTTTCTCTGTTGCATTGTAAGAGAAAATTAAAGCCATTTTCTTCTATAGGTTTACTAGTAAGACCAAGGTGTTATTATAATATGCAAAGACTTTAGGAAGTTTTGAGACTTAAAAATAACAATTGCATAACCGAAGGTCGCTTAGCCTTTCAGAACTGAAAGAAGCCATCGAGGTCATCTAGGTCAGGATAAACACAGAGTCAATAAACTGGTTGCAAAGTGATAGCTCCCCTGTTACAAAAGATAAAAATCAAATATAGAATGTAATTTTGGAAAAGTTCAAACTGGGTTTGTTGAGTCTTCTCTTGGTATTTAAGGAATACAGCCAACATTAATTGTGCTTTTATGTTTGTGAAATTTCTCCTATTCAATTTATGGATTTAGAAGATATGATTAACAAATGAGTAATATATTATTATTGTTTTTAATGTCATAGTATTACTAGAATTTCAACATAGGACATCTAGGGATTTAGCAAAATCCTTAGATGCTGTGTGTTGTACACTATTGAATTTGACTTTAAAAAGTTTTGATTAAAATTGAACTATTAATTTTAAATTCTTTGAATTTAATAATGATTTAATCAGCCACTAAATAAAACTGAATTTCTAGTTTAAGCTGCTTAGTGCTGATGCTTATTAAAGCCCACCAGAGGCTCAGTAGATCCAGTTGGGGCTTATAGTCATTACTGTGAGTTTTTATATCTGCTTCTCTTGAGCAGGGGAGCTATCATTTCCAAATTGGCATTATTAGGATTTGCTTTGTGCTTTCTACAATGAAATATTTTTGAGTCCATCATTTCTTGAGATTTGTTTTTCTGCCACTCAGTAATATTTAGTTACAGCTTTAGGAGAAGACCATATATTGAAAAGGGAATTCTAGTTCTCATGAGATTTTGCTCAAAGAATATTTTATTCTCTAAAGAACTTGTGATTGAAAATGGTCAAGTATATATTTTTTCCCTATACTTTGGGGGCTTGACTGATTATATAATAATAATGATTGCTGGCGTTAGATAGGATTTTGGAAAGTGCTTTGATTGCTGTGCTTTGAGGTAAAGTTAGTGTTTCTTGATAATATTTTTGCATCAAATGATCTGTTAGGTTTGCTTTAGGAAACATGCTTCTGATTTTGCAGGAGGCATTCAAAACTAATGATCTAATAAATATTCTATTCTGAATTTTTATGAAAAACTTGTTGATTCCTGCTTTTTCACCCACAATAGAATAGTATTTATATATGAGAATTGTTTTTGCTAATATAAACATGGCTCTGTTAGTGGTCCTTAAAGTTTTAATACTGTTAAGTTGTATTTATCTAATGTGTATGTGTTTGTGTATTTAAATGTATATTGTATGGCTGTCTTTCTAAATTTGTGATGTAGGCATAAAGCTTTTTCTTTAAGTTTTCTGATATTTATTAATATAAAAATCCTAAATTTTGAAAATTCAAACCTCATTTTTAGTCTTGGAAGAAATAAAATGGTATTGTGTATGTGTGTGTCTGAAAGAGAGAGAAAGAGAGACAGAGGAAGAGAGAGAGAAGGAGATGTTTATATGTCAAAGCCTATATTCAGATTGGATGGTGGCATAAATTAATTGTGTAGCTGTGTAAGGGAAGGTGGCATTTCATCATATGGCATAAGAAGTTGGATCATAGAATGCTCACATTGGGAAAGAAAGAGTAAACTGTTTTATGAAGAAGTAAGAGAGGTTAGTTACTGTCATTATGATCAAGGAGAAGCTGCAGATGGTGATGATGATGAAAGCTAACCGTATCGAATTCAGTTTAGCTGAGCAGGCTCTCCTGGAATCCTTACAAATAGACTGCCTCTGTAAAACTAAGTGGAAGATAAGATGAAAAGGTGAAGCATAAGTATGTGATGTCAGTTGTAGGTTCTGATACTCCTCTGTTTTTACTCAGAATTCCTTTATAATGGCTTAAAATATATTTAAACTGATTTAAAAGCTTACTTGAATTCAAAACCATTCAAAAATGATAAGCATTATGTGTTACTGCTATAAAAGTTTGACCTGTTTTTAAAAAAACAATTTCATTAATCTAAACAAATCTAGTGACTAAATAAAATATTTATTTTTTTACCTATTTGTTTTTTCTATAATTTTAAACCTTATTATTAACACCCCTTAATTGTTTTTATTGTTATTTATGGTTTGAGTCAACTTTTCTGTTGCAGATCAGCAGCACTCATTTGTCCAATTTCTAGATATAAATACATGTATATGCTTTTTAATATTTTCACAATTTTATATTAGAAATTTTTATTTACATACATGTCTATTTATGATATTCATGCATATTAGCAGAAGTGAGGGATGAGTTTTTATAGGCTCAAAGAAAGATAAGATGATAGAATGACATGTTAGATTAAGCCAGAAATTCATTTACTTTAGCAGTGTGTGAAATATTGTGTACCAAGGTGAAAATATAACATAACTCTTTGTCAGCTCATTGTTCTTTCTGCTGAATCCTGTTTTATAATACATTAAGATCTTCCAGTCAGAAATTTTTTTGCATTTTCTTTGAATATTTTTAGTCCCTTTTCTGTACTGGTTTTAAATTCATCATGACATCTATAGTAGTCCTGGGTTCATGGTGAGTGATCAGTATGTTCATCTTAATATCATCTGGTTAGCCCAAACATAGCAGTAAGGGACTTTTATTTCTACAGTAATAAAGCTCTTTATGCAGATTATTCTAAGGCAAAAAGAAATGAGTTCTTGTGACTTATGTCCGAGGCAAAAAAAAAGAAGGGAGTTCTTTTATCCTACAGTTTTGTCTTTTAAACTTGATTGAATGTTAAGAATTGCAGAATTTGTTGAGTCAACAATTTAACATTTAACCTCAATTTCCTTTTTATGTCATACAATGAAACTTGTTAATCAAAAATTAGAAACTTAGTCTTTTATATTGGTTTGGCATTTTGTTTTCAACCTAGCAGTTTTTTTGGCTGATAGATTGTGTTTTTATTCTAGAAATTTCCTGCTTCTCAAAAGTCTATTAAGAGAACTAACAGCTTTGAGAACAAAATTTAAATATAAGTGTAGTCCACACTTTTAAAAAGTTCCAGCTATTTTCTCTATATGAATGAAGAATGAAGGCTTGATTTATAAAACCAAAACAATTTATTAGGAAAAAATTTGTCAGATATAAAAGAAAAGAACACTTTGCTGTGTACCTGAAACTAACACAATTTTGTAAATCAACTCTGCTTCAATAAAAAGCAATGAAAAGGAAAAAATTTCAATCATAATCTGGCTCATAAACCTATTAGATGTAATAAAGTTTATATTGGCTATATTATGAGACTATTAGCCAGATATCTCTATAGAAAATTAGAATAGTGCTAATTATAAATAGAATAACAAGAAAGGAACTTCCTCAACTGAGAAAGGGCATTTGTGAAAAACCTATAACCAACATCAAGGTTGATGGTGAAAGGCTGCTTTCTTTTTAAGATCGGGAACAAGGTAAGGATGTATACTGTTACCATGTCTAGCTAACATTGTACTGGTGGTTCCAGCCAGAGCAACAAGGCAAGAAAAATAAAAGTCATTAATTTTGGAAAGAGAGAAATAAACTCTTTGCAAATCATGTAGTGTTTTTTTTTTTTTTTTTTGAGTCACAAGCTTTATTTATTGTAGAAGAGTTGTAGATTTGGGTTTAGTGACTAAATATGTACACAATTTTTAAAAATTAGAAAATTAGAAGGAATTCACACACACAACTATTAGAACTAACAAACAAGTTTAGCAAAATTGCAAGGATCATAAGAGTTAATATTGTTATTGTTAAGATAATAATGTTCCTCAATATATACATTCAATGCAGTCTCTATCAAATTCTCAGCTGGCCTTTTGCATATAGTGACACCCTGATTCAAAAGTTCATATGGAAATTTAAGAGACCTAGAATAGGTCCAGTATGTCTTCCTTATTATAAATCACAGTATCATAGTATGCCAAACCAGCTTATAAAATAGATAATCTGATAGATTTGAAATAACTGACTGTACATAAAAGGAAACAGTATAACTGAGTCCCTGCCTTATTTCTTATATCAAATTCTAAATTGATTAAGGAGTCATAAAAGAAGAAGATCAAAAAGTAGAAATAAAGGAATTTAAGTGTTTTATAATCTTGGAGTAAGGAATATATGACATAAAACCTAGAAGTCCCAAGGCAAATTATTGATTAATTTGATTACTTGAAAGCACTAGAATAGCCAAAATAATCTTGTAAAAGAAGAATAAAGTTGAAGAAGTAGCATTTCCCAATTGTAAAGCTTACTATAAAGCTCTGCTGTTAAAGTGCTATGCTCAATATGCCAACAGATTTGGAAAACTTAGCAGTTGCCACAGGACCGTAAAAGGTCAGTTTTCATTCCAATCCCAAAGAAAGGCAATGCCAAAGAATGTTCAAACCACTGCACAGTTGCACTCATCTCACATGCTAGCAAAGTAATACTCCTAATTCTCCAAGCTAGGCTTCAGCATTATGTGACCTGAGAACTTCCAGATGTTCATTCTGGATTTAGAAAAGGCAGAGGAACCAAAGATCAAATTGCCAACAGCCATTGGATCGTAGAAAAAGCAAAAGAATTCTGGATAAAACATCTACTGGGCTGGATGAAGCACAAGCTGGAATCAAGATTGCCAGGAAAAATACCAATAACCTCACATACGCAGACACCACCACCCTTATGGCAGAAAGCAAAGAAGAATTAAAGAGCCTCTTGATGAAAGTAAAAGAGGAGAGTGAAAAAGTTGGCGTAAAACTCAACGTTCAGAAAACTAAGATCATGGCATCTGGTCCTTTCATGGCAAATAGATGGGGAAACAATGGAAACAGTGAAAGACTTTATTTTCTTGGCCTCCAAAATCACTGCAGCCACAAAATTAAAAGATGCTTGCTCCTTGGAAGAAAAGCTATGACCAACCTGCTGCTGCTGCTGATAAGTCACTTCAGTCGTGTCCGACTCTGTGCGACCCCATAGACGGCAGCCCACCAGGCTCCGCCGTCCCTGGGATTCTCCAGGCAAGAACACTAGAGTGGGTTGCCATTTCCTTCTCCAATGCATGAGAGTGAAAAGTGAAAGTGACGTCACTGAGTCGTGTCCAACTCTCGGTGACCCCATGGACTACAGCTCACCAGGCTCCTCCGTCCATGGGATTTTCCAGGCAAGAGTACTGGAGTGGGGTGCCATTACAACATATTAAAATGTGGAGATATTACTTTGCCGACAAAGGTCCATCTAGTCAAAGCTATGGTTTTTCTGGTAGTCATGTATGGATGTGAGAGTTGGACTATAAAGAAAGCTGAGCACAGAATTGATGCTTTGAACTGTGGTGTTGGAGAAGACTCTTGAGAGTCCCTTGAACTGAAAGGAGATCAAACCAGTCAATCCTAAAGGAAATCAATCCTGAATATTCATTGGAAGGACTGATGCTGAAGCTGAAACTCCAGTACTTTGGCCACCTGTGAAGAGCCAACTCATTAGAAAAGACCCTGATGCTTGGAAAGATTGAGGGCAGACAGAGAAGGGGACGACGAGAATGAGATGGTTGGATGGCATCATGGACTCGATGGACATAAGTTTGAGCAAGCTCTGGGAGTTGGTGATGGGCAGGGAAGCGTAGGGTGCTACAGTCCATGGAGTCACAAAGAGTCGAACATGACTGAGTGACTGAACTGAAGAAAGCTATAATAGTCAAGACAGTGTGATATTGCCATAATGTAGACATGTATATCAATGGAAAAGAATTGAGAATCCAGAAATAAACTCATAATTATGTTTAATTGTTTTTGAAAAGGGTGCCAAGTTAATTCAGTGGGAGAAAGAATAGCATTTTTCAACAAATGGTGGTTAAAGAACTGGGTATCCAGAAGCTAAAGAGTGAATTTGGACCCTGCACAAAAGTTAAATGGTTCATAGGCCCAAGTAGAGTAGCTAAAACTACAAAAATCTTAGGCTGTGCTTTCTTAGGAGCCACAGCAAAAGCTCAAGTGACAAAAAATAGATGCATTGTACTTCACCGAAATTAAATACTTCTGTGCTTCAGAAGATAGAAGGTAAAAGTACAGTCACAAAGTGCTAGAAAATTTTTACAAATCAATTGATAAAGAACTTGTATTCAGAATAATAGAGAAATAACAATGAAAAATATGCTAAAGGTTTAAATGGAGATTTCTTCAAAGAAGATGTACAAATGGTCAGTTAAGTATGTTAAAAAATGTTCAAAAATCATTAGTCGGGGATGTGCAAATCAAAACAACAATGAGATGACTTTTCACACTCATTCACGTGACTGCCATTTAAAAACTAGATAATAACTAGTTTTAGAAAACGTGGAGAAGTTGTAACATTTTGTTTCTAAGAATATAGTCAAAAGGCAAATGACACATTGGCAATAATGATTTGCAATGTGTGTGACAAAGCGATCATTTTCATAATTTACAAAGGACTGTAATAAATCACTAAGGAAAATGTGTACAGTGTAATATAGAAATGGACACATGAAAAGGCAGTTCACAGAAAAAGAAATACAAGCTACTGATAAAGATATGAAAAGATGGTTAATCTTATTTAAAACTAAAGAAATGGACAGTAAAGAAGTTGATGATGTTTAGCTTATAAAGGTATGGGAAAGTAAATACTTATGCTTTTCATGGTAATTTATACCAGTAGGACTTTAGAAAGCAATTTGGTAACAATTGTCTGAAAATAGTTGTACATACTGTTTACTCATCAGATCTATTTCTAGGAGTTTACTGATTAGATATACTTGAATGCATTCTAAGATGTACAAGTATACATGTAAGGATTTATATTATAGTATTGTCATTAATGGGAAAAATGCAAATAACCTATAAATCTTAGCAGTAGGGGACTGGTTAAATTCATTAATGATACAATGGATAAGTTAATTCATCTAAACAATGGAATGGTATGCAACTGAAGAAATATGATGTGGAAAGGATGTTAAAAACATACTGTGAATGGAAAAATAAGTTGTATAATAGTATGTATACCTTAATCCCATTTGAATTTAGAATTGAATATATTTAATATGTATTTAACATAAATCATTTTTATTATACAAAATATTATATATATAAAATTATATAATATTTCTATAATATGACAACATTAAAAAGCATGTTACTAATGGTATGCTAATAGAGAAAACTTGAAGTCTGGGTTTGTTTTGTTTTTGTTGGTTTGGTTTTATATCTCACTTCACGGGGCTTTCAGTCAGACATTGAATCAGGTATTTTATTGTTCAGTTCAGTTCAGTTCCGTCATTCAGTCATGACCAACTCTTTGCGACCCCACGAATCACAACACGCCAGGCCTCCCTGTCCAACTCCTGGAGTCCACCGAAACCCATGTCCATCGAGTCGGTGATGCCATCCAACCATCTGATCCTCTGTCATCCCCTTCTCCTCTTGCCCCCAATCCCTCCCAGCATCAGGGTCTTTTCCAGTGAGTCAGCTCTTCACATCAGGTGTCCAAAGTATTGGAGTTTCAGCTTCAGTATCAGTCCTTCCAATGGACACCCAGGACTGATACTGATCTCCTTGAGAATGGACTGGTTGGATCTCCCTGGACTCTCAAGAGTCTTCTCCAACACCACAGTTCAAAAGCATCTATTCTTCGGTGCTCAGCTTTCTTCACAGTCCAACTCTCACGTCCATACATGACTACTGGAAAAACCTTAGCCTTGACTAGATGGACCTTTGTTGGCAGAGTAATGTCTCTGCTTTTTAATATGCTATCTAGGTTGGTCATAACTTTCCTTCCAAGGAGTAAGTGTCTTTTAATTTCATGGCTGCAGTCACCAAAAATAAAGTCAGCCACTGTTTCCACTTTATTTCCACTGTTTCCGTTTTATTATAGAACATACATTTTCCACCTCCTCTTTTGTTTTTAACTCAACAGTATTGCTTAGAGATCTTTCCATATTAGTATATTAGTGTAATAGAACTTCCTTTTTCTATTTGAAGTCTTTTTTGATTAACCCTAGTTGATTTAACAATGTTCTGTTGATAGCATGTTTTAGCGTGTTAAATATGATATTTAACACTTATTGTATATATTCAGTGTTGTCTGCTTCTGTGGGATACATTGATAAGGACAAAAAATAAAAGACGATATTTCCTCCTTTCACGGAGCTTGTTTTCAGTGAGACAGACATTAACAAAAGACCTCTCAAATAAATGTGGTATCATAACTCTGATAAGTGCTGAGAAGAATCTAGTAGGGTTAATTGACATAGTCAAGGAGTAAAAGATAGCTTTTCCAAAAAAGTGATAATTGAACTGATGTCCAAAGAAAGGATTATTAGTTTTGTGTCTTATAATGATGAATTTTGTCCTATAATATCTATTCTCCCATTTCTTCTGTTGCTGTAAGCATGCCTCACTGGTGCCTCTGTATCATCAAATTTTAAATATGCTTTTTCTCACTTATTAAACTCTTTTCCAATCCCACTCTTGTTTCCAACTACTGCCCTTTTTCTTTCTCTCTCCTCTTTTTACCATAAATGTTTTGTCTGTAGTTCCTGTTTCTATTTCTTATATGTCACTAAGACAAAAAAAATTGTAGGCTTATTCCTTCTTTGACCTGTTCTAATATGAAGTTACAGCAGACTTCATCACAGTCACCTGTGGCTTCCATGTCCAGTGAACATGGAACATGTTAGTCTCTGTTTTTCTTGAATATACTGTGACACTGGACATAACTCTATCCTCGAAATGTTCTTTTATTTTGGTTTTCATGACTTTATCTTCTTCTGTTTTTCTTCCTCCTTTTCCAGTCCTTTTTGCTGCCTTTTTCTTTTCCAAGTATTAAATTCCTGGGTTCCTTAGGCTTTATCCTAGGCTCTTTTCGCTTCCTGTCAGACACTCTCACGGCAAGCTTCACATCCCTAGATGATTCTCAAGCCTATGTTTGACCTCTCTTCTGAGCTTTATTTTTTTTTTTCTCCTGAGCTTTATACTACTGCATCCAGCTGCCTTTGATAGTTTTTACTTTATTTATTATTTTTTAATTCAAATATATTTAGGGTCAGTTATTTGCCAGGTAGTTTACTGGTGCTGGGAGTCTTTTAAAAGTGCTTTACTGGTATATGATCTAAACAGAATTTATGATTAACATTACCCACCAGAAACAAACAAGTGAAATAAATAGAAACAGCCAAAATAAGGCCACCTCTGCTTCCATGGCTCTTGCTCAGCTGCTGAAGTCTACCCAGTTCTAGTCTGAAACCTTGGGATCAGGCTACTCATTTTATCTGAGCATTTCCTCCTCCAGTCCAGCTGAATCCAGTCCAGTCGGATCCAACCCAATCCAGTCAATGTGATCTAACCCAAGGCAGTGATACCAAGGCTGGCCATTCTGTCTTCTAAGTATGCACCCCTCCAATACCCTTCAGTGCTTATGCTCCCACATCCCCTTTTCTCTGCCAAGACCCTAATCTAAGCTGCCATCAGCTCTTGAGTAGTCTGCTACAGTTCCTTCTAATTTGTCATACTGCATCCACTTTTGACCACTATCTGGCAATTTGCTACATGACTGCAAGTATAATCTTTGAAAATTTTCCTCAATTTCTCTGTCTCCATTTCCTTATCTGTAAAATGAGATAATGATGGCCCTTCCCTCATAGATTTGTTGTGATGATAGAAAGAATTGCTATGTTAGAGTATTGAGAATAGTGCCAGGCCCCGAGGCCTCAGTCAGTTGTTATTGAGAGCTTACAGACTGTTGCATTAAGCTAAGTACAAGAAATGGTTAAGATAGAGGTTTATTAATAATAGATTTGAATGGAGTAATTATTAGCTCATTTATACTTAATTGTGCTTTATGTATTCACACAAAAAATCGGCAACTCTTACAATGCGTGACCTTATTATATGTAATTTTTTTTCTTAATTAAAAGGCTAAGAAGCACCAGGCTTTTCTAGTGGAGACGTGTGAAAATAACGTGAAGGAATTGGAATCGATCCTGGACAGCTTTTCTGTGTCGGGCCAGTGGACATCAGGTTAGTTGAAGGTATAAAATGACAGATGCATCTGTCAGTGTTCCAAAGTCACTACATTTTGGGAATTCTGCAGATGCCTCTTATAGTCCCTCATCTCAACATGTTTTGATTTGATGACATGATAAGAGCAGTTCTCACAGCAGTCAGTTGGCCTAGCTGGCTGCGAAAGGGTGACGGACTGTGGACCTGCTGTTGTCCTACCCGAACTTGATTTACAAATGTTGGTGTCTGTGTGATTGGACAGACAAGGGCTCACTTGCTGTGTTCTGGATCCAACTGAGAAGAAAGTCCATACAGTATACCTGCAAGGGGAACAGATGTTTCCATCAAACCGAGCCAAATTCTGAGGCAACCTTCAGCAACTTAAAGGTCATGTATTCCAAAGGTTATGTAGGACACAGGCTGTAACAGTGCATATTCCTCACTGCTGCTTTCCAGTCTGGTTTCTCCTTCATTTCCTACCACAGGGTGCATACTCTCCAGATGAGTGCTTCAGTAAAACGCTTTGGTTTTAGTATCAGCCCACTTAATATGATAGAGAACTGTAAAGATTGTATATCGGGTAGGCATATTTTGGTATCAAGCAAAAAGCATTAGTTACTAATGAATGCTCTCCATGATTTCTGCTTCCTTAATTTGTGTGTGTGTGTGCGCCATTATTTGTGCTATAGTAGCTTTGACTTAGGTACTTTGACTTCTCTACCTCAGTTTGCTTTTGGCATACCGTCAGCCTCAAATTATTTAGTTGCTTTCTGACTCAATTATATTTTTCAAAAAAGCATGGAAAATTCAATTCCTTATACCTTAAAATGGCTTCAAGACTGTTTTTCTAAAGGAAGCAAGCATATTTGACAAATAAGTTCTTTAGGAAATACTTAAGTTCAGAAAAGTTTGTTGTCCTTATAAAACCAGAAAGATATGATCAAGGCCCATTTCACATTATGAATCTGCAGATTTCTGTTGGTGAACTGTTAGAAACTGAGTGAGATTTGCTGTTACCTATTTTTAACTTTCTTTGTTTTTATTTAAACTTTTCCCAAAAGCATTAGTATTTCATTGTTTGTCACTGTAAAATCAAGGTGTATAAAAGTGACATAAAAATACAGATATCCACTTTTCAATTGTATTTGCTAAAGCTTTGAGGAATAAAATTTTCTTTTTCAGTGATAGTGTTTTATTATTCAGATGTGTCATTGCTTAATGGTTTTAAGGATCTTTAAAATTGTTAAATTATTATCATAACATATCTTAATGCTTCAATGTGCAGAGTTGAATTAGAAAACCTAAGAATAATGAGGTCATGTCTCCTTTGAGGTTTAAAGTTAAATAGTTGATAACAAAGAAACTCATAAGTTATTACTAAACCTATAGAAAAAGAATTGTCTTCTAATAAAGTTTTTCTTTTTATTCTCATCTTTCAGTGACCATCTTTTTTGAACTTCTTGTTCCTGGGAAAGGGATTGTGTGCTGAATTTGTGATTTCTGTTCCGTTATAGTGGTCTTTGTTTCCATATTGTGCTGGTTATTCATTCTTTTACCCACCCTGGAATCATTCTCCTCTGGTCTTTGTTTTGCCTTCTGGAGGCTGACCTCTGTGGACTACATGACCTGGGCTTCTTTGCCCTCTGGCTTGGGGGTTGGATTTGGATTGTAGGTGCACCAGCAGGAGATTAAGAGAGTTGAGGAAGAAAGGGAAGCAGAGAATGTCACGGTGTTTATTTCCCCCATTCCCTCCAGTGTGTTACCGTCAGTGGTTTCATTTTTGGTGGTCACAGCTCCTGTCAAGTGGGTTCTTTTCCACAGCTGTGGTTTGTGTTGGTCTATGATGATAGCGTTACCTCTGCTTGACCCTGTAGGTGTCTCCATGGTATTAGTATTGGTTTTCCAGTCTTTAGAATGGACTGGTTGGATCTCCTTGCAGAGTCTTCTCCAACAACGCAGTTCAAAAGCATCAATTCTCCGGCACTCAGCTTTCTTCACAGTCCTACTCTCACATCCATACATGACCACAGGAAAAACCGTAGCCTTGAGTAGACGGACCTTTGTTGGCAAAGTAATGTCTCTGCTTTTGAATATGCTGCCTAGGTTGGTCATCACTTTCCTTCCAAGGAGTAAGCGTCTTTTAATTTCATGGCTGCAGTCACCATCTGCAGTGATTTTGGAGCACCTCAAAATAAAGTCTGCCACTGTTTCCACTGTTTCCCCATCTATTTCCCATGAAGTGATGGGACCAGATGCCATGATCTTTGTTTTCTGAATGTTGAGCTTTAAGCCAACTTTTTCACTCTCCTGTTTCACTTTCATCAAGAAGCTTTTAAGTTCGTCTTCACTTTCTGCCATGAGGGTGGTGTCATCTGCATATCTGAGGTTATTGATATTTCTCCCTGCAATCTTGATTCCAGCTTGTGCTTCTTCCATCCCAGTGTTTCTCATGATGTACTCTGCATGTAAGTTAAATAAGCAGGGTGACAATATACAGCCTTGACATACTCCTTTTCCTATTTGGAACCAGTCTGTTGTTCCATGTCCAGTTCTAACTGTTGCTTCCTGACCTGCATATAGGTTTCTCAAGAGGCAGGTCAGGTGGTCTGGTATTCCCATCTCTTTCAGAATTTTCCACAGTTTATTGTGATCCACACAGTCAAAGGCTTTGGCATAATCAATGAAGCAGAAATAAGATGTTTTTCTGGAATTCTCTTGCTTTTTCCATGACCCAGCGGATGTTGACAATTTGATCTCTGGTTCCTTTGCCTTTTCTAAAACCAGCTTGAACATCAGGAAGTTCATGGTTTAGGTATTGCTGAAGCCTGACTTGGAGAACTTTGAGCATTACTTTGCTAGCGTGTGAGATGAGTGCAATTGTGTGGTAGTTTGAGCATTCTTTGGCATTGCCTTTCTTTGGGGTTGAAATGAAAACTGACCTTTTCCAGTCCTGTGGCCACTGCTGAGTTTTCCAAATTTGCTGCCATATTGAGTGTAGCACTTTCACAGCATCATCTTTCAGGATTTGAAACAGCTCCACTGGAATTCCATCACCTCCACTAGCTTTGTTCATAGTGCTGCTTTCTCAGGCCCACTTGACTTCACATTCCAGGATGTCTGGCTCTAGGTGAGTGATCACACCATCGTGATTATCTTGGTCGTGAAAATCTTTCTTGTACAGTTCTTCTGTATATTCTTGCCACCTCTTCTTAATATCTTCTGCTTCTGTTAGATCCATACCATTTCTGTCCTTTATCGAGCCCATCTTTGCTTGAAACGTTCACTTGGTATCTCTAATTTTCTTGAAGAGATCTCTAGTCTTTCCCATTCTGTTGTTTTCCTCTATTTCTTTCACTGATCACTGAGGAAGGCTTTCTTATCTCCTTGCTATTCTTTGGAACTCTGCATTCAGATGCTTATATCTTTCCTTTTCTCCTTTACTTTTTGCTTCTCTTCTTTTCACAGCTATTTGTAAGGCCTCCCCAGACAGCCATTTTGCTTTTTTGCATTTCTTTTCCATGGGGATGGTCTTGATCCCTGTCTCCTGTACAATGTCATGAACCTCCGTCCATAGTTCATCAGGCACTCTATCAGATCTAGTCCCTTAAATCTATTTCTCACTTCCACTGTATAATCATAAGGGATTTGATTTAGGTCATACCTGAATGGTCTAGCGGTTTTCCCTACTTTCTTCAGTTTAAGTCTGAATTTGGCAATTAGGAGCTCATGATCTGAGCCACAGTCAGCTCCCGGTCTTGTTTTTGCTGACTGTGTAGAGCTTCTCCATCTTTGGCTGCAAAGAATATAATCAATCTGATTTTGGTGCTGACCATCTGGTGATGTCCATGTGTAAAGTCTTCTCTTGTGTTGTTAGAAGAGGGTGTTTGCTATGACCAGTGCGTTCTCTTGGCAAAACTCGCTTAGCCTTTCCCCTGCTTCATTCTGTATTCCCAGGCCAAATTTACCTGTCAACCCCAGGTGTTTCTTGACTTCCTACTTTAGCATTCCAGTCCTCTGTAATGAAAAGGACATCTTTTTGGGGTGTTAGTTCTAGAAGGTCTTGTAGGTTTTCATAAAACCGTTCAACTTCAGCTTTTTCAGCATTACTGGTTGGGGCATAGACTTGGATTACTATGATATTGAACGGTTTGCCTTGGAAACAGAGATCTTTCTGTCGTTTTTGAGATTGCATCCAAGTACTGCATTTCGGACTCTTTTGTTGACCATGATGGCTACTCCATTTCTTCTAAGAGATTCCTGCCCACAGTAGTAGATATAATGGTCATCTGAATTAAATTCACCCATTCCAGTCCATTTTAGTTTGCTGGTTCCTAGAATGTCGACGTTCACTCTTGCCATCTCCTGTTTGGGTGTTCTTTGGAAGGACTGATGCTAAAGCTGAAACTCCAGTACTTTGGCCACCTCGTGCAGAGTTGACTCATTGGAAAAGACTCTGATGCTGAGAGGGATTGGGGGCAGAAGGAGAAGGGGACGGCAGAGGATGAGATGGCTAGATGGCATCAACGACTCGATGGACGTGAGTTTGGGTGAACTCCAGGAGTTGGTGATGGACAGGGAGCCCTGGTGTGCTGCGATTCATGGGGTCACAAAGAGTCGGACATGACTGGGTGACTGAACTGAACTGAACTTCCAGTCTTGCTGGTTTGTGGTATCACATCATATCTTTTTTGTTCTCTTAACCTGCTTACATTTCTGTAAAATCTTCATTAAATTTTTTCCCCAGTGAACTCTTCTGACTGTGCCAGTTCTTCCCTTTGATACCTGACTCATTCACATACCTGCTTTGAACTTGATTTTATTCTTGTTCTTGGCTTCCATCAAATAGCCCTATATAACCATAATGGACTCCCTTTCCGCTGATACCAGCTCAAGTTGGATTTTTGCCATTTAACCAAGAGGGATATAATTAATAAACTTTATTGCTCAACATTTTGTGGAAGAGCCTTAACAATTATGATTGCCTGCTGTGTCAACCCTGGGTCAGCTACACAAAGATGACTAAATAATTTGTTCCTGCCTACCTCTCTCCTTTTTTTCCCCATGGTACTTATTGCTGTTAAGCATTTCTGCCCGAATATGTGGTGCATTTTTTATTATATCTGTATTGTCAAGGTTCTCTGGAGAAATATAACCAATAAGATTATATAGATACATACAAGAGGAGATATTGGAGTTTGCACACATGGTTATAGAGGCTAGGAAATCTTGTGATCTTTCCTCTGCAAGCTGAAGGACCAGGAAAGGCAGTAATATAATTCAGTGTGAGTCCAAAGCCCTGAGAAACTGGGGCACCTGGGGCCCAGGAACCAGGAGTAGGATGTCTGAGGGCAGAAAAAGATGAAAGTCTCAGGTTAGGAAAAAAGAGAATTTTCCTTTCTGTCCTTTTGTTCTTTGGGGTTGGAGGAGGAGAGGGCTAAGAGTAGGGGGTAGGTAAGGGAAGTCAACAGATTGGATATTACCTCCCCTTCCCACGTTGGTGAGGGCACATCTTCTTTACTTAGTCTACTGATTCAAATGCTAACATGTCCCAGAAACACCCTCATGGACACATCCGAAAGTGATTTACTGGTTTTCTGGGTGTCCTTTAGCCCGGTCAAGTTGGCAGTAAAATCAACCACCACAATATCCAACCTCCATGAGGGCAAGGATCTTTGTCGCTTTCATTTACTAGAGAGTTTTAAGCAGGTAGACAATACTTGGCACAAAGGAAGCACTCAGATATTTTTTTCAATGAATAAAAGCATGAATGAATTAACAGTAGGTCAATATTCTATTTTAAATGATAATTTTTGAGGTTATAAAGGTAGTCATGGAATCTCTTTCAAGATTTTGGCAGCTTTTTTTGGGTAGCAAGTCCATAAAGCGTCACCAAGAAGATTGACTTTCTGGCTTCAGTGGAAATGATGTCACTGTCTTTCATGCCTTATGGAAATGCCACCTTGATTGCTTACTATTATTAGATAAGATGACCTCAATATAATCAATCATAGACATTTATTTCCTATTTTTGCCTTCTACTTTCTGCTGAAATTGCTACACAACAGCTGCTCATAACTCATTTTTTTTCCTGATAGAAATGCTTAGAGTGTGTATAAGGGAGAAGTTCTTTCCCACTTTGAACCCATGTAGTCTTTCTGCCGGAGAAGGCAATGGCACCCCACTCCAGTACTCTTGCCTGGAAAATCCCATGGGCGGAGGAGCCTGGTGGGCTGCAGTCCTTGGGGTCGCGAAGAGTCAGACACGACTGAGCGAATTCACTTTCACTTTTAACTTTCATGTATTGGAGAAGGAAATGGCAACCCACTCCAGTGTTCTTGCCTGGAGAATCCCAGGGACAGGGGAGCCTGGTAGGCTACCGTCTATGGGGTCGCACAGAGTCGGACACGACTGAAGCGACTTAGCAGCAGCAGCAGCAGTCTTTCTGCCTCAAATGTTTCTTCCTACTATGGTTTTATGGTTTCACCTCTAGAAAGTGACTTTTCCTTCGTTAGGTTCATGAAAGACAGTTTTTCTTCTAATTCATTCTCAGACAGCTTGACTTTTGTGTTGACTGAGACAAAAGCCCCTCCAACCTTCTTCAACCTTTCCTTCCTTGAGGATATCATTTGTAATACTCCAGAAGTATCCTTTTGCTTTCTACTAGGAGAGGCTGAAGGACCCTAGGAAATAATAGCAAGAACATATGGTGCCTTTAGGTATGTACATATCACCCAGGAGTCGGGCAGCTTCAGGGACTGTTCTTAAGAAAATCAGGATATCAAGTGGTACTTTCCTCTCATCGCTTCTTTCCATGCTTCATAAAGGATTATTGCCTAGATCTAATATCTTCTTGAGACTTAATTGTCCTCAGGAACCCTGTGGCTGGTACCTTTTAATTAGAGGCTCATGGGTTACTGAGAGACTGAGGATGTCTGTAAGAGCAGCACACAGGTCTCCTTCGGTGTCATTTGCCAGTTTCCTCTTGCTTACTTCCCTTACCTCCCAGTTCACTGAGGTTTACAAACCAAGCTTGTCCTACTGTATCATGCTCATGGCTTTGGTTTGTGAAATCCCGCATAAGAGGGCTCAACATTTCTAACATAGTCAGTGTGCTCACTAACTAATCACACAATTAAGGTGATTGAGAAATAGGGGACCCAGGAGAGCCAGGCTGACTCCGAAGGCCTGAGAAACAGGAGACCTGATGGTGTAAGTTCCAGTGTGAGTCTGAGTCCAAAGGCAGGAGAAGACTGATTTCCAGCTTGAAGGGAGTCAGGTGGACAGAAAGAATCCTCTCTTGCTTAGCCTTTTGCTCTATGTGGGCCTTCAGTGGAGTGGCTGAGGCCTGCCCACACTGGGGAGGGCAGTCCGCTTTACTCAGTCTACCGATGCAAATGTCAGTCCCGTCCAGAAATGGCCTCCTGGTTACACCCAGAGATAATTTTTAACTGAAAATCTGAGTCTGTAGCCCAGTCAAGTTTACGCATAAAATTTTGCTGTGCTGTGCTTAGTTTCCCAGTCGTGTCTGACTCTCTTGTGACGCCATGGACTGTAGCTGCCATGCTCCTTTGTTCATGGGGATTCTTCAGGCAAGAATACTGGAGTGGATTGCCATGCCTGCCTGCAGGGGATCTTACCAACCCAGGGATCAAACCCAGGTCTTCCACTCCCACGTCGCAGGAAGATTCTTCACAGACTGAGGCACCAGCGAAGCACATACAATTAACTACCACCTTCTCTCTGGCCAGCAAGTCCCTCATAACTGTCATGTTACTTTCTGTTTCTGTGAATATGACTACTTTAGATATCTCTTATATTGAAATCTTATATTATCTTTTCATGATTGACTTCTTTTACTTAGCAAAATATCCTCCAGGTTCATCCATATTATGGGACGTGACAGGAATTCCTTTTTAAGGCTCCATTGTCCAACAGAAGCAGAAGAGATTAAGAAGAGGTGGCAAGAATACGCAGAACTATACAAAGAAGGTCTTAATGACCTGGATAACCACGATGGTATGGTCACTTACCTAGAGCCAGACGTCCCGGTGTGAAGTCAAGGGGGCCTTAGAAAGCATTAGTACAAATAAAGCTAGTGGAGGTGATGGAATTCCAGCTGAGTTATTTAAAAATCCTAAAAGATGATGCTGTTAAAGTGCTGCATCCAGTTTGTCAGCAAATTTGGAAAACTCAGCAGTGGCCACAGTATTGGCCAAGGTCAGTTTTCATTCCAGTGCCAAAGAAGGACAGTGACAGAGAATATACAAACTACCATATAGTTGCATTCATTTCACATGCTAGCAAGGTTATGCTCAAACTCCTTCAACCTAGGCTTTAGTAGTACATGAACCAAGAACTTACAGATGTACACGCTGGGTTTAGAAGAGGCAGAGGAACCAGAGATCAAATTGCCAGCACTTGTTGGATCATAGAGAAAGCAAAGGAATTCCAGAAAAGCATATGCTGCTTCACTGACTACTCTAAAGCTTTTGACTGTTTGGATCACAACAAACTATGAAAAATTCTTAAAGAGATGGAAATACCAGACCACCTTACCTGTCTCCTGAGAAACCTGTATGCGGATCAAGTAGCAACATTTAGGATCAGACATGGACCAGCAGTCTGGTTCAGAATTGGGAAAGGAGTATGACAAGGCTGTATATTGTCACCCTGCTTATTTAACTTCTGTGCAGAGTACATCATGGGAAAGCTGGGCTGGATGAAGCACAAGCTGGAATCAAGATTGCCAGGAGAAATATGAACAACTTCAGATATATAGATGTTACCACTCCAGTGACAGAAGGCGAAGAGGAACTAAAGAGCCTCTGGATGAGGGTGAAAGAGGAGAATGAGAAAACTGGCTCGAAACTCAACATCCAAAAAACTAAGATCATGGCATCCAGCCCCATCATTTCATGGCAAATAGAAGGGGAAAAAGTGGAAAGAGTCACAGCTTTTATTTTCTTGGCCTCCAGAATCACTGTAGATGGTGACTGTGGCTGTGACATTAAAAGACACTTGCTCCTTGGAAGAAAAGCTATGACAAACCTAAACAGTGTATTAAAAAGTGGAGACATCTCCTTCCTGACAAAGGTGCTTTGAATCATAGAGAAAACCATAGTCAACCATAGTCAAAGCTATGATTATACAACATGTGAGAGTTGAACCATAAAGAAGGCTGAGCACTGAAGAATTGATGCTTTCAAATTATGGTACCAGAGAAGACTTTTGAGAGTCCCTGGGACTACAAGGAGACTGGACCAGTCAATCCTAAAGGAAATCAACCCTGAATGTTCATTGGAAGGACTGATGCCAAAGCAGAAGCTCCAGTGCTTTGGCCATCTAATGGGAAAACCCGACTCATTGGAAAAGACCTGGATGCTGAGAAGGATTGAAGGCAGGGGGAGAAAGAGGTAACAGAGGCTGAGATGGCTGGATGGCATCGCTGACTCAGTGGGCATGAGTTTGAGTAATCTTTGGGAGGTAGTGAAGGACAGGGAGTTCTGGGCTGCAGTCCATTATGTCACAAAGAGTTGGACATGGCTTAATGACTGAACAACAACAAGACTCCATTGTTAACGTATTTGTCACACTTTATCTGTCAATTTATCTGTTGATGGACCTTTGGGTTGCTTCCACCTCTTGGCTATTTGGAGTAGTCCTGTTATTAACATGGGTATAGAAATATCTCTACTAGGCCCTGGTTTCAGTTCCTTTGTATATATAGAAGTGGGATTGTTTGTCCATTAACTTTTTAAATAACATTTTTTGGTCACACCATGTGACATGTTTGATCTTAGTTCCCTGACCAATTCTATGTAAATGAGCCTATTTCCATAGTACTTAATTTGCTATGAAATGAGTTCCTTGGTCAGAAGCAATGCTGTGGGATACATGATGGTGAATAAGACATTTTGTAAATTCGTGGATGACAATTTCAGCAGACATATTGTTATCAGGAAAGGAAAATGCCTTTCTAGAGTAAGTGCCTAGTAAGAATGAGCATTGCTTATTCCATGATGGACATTACTTAGTATAATCAACTTGCCACCAGGTAGATGGCTGGTGCCAGTCAGTAGTGGTGGCATATCATGGATTCAGTGTTTGTCTTTGGTATCGATGGAGCTGGCGCTTAACAGGAATTGTAAGCCCGACAGCCTTGGTGAGTAAAGATCCATGCTGCCAAGCCCATACCTTCCCTCCACTCTTGCTGCTGTGACTCCTGCGTTGTAGGGGTGACAAAGATGAGCAGGGGGAAAAGTGACTTGGAAAATATGCTAGCTGACACCCACAGAATGCTTCATTTTGTCCTCCTGATTATTAAGATCCTCCTCCACCTCAGTTGATCGGGGCATAGGGCCCATCTTAAGAGGTCTGTCCACACACTTGCTCAGACCACCTTGGGACTGGTTTTCCTATCATCTTTTGGAATCCCTGACTGTTCAGCCAATCTGCTAGGTACTGCCTCCAGATAAGTGTATATTTGTGCCTTTGATCATCTCTCATTCCAGACAAAATGATAGTCAGGTCCAGTACTTGATGCTTTGCATACTTGGGGGGATGTTTGCTTCATCACCATCCTTCAAGGCCACCCTTGAATAGGGCTGTCATGATGCAGCTGTCTACTTTTTTTTTTTTTAAGTTAATTAATTTTTGGCTGCACTCTGAGTCTGCATTGTTGCACGAAGTCTCTTTCTAGTTGTAGCCAGTGGGGGCTACTCTCCAGTTACGGTGTGAACTTTGTATTGTGGTGCTTCTCTTATTACAGAGCTCGGGCTCTAGAGTGCAGACTCAGTAGTTGTGGCATATAGGCTTAGTTGCCCCACAGCGTGTGGGATCTTCCTGGACCAGGGATTGAGGACATGTCCCTTGCATTGGCAGGCAGATTCTTAACCACTGGACCAACAGGGAAGTCCAGTACTTTTGAGTAACGTCAGCACATCATCATACAGAAACATCTACATAACAAGCCCATTCTCTCCACACCCACCCCCATCCCCCCCACCCCCAACATTAGTCAACTGGTTATAGGGAACTTGTCCACAGGTTCAGGATATAGGTTAAGACAGAAGAAACAATGTAACAAGAATAGGAAATCTGGATTACTTATTTATGCAGCTTGGTTGTGCCTGCAGGATTTGTTTGAACCCAGGTTTGTATATATACCACCTTCCTTTGAGATAGACGGCTATCATGAATGCTCAAATTAATGGGGTTGGTGGATCTGACAGTAACCATTTTACCATGGGCAACTCAGGTCACATGCTAAATTGTGGGGTGTGAATGCAGTGTCTGCTACGGACCAGTAGCAAGTCAAAAGCTGATTTTCAAGAGAATACTTACCTGTAGAGGATGGCTTGCTTTTTTTCCCGAATTCTAAAAGCTTACACTATCATTCACCTGGTAAGTACCTGCAAAACTTGGCCCGCTTAAACTCAAGCCATCAGAATAATACGATCAACTTGGTAGAGAATAAAGTAGAACACTTGATGTCTTCCAGAATGGAGAGCTGATGGAGATTTCTATACACTGGATTGTGCTAGAGTTGATGTGGTTCTGAGGTAGGGTCATGAGGGTACATTGCTGGTCCTGCAAGCAGAAAGAAACTGTTTTGGTGTTTTTTATTAAAAGGATAGAAGAAATAGCCTCATTCCAGTTTCCAGGAAATGGATTGATTTGCTCCAGCAATGAAACTACATCTGTAACTGCAGCTGTAATTGGATCACGTGTGATTATGCTTTCAGTAATTCACTGTCATTCCTTAAGACCCATCTGTACTCTGCACTAGCCAGATAGATGAGTTGAATGCTGATGTGGTTGGAATCACAACCCTTTATCATCTTTCACAGAGGCACTAATCTCTGCAATCTCTCTAGGAATGTGGCTTTACTTTTAATTTACTGTTTGGGTAGATCAGAGTTATGGTGACTTCCATTTACTTTTTTTTCCTGTTTTCCTCTGTTAGCTCCTCATTCCATGGGTCAGGTAACTAATATGGGCATTGTGCCAGTTTCTGCATTTGTTTTTGATAACAGCGCATTCCGAAGTGGGAAAACAACTGTGTGGGTTCACCTCGGGCCCACTGGAGCTAGACCTTAACCAAAGCTTGCTTGTATAAGCTCCTCCCCTAACTAGGGAACCACAGTAGCATATTAGCTCTCCAGGAATTAAAGTCAGTTCCAATCCAGTGTCCGGTTATCTGAGGTATGTGTAACTCCCCTTCCCCAGTACACGGTTACCCTGCTAAATGGTTGCCTGGTTCTTGGAGGAAGGCTAGGAGATAGATTTGCAGTATGATCTTTTTGGGCAGGATTGTTCAGTTTCCTAAAGGAGATCCACTGGCCCTGGGTCTGTGAGCAAACTCAAGTCAGAATTGGTTGAGGGCCAAGATGTCTTTTGTATAGATTTAACTTCTACTTCTGGTAATCAGACCCAGAACTTTTCTACTAATACGAGTCGAGTAACATTCACGTAGAGTGCCTATCTGTTTTAGTCCCAGGAATACTGTGATCAGTAGCCAATGCTAGTGATCTCTGTGGGTAAAACCATTTTGTTTATTACTTCAAATCCACTGCCCGTTATGATAACCATATCCATTTTGTCACTGCAAGTTGAGGGTACCACTTGACCTTGTCACTTGAGGTTCCAGAATCCTCACTGAACCCAGCTTGGTGGCATCATTTTCCACTGTTATCCAGGCTCTCCAGCTACTGCGCCTAGATGCCCACCAGGCTACAGAGGTCATCAAGTATGCTCAGCCCTTCCCCCACCCCCCAACACATTTCTTAAACCTTGGTAAGGGAGGTATTTTTTGAACTCTTCCTGGGGACGTAGTGGGTGGGTGAGTAGGACTTACATGATAAATACTGTCCGTATGTGAGGGAAGTTATAAGCCATTTTTTTTTAAAAACTCCAGGATGGGGACCAATGTTTGCAAGACAATGAAGATGTTTATGATCTCAGTAAATAAGATGAGTTTAATATATGGAATGTAGTCTGAGCTTGTAAAATATAACTGCCAACAAAATGTTTATACTTAGTGCTTTTAGAATGAAAAAGGGATTTTCTTAGTCATAATTATATTAAATATTTAGATTTTCTCAGGTGAAAAACCCATTTGAATGTTATTTTCTGTGTTTTATTACATGATTAAAAATCAGTATTAAACAACAGGGTTTTGTTTTCATTTTTTCTATTCTGAGGATGAATATGACTATTCATGTTCTATAGTAGATATCTTTTTTAAAAGTCTTTTATTTTATATTCTGTCCATTAATTTTTTAAAAAGTAATTTTATTTAATTTATTTATTTTTGGCGTTGTTGGGTCTTCATTGCTGCACAGGCTGTTTTCTAGTTGCGGCGAGAAGGGGTTACTCTCTAGGTTACTTTCTGGTACTCTCTCTTCTCACCACTACTGTCAAGTGGTACATGGGCTTCCCATTGCAGGGGCTTGTCTTGTTGTAGAGCATGGGCTCTCGGGTGTGTGGGCTTAAGTAGTTGTGGTGTGTGGGCTCTAGGACACAGGCTCAATAGTTGTGGTATATGGGCTTGGTTGTTCCGTGGTATGTGGGATCTTCCTGGATCAGGGAGCAAACTTGTGTCTCCTGCATTGACAGGCAGATTCTTTACCACTGAGCCACCTAGGAAGTCCTGTCCATTATTTCTTAATAATTGAGGTCTTGCAGGATACTGAAGTAGATAGAATGGTTGACAAGGTGGAGGGAATAGACTCACCTCAGTCATTATAGTTTACTGTTTCTTCTGTGGAACTGTAGGTTACTGAGATGATAGATAATACCATCCTGAAAAACAGTGGTTTATTTGAGTCATGTAAAAATATTTAGTTTTTCAGATTGTTCAAAAGGGAAGATTTAAATGGAAGGCTTGGACCCTTTCCTTCCATCTCACTCCCTTCTGTGGGCTACTAATTCAAGGAAAAGCTTTGTCAAGGTGAACCTGGACTTGACCTTGGAGAAGAAAAGGGCAACCCACTCCACTGTTCTTGCCTGGAGAATCCCATGGACAGAGGAGCTTGGCAGGCTACAGTTCATGGGGTTACAAAGAGTCGGACACGACTGAGCACCCAGACTTGAAACCTACTTAAAAGTGAGAAAGAGACTGAGACAGGCAGCAGTGATGTGAAAGTACAGGCTGGCACCCGTGTAGAGAGACATACATGGACAGGGACAAGGACAGAGGAACCAAGAAGATTTTGAGTTGGCGTAATGGTGCTATAAATGGTCGTGACACATGCCGTTCTTCATTTGCACTTTGACCTTTGAAAAACCATTTATGACTATTGTTAAAATTGTACTTTATTTATTTATTACTATTCTTTATCTGTGAGTTTTTAGTCCTTTCACTGATAGGATAGTTTAATAGTTTATTGTTTGGGGTGCTAATAGTGCAGTGATTAGGACGTTATTAGGTTGAATCACGTTTTAGTCAGTAAGCTCCTGGATCCTTTCTTGTTGCTTGTGAACACTTTGTCGTGTTAAGGTACCAGTAAGTACTTCTTTTTATAATGAAGGTGGCCGGGACATAAAGCATACTTTTCACCTCATTTGAACTTTATTGTGAAAGCATTTTCAGGCAGAGAGACTTAATTGTATATAGAATATAAAATTTGCATGTGTCAGAATCCCACTGCTGGGCATACACACCGAGGAAACCAGAATGGAAAGAGACACATGTACCCCAGTGTTCATCGCAGCACTGTTTATAATAGCCAGGACATGGAAACAACCTAGATGTCCATCAGCAGATGAATGGATAAGAAAGCTGTGGTACATATGCACAATGGAGTATTACTCAGCCGTTAAAAAGAATACATTTGAATCAGTTCTGTTGAGATGGATGAAACTGGAGCCAATTATACAGAGTGAAGTAAGCCAGAAAGAAAAACATCAATACAGTATACTAACACATATATATGGAATTTAGAAAGATGGTAATGATGACCCTGTATGCAAGACAGCAAAAAAGACACAGATGTGTATAGCAGACTTTGGGACTCAGGGAGAGGGAGAGGGTGGGATGATTTGGGAGAATGGCATTGAAACATATATACTATCATGTAAGAATCGAATCACCAATCTATGTCTGATGCAGGATACAGCATGCTTGGGGCTGGTGCATGGGGATGACCCAGAGGGATGTTGTGGGGAGGGAGGTGGGAGGGGGGTTCATGTTTGGGATCGCATGTACACCCGTGGTGGATTCATGTCAATGTATGGTGAAACCAACACAGTATTGTAAAGTAAAATAAAGTTAAAAAAAAAAAAAAAAGATTTGCATGGGTCAGTAAGGAGAGGGCATTTTGTCCCCTTATACCTCAACAGCCATATTATGGTGATTTTTATTCTTCTGGATTTCTAAGAGCAAGTTTTCTCCCTTATTGTATAAGCTAACAGATTTCCCGGGTGTCCTTGAATGATTTATTCATGGTCTACTTGTGTAGTAGCAAAAGGAAAGAATTATACATTACATTTTTTTTAATCTTGCGCAAGAGAGCAATTTAAAAAAAATATATTTAGTAAGACCTCTAATAAAATTTTTAATGAGTTGTCTCTCCAACTCATAGTCATTATGAAGAGTACTGTCTCCTTCATTTTCATGGCTGAGGGCACTGTCTTCTTTTTTTCCCCTCTCGCTGGGATATGTGTTGTTTCCACATTACTGTTGGTTTTTCAGTTAATTATTATTCTTCTCTTTAAGAAAATTTAAGGTGTACCTGTACTTCAGATAGTGTTTACATTATACTTTGGTGAATGTAATGTTTATTAATAACATTTTGTTCAAAATTAAAATAATAATTATCATTAATACTCTGATAAAATAATAATCATTAATACTCTGAGGTAAATAAAGTTGTTCTGTTATTAACCAAAGACTTTCCCCCCTTTACTCATCCTTTCTTTCCTTTGTTACTGCCTTCTTCCCTCCTCTCCCTAAAGTTCCAGCAACTGAATACTTGAGGAATGGATGAATGAGCTTACATAATCGTTTACTGTCTCATCTCTTCTATTTAGATGGTAAATCCCATAACAGACTCCACCACTCTTGTTCACCTCCATTTGCCTAATGTCTAGGATTAGTACACAGTAGGAATACATTCAGGAGAAGGCAATGGCACCCCACTCCAGTACTCTTGCCTGGAAACTCCCATGGACAGAGGAGCCTGGTAGGCTCCAGTCCGTGGGGTTGCGAAGAGTCGGACACGATTGAGCGACCTCACTTTCACTTTTCACTTTCATGCATTGGAGAAGGAAATGGCAACCCACTCCAGTGTTCTTGCCTGGAGAATCCCAGGAACGGCGGAGCCTGGTGGGCTGCCGTCTATGGGGTCGCACAGAGTCGGACACGACTGAAGCGACTTAGCAGAAGCAGCAGTAGCAGCAGCAGGAATACATTCATGCGTTAAATTAGTTGAATAAATCAATGAATAATAAAAAGTTATTATGAATGCTTCTTATCTATATTAATATTTAGATTATAAAATATGAGAGGGAGAATTATTATACTTTTAGTATGTTTTAAAATTTGCAACTTTTTTTTTACAGTTTATGAGTAATACAATAAGCAAACAGTTTAAAGTAGTTTTTGAAGCTAAACTTTTGATGATTTGGATTAATATTTTAAACTGCATTTAACCATGTGACCTTGATTAACTCAACTAACTTATGTCCTAGCTAAATTAAAATAGTTTGAGGGCATAATGTGGAAATACTCACATTTTTACAATGGGTATCGGTTTTAAGAGTTTTAATTGAAACATGATGTGGGCCTATGTAGATAGTACTAGTATTTTTACAATTTATTTCAAATTGTAACTTGAGAATTTTAAGGATTGAAGAATATCATTTTTAAGCATAACAAAATTATGTGCTCTTGGGTTCAGAAATTATTGTTTGAGAAAAATAGGCCTGACTGATCAGAAACACAGGGACCAAAGTAAGTATATTTAACTCTCCCAAACAGTGTTTAGTATAGACTGTTTATTTAATTGTTGGATGACAGGTATGTACAAATACTATAGTTACTTTGGAAATGGGAAAAAAAAAAGAATTAAAGATCTTACTACAAACTACAGGGTGGACTTAGGTACAAAGTAGCCATAAATTTGTACTTGATATATTATGAACTTAATTTGACCACTTGTTTAGAAATCGATTAATACTTGGCTATAACAGCAGTATACTTAGAAGAATGAGTCTACTCATGTATCATGATGTCTTTTCAGCTAACTGTTGTCTCTTTGTGACTTTAATGGTTTATTTTCATTCTGTATTTTTCTGTAGGCATCCACAAGGACAAAGATAAACCTCCCAGCTTCTCTGTTGTCCTTGAGACTTTGAGACGTACCTTGACAGATTACCAGAACAAGCTGGAAGAGGCATCTAATGAGGTAACACTTGCACTGTTTGGCTCCACACACATAGCCTTCGGCCTGCAGCAGTACGTATTACTTGCTTGTTACAAAGGTCAAAAATATCGCGAATGTTGATTTGACAGCCTCACAGATAAAAAAATAATAAGTTGTCTGTCACTGTTTTCTCTGTGAGTGTGGCCTAAAGTCAGGTCTCACTTGTGTTTTTGTAACTCTTCTGTCACACTGCTATTTTCGGAGTTCTAAAGACTGTCACTTCTTGGTCTTCATAATTTATCTTTTAATTTAATAAAAAAAGCCGTGCACCTCAGTTAATATGATATTTAAATGTTAATGTGTTTTCATGAGATTTGGAATAGGTAGTGGACATTTAGGGCTTGTCAATATTTTGGCTTAAGTGTTCTACAAATTGTAGAGATCTTACTAAAAAAGAAAGAAATTAGTTTGCATTCTGTAAAGGGAGTGACTGTTAGAAGTTTTTTAAAAACAAATATCTGCTTGATGTAGCCTGGAGGTTTTGGTTTCCTGATTGAAAAAACTCATGCTTCTATTTATCTTCTTTTTTTAAAAAAAAATTATGTATTTTAATTGGAGGCTAATTACTTTACAGTATTGTAGTGTTTTTTACCATACATTGACATGAATTAGCCATGTGTGTACATGTTATCTTCTCTTTTGTATTGTTTAATTTGTGGATTGATAATTTTCTTGGGTATTAAAATGTTTTATGAACTTGTGCTTTAAAAATTGAAGAGTTTATTTAGTTACATCTTATCAAATTAGAAAATATGAAGTAACTACGTTAAACACAGTTAGTAAAACAACAGACAATTTTTCTAACTGAAGACAAGTTACAAAACATGTAATTTAGTATTCATCCCTCTATGTTTATCTCTTTGTTTCATGTAATACAAAGGCCATGAAACCCTTATATTTCCCATTTCAAAAGAGCCATATTTTACTTTAGTTTGCTAAGGTGAAGAAAGAAGGAAAAGTGAGTTTTCTTAGTGCCTTCTAAAGAAAATGACCACTGGAATAATTAAATTTCTATAAAGAGCAAACATTGCCGTCTTTCCCAGTGAGACAAGACAACCTGTATTGTTAGTAGTTTATGCACCTCTTCTGAGGCCTAGGTCTGGAAGCTGCAGGGTAAGTAGGAACATATTACCCACAGCGAATTGTTATTTGGGAGGATGAATGTCACATGATCTTCAGCGCAGTTGAAAAGTCGACTCAGCAGGCTTTGGCTTAGTAATGCGCTTTGTTGTGAACCGGTGCCAGAGACAGCAGTGGGGAGACCAAGGGGGTGGCTGCAAAGAAAGCAAAAAGAGCAGTCTGACAGAAAGAAGAATGAACTGTCAAAGAAAATAAATCACAAGCAGAGCGGGACCAACTGATGACCTGCCACAAGCCTTCCCAGTAGGACTGCATGTGACCGACCCTGAGGTTGTCATATGGAGTGAGAGACCCGCGGATACCCTCACGATGTAGAAAGAACAGGCTTTTGCTCTGTCCTTTTTTCTTTCCGTATAGATGCCATTCCTTCTGGCATTTTGGTCCTGTAGGATTTTAAAAATAAAGTTATATTTGTTTACAGTAAGAATGAAATCCTTTATCCAGATAGCTGGTAAAAACACAACAATATCACTGACATTTTAAGCTTGAATGCTTGCTTTTCGTTTTAGCATGTGAACTTGTGACAGAAATTACATAATTAACCAAAAGAAATACATTTTTAAGACTGAATTACTATCAAAAGTTTGTATTTGATAATTGCATGAAAATTTAAAGATTAGCTTTTGAGTTATCCACCCTTGGAAAATATTTTAAAAGTTACTTACATTTTTTTTTCATCAGCTAAGCAACATGAATAGTGCTAAGGAAAAGGCATCTAATGAACTTGACTCTACCAAACAGAAGATAGAATCTCACACTAAAAATATAAAGGTATTATAATTTAGAAAAGCTTTTTCCTGTTGTGTTAAGAAACTAATATAATTATCTAGGGCATGTTTTTAAGGAGAGCTATATGAAAATATATCTTCCTTTTTTTTATTGAGTATTTTTAGATACCACTTAAAATTTTTTTTATTGTTGATCAAAATAAGAATGATTTTTCATTGAAAAAACTTTATTGGAAATTGTTTTGGTTCAAGGAAAAATTCATTTCCCGGATTTAATGATAGTACCATAGATTCAAATATTGTTTTAAGATTTGATGTCCAACCTTAGCTACACAGTCAACATATCTTATGTAAGCACATCAGTGCTTGGAGTCAGTTTTCATAATTTTGGAGTGGAGTCATTGTTTTAAGTACATCATGCCTAGTAGTGGGCTGAGATCACACCTAGCTAAGGTCCAGGACAACGGTTTATTTTTTGTGCTGCTTTTATGTACTGCATCTTTGAAAAATTATACTAAGGCAACTCTCAGAGTTGGAATTTTTTGGTGTGGGTTCATGTTGTTTGTCATGGATGTACTTGAATGAAATCTGTTAAGGGTAAGGACTGAAAAGTGAAGCAGAATTTTATGTCATGTATTTGAGCTTTCTACTGGCATTTGAAATATCACTGGGAAGTAAATGTTCTTATGGTAAATGTAGGAGATTTATATTTTAAATGTTATTTTAAAGTTTTTGAGCTACCAATTTTTTTTTTTTTTTAAATAATGAGCTGAAAGGAAAACTCTTGTAAAGAGCTTTTTGGCATAGGTTTTTTGATTAACATTTTATATTTAAGTGTTATGATCTTCCCACCATCTTTTTGTTTGGTGTCTCCAACAGGACCTTCAGGATAAGCTGGGAGATGTCAGTAAAGAGTTAAGTCATTTGCGCACTAAATGTGCAGACAGAGAGGCTCTAATAAACACTTTGAAAGTGGAACTGCAGAATGTGCTGCACTGTTGGGAGAAAGAAAAGGCGCGAGCAGCCCAGTCTGAGAGTGAACTTCAGAAGCTTTCCCAGGCTTTCCATAAGGATACTGAGGTATTACCTGGGACAAGAGGACTGTCAGGAAGGCCTCGCACTAATCTCACTTTTAGAAATTCACATCTATCAAGTGGGTCTTTTTACTCTTATTTAATTCAAAAAATTCTTCTCAGCTGTTTTGAAGTGTTCATGCCAGCTGCAAACCCAGCCATTCCATTACTCTTGTATGATACAATTTTGAGAGAAATAAAGTAGTTTAACTGTTTTATCATTTGTACAAGTTATTTTCTCTGTTAGAACATACTATTTCAAGCAGCTATGCTCCTAACAGTCTTGTGTGTCAGTGACAAAATAATTTTTTTATTTCAGTAGTTTAGTAGCCTGACATGGTGGAAAGAATCTTTTTTGTAACCTGAAAGAACTGACTTGGATAGAGGTACTTATGTTTACAAACTGTGAATATGGACAAGCCACATGGTTTGGTCTCTCCACATCTTTGCTTCCTTATTTGCAAAACAGGAATAATATCTACTTTAATCAAAAGTTACCTTATTTTTTTATAATTGTAAGATATTAATCGAAATTTAGAAAAATAGAAGTCTCACACAGTTAAAAAGTTTATTTGGATGTCCTTGGGGGTTGCCTATCCATGTTAATTTATTAATGACTTCTTAAAATATTATGACAGACTCTTCCATACTGTATGAGCCTGTGTGAGTAGAATTGTAATCTTATATTTTCTTTTACCCGTGGGACGTAGAGCTAGTCTAGCTAGCGTGGAGCTAGTTTATCTGAGTCGTCTTGCATATTGAGTTCATTACTCGAACAAATATGACCATGAATGCCAAGAGAGTAAAAAGGAAACATTCTTCCCACTCTTCTTTCAGTCTGGGATTTAAATTGTGTCCACATGAAGGGGCTGGAATTGTTCTACACATCAGATAATGATTAAAGGAAAGGAAACTAGAAGGCTGACTGTATTGTAAAGTCAGCATGTCTACAGGATTGTGGTTGGGTTCAACATGTGTGAATTGATTTTGGATCTTAAGATTCTCTTTTCACGCCAAATGGATGATTGTCATGCATGGTTCATCACAGCCCAAGCAAAAAGGACGTGATGGCGACACAATGAATTACCCTTTAGGAAGAACTCGATCACTTGGCAAAATGCGGAGAGGGAAGATTGTTAGTGCCTGAGTATTATGTTTGGCTAGTTATATTTAATAAGATTTTTGAATGTCTCAATTTAGTTGAAAATGCAAACGACATCTTTAATTGCTTAAAAAATAAAGATCCATAGCATTGTTATAAAGATTCTTCTTATATCTTAATTCAAGTTGTGGATATAGCTACATATTCAAATTTTTTGGGGGGGGGTTTAAATTGTTATATTTGGAAAAAATCTAAGATGACATATAGAGAGAATGAAAGATATGTATTTTTATATATATTGGAAACTTTCACCACAGCTTCTAACTATAAAACTTTTATATATGCTATGTTCAGTTCTTATCTGGAAGATTAGAATTCCTGTTTTTTAAATAGAAATTTAAAATTTCTTTTCAAGATTTTCCTGTTGGTCTGTTAAAAAACCTTGAGAGAACTTATTTTATCTACCTAAAATGCTCATTTTGCAGCTTTTCACAATTACCTTGTCTTGAATTCCATTCTTTGACTTTAAGAATAAAAATGTATTATAACGAGAGCAATTTGGCATTTTAGTAAGTAAATTCCCTTTTTGTTTTCAAGATGGAAATCAGCTTTTTAATGAATTCTATAGTATAGTGTTTCTAGGTCATTAAGCAATGGATGGTTTAGCTACAACAGTAGCAATATAATTTGAAAGAATTTTTTACATATTTTTAATTGAACAGTTTTAAATTATGTCTTGGGCAGCCATATTCTTTCTTTTTTTTTGGACTGCTAAGTTTGTGATATTTGAACACCTATAAATGCCCAGTTTGCCAAGTCCGATATAAACTTCTAAGTGGGGGAAAATAATGAGCCTATTTTCCGTCTCTTTCATATCACTGTCTGCTTTGCCTAAGGGGCTTAGGATAGATTTCCTATAAGTGGTAAGTAAACCAGAATCTCTGGAGGAGGAGGAAAGCTGAGTAATTGTGTGCATGTCAAGTGCAGATGTTGGTATAGCTTTTTCTTTAACAGTGTTGGGTACACTCTTTATTTTGTTTTTTTGACTTAACATCTTTTTTGGCAAATGTAAATATAAAATTATGGAATTACCATGTTAACTTCTAGTTAGAAGAACTTAGAAGCATCTAGTCCAGATACCTCATGTTAAAGCCAAGGAAGGTGAAGCCTGAACAGACACTGGCTTGATCATGTCCTCAGTTGCAGCAGAGCTGGCCTCAGAACCCAGGTCGTTTGGCTTCTACACTTGAGATTTTTTACTAAGTGTAAGCAATTGTAAGTTTCTATCTGATGTTTAACTTTGAATGTTAGAAAAGTCCCCAAGATGACCATATTCCCATACTTGAGTATTTTAATTCCTTTCTAGGATTTTTGACATAAATTCTTTACCATGTGAATTATGTGTTTTACTACTTACAGTGTTTATATACTGGAATTAATTTCTTTTTTTCTCACAGGAGAAGCTAACCTTCCTTCATACCTTGTATCAGCACTTGATAGCAGGCTCTGTGCTCATAAAACAACCAGAAGGCATGCTGGATAAATTCTCTTGGTCTGAGCTTTGTGCAGTCTTGCAGGAGAATGTTGATGCCCTGATCGTAGACCTCAACAGGGCTAATGAGAAGGTAACTGTCCTCAGGCACCAGATTCCTCTATTAAATTCAGTGACATTTGTCCACATCACAGTATCATTAAGAAGGGCTGACATTCATCTTATTTCAAAAAGAATTTGGGTGTTAATAATTCAATACCATTAATTATGGCTTGTCTACAACTCAGTTTGATGCCATTGCTGTGGGCATGTAAATGTGACTGAAGTCTGTATGAAGTCTCTGAGCTCCACTTTCTGTGCAGGACATGCTAATACTACTAGCCAGTGTTAGCCACAGGGACCTAATTAAAAGAAAATAAATTAATCTTACTGATGAAGCAATTCAAAGAACTTAGTCATTTACATTAATAAACCAACTCTTTATGTTAGCATAAAATAGAAACAAGATACAGTTATTCAAAAACATGATCCTAAAATTCTTTGCTCAGGAAATAATGAGATGTTACTTTAAAAGCACTTAAAATTTAAAAATTACGTTTATGACATTTCTTGTAATAGAACAAACTGTACATTACAAAACCCATTCAGTGCTTTAGAAAGTAAGGAGGACATATTGTAGGAGAAAACTGGACTTTTACCATCCCTTTAACATTCACAAACCTAGGAAGTCAGTCTTTCAAAAAAATTTAAAAACCTTCTTTTGGTTATTGAAAATTAAAGTTTCTTAGCAGTCCAGTGTTTCTCCATGAAAGGTGTTGATTCTTATCCTGAGTCTGTTGAACTAGTTAGAACTATATTTATATGATCTAGTTTCTAGGTCTTAGTTGCAGTGACATTTGCCCTTAAGGGATACAGAGAGGAAAATTGTTCCCTAATTTTTTTTTTTTTAATCTGTTGAAGTAATGAAACAGCATCTTGGCGCAGTTTTTGAGTGAGAGCATTTTTATCTTGGTCTGATTGGCAAACAATCACAGGCATTGAGAAGTAGGATTAAGGAAATAAGGGAATAAATTGTGATAAGTGGAGATACTGTTCTTAGCTGTGAATGTGTATGTAACAGATTTCCAAATTACCGATAATTAAAATGAGTACATGTTTTAGCTCTCTGATAATGGTATTGTATTTTAATAGTTTTTCATAATTTCAAAACATCGTTAATTGTCGTACATGTTAGATGATGAAGATTTGCTTTCCAGTGTTTTGAATGTGAAATAAAAAATGACTGGGACATTCTGCTTTGTTATATGTAAAATGTTTGTAGATTTGTAAATCTCATTTAAGTACTTCCTTTTCCACTGAAATATCTGAACAGCTTGAGCTTTGGTTCTAGAGGTAAAAATATTCTTCTTAATTTTCTTGGTAAAATTGATTGTAGAATAAGTAACTTAGTTATTGGGGCTTCCCAGGTGGCACAGTGGTAAAGAATCCACCTACCAATGCAGGAGGCTTGGGTTTGATCCCTGGGTTAGGAAGATCCCCTGAAATAGGAAATGGCAACCAGTTTCAGTATTCTTGCCTGGAAAATGCCATGGATAGAGGAGCCTGGTGGGCTGCGCCCATGGGGTCGCAGAGAGTCAGACACAACTGGGTGACTGAGCACACACATAGAATTTTATTAGAGAAACAGATGTCATCTATACATATAGGTGAAACATTTTCTGCTAAAATATAGTTTTGTTCTACTAACTCCTGTTTCTTCATTTAGTTTTCATTTTAGCTTAAAATTTTTGTATGATCTTAAGGCCTAAAATATGGTAGAAAATTCTAGAATAGCTTTTGGGGGAGGTGATACAAAGAACACATTGGTGAGCATATCTTGTTCTGTATTGCATTTCACCATTTAGATAAGTCATCTAGAGTATATCTGTAAAAACAAGTCTGATACGATGAAAGAGCTTCAGCAAACCCAGGAAGACACCTTTAACAAAGTGGCAGAGCAGATCAAAGCCCAGGAGAGCTGCTGGCACAAGCAAAAGAAGGAACTGGAGCTGCAGTACTCTGAACTCCTCCTGGAGGTGCAGAAGAGGGCACAGGTATGCTACTGCCACAAAGAGCTTTAGAAACGGGATGCTCGATCTTTCACTTTCAAGTGTGTTCTTTTAATACCAATACCAAGTCAGTTAAAGCTTCGGAGAACCACACAGAACTTGCTTGTTTGGGTTACATGTACATGTGATTGTGCAAAGACACGTACACAAATAGGCATACATGCGTATGCACGCACTCGGGTGGATTAAGGATTGTCTCACTTAAGTTTGAAAGTAAATGGGTTTCTGGTTAAAAATGCACCGATCAATTAAATACTAAAATTGTATTTTCTTCATTTTAAAAATAAAGGAAGGTTAAGAAATTTTGGTAAAATATTATCAGTTTTAGTGTAGATATACTTTGATCCAGTTTATTCCATTTGTGGAGATTTCTATTAATATGTGAACCATCATTTTAATTCATTTGGGGTTGAAATTTGCTGTAGTTCCTAACGTTGAAGACTTTGAATTATAGTTATAAATCCTATAGCAAACCTGTTGGTTGTGAGAGGTAATACGTCCTCTGTGTTGGATTTGATTGAGAACAGAAGTTACGTGTAGTTAGCAAAATCATATTTTTTTCTTATACAAGATATTATCAACATACTTTATATTGCTAACTCTCATTCCTGCCCAATCAGAAATAACAATGACAGTCTATACTTTTTTTGTATAGACTTCTCATAGTTGATTCAGTTTTAACCTCTTTATTTGATCCACTCATTCTTATATTGTCAAGTCCAATTAAAAAAAGAAACCACATTTTAAAAATTTGCCAATAAACAGTTTCCAGTTGCTTAAAATAAGACCACTCTGTTTTCCCAAGTATTTAAGCCCCATAGGAAGTTAAGCTTATCTGTGAATTTGAATGAATTCATACACTCTCTAAAAGTGGCCTTTTGTTCACTACATGCAGGATGCCATGTGATATCGTCTGCATTTTCTACCACTGAAGAGACCTAAATAAATTTTTTAGAGATAATATTGACATACAGTGAACAGATTTTAAGTATATAGTATAATATTTTGATCAGTGTATGCACCCATGTACCCATCACCCCATTTAAGACTTAAACATTTTCATTACCTCAGAAAGTTCTCTTGTGTTCTCTTCTGGTCAGTTTCCACTCCCCATAGGCACCCAGAATTCTGATGTTCTGATACCTGTCATCACAGATTATTTTCCTTTGTTCTAGAATCATTCAGTGTGTAGTCTTCGGTGGTTGGTTTATTTCCCTCAACATATATTTTTTTAATATTCATGCTTGTTGTATTTCTCAGTTCATTCTTTTTTATAGTTGAGTAGTATTCTACTTTATACCGCAATTTGATAAATTGTGAATTGATGGATATTTGTCTTTTTTCCAGCTTTTGGCTATTGTAAACAAAATTGTTGTAAACATTATTGTCTAACTGTTTTATTGACATATATTTTCATTTTCTAGTTAAGAGTGTAGTTTAACTACATTAATTTATAAAACAGATGTATATCTACAAAAAAACTATCAGACATTTTTTTCAAAATAGTTCTATCACTTTATATTTCTACCATCAATTTGTGAGAATTTTCATTGTTCTATATCCTCTGCAAAGTTTGTCATTGTCAGTCTTCTAAATTTTAGCCATTCTAGTTGTTTTAAAATGGAATTTCATTGTGATTTTCACATTTTCTTGGTGAATATGGTGTTGAGCACTTTTTATGTTCTTATTGTCATTTACATATTTTCTTTTGTGAAGTATCTCTTAAGGTGTTTGTACCTTAAAATTTTGGGTAGTTTGTGTTTTTATTATTGATTTTCAGAAGTTCTTTATAAATTCTGCATATAATTCTTTATCATACATATGTATCCCAGGTATTTTCTTTCAGTATCTCACTTGCCATTTTATTTTTTAGTATTTATTTTGATGATCACAAGTTTTAAAATTTTGGTGAAGTTCAACTTATAAATCTTTTTCTCTTTTGAGTACTTTTATGTGGTAAGCAATCTTTCTATAGCCCAAGATTCTGAAGATAACATATCATTTCTTCTAGAGGTTTTATAGTTTTAACTTTTTGTCTAGGTCTGTGATCTATCTCAAATTAATTTTTTGTATGTGATGTTAAATGGAGGCTGAGGTTCATTTTCCCACACCATTTATTCAAGACTTTACTTTTCCTGATTTAGTATCCCTCATCCCTTTGAGAAAAACAGCTGACTATATATGGGAACTGCAGGCTTGTTGCGCCCCTACAGTCTTGCCTTTTCCAGAATATTATACGAATTGTATTTATTTATTATTTCTTGGCTGTGCTGGGTCTTTGTTGCTGCACAGGCTTTTTCTCTAGTTGCAGAGAGTGAGGGCTTGAGTCTAGTTGTGGGTGTGGGCTTCTCATTGCACTGGCTTCTTTTGCGGAGCGCTGGCTCTAGGGCCCGTGGGCTTCAGTGATTTTGGCACGAGAGCTCAGTAGTTGTGGTTCCTGAGCTCTGGAGCACAAGCTCAGTGGTTGTGGTGTACGGGTAATTACTCTGTGGCATGTGGAAACTTCCCAGACCAGGGGTTGAACCTGAGTCTCCTACTTTGGCAGGTGGATTCTTATCCACTTGAGCTATCAGGGAAGCCTCAGTATGTTATATAACTGAAATCATACAGTATGTAGCATTTTAGGTGTTTCTTCACTCAACAAAATATGTTTGGGAATTATTCACATTGTTGGTTGTATCGGTAGCTCTGTCCTTTTTACTGCTGAGTAATATTCCATGTATGGATGTAGCACTGTTTATCTAGGTAACTTGCTGATGAGCTTTGGGTTGTTTTTATTTTTTTACAATTATGATTAAACATGCTTTTCACATTCATGGGTAGGTTTTTGTGGATCATTGAGTTCAGTTCAGTCTCTCAGTCGTGTTTGACTCTTTGCAACCCTGTGGACTTCAGCATGCTAGGCTTCCCTGCCCATCACCAACTCCCGGAACCTACTCAAACTCATGTCCATGGAGTCAGTGATGCCATCCAACCATCTCATCCTCTGTCGTCCCCTTCTCCTCCCACCTTCAACCTTTCCCAGCGTCAAGGTCTTTTCAAATGAGTCAGTTCTTCACATCAGCTGGCCAGAGTATTGGAGTTTCAGCTTCAGTATCAGTCCTTCCAATGAATATTCAGGATTGATTTCCTTTAGGATTGACTAGTTCGATTTCCTTGCAGTCCAAGGGACTCTCAAGAATATTGTAAAGTAATTAGCCCCAAATTAAAATAAATAAATTTAAATTAAAAATAAATAAATAAAAGCATTCAAATAAAAAAAAAAAAGAGTATTTGCCAACACCACAGTTCAAAAGCATCAATTCTTCAGCACTCAGCTTTCTTTATAGTCCAACTCTCACATCCATTTAGGACTATTGGAAAAACCATAGCTTTGATTAGACTGACCTTTGTTGGTAAAGTAATCTCCCTGCTTTTCAATAGGCTGTCTAGGTTGGTCATAGCTTTTCTTCCAAGAAGAAAAGACGCTTCCAAGTGTCTTTTAATTTCATGGCTGTAGTTACCATCTGCAGTGATTTTGGAGCCCCCCAAAATAAAGTCTGTCACTGTTTCCATTGTTTCCCCATCTATTTGCCATGAAGTGATGAGACCAGATGCCATGATCTTAATTTTCTGAATGTTAAGTTTTAAGCCAAATTTTTCGGTTTTTTGAATGTTGAGTTTTAAGCCAACTTTTTCGCTCTCTTCTTTCACTTTCATGAAGAGGCTCTTTAGTTCTTCTTCACTTTCTGCCATAAGGGTGGTATTGTCTGTGTATCTGAGGTTAATGATATTTTTCCTGGCAATCTTGATTCCAGCTTGTGCTTCATCCAGCCTGGCATTTCACATGATGTACTCTGCATGTAAGTTAAAAAAATTTTTTTTTGGGTGAATACTTAGGAGTCTGATTTCTGTTATTATGGTAAGTATGTATTTAACTTTGTAAGCAATTATCAAATTGTTTTCCCAGGTGGCTATCATTTTGCCTTCTCACTAGGCTTGTAAGAAAGTTCTGATTCCCCTGCATCTGTGCCAGCATGTGGTTTAATCATTTTTTTCTTTTTCTTTTTAGCTATTCTAATAGGTGTACAGTGCTATGTCATTATGGTTTTAATTTAGACTTTCCCTAATGAATAATAAGGTTGAGCATTTTTCATACGCTTATTTGCCATCTGTGTATCTTCTTTGGTGAATTATCTATTCATATCTTTTGCCCACTTTGTAATTACGTTGCTTATTTTCTTCTTGCTGAATTTCAGACATTGTTAGATATATGATTTGCAAGTATTCTCTCCAAGTCTCTTAAAAGAACTTTTGCAGAACAAGTGTTTTAAATTTATAAAGTTCAATTTGATACATTTTTCTTTTATGGCCTGGGCTTTTAGTATTGTATCTAAGAACTCTTTTCCCTAGTGCAAGGTCACCAGGATTTCTTCCTGCTTATTTTCTAGATTTCGTATACTTTTAGGTTTTACATATAGGTCTGTGATCCATTTTGAGTTAATTTTTGTAAAGATGTGAGGCTTGGGTTGATGTTTTTTTTTTTTTCCCCCTGCATTTGGATGTCCATATTCTAGCAGTATTTCTTTAAAGGCTATCCTTTTTCTATTGAATTGCCTTTGTATCTTTGTCAGAAATCAGTTGGTTGCATTTGTCCAAGTCTATTATTTAGACTTTCTCATCTATTCCATTTATTTATATGTCTATTCTTTTTTCATTATCACACTGGTTTGATTTTTGTATTTTTCGGTTAGTCTTGAAATCAGGTAATGTGAACCTTCCGATTTTCTTCATTTCCTATCACTTTAAAAAAATGGGATAAATTTGACATGCAATGTGGTGTAAATTTAAGGTATACATCATATTACTTTGATATATTAATGTATTGTGATATGGTTGCCTTTGTAATATTTATTACATTATATGCTTACAGCACCATATTATTGTCTTTGTTCAGTGAAAATATATGACATCTAATCAGATGGTAAAGACTCTGCCTGCAATGTGGAGATCTGGGTTTGATCCCTGAGTCGGGAAGATCTCCTGGAGAAATGACTGGCTACTTGCCTGGAGAATACCATGGACAGAGAAGCTTGGCAGGCTACAGTCCGTGGAGTCACAAAGAGTCGGACATGACTGAGTGACTGAGCACAGCACACAGCATGATCCTATTACCTGTATCTTAATTGTTTCTGGTTCATTTTCTGTAGGTCTTTTCCTTCACTTGTGTTTCCTGCCTAGAGAAGTTCCTTTAGCATTTGTTGTAAAGCTGGTTTGGTGGTGCTGAATTCTCTTAATTTTTGCTTGTCTGGAAAGCTTTTGATTTCTCCATCAAATCTGAAGGAGAGTCTTGCTGGGTAGAGTATTCTTGGTTGTTGGTTCTTCCCTTTCCATTGTGGCTTGTAGAGTTTCTGTTGAGAAATCAGCTGACAGTCTGTTGGGAGTTCTTTTGTACGTTGTTGTTTTTTTTACACGTTTGATCTCTGTAGATTCTGCATATAAGTGATGTTGAGCAGTGCTCGTCTTTGTCTGTCTTGTCTTGCTTAACATAGTATATTCAAGATTCATTCATGCTGTCACCAATGGCAGGATGTATTCCTTTCTCATGGGTGAAAAATGTTATATTCTGTATGTAAATCTTTTTTACCCATTCATTTGTTGATGGTCTTTTGGGTGGTTTCCATATTTTGGCTATTGTGAATAGTGCTATGGTAAACATGGGAGTGCATATATCTCACTGAATTACTGTTTTCATTTCCTTGGGTATGTTCTGAGAAGCAGAATTCCTGGATGGCAGGTCTAGTTTTAAGTTGTTGAGGCACCATCATATTGTTTTCCACGGTGGCTGGACTAACTTACCTTCTTTCCAGCAGTGTGTAAGGGTTTCTTTTCCACCACGCCCTCACTGTCCCCTGTTGTCTCTTGTCTTCTTGATGATAGCTGTCTTAACAGGTATGAGGTGATATCTCATTTGGTTTTTACTTGTCTTTCCCTGATGATTAGTGATGTTGAGCGTTTTCTCATGTGTCTGTTGAGACCATTTTGATGTCCTGTTTGGAAAAATGTCTATTTAGTTCTTCTGCCCATTTAAAACTATTTTTTTGGTTATTAAGTTGTTATTAATTCTTTATGTATTTTGAATATTAACCCCTCTTCTGATACATGATTCGTAAAAATTTTCTTCCAGTCCGTTGGTAATCACCTCATTTTGTTAATTGTTTATTTTGCAGTGCAGGAGCTTTTGAATTTGATATAGTCCCATTTGTTGATTGTTATTTGTATTGCTTGTGCTTTTGATGTCATATCCAAAAAAAATCATTCCCAAGACAGATATCTTTGGGCTTCATCTCTATGTTTTCTTTAGGAGTTTTATGGTATTAAGTCTTATGTTTAAGTCTTGGATCCATTTTGAGTTAATTTTTGTGAGAGGTATGAGAAAAGAGTCTAGTTTCATTATTCTGTACATGTTTCTCCAATTTTTCCGGCACCATTTGCTGAATAGATTATCCTTTTCTCATTAGATTTCTTGATTCCCTTGTTGAATATTAGTTGACCATATAGGGTGGGATTTGATTCTTGACTGTCTATTCTGTTCCATTGGTCTAGAAGTCTGTTTTAGTGCCAATGCCATATTGTTTTTATCACTATGGCTTGCTGATGCTATGATCTTACATATAGGAAATCCCAAAGAGTCAATCAAAAGCTATTGTAATTAAGTAATTACATGTAATTGATGTAATTAATTGTAATTGATGATTTTAGTAAAGTGGCAGGTTACAAAATCAACTTACAGAAATCTGTGACATTCCTTTACACTAATGAAGAAGCTTTGGAAGAATAAAGTGCTCCCATTCACAGTAGCATCAGAAACAATAAAATATTTAGGAATAAATTAACTGGAAAAGTAAAAGATCTGGACAATAAAAATGACAAGACTTTGCAGAAAGAAATAGATACAAACAAACAGAGACACATCCCTTGTTCATGGATCAGAAGAATTAATATTGTTAAAATGACCATACTACCCAAAACGATCTATAGGTTCAGTTCAATCCCCATCAAAATATCAAAGGAATTCTTCATAGAAATAAGAGAAACAAGCCTAAAATGTGTGTGGAACCGCAAAAGACCCCTAACAGTCAAAGCAACCCGGAGAGAAAAGAACAAAATTCTTGATTTCAAACCATCCTATCAGTGTTTTGAACTCATTTCCTTTATAAATCTGCAGGAAGGCATAGCAATTCACTTTCTCAAGTAAAGGAATCAGCGTCACAAATGCTGACGTTTTAGGAGCAGCTCTCACTGAAGACTTTTTTCCTGAAGAATGTGTAACATATGGCTTTGATCCCTGAATATGCAAATTGAAAGTATCATTTTCATTATTACTGAATGTACATTAATATTATATATTGGCATTTGTCTGTATTATTTATGTACAGTATTTGAATTTTCATAAAATATAATTGGATACACAGCAGCATTTAATTTGGGTTTATATTTGGTAAACTAATATTATATTGCATATTACAGTATTTGTAAATTTCATTTTGGGATATTTTCCTATGATTAATTCTATATCTCTGCTTTTTTCCCCAAGCTGCAATGCAGATAAAGATATTTTCATTTTATATTATTTATACTTCAAAAATTATGTTGATAAGGACATGAGAGGGAAAAATCCACAGTTTTGCATAGGATTATGGGTTATAGAGAATGTTATATGTCAGGAGAACATAGCCATTAATAGATACCATCTGCTGGAAAATAAATGACTTATCCATAGAGTCTCTGTTTAGTGTTTGGTTATTGTGAAGAAGTGGTTAATAAAAGACAGGTAGTTTAATAAAAAGCAATTTTTGGATATGAATAGCTTTTATTTGAAAAAATGCGGAATAATTTGCAAGACTTTCGGATGTTTAAGCTTTAAAGCAGGTAGTGGAAATGCTATTAGGTAATAAAATTAGAGTAGGAAGCTTGGTTTTAGCATTTTTGCATATGTGCTAAGTTGCTTCCGCCTGCAATGTGGGGAACCTGGGTTCGATCCCTGGGTTGGGAAGATCCCCTGGAGGAGGGAATGGCTGCCCACTCCAGTATTCTTGCCTGGAGAATTCCATGGACAGAGGAGCCTGGTGGGCTAGAGTCCATAGGGTGGTAAAGAGTCAGACAAGACAGAGCGACTTTCACTTTCTTAAGTTGTTTCCGTCGTGTCCGAGTCTGCGACCCAATGGACTGTAGCCTGCTAGGCTCCTCTGTCCGTGGAATTCTCCAGGCCAGAATACTAGAGTGGGTGGCTATGCCCTTCCTGACCCAGGGATTGAACCTGCGTCTCTTAAGTCTCTTGCGTTGGCAGGAGGGTTCTTAGTGCCACCTGGGAAGCTCTCACATGGTTTTAGTATTAGTTAAAATGTGCTAGCTACATGGTTGGGTAATTTGTGAATTTAAATAACTTTGGGCCATCATAAATATATATCTCAAAAATCTTTGCCTACCGAAGCATCAGGACTGAGTGCCATGATACATTGCTTTACTGACTTTGCTTTTGTAATTTTAGTATTTATATTCTTGTTTCTTTTCTATCTGAAAAGATGAAATTACTGGAACAAGAACTTCCTCTCTAAAACTAAAGATTTTTCACTGTCAGTTAAGTATGGTTAACCCTTGATATGATGTTTATTTTAAACACTTCTAGTTTATGTGACAGTTTAGTAAAGTCCCCTTCTCCAGAGGATCTTCCCAACCCAGGGATGGAACCCAGGTCTCCCACATTGCAGGTGGATTCTTTACCAGCTGAGCCACAAGGGAAGCCCAAGAATACTGGAGTGGGTAGGCTATCCCTTCTCCAGCAGATCTTCCTGACCCAGGAATTGAACCAGGGTTTCCTGCATTGCAGGCAGATTCTTTACCAACTGAGCTATCAGGGAAACCCTTAGTAAAGTCAAGTGAGTTTAAATTGAAGAACAAAAATCAAAGAAATTCAGGTTCATCATAGTATATTGCATTTTATTTCTCTTCCATCACATTATTAAGAGTACATTTGGCTAGAAATAAGTTACTCAAAAAAGTGTTGTTAGATGTTAATTTTTTTTACTTTTAAATTGAATTCCAAAAATATTCAGAGGTAAAAGTGCAGCTTGTTTATATTGATGATGATAGGGAGACATGATTCACAAAGAGTTAGACACAGTTCGGTACACACTGTTATGATTGAGCGCCTCTAATGAAACATAGGAAAGTTCTCTGACTACTTTTCAAATAATTGTTTTAGAAGTTGTTTTTAGCAACCAGGTAGCAAAGAGTTGGACACGACTGAGCAACTTTACTTCACAAACACTTTCTTTTAGGAACATGCTAGTTTTGTATATGAAGTAATATCCAAAAACAGGTTTAGTGACAACTCAGTTTCGTATTTCCGGAACTCACTTTTCTGAGTGAATCTTGTTTATTTAGTAATTAAACATGATAATGTATGAGAAAGCTAACCAGGGCCACACTGTTAATCAAAGCTGATAGTTCTTGGTCTCGTTTTTCTCAGACTTCTTTTTTCAGAGAGACTGAAATAATAATAATAATAATACTATCAATTGAATTTTTATAATGCTTGATCCAGTTTTTAACTCTTTTCATACCTTTGCTTGCCTCCTCTTTCATGATCCTCATAATAAACATGTGAGATAAGTCACTTAAATACCATTTCTATTTTACAAATGTGAAAAGTAAGATTCAGAGAACTGCTCATTTGTATAGTGAGGAAGTTGTAGGGTCAGAATTAGAATGGAAATAACAGATATGACATGTTTAGCACCTTGCTTGGCATTTAGTAACTACAAAGAAAACATTATGTGCTGTTTGAATATATTATCATCATCCTTATCAGGGAGTCTTTTTTTGCATCATGCTAAACACTTTCCCTGGTAGCTCAGAGGTTAATGCATCTGCCTGTGATGCAGGAAAGCTGGGTTCGATCCCTGGGTTGGGAAGATCACCTGGATGAAGGAAATGGCAACCCACTCCAGTATTCTTGCCTGGAAAATCCCACGGACAGAGGAGCCTGGTGGGCTATACTCCACCGGGTAGGAAAGAGTCGGACACGACTGAGCAACTTTACTTCACAAACACTTTCTTTCAGGAACATGCTAGTTTTGTATATGAAGTAATATCCGAAAACAGGTCTAGTGACAACTCAGTTTCATATTTCCAGAACTCACTTTTCTGAGTGAGTCTTGTTTGTTTAGTAATTAAACATGATAATGTATGAAAAAGCTAACCAGGGCCACACTGTTAATCAAAGCTGATAGTTCTTGGTCTCGTTTTTCTCAGACTTCTTTTTTCAGAGAGACTGAAATTTTAGCATACTGTATTGCAAAATTACTACCGTAGGTAAGAATAGCAAAATAACTTTACAGAATATAATTATTAATTGAATAAATGTTATGTATAAGATTTATGGAACACTCTGTTTCATGCTGTGAGATACTTATTTCCTCAAAAAGTGTCAGATTTAGTTGGAGAGGCACTATAGAAACGTGTGAAAAATTAAATAATAGAAGGTTTATCCTGAGGTTGTACGTAATTACTTGCCAAAAGAGTGCTATCGACTCAGAAGAGAAGGTGGTTAAAGTTTGAAGCCTTCATAGAGGAGACTAGAGCCACCTGGGCTTTGTTTTCAGGATCTGAAAGCCCATAAGGAAGGGAGGCGTGAGACAGATTTGATCTTAGAGGTCATGCTCACTTTCTAGCAGTCTGAGGTAATATCTTTTAACAATCACTAAATCAAGCATTTTGCCTGTATTGACAGTTTATTTTCAGTCAAATGATGAAGAGAACTCTTTTTCTTTTGAGGGCTTGACTTATCTCTTTGGATAGTTTTTTTTTTTTTAATTAATTTTTTTTATTTTTTAAATTTTAAAATCTTTAATTCTTACATGCGTTCCCAAACATGAACCCCCCTCCCACCTCCCTCCCCACAACATCCCTCTGGGTCATCCCCATGCACCAGCCCCAAGCATGCTGCACCCTGCGTCAGACATGGACTGGCGACTCAATTCTCACATGAGAGTGTACGTGTTAGAATGCCACTCTCCCACATCATCCCTCCCTCTATTTGGAGAGGTTTATAATTTGTATCGCCTTACAACTAGAGAACACACACAGGCATGTGCCATTTCTGACACCTAGTATTTTTGACGCGCTAAACTTCCAAATGAAATTAAAAGACGCTTGCTCCTTAGAAGAAAAGCTATGACCAATCTAGACAGCATATTAAAAAGCAGAGACATTACTTTGCCAACAAAGGTCTGTCTAGTCAGGCTATGGTTTTTCCAGTGGTCATGTATGGATGTGAGAGTTGGACTATAAAGAAAGCTGAGCACCAAAGAATCGATGCTTTTGAACTGTGGTGTTGGAGAATACTCTTGAGAGTCTCTTGGACTGCAGGGAGATCCAACCAGTCCATCCTAAAGGAAATCAATCCTGAATATTCATTGGAAGGACTGATGCTGAAGCTGAAACTCTAATACTTTGGCAACCTGATGCAAAGAACTGACTTATTTGAAAAGACCCTAATGCTGAGAAAGATTGAAGGTAGGAGGAGAATGGGAGGACAGAGGATAAGATGGTTGGATGGCATCACCGACTCAGTGAACATGAGCTTGAGTAAACTCTGGGAGTTGGTGATGGATAGGGAGGCCTGGTGTGCTACAGTCCATTGGGTCACAAAGAATCAGACAGGACTGAGTGACTGAACTGAACTGAACTGAAACTTCCAAAATGAAGATAGTGTTTTTAAGGTAAGTAAATAACTATTATGGGATTTCAGTATATATGTTGAAGACCAGATAATGAAATTGCTGGGTTGTGTGGTAACTTTGTATTAAACTTTTTGAAGAACTGCCAAACTTTTTCAAAAGTCTGTTCACACCATCTCAACATTTCCATTGACAATGTATTGAAGACTCCAGTTTCTCCACAAAATGTGCTTTATTTTTTAATAGAGAAACATTTACATTGTAGGAAAAACAGGCAGAGTTATGTTTATTATTTAAAAAAAAACTACCATTGTATAAGAAATATAGGTAACGTAAAAATAAAACCTTTTAAAATGAAGCCCTTTGATGTCTATTTGTCACTGACTGTCCAGTTTGCAATTTATCTTTTTGCCAACATAAAGAATGAGAACCCAGCAAGTAAAAGTGATAAAAAAAAGTTTTACTCCACAGGGAAGTGTCTGATTTCTGGCCCAAGGTCTCAAAGTTCATGGGTTGCTGGAAGCCAGTAGATGTCCCTTAAAGCTCCTGTATTTCAGGAAGTGAGTGCATAATTCATTAAGGGAAGAAGCTGTCCTGTTCCCCTCATTTTCAGTGCACTTTGAATTCATCAGAGTCATGGAAAACTAGTGAGATTAGATAGAATTTTTGGCATGTCAAAAAAATCTGTGTAGAAGATATAAAGTTTATAAAAATTTCAGGTTGTTAAACTTTTTAAAGATATTTTGAGGGGGAATTTGTGAATATTATTTTTGAAATTTACACACTGAGGAGCAGATTATCTCAGTACTAGGAATGCTTTTGTTCTGTCTGAAGGTGATGTTCCTTATGTTTGTTTGAAAAATGTTAGTCTTTAATCTTTGAAAGAACACCAGTTTTCTTTTTTAAGGCATATTTGCTCTTAGAGTAATTTCCAGCCTTACCCTCAAACAAGCTTTGTTATTCAAGAATAAATCATGGTAAATAATGTAATACCTCTGAAGGTCCCCCTGGAATATCAGAATTAATTTAAAACAAAGTTTTGACATGTTGATAAGGTCCAAATTATATTTAGAAATTATATCTTTTTTGATTATCTTTTTCTTTGCTTTATATTTGTAAAGTTTTTATTCACTGGCTATTTACTCAGTGCTTATTATGGGTAAAGTGCTGTTCTAAGCACCAGGGAACATTTTATAAAGGATTATTTAATTCATTTAATACTTCTTAAATACTTGAAGGGTATAAAGCATTGTGACAGGCACTGGAGTAAATAATCCCTGGCCTTTAGGAACTAAAACTCTATTGCATTTGAGGGAGAGAAATAAACACACATGAAACAAGTAAGTAGCAGTGTAGAAATTAAGTGTCTAGTAGTTTAATTATGTTCAGAGAAGGTCAAGGTCAACATGAATAGGACTGATAGTAATAGGTGTCATGGAATAGATAGACCCTGAAATGGGTTCAGGATATGGTTAGAACTTGCATAGCATTAGGGAAGTCAGCGCCTGGTGGTGCTGGAGACCATGGATAAATTGTGAAAAGGCATAGTAAGGTTCATGTCTGGATAGCAGAAGAGCAGCCCATAGCCTTTTTCCTTCCAGTTAAGGATCCTGGGAAATGGTGATGTCTTTGCAGAAGGCAGGTGGAGGTGTTGTGACTTGAAGGGGAGACCTTGGCTCAGTAAAGATAGAGTTCCAGCAGTAGGATTGGATTGACCCAGTTCGACATGAAACTAGCTTTGAAGTTTGGGGGTGAGTAGTTAGTGCTGATGATCATTAGAATTAAGGTGGTAGCAGTGGAGATGAATGAGGATGTATTTTGTAGATAAGCCCTCTTGTGCTTGTGGATGGTTTTGATTTGGGAATGGAGAGGATAAGGTGAAAGAAGGAGGAATTAAGACTGATTACAAAGTTTTTGACTTGAAAAATTGGGCAGATGTTTGTTCAATTTACTGATATAAAGAAGACTATTATAAACATGTTTTAGGGCTTCCCAGGGCTTCCTGGAGTGTGAAGTCAAGTGGGCCTTAGGAAGTATTACTGTAAACAAAGCTAGTGGAGGTGATGGAATTTCAGCTGAGCTATTTCAAATCCTAAAAGATGATGCTGTTAAAATGGTGTACTCAGTATGCCAGCAAATTCGGAAAACTCAGCAGTGGCCGCATGACTGCAGAAGGTCAGTTTTCATTCCAGTCCCAAAGAAGGGCAATGCCAAAGAATGCTCAAGCTACTGCACAGTTGCATTCATTTCACATGCTAGCAAGGTCACGCTCAACATCCTTCAAGCTGGTTTTCAGCAGTACATGAGCCGAGAACTTCTGCACGTACAAACTGGATTTAGAAAAGGCAGAGGAACCGGAGATCAAATTGTCAACATCTGTTGGATCATAGAAAAAGCAAGGGAATTCCAGAAAAAACATATACTTCTGCTTCACTGACTACGCTGCAGCCTTTGACTGTGTGGATCACAACAAACTGGAAAATTCTTAAAGAGATGGGAATACCAGACCACCTTTCCTGTCTCCTGAGAAACCTCTATGCAGGTCAAGAAGCAACAGTTAGAACCAGACATGGAACAACAGACTGGTTCAAAATTGGTAAAGGAGTACATCAAGGTTGTATATTGTCTCCCTGCTTATTTAACTTCTATTCAGAATACATCATTCAAAATGCCAGGCTGGATGAATCACAAGCTAGAACCAAGATTGCTGGGACAAGTATCAATAACTTCAGATATGCAGATGACACCACACTAATGACAGAAAGTGAAGAGGAACTGAAGAGCCTCTTGGAGGTGAAAGAAGAGAGTGAAAAAGCTGGCTTAAAACTCAACATCCAGAAAACTAAGAAAATGTCATCCAGTTCCATTACTGCATGACAAATAGATGGGAAAAAAATATGGAAACAGTGACAGACTTTCTTTTCTTGGGCTCCAAAATCACTGTGGACAGTGACTGCAACCTTGAAATTAAGACACTTGCTCCATGAGAGAAAAGCTATGACAAACCTAGACAGTGTATTAAAAAGCAGAGACATCACTTTGTGACAAAGGTGCATATAGTCAAAGCTATGGTTTTTTTAGTAGTCATGTGTGGATATGAGCATGAGCATGCATGCATGCTAAGTTGCTCCAGTAGCGTCCAACTCTTTGTGCTTCTGTGGACGGTAGACCGCCAGGCTCCTCTGTCCATAGGATTTTCCAGGCAAGAATAGTGGAGTGGATTGCCATTTCCTACTCCAGGGTATTTTTCCAACCCAGGGATTGAACCTGATTTTCTTATATTTCCTGCATTGGCAGGTGGGTTCTTTACCACTATCGCCACCTTGGAGTTGGACCGTAAAGAAGGCTGAGCCCCGAAGAATTGATGCTTTCAAATTGTGGTGCTTGAGAAGACTCTAGAGAGTCCCTTGGACTGGAAGGAGATCCAACCAGTCCATCCTAAAGGAAATCAGTCCTTAATATTCATTGGAAGGACTGATGCTGAAGCTGAAACTGCAATACTTTGGCCAGCTGATGTGAAGAGCTGACTCATTCGAAAAGACCCTGATGCTGGGAAAGTCTGAGGGCAGGGAGAAGGAGGCAACAGAGGATGAGATGGCTGGATGGCATCCTCGGCTCAGTGGACATAAGTTTGAGCAAACTCTGGGATATCGTGAGGGACAGGGGTATCTGGCGTCCTGCAGTCTGTGGGCTGGCAGAGTCGGATATGACTGAGTGACTGAACAAAATAACAGAGGCCTTCCCAGTTGGTGCAGTTGTATAGAATTTGCCTGCTGTGCAGGAGACATAGGAGGCTTGTGTTTGATCCCTGGGTCAGGAAGGTCCCTTGGAAGAGAAAATGGCAACCCATTCCAGAATTCAGAGGAGCTTGGCAGATTGTAGTCTATAGGGCTTCAAAGAGTTGGACAGGACTTAACGACTGAGTATTCACACACACACATGGGGCTTCCCAGGTAGCTTAGTGGTGAAGCATCCACCTGCCAATGCAGGAGATGCGAGTTTGACCTCTGGGTCAGGAAGATCCCCTGGAGGAGGAAATGGCAACCCGCTCCAGTATTCTTGTCTGGGAAATCTCATGGACAGAGAAGAAGCCTGGCGGGCTACAATCCATGGTGTCAGAGTTGGACATGACTTAGCAATTGAACATTATAAACAGATTTAATAGGAAAAACAGCAGTACTTGAGATGGTTATGAGGTATCTAAGGGAAGATGCCTATTGCAGAGGTCCCCAAATCCCGGGCCATGGACTAACCGTGCAGTATAGGTGAGGAGCAGGTTGGTAAATGAACAAAGCTTCTCATTACTACTTCTTATCACTCTCCATTGCTTGTATTGCTGACTGAACCATCTCTGCCCCTGCCCCTGCTGTCCATGGAAAAATTGTCTTCCGTGAAACCAGTGCCTGATGCCAAAAAGGTTGGGGACCGGTGGGCTGATGGGCAGTCAGATCTGTAGTTGTGGATTTCAGTAGAGCTACCAGGAATGAGGGAATATAATTGTTAAAAAATAATTAAAACTTTTAGTATTTATTCACGCTGTGGAGAAGGAAATGGCAGCCCACTCTGGTGTTCTTGCCTGGAGAATCCCAGGGACAGCAGAGCCTGGTGGGCTGCCATCTGCAGGGTTGCACAGAGTTGGACACGACTGAAGTGACTTAGCAACAGCAGTAGCAGCATTAATATTGTGTGGTTTTCTTAATCTAACATTTGTCAGTAAGAGCTTTAAAAATTTAAGTACTTCATTTCATTATTTTAAAATCCTTAATTCAAATATCTCACTTTGCTAATTCTAGTTATTTAGTTCAGTATTGTCCCAGTTGATTGTTTTGATAACCATTAATATTTGTTATCTTGATTATAATTACTCAAACCAAGAATGACTTAGGACAATATGTGACAATTAAACAGTCTTTAGAGATTGTTTTTTTTACTTACGTGGAGACTTTACCTGTATTCTTTTAACAATGTCTTCTTTTAAAGAATGGAGGTGAAGGTGAAGGTGAAGTCACTCAGTCGTGTCCGACTCTTTGCGACCCTGTGGACTGTAACCTACTAGGCTTCTCCGTCCATGGGATTCTCCAGGCAAGAATACTGGAGTGGATTGCCATTTCCTTCTCCAGGGGATCTTCCCGACCCGGGGATCGAACCCAGGTCTCCCGTATTGGAGGCAGACGCTTTAACCTCTGAGTCACCAGGGAAGTTTCACGTGTACATTTAAGTTTCACGTGTACATTTTAATGCAACTTCTGGATACACTATAGCATGCCCACTTCCACCAGTCTGGTTTCCATGCAGCACCATACAGTTGGCCCCTTTTTAACCATTTTGTCCTCCCCAGACCCTTTTCCTCTGGTAATCACTACTCTGTCCTCTGGATCTGTGTTTGCTTTGGCTTGGTTTTTTCATTTTTTTTGGTTTTATTTGTGTTTTGTATTCCACATGAGTGAAATCATATGGTGTTTGTCTTTCTCTGTCAGACTTATTTCATTTAGCATAGTACCTTCAAGGTCCATCCCTGTTGTTGAAAATGGCTAGTTTTCATCCTTTTTTTACGGTTTAATAGTATTGCATTGTATGTATAGACCACATCTTCCTTGTCTGTTCCTCTGTTAATGGGCACTTAGGTTGTTTGCATATGTTGACTCTTGTATATACTGCTGCGATAAACATAGGGATGAACATATGTACGGTCCGACCTCTCATGATGGCTGTTCTCTTGCTCTCGGTACATCCCCTGTTTGACCAGTCCCTGCTTCACTCACATGAATATCCAGTTCTCTTAATTATCAGGCTTAATTAGCTCCTGGAAACTGATGCGCCCACCTGATGTCAATTCCCTCTATAAGTGCTAGCCGCCTCCTCCCCTGAGTAGCAGAGACTGTTCCCACGTCCTGCCCAGCATCTGCCACACATGGTGGGGTGTCACTCCAGGACCCTTCGTGTAAGATCCCTCTATCCAATCAATCAAGGGTCCCTAACTTCCAAGCTGAAGACTGGTACCTGCTGGTCAGATCAGCAGCAGCATTTAGATCAGACATAAAGTGCAGAATAATTGTAATGTGCTTGACTCATCCAAAAACCATCTTCCCCAACTCTCTGTCCATGGAAAAATTATCTTCCGTGAAACTGGTCTGTGGTGCCAAAAAGTTTGGGGACTGCTGCAGCAAACCATTGGTGTCTCTGTCACTGTCTCCAGGCTCTTTAGTGTCGAGGCTGGGCGACTTTAAGACTTGCAGGGTGCAATGCAACAAGATATCTTTTCAAGTTAGTTGTTCCATATTGCGATTTATATGGAAAAGTGAAATAGCTGGATCATATGGTAGTTATATACTTATTTTTTGAGTAATTTCTGTACTGTTTTCCATAGTGATTGCACCAGTTAACATTCTTAACAATAGCGCGTGAATTCCCTTTTCCTCCACATCTTCACCAATACTTATTTGTTGTCTTTTTGATAATAGCCATTCTAATGGGCATGAGATTGAGACCAAGGGTAGTCATCAGCTAGCTCAATTAAACTGTAAATTGCTTAATAAATTATTAACTGTAACCTGCCTTCATTGATCAAGCTTCCTTTGAATTGTCCTCTAAGCATCATGTAGCCTAAAAGATGTTTGCCTGAGTTGGTTTTTCAGGAACTTGGAGTCAGCTGTGTCCAGTTAGAGTCTGAGCTGGTTAGGACTGGCGGGATCACCATCCCTCCAATGGGCATGCTTGAATGTACACTCAGTGACCTCTTGACATCAGAAGACCAAAAACTCCACCCGCAGAACGTGTGTCCCATGGAGAAGCACGAAGCTTGGTTGCGCCTGTGCAGACTGATGATACCTCAGCTTTTTCTTATCTCCAGTTACCACTTTTCATGCTCCCCACACCTCAGCTTTACCCAGGACCGTCTCCAGCCCGTGGCCTTTGGGGAGGTGGATGTTAGATTTGTTCTCCCATCTCTTCTCTTGGCTGCCTCGTGAATAAACCCTTTCTCTGCTGCAAACCTCTGTCTCGCCATTTGGCTCGCTGCACTTCGGACAGTCGGACCTGGTTAGGTAACGAGATGATATTTCATTGCGGCTTTAATGTGCGTTTCCCTGATAATTAGCAATGTTGAACATCTTTTCATGTGCCTGTTGGCAGTTTTCATGCGTACTCGGGAAAAAACGTGTATTCAGATGTCTGCCCATTTTTTTTAATCGAGTTGTTTGTTGTTGTTGGGTTGTATGAGTTCTTTTATGTTTTAGATATCAGCTGCTTCTATCAGGTAGCCTAAAATGAAAATGGGCTGTGTAAGTCAATAGCCTCTTAATTCTGTTTTCCAAAAATTCCATTGTGTTCCTGTTTTCTCTATATAGAGAGGAGTATTTTTGTCATATATTCTAGATTTTTATCAGTTTCTAGGTGTGTTTTAATTTCTCATCGTTATCCCAGGACTGTCTGTTTCCGGCTGCCTCTCTACCCTTTTATGCATTTCTGGCAATCTAGCGTAGCTCCACCATCATGTTATACCACAATCATTGATTTATTTGTCTGTTTTCCTAGCACATGGAATTTAGTGAGTAATCGATAAATGTTTATTGAATGATAAATGAATCAGTAAAAAAGTTGACATCTGTTATCTTCTAAAAATTTGCTTCAGTAATTCTTTAATGATTAGACATAAGATTTCATGGAGAGTGAGTTTATTTTCTAGTCTATTTCTAGATTAAAATCAAGTGCCTGCAGTTAAAATTTCTTTGTGTTCCATATTAAGTTTTGAATTATATGTACCTTGATGAGGAAAAAAGGACCAGAGAGCTGCGGAGGCCCACCCCACAATTAGCATTTTTTTCCCCAGCACTGACACTGTGCTTTGTGCAGCCTTCTGTCTTGGGAAAGAAGAAACTGAAGTAAGACAGTGTATTCTGAGAATCAGTCCCTTCTCATCTAGTCAGTGGCGGATAGTCAGATGGTGTGTGTTGTATTATTTATTTAATCCTTTGCTATTCTGACAAAAAGTTGTCTTTTTACATATAGAAAATCCTCTAATGCTGGTGTGATTTCTGTTTAAAAATAGGAAATAATTGTTACTGAGGAATAGAAAAGAAATTTCCTTTTTTTGAATCTGTGTATGTATGTGAAAATGTACAAGAAATTTACAAAATGTTTTAAAATTTATGTGTTCTACTTTATGTAAAGCTTCCACATAAGAGGATTAAAAACCTGTGCACATTGGATCTAAGCTGTTTGGCCCACTGTTGCTCTGTCATACGTGTTTTTTTGATATTTTAGAACATAGATCTTGGAAAGAAAAAGAAATGGTTGTTAGCAAAAGGCTCTCTTTTTTTAAAGACGGGTTAAAATGCCCATTTGTTTCTTGATCAAATATATTATTTGACTTCTCTTCTTTTAGAAATTTCAAGAAATTGCTGAAAAAAATATGGAAAAATTGAACCGTATTGAGAAGTCACACGAACAATTGGTGTTTGAAAATTCCCACTTCAAAAACTTGTTATCCCAGACCAAAAGGGAAAAGACCTCCTTATTGGCAGCCTGTGCACTGATGGCTGGCGCCTTCTATCCTCTCTACAGCCGATCATCTGCCTTATCTACACAGAGAGATTTTCTCCAGGAGCAGGTCAACACCTTTGAGTTGTTAAAATTGGAAGTTAGAACTCTAGCCCAGGCTCTGTCAACAGTAGAAGAAAAGAAGCAAGAGGAAGCCAAAATGAAGAAAAAAACATTCAAAGGATTGATACGTGTATTCCGGAAAGGTGTTATTGCAATTTTGGCAGCAAACAGACTCAAGATTTTGGGCCAGTCGTGTGTCTCTCTTTTTACCTGGATGGAGAGTTTCAGAGAAGGCATAGGCGTTTTAGTGTGTACAGGAGAGCTCAAAGACAAGTATAAATTTCCAAGTAAGATCATTTGGGCTTTTAAAAATCTTAAGTTGAACATAAGTGACATCCAAAGTGAATATATTGGCTCATTATGCAAAGACTTTAAAAAATCGTTTACAATGTCAAATCATGTAACATATCTACATATATAGGTATCAATAGATATATATGTGTGTAAGAATAACTGTATATGTATATGTAAGTTAGGTTTTGATTTTTGTTGTAAACATTAAAATATAAACAAGGGAGCAAGTATATGTAATTTCAACTTTGTGTAGCTTTGTTATATTTCAGTGCTCTTTTCACAGTAAATTGAAGAGTTTGTACAGTGATTTTTCAGTAGTCAATCCAGAAACTCTGCCCTATTTAAAATTAATTAGTAGCATAAATTACTTTCACTTCATTTGAGTTAGTATCAAATGATCAGAGTTAAAAATCTATTGATGAATAAAAATGGAGCAAATATGAGTTTACAGCAAACATCTTTTTGAATGCTTGACTATTCCTTTTTTTTGTTTTTAAATCGTGGTACGGTTGCTTTACAATGTTCTGTTAAGTTTCTTCCGTGAATCGGCTGTATGTATACATAAACCCTCTGCCTCTTGGACTTCCCTCCTACCCACTGATCCCACCTGTCTAGGTAACCACAGAGCACTGAGCTGAGCTCCCTGCACTGTACAACAGGTTCCCACTGGCTAGCTCTTTTGCACATCAGTCAGTTCAGTTCAGTTGCTCAGTCGTGTCCCACTCTTTGCGACCCCATGGACTGCAGCGTGCCAGGCCTCCCTGTCCATCACCAACTCCCAGAGTATATTCAAACTCACGTCCATCGAGTCGGTGATGCCATCCAGTCATCTCATCCTCCGTGTCCACTTCTCCTCCTGCCTTCAATCTTTCCCAGCATCAGGGTCTTTTCAAATGAGTCAGCTCTTTGCATCAGGTGGCCAAAGGATTGGAGTTTCAGCTTCAGCATTAGTCCTTCCAATGAATATTCAGGACTGATTTCTTTTAGGATGGACTCCTTGGATCTCCTTGCAGTCCAAGGGACTCTCAAGAGACTTCTCCAACACCACAGTTCAAAATAATCAATTCTTTGGTGCTCAGCTTTCCTTATAGTCCAACTCTCAAATCCATACATGACTACTGGAAAAACTGTAGCTTTGACTAGACAGACCTTTGTTGGCAAAGTAATGTCTCTGCTTTTTAATATGCTGTCTAGGTTAGTCATAATTTTTCTTCCAAGGAGCAAGCATCTTGGAACATATTTTGCACATAGTATTTTACACATAGTAGTGTCTATGTGTCAGTCCCGGAATGCGTGACTATTCTGAGGCAACAATTATTTCAATTTTTAACTTTTCAAAAGTAGGCTATTAAATAATATAAGTAGAACTAAAGAAAGTTTTCTTTTTCTAATGATGTCAGTTACCATTACCATTATATATATAAATAGAATCAATAAATCTAACATTTATTATAGACTTCTCCATGGAGAAGGCAGTGGCACCCCACTCCAGTACTCTTGCCTGGAAAATCCCATGGACGGAGGAGCCTGGTGGGCTGCAGTCCATGGGGTCGCGAAGAGCCTAGCACGACTGAGCGACTTCACTTTCACTTTTCACTTTCATGCATTGGAGAAGGAAATGGCAACCCACTCCAGTGTTCTTGCCTGGAGAATCCCAGGGAAGGGGGAGCCTGGTGGGCTGCCGTCTCTGGGGTCACACAGAGTTGGACACGACTGAAGCGACTTAGCAGCAGCAGCAGCATACTAGGTGAAGTTCTATGTACAATTTTTGTTCTATTTCTTAAATAGCTAAACATTCCCATAATTTTTAAATGAATTTTAGTACTTTTTTGTAGCATTGCATAATGGATTTTTTCTATTTTTGTAGAACATCAAAAGGAGCAGTTACGTTGTTTGCAAGCTCTCAGTTGGCTCACCAGTACTGACCTTCTTGTTGCAATAATCAGTTCCATGGCTGAAGTACAGGAAGCTATTAGTAAAACAGGTATGATTCCCTTTTTTTATGTCCTTGGAAAATACAAAAATAAATTTCCAGGAATGCCTTTTGGTACAAATTTTGATAAACCTTCAAAGAAGAAAATGTATTTGTTTTTATCTTTCTTTTATTCAGATAGATGATTAAATCTATATTTAATGAAGTAGTGAATTAATGCAATTTTTGATGTATTATTTTGTCTTTATGGAGAAATGGTGAATACATCCACCTGTTTTTCCCCCTTAGGATCTGCTTTTCCTATGGAAAGCTCATCATTAGCTTTTTTATTAAGAATTGCTGGTAACGTTCTTTCAAATGTTTTAGTATTCCTTCTGTTTCTGGCTGTGAATTTCAGACAATTGAATACTAAGTGAATCAGTAGAAAATTTTCCCCTCTCATACAGCAGTGTGTTTTTTTGTTTGTTTGTTTAATTGTGTGTGTGTGCTCAATTGTGTCCAACTCTTGGCAACTCTATGGACTATAGTCCACCAGGCTCTGCTGCCAGTGGGGTTTTTCAGGCAAGAATGCTGGAGTGGGTTGCCTTTTCCTCTTCCAGGAGATCTTCTTGACCCAGGGATTGAACCTGTGTCTCTTATGTCTCCTGCATTGGCAAGCTTTACCACTGTACCACCTAGAGTTAATATGAATAGTCTCCTCTTTTCCACTAGATGAAACCAGCAATAGCCAGCAGTTTCCAAAGGTCTAAAATTCAAGTTTATTTTCTTGTGGCAAATTGTGTGACTTGTTTGTGTGAAAGTTTTAATGAAAACTGATTTCTCTGCACTAAAAGAGTAACATACAGTTACCTACTGCTTAAGCTTTGTCATTGGACTAATTATGGTCATTTCGGCCACATTAATAGTAAAAAAAAAAAGTATAGCAGACTTCTTAATACTTGACTGTGTAATAAAATATACTAAGTATTAATGAAATAATTTGGGATTTATTTTAATTCTTTATAAACAATTCTTCTGTGTAAATATGGATCATTTATTGTGATTTCAAACTTTAAAACCTAGGCTCCTGTAGTATAAAACTTATGATTCAAAGATTATTTTTAGACTTTGCCATAAGTGTTGGTAAGAAATATGCATATTTTAATATATTGGCAAAACCTCAACACACTGGATTTGGAGTCTGAAATAAAAGTGTACATAAATATATTTTAAGAATATTGGTAGCAATAAGTATAGGTAAGAACTATCAAGTGGAAGGTAGACCAAGAATGGTGTTTGTAAGTGTGTGCCTACTTTCAGGAACTAGCTGCCTTTGATGTTAGAACCTGGTATACCTCTAGCTGGAGGAAATAGCAAGTTCAAGAAAACTTATTTTAGGGAAGGTTTAAATGTTCTTGGATAAAGAACACTACTTGGGTACATAAATAAGTACCCATTATATCTGGCTTCTGTTACATAGTGTCTGTGAGATTTATTCACTTATTGTTTGCAGTTTTAAAATTTTGCTTATTATGTTTCATTGTATAAATATACTACACGTATGAATTTATTTATCTGTCCTCCGGGTAATGGACATTTAGGTTTATTATAGATTTTGGCTGCAATAATAAACTGTTTGACTATTCAAAAAAAAAAAATAGCAAGTTCAAGAAAACTTACTTTAGGGAAGGTTTAAATGTTGTTGGATAAAGACACTACTTGGGGCCTGCCCTGGTGGTTCAGTGTTGGAGAATTTGCCTGCCACTGCAGAAGACATGGCTTCGATCCCTGATACGGAAGGATCCCACATGTCATGGAGCATTTAGACCTGTGTGCCGCAACTGAGCCTGTGCTCTAGAGCCTGGGAGCTGCAACTGCTGAGCCCTCACGCTGCAACTCCTGGGGCCCGCCTGCCCTCGAGCCTGTGCCTCACAGCAAGAGACGCCACTGCAATGAGAAGCCTGCACACCACAGCTAGGGAGTGGCCCCCGCTCTCGAAACTAGAGGGGGCTCACACAGCATCGAAGACCCAGCACAGCCCCAAATTAAATAGATATATAAATTAACACTTTTTAAAAAGAACACTGCTTAGAGAAGAGAAAAATGAGGGTTGCTTAGAGATGGAAAATAATAGGTGTATCAAAGTACTGAAGAATATTAGAAAGGATATGGCCCAGGCAGATAATTGTTATTGAACTAGTACAAAAATTATCAATGTGAACCTTGATATTATATTCAGTCTTGCTAGTTACTAGTTGTGTGAAGTTGGGCAAGTTACTTAACTTTACCAGGCCTCACAGTCTTTCAGTTCAGTTCAGTTCAGTTGCTCAGTCGTGTCCGACTCTGCGACCCCATGAATCGCAGCACGCCAGGCCTCCCTGTCCATCACCAACTCCCGGAGTTCACTCAAACTCACGTCCATCGAGTCGGTGATGCCATCCAGCCATCTCATCATCGGTCATCCCCTTCTCCTTCTGCCTCCAATCCCTCCCAGCATCAGAGTCTTTTACAATGAGTCAACTCTTCGCATGAGGTGGCCAAAGTATTGAAGTTTCAACTTCAGCATCATTCCTTCCAAAGAAATCCCAGGGTTGATCTCCTTCAGAATGGACTGGTTGGATCTCCTTGCAGTCCAAGGGACTCTCAAGAGTCTTCTCCAACACCACAGTTCAAAAGCATCAATTCTTCGGCGCTCAGCTTTCTTCACAGTCCAACTTTCACATCCATACATGACCACTGGAAAAACCGTAGCCTTGACTAGATGGACCTTCGTTGGCAAAGTAATGTCTCTGCTTTTCAATATGCTATCTAGGTTGGTCATAGCTTTTCTTCCTGGTGTATAGTGGGTGCTAAAAAATTGTTGTTCCCTTACCCCCTATCTCAACATGAAAGCAGCATCTTGTGTTAATGAACATGAACACATACATGTCTCCTGTATACATTTTTTAAACTACTAATTATTAATTTTCTGTTCTAAGATTGCTTAAGTGCTATTATACAGTGGAGGCAACATGGTGTAGGGTTAAGTATGTATTCTTCCTGATTTTGATTACTGACTCATGCTCACCATGTGACATGGACAAGTTGTTTAAACTCTCTGTTCCCCAGTTTCTTTACTTGTAAAGTAGGAATAGGATTATTTTTCTCAGAATTGTTTAGAGGAGTAAATGAGTTAATTTGTAAAGCACTTACTTGTCTTTGTTTTCTATTTTACTAACTTTCTTAGTTCAAATATTGGTCTTTATTTAGATTTATTGCATTAATTAAATAATGCACTAAAAATACTAAAAAATACATTAGTTTATCTTAAAATTTCAAGGCCATTTACACACCCCTTACAGTTCCAATTGTTAAAACATGGTTTTGTTATAAATTAGTATACATATAAGGATTAAGAAAAAGTCTCTCTCTCTCAATCCACTCACCCTTCCTTCCTCCCTTCCATCTCTTGGAGTTTCCACCCACTCATCCATCCACTAACAGACTGATAAGTGATATAAATGATATCATAGGCTGCATGCTTTTTAATGTCTTCATTTAAAAATTATTTTGACACAGCCTCAGACTTACGGAAAAGTTGCAGGTACACAACAGAGAATTATATTTGCTAAATGGCTTGCAAGCAAGTTGCTCACATGCTATTCCATTAGTTATTTCTGGTAATATTCTTCTAGAGAGTGATTGTGATATCTGGGAAATATATATCAGTTGGACATTCCATCATCTGTTTGACCAATTTACAGTAGGATGTTTTCATCCTAGGCCAGGTATCAAGAATATCAGTTCAGCTTTGATTTGTAATCAATTCTTTGTCCCTTGAATCATCTAACACTGTGAGTTGTATCTTGATTCTTTCAGCCATGTGGGACACTGAAATGGCAGAATCTTGGGAAAGTCTACTTGGTACATGTGAAAATTCGGAAATGAAAGAGAATATTTCTTAGAACTCTTTTTCTTTGTTTTCTCTTTATTTTTCGTCTTGAAGAACATGCTAAAAATTTAAATCATATTACTTGTCAGGACTATGTGTTGATGGCATCACTGTCATTTTTTTATTTATAGTATTGTGTTAGTTATGGCATCTGGTCCCATCACTTCATGGGAAATAGATGGGGAAACAGTGGAAACACTGGCAGACTGTTTTTTTTGGGCTCCAAAATCACTGCAGATGGTGACTGCAGCCATTAAATTAAAAAACACTTACTCCTTGGAAGGAAAGTTATGACCAACCTAGATAGCATATTCAAAAGCAGAGACATCACTTTGCCAACAAAGGTCCGTCTAGTGAAGGCTATTGTTTTTCCAGTGGTCACGTATGGACGTGAGAGTTGGACTGTGAAGAAAGCTGAGCGCCGAAGAATTGATGCTTTTGAACTGTGGTGTTGGAGAAGACTCTTGAGAGTCCCTTGGACTGCAAGGAGATCCAACCAGTCCATTCTAAAGGAGATCAGTCCTGGGTGTTCTTTGGAAGGACTGATGCTGAAGCTGAAACTCCAATACTTTGGCCACCTGATGCGAAGAATTGACTCATTGGAAAAGATCCTGATGCCAGGAAGGATTGGGGTCAGGAGGAGAAGGGGACGACAGAGGATGAGAGGGCTGGATGGCATCACCGACTCGATAGACTTGAGTCTGAGTGAATTCCAGGAGTTGGTGATGGACAGGGAGGTCTGGCGTGCTGCGATTCATGGGGTCGCGAAGGGTCGGACAAGACTGAGCAAGTGAACTGAACTGATTGTGTTAGTTTCTGGTACATAGCAAAGTGATTCATATATATATACACACACGCACAGATATGCTCTTTTTCATATTCTTTAGTGTTTATTATAGAATATTGAATACTGTTCTCTGTGCTATAAAGTAGATCTTTGTTGTTTCTCTCTTTTATATATATAGTAGTTCATATCTGGGTTTCCCTGGTAGCTCAGTTGGTACAAAAAACCACCTGTAATGCTGGAGACCTGGGTTCTATCCCTGGATTGGGAAGATCCCCTGGAGAAGGGAACAGCTACCCACTCCAGTATTCTGGCCTGGAGAATTCCATGGACAGATAGTCCATGGGGTTGCAAAGAATCGGACATGACTGATGTCTCCTTATCCAAAACTCCTAGTTTATCCCTCCCCCTCCCCCTTTACTAACCATAAGTTTATCTTCTATGTCAGTGAGTCTGTTTCTATTTTGCAAATAAGTTCATTTGTATCATATTTTAGATTCCACATATAAGCGATATCATATATTTGACTTTCTGACTTAATTAGTATGACAGTCTCTAGCTCCATTCATGTTGTGGCAAATGGCAGTATTTCATTCATTTTCACTTTTTTCTTTTTAGCTCCAGGAAAGCTAGTACTTCTATGGCAATACCAAGTAGTAACTTCTATTATATTAAATAGTAGTTATTGCTTCTGCTGTTATCTTTGTTCAAAGCTTAAATATATCAGTACAGTACTCTCTTAGAAAGTTAGGTGCTTATCTTTTTTAGAGTGAGTTCTGAATTAAACGATTACCTATTTATAGGAGAGAAAATTAAACATGTTGGATATATAATAGAATATTGATTAGGAACCTGAATTCTAAATTTGAATCTGGGTTCCACTGCTTACTACTTGTGTGTCATTGGAAAATCACTTCATCCTTTTTCATTCTCACTATCTGTATCTGTAAAATTTGGCCAAGGAAAGTTCCTAGCTCATAGTTATTCAGAGTAAATGCATCTTTCCAAGTCCCTTGTATATGTCACTTTCCAATAAATATCATTTTATCTCTTTTTTTGTATCCTGATGTCTCAGTGGAACCTGTATATTACTGTATACCTTTTCGTGAAGCTATAAGTTCAACAATGGTGACTTGAATTCACTGCTCAGAAAGTGAAGTGGTTGCTAAAGGTAGCTGGCCCTGCTGCCTTCTTAAACTTTGACAATATATTTATAGGCAGTGGGCAAAGACCCCGGTTTCCATGTTGTCTCTGTAAATACTGGACAGGTGGCAACCTTCTTGCCTTCATTAAAGTGTTTGCCCACTTGAGATAAATTGCCTCTTCTAGGTATCCAAATGGTGTGCCTGCAAGAGATCATTTACCTCAAACAGGGGAGAATGTTACTTCCACTGAAGGGCTAGGATATCAATCATGATAGGAATGGACTGAAGAACCCTATAGATAGCTCAGCTTTTTAATGTAACTTGTTCAGACCGAGCATATTTAGCAACATATAAACAAATGTGCTGATTTGCTCTGAAATATCTCTGAATAAATACAGGTATAACTGATTATGAATAGAATGTTCATGCATTTTGTTATATACTTCAATTATAAGTGAATCTTAATTATTTGGAAGATAGATGACTCAGATATACATGCCCCTGCTATCACTACTCACAAGTTTCTTTTGTTGTATACTTTGCGTTAACTTTGTAGAGGTCATAGCATCTCTTCCACTCAAAACTCAGAAATCCAGGCTGTCTTTGGCACAACATTGAGGTTTCATATTAGGAAGTTCAAAGCAGCAAGTGAAGATATTTGTATTAGCAAGTAGTTATTGGTTTATGTTTTAAAACTTAAAGACTTTATCGAATCCTAACAAAGAGTACAGAGACGTGTCGAAGGGTCGAAGAGCCACACTCAAAGTGTGGCTGTGGACCAGCAGCCTCAGCATTAACAGTGATATGCCAAAAGTGCAATCTCATGCCAGAGTGTGCGTTCTAAAAAGATGGTCTGTATACACAGTGAAGTGTGAGAAGTAATTTACAGAATTTTGTTACACACCTAATGTCATTCATATCTCAAACAAGTACAGCCTGACCAGGGATCATTTTTAACTCTTAAGCTACTCGTGTCTCCTTTGAAGGAAGGAGACTTGTGTTTTGTGGCTTTAAAAATGATTATGTTTGCTTTTCCCCATATTTTTCAAACATTTTGAGAATTTTCAAGCATACAGAAAATTTGAAAGGATTTTATGATGAACAGCTATTTTGTTTTTTTAAATTAAACTTTATTTGTCTGTCATTTTTAAGAACACTTTTGAATGAGTATCTTTGGAAGTGTTCGTGACCATGTCAAATTCCACACTTCCATAGAGTATATTTATTAGTTAAAATAATTCACAAGGTCAAAATTATTTTAAGAAACATATATGATGCTTTAACATATTTTGCAACTTACAGATAGTTTGTGGAAACTTTTAGGAACCATAGAAAATATGATTGAATATCCAGATACTATCTAACAAAGCAGCACAATTGTTTTTTAAGATTTTTTTGTAAAAGAACAAAAGAAAAAATTTCCTTTCAGATCTATTCTAAAATAATACATGTATATTAAAAATATTTAAAACCCCCACCTTGTTCCAGAAAAAAGTTATGGCAGTGTATAGGTATTTATAAAATATCACTTTAAGTAAAGATAGCTTCTGTAATCCCTCTCTGAGAGTATGGTTAATATTTGTGTGTACTTCTTTCAAATTGTGTGTATATTTCAATATGACCAGACCGTCCTATGTGCCATTTTTTTTGTTCTTTTTTCATCACTTATTTTCAGTGAGTAATAATTGTATAATCTCATTGGCTGTTGTAAGGGTTTAAATGAGTTATTGCATGCTAGCGGTACTTGGTTTGTCACATGTCTTTGTATCAACAGCAGTATTAGTCTTCATTTCTTACTTTATGAATCAGCTCTTTAGCTTGGTATACAAAACCCTTCTTGATCTGATTTTCATTTTTTTGTATAGTTTCACCTCTCTGCACTCTCATTAATAAACCTACAGTTCAGCTAAACTGAGCTGCTTGCTGTTCCCCAGATATAGGATGCTCTGTTATGTCTCCAAACATGCAGAGCAAACTTTTTTTCCTCACTAGACCCTAAGAGGAATTTATTACATGGATTATCATATTGGAAATATTGAATAACCTCACAGTTTATATCTTTAAAAGCTGCTTCATGAAGATACAGAACTTTTCTTCTTGCTAGTGTTACTTATCTTCAGTGAAATATGAGAGCATATTATAATAGTTTTTAGAGTGAAGTAATCCAGGGATGTGGCTTCCTTATTATTTAAGCTGATGGAAAAGTAGAGGCTCAAGGATGCAGATTTATGATTGAGTAGTATATTTATTAGATAAGGTGTGTCAGTCGCTCAGTCGTGTCTTACTCTTTGTGACCCCATGGACTATAGCCCACCATCCTCCTCTACCCACAGAATTCCAAACTACTGCACTGGGTAGCCATTCCATTCTCCAGGGGATCTTCCCAACACAGGGACAGCACCTGAGTCTCCTCAACTGCACGCATATTCTTTAATCTGGGGTTCACAGAACCTTTCTCAAAATGGTTCATGGATAGAATTCAGAGGGGGAGTATTGATGGACGTGAATGAAGAATAATCACATCTTGATTTACTAACCATTGGGCTTCTCTTGTAGCTCAGTCGGTAAAGAATCTGCCTGCAGTACAGGAGACCTGGGTTCAATCCCTGGATTGGGAAGATCCCCTGGAGAAGGAAATGGCAACCCACTCCAGTATCCTTGCCTGGAAAATCTCATGGACACAGGAGCCTGGTGGGCTGCAGTCCATGGGGTCGCAAAGAGTCGGGCACGACTGAGCGACTAACATTTACTAACCGTTAATGAACTTCAACATTTCCTTCAGTTATGCATGGTAATGACGGACCATGATAATATTAACAGCAGGGTGACTTAGTTACCAATTAAAATCACAGCTATTTTAAAATTACAATATAGTTGTTACAACTATCTCTAGATATTGTTTATGCTTGTCTTTTGGTGGTCAGTAATAGATTATCACACACATGGTTTGTTATCAGTCTTCTATGTATAGCTGGATACTGATGCAGTGCTGCTGCTGCTGCTGCTAAGTCGCTTCAGTCGTGTCCGACTCTGTGCGACCTCATAGACGGGCTCCCACCAGGCTCCCCCATCCCTGGGATTCTCCAGGCAAGAACACTGGAGTGGGTTGCCATTTCCTTCTCCAACACATGAAAGTGAAAAGTGAAAGTGAAATCGCTCAGTCGTGTCCGACTCTTAGCGACCCCATGGACTGCAGCCTACCAGTCTTCTCCATCCATGGGATTTTCCAGGCAAGAGTACTGGAGTGGGGTGCCATCACTTTCTCCGAATGCAGTGCAGCTGACCACATTTGAGGACAGGACTACACCAAGTACATCCAGTGGATGGATGAACAGCTACTTCTATGTTCTTCATTCTGTGTTGCATTCCAGGATTCCCTAAGTAAAAAATTCTGTTACTTCTTTGAAAGAGCAACCTGTAAGCACTTGGAAACAGTTCAGAACTCTTTCAAAAGTGTTAAGTTCCTTCTGTCTTCATAGCATCTAATGCGAATCATAGATTCACAATCTTTTAAACTTTGTGGTATAAATTTATTGAATAGATTGACTTAGCCAAAGATGAACTCACTGAATTTTGAACAAAAACTTTCCACAATAGATTTTAAAAAAATTTTCATTGAAATATAGTTGATTTACAGTGTTATATTTCAGATTTATAGCAAATAGATTCAGTTATACATATATTATATATCACTTTTTCCTTATAGATTATTATAAAATACTGAGTATAGTTCCTTGTGCTATACAATTATTAGTCACTGTTGGTTATCTATTTTATATATAGTAGTGTATACATGTTAAGAATTTGAAAGCCTTGGTGTATTCTAATATTTTTTGAGAATTGCCTACCTCTGCCTTGTAAAGTGAACTATAGGAACTTTAATTACATTTGTAGCAGTATATATTGTGGGTTAGGATTTTCATCACTTCTAAATATATAAAAAAAAATTGATGCGAGCCTGACATGTTTAATGCCTTCATAAAGATCAGCTCATAGGTCAAAGTTCTTAGTATGGCTAAGCAACAACTTTCATATGCTAATTTTAAAATATTAATTTTAATTAGTCTGTATTATAAATAGGACTTCCCTGGTGGCTCAGATGGTAAAGCATCTGTCTACAATGCCGGAGACCTGGGTTCGATCCCTGGGTCGGGGAGATTCCCTGGAGAAGGAAACGGCAATCTACTCCAGTACTCTTGCCTGGAAAATCCCATGGGTGGAGGAGCTTGGTGCAGGCTACTGTCCATGGGGTTGCAAAGAGTCGGGCACGACTGAGCGACTTCACTTTATATTATCTTATATCTAATACATTCAGTTCAGTTCAGTCGCTCAGTCGTGTCTGACTCTCTGAGACCCCATGTACTGCAGCACGCCAGGCTTCCCTGTCTTATCACCAGCTCCCGGAGTCTACTCAAACTCATGTCCGTCGCATCGGGGATGTCATCCAACCGTTTCATCCTCTGTCATCCCCTTCTCCTCCCACCTTCAATCATTCCCAGCATCAGGGTCTTTTCCAATGAGTCAGTTCTTTGTATAAGGTGGCCAGAGTATTGGAGTTTCAGCTTCAGCATCAGTCCTTCCAATGAATATTCAGGACTGGTTTCCTTTAGAATTGACAGGTTGGATCTTATGAACCTTAAAATCGTTTGATAACTGCATTTTAATGAAATTTGCTTTCATTGTAATTCTGTATATTTTAACTTAACATGTTTAAAAGTATTATTACAAGAAGGGGATCCATAGGTTTTATCAGGCTACCAAAGGTGTATATGGGACAAAAATGACCAGTAACCCCCTGCTTTTGATAATCATTCCCCTCAATAGCATTTGTCTAAGTCAAGGTATGTTTTTGAGTACTCCTCTTATTGGTCATTTATATCTATATATTATTTATAAATAACACTGATAGAAACAAGAGCTACTGATTTTTAATCAGTGTTATAGATCCCATCTCCACATTGCTTAGCACAGTATCTTCATACATATGAGTTGCTCTGTTGCTAGCTGTTTAATGAATGAATGAGGAAGGCAGTTATACAGTGCCTTTTTTTTTTGTAAAAAACTTTATTTTGGTTGCACCCTGTGGCATGTGGGCTCTTGGTTCTTCAACCAGGGATCAAACCTGTACCCCATGCACTGGAAGTGTGGAGTCTTAACCACTGGACCACCGGGGAAGTCCCAGTATACAGTGCTTTTAAAAAATATTTGTGTTATTTCTGTAAAAGCGTTTGTGCATGATATAAAAACTTGACACAGTGTAAAAACTTGCACAGAAGAAATAAAAGTCACCCAAAAGGCTATCCCTATCATTCTTAACACTTTAATAATTTCTACAAATCTTCCAGACATGTGTATAAACATATATATACACCAACACGCAGTTTTATATGAGGAAATCATATAATCATGTCTCATTATAATTTTTTTTTTCTACTCACTGGATAATAAATTTCTTTCTGTGTCAGTAAGATAAGTGTACTTCATTAATTATATCTGATTACATACTACTCCAGTATTCTTGCCTGGAGAATTCCATGAACGGAGGAGTCTGGTGGGCTATAGTCCATGTGGATCACAAAGAGTTGAACATGACTCAGCGATTAACACTTTTACTTTTCGCTTATTCTATTGTTTATATGTATATAGTTTACTCTGAGAATGAATTCCCTATTGATGGATATTGACATTTTTTCATATTTCTTTACTATTTTAAGTAATATTGTAATAAACTATGCTGTGATTAGCATATTGTACATAAAAGCATTTTATACTTGTGAAATTATTTCCTTGGCTAAGTCCTAAGAAATGAGTTTGGATGTTTTACATTTGGAAATTATAGTCCGTCTTCCTTTCATAAAAGTTTCTTTGCATTACACTTCCATGAACAGTACTTAGAATTCTGATTTTCACATTATGTCTTTGGTACACAAAGTTTTGACAGTCTGTTTCATCTTTATCAATTTGAAAGAGGAAAGAAAGCTCTATATTATTCCTTATTTATAATTTTGATTGTTAGGTTCCATAACTTTTCATTTGTTCTATACCCATTCATATTCTTTTACAAATTAACTCACTATGTTCATATATGGGTGTGTGTGTTTGTTTTATATATAAGAACTCCTTGTATATCACACATATTAGCATTAAGACTAGTGATCAAAACAGTTCTCTATGAATTTTTGAGGATATTAAGCTTAGTCATGCAATATTGCCCCTTCTATTGGAAAAGGTAATTGCAGAACCTAGAGTCCTCTTCTTTCTTGAAAGACTTATGCTGTTAGATAGGGGATAAGTGACTAACACATGTATTTAGCGTAAACAAGAATTTGTTAAATGTAACAAGTCAAACAGTTTAAACAGTCTAGACAAGTTTAGACATGAGGAATTTCAGTGACTTTATTTTCCCCCTTATTTCTGTTTCATTACACAAATAGTTCTACAACTATGTCACTAGAGGATGTTTTTGTTTCTTCATTTATTTAATATTGAATTAATTGTACTCTATACTGTATGATGCGAAGTAAATTGTAAAAACTTCTTATTCATCAAAGCATAAATTATTTATAAAATAATATGCTTTCTGTAATTCATTGAAAGTAGCAGTCAGAAACTTGGAGTGTATGCCTCTTTCCCACTTCTTAAAAATTCAAAAGAATGCCTTGTGAAATTATTTTGCCACTTCATTTCACCTCTCAGAGTAGTTAGTGTCTACACAACATGTTGCTGTGATATAGGAAAAAAACCCTACCATTCTTAAAAATTTAATTATAATTGATTTGTCTTCTAAAGGGTAAAAGGTTTATTACCTTTGTATTCCTGAAAATTTCTTAACAATGAGCCTTTAATCTCGTTTATTTAGAAAGAATAACTTTTGATGTACTATAAAAGCTAATGTTAATTAACTTCTCTTGGTATCATTGAATGCATTCTTGTATTCAACATTGTTGCAGCTACTATAGAATCAAAAAGAAATATAACTTAATCCAACAAACCTGTTAAAAATACCTATATATACTAGACTGGCACTGTGAAGACAAAAAAAGTTTACTAGATGAAAATAATTAAGGAGTTGCAAGCTTGCTAGAGAAATAGGGAGTGCATATATAGACATCAGAATTGATGTGTTATATTGAATATTAATAATAAATAAATAAATTACTGTTTATTGAATTATTTAACCTGTTAAATACATCCTGTAATTTTGTAACTTACAGTGTTCTGCATTATGTGTTTATTCTACATAAAGCTAATAAATTTTTTATTCATGATTTATTTAAGGAATCTGTTATGAAAAGAACTGTGTATTGTAATCATACTTTGTGTGCCTTCTGTCCATGGGCTTCTCAGAGAACATATTTATGACAGAGGACATATTTTAAATTTACTTTTCCTTATGTTCTTAGAAGACAAAGCATCAACAGCTGAAAGAAATCAGTTCTACATGAAGGATGTTTTATCCATGTAGATGTTTTATAAGAGTTTTATACTTTTATCCAATTAACAATTTCTAGTTTACATGTAACTTCTAAGCAATGTGGTTCTCTGGTTCTAACTGCTGCATAAATTGAAAAATTAATCTTTCCTTTCATAAACTGAGGATTAAAGAAATAAAACAGGCTCAAATTTTTGAACATAGGGCTTCTGTGAGACGACTGTTTCTGACACAGAAAACCACTGATGGCCCAGCTTCTCAGTCAGTGCCGCTCTCCAGTGCCCAGCCATGTGTGTTCTTAGAATCATGAAACACTTTTCCCTTGGAGAAAACTGGCCAAATACTCTTTCCTCTTCTGATGTGTAGACAAGATTTAAATTAACTCCCACCAGCAGAGGAGCTTGAAATGTAGAGTGGTATACTCCTTTATTTAAACAGTCTCTTCCTGTTTTTCATTTTACATGGATAGTATCGTAAGAGAAGTAACGACAGATGAAGACCTGCCCAGCAGAGGGAAAACTAAATTACACGACTTTTATTAAGGCATAAATAAACCTATTAACCATTGTCTGGAATACCAATTAGTAGAAAGAACACTGACAATTTTATTTATCAACATTAAACACAATTATTAATTACAGACCTGATGAATCTAGCAGCTAGCAGGCCATGTTGGATATGCTGGGACCTTAAGTCCATTATATGAGAGAAATGATTACCAAAATCCTCTGGGAAAATGAGTAATTGTAGTTGTAAAATTTTAATTGCCTTGGAATAAGGAAAATTATATTTTCTGATAACATAAATAGTGTGACATTACGGTAATAAGCTTCAGTAGCTATAAATAGAAAATGAATTTGTTAGCTTTTAAAACAAAAGATTGATGATGACTTTTTAGTGTCATAGTGTTTAGTATGTAGGAATACTGTAAATACATGCAGATTTTCTTTAGGTACATTATTTAGTAGGTAAGCTGTTTCCTACTCAGTGAAAATTAATACCAGAGGGAGCTTCTTGAATGGATTGCTATTGGTTAGTAGGAATTATATAACTGAGAAAATATTTTCATTATGTTGTGATTGGCAGTATTGTGAAATGAACATGCAACAAGTCCCGTTTTTCTGTGCCTTTTTTTTTTTTCTTTTGAAGATCCAAATTCCAGAATTTGTGGACATTTACTTATAGGGGCAGCCAAGAATTCTTTCGCAAAACTCATGGATAAAATTAGTCTGGCAATGGACAGTATACCTTTGCACAACAACAGGAGTATTACATATGTAGAAAAAGACTCCCTGGTTCAGAGGCTGGCCCGTGGACTTCATAAAGTAAACACATTGGCCCTGAAATATGGTCTGCAGGGCCATGTGCCCATTTTGGTATGTATGCAATTTCCTTAAATAGGGATTTTAGAACTTGTAAATTTAATTCAAAATCAAGTTTATTTGTAGTTGCACACAAGTATATGCAAATTCTTTTAGGTTTCATGTAATCATTTAATATGATAAATGAAACACCTCCAAATAAGTGTCAATAATATCAAAATACAAAAGTTCTGGCATGAGTTCTCGTTAAAAAGAACACATTTGAATCAGTTCTGATGAGATGGATGAAACTGGAGCCGATTATACAGAGTGAAGTAAGCCAGAAAGAAAAACACCAATACAGTATACTAACACATATATGGAATTTAGAAAGATGGCAATGACGACCCTGTATGCAAGACAGCAAAAAAGACACAGATATGTATAGTGGACTTTTGGACTCAGAGGGAGAGGGAGAGGGTGGGATGATTTGGGAGAATGGCATTCTAACATGTATACTATCATGTAAGAATTGAATCGCCAGTCTATGTCTGACGTAGGATACAGCATGCTTGGGGCTGGTGCATGGGGATGACCCAGAGAGATGTTATGGGGAGGGAGGTGGGAGGGGGGTTCATGTTTGGGAACGCATGTAAGAATTAAAGAGTTTAAAATTTAAAAAAAAAAAAAGTTCTGGCATGAGTTCTGAATTTACTCTTCTCTGTAAGTATACTACAACAGAATTGTGTAAGGATTAATTGATTATTACATTTTATAGTCGTGTAGATTATTTCTTTCCTTTATTACATGTAAGGCACATTATTGGTCACATAAAAAAGCTTTCACTTAAACAAGTTTTAGTAGAGCTGATATTGTTATCTGGGTATCCCAGGTTACATTTAATTTGGGAAAATGGTCATTGCTGTGGACTTAGAAAATCTGTCGTGACTTCTTGTAAAATTGCTCTTGTTTGACAACAGAAAAGCACAGCATCATTACAGAAGCAAATATTTGGATTTACACAAAGGCTGCATGCAGCAGAAGTGGAGCGTCGCTCACTGCGCTTAGAGGTCACAGAGCTGAAACGGAATCTGAATGAAGTGAAGAAGGAGCTTGACAAAACCCAGGGTCTCCAAATGCAATTAAATGAATTTAAGCAGTCTGTAAGTATATATGATTTTAAAAACCATTGCTTCGGTAAGTGCTTCTCTGATATTAAATATATATTGTATACATATAATATGTACATAAAATGTCAGAGAGCAAATGCATGTTTGTTTTTATTATTTTTTTATATTTTTCAGATAAATTAGTCCCCTCAATAGAATTTCTTTCGAAAACTTTCCTTCTAACATGCCCTAACAATACACTTCAGACTTTCTAAGAGACTAGAACTTAAATGTTCTCATCACAAAATGAATAATTATGTGACTTGATAGAGTAGCTAATGCTGCAGTGGTATTTGTTTTGCAGTTTAGAGGTGTTTCAAATCAATGTGTTATATATCCTAAACTTAAGCAATGTTATATGTTAATTAAATAAAAAGCATAGAATCATTAAAATCATCTCAGTAAAGAAAACTGAGAAAAAAAAAGTTACATCAGATGCTTAAAGGAGTACTGATTGTCTGTCAGCAGAGCTCATAGCCCTGTTAAAACGTGACTGTGACTGAAACATAGGAAATGATATGGTTAACTGCTAGAGCAAATAAAATTTAGTTGAATAACTTGTTTGCAGAAAATGCAAAGAATGTGCACCAAGAAATGTTTAGTGTGAATTACTTTCACTGAAGTGTAGAGATAAAAATAGGATTGATTGAAGTAATAATTGAAGGAATGAGATATGACATTTTTTATATTTGGCATACAATCATGTAGTATAACGTTGTGATGATTTCTAACATTTTATGATCATATTGACTGTCGTACATCAGGTACTGACCCTAACTGATTAATTTAGTCCTCTCATGTCAATAATAGTTCAATAGTACTTTTATCCTTTGTTTTTTCAACAGGTAAAGGATGTAAGATACAGAACAGCTAAGTAACTTGCTCTAAGTCACACAGTATGTGGAAATTATGGGATTTGAAGCTCATAATTCTGACTCTAAAACTCAAACTCTTAACCACTTCACTATAGTGGTTGATGTTCATATCTAGCTATATTAATAAAGGATTATTATACTAAACAGTATAAATGGCAAAATGATGTTATTTTCCTCTTAAAAAATTGGGGAAAGTGCCTCAAACCATCATCTTTCATTTAATTCAGTCAAAGTGTGTAGGAGACAAACAGAATAGTTTCTTCAACTTAGTCTAAAATTGTAACATAAGGGGATACATCATACCTGCTGAAAGTGTTTCAGTACTTGTATTCTTTTGGAATACCATGTTCATCTACTGACACTTGTCCTTTAAAACCTAACTCCCATTATCTTTTTATTTTTTATTTTTTTATTTTTAAATTTAAATTTATTTATTTTAATTGGAGGCTAATTACTTTTTACAATATTGTATTGGTTTTGCCATACATCAACATGAATGTGCCACGGGTATACATGTGTTCCCCATCCTGAAACCCCTTCCGACCTCCCTCCCCATACCATCCTTCTGGGTCATCCCAGTGCACCAGCCCCAAGCATCCTGTATCCTGCATCGAACCTGGACTGGCGATTCGTTTCTTATATGATGTTATACAATCAACACACAGAAATCCATTGCATTCCTATACACTAATAATGAGAAAATAGAAAGAGAAATTAAGGAAACAATTCCATTCACCATTGCAATGAAAAGAATAAAATACTTAGGAATATATGTGCCTAAAGAAACTAAAGACCTATATATAGAAAACTATAAAACACTGGTGAAAGAAATCAAAGAGAACACTAATAGATGGAGAAATATACCATGTTCATGGATCAGAAGAATCAATATAGTGAAAATCAGTATACTACCCAAAGCAATCTGTAGATTCAATGCAATCCCTATCAAGCTACCAATGGTATTTTTCACAGAGCTAGAAGAAATAATTTCACAATTTGTATGGAAATACAAAAAAACCTCGAATAGCCAAAGCAATCTTGAGAAAGAAGAATGGAACTGGAGGAATCAACCTTCTTGACTTCAGGCTCTACTACAAAGCCACGGTCATCAAGACAGTATGGTACTGGCACAAAGACAGAAATATAGATCAATGGAACAAAATAGAAAGCCCAGAGATAAATCCATGCACCTATGGACACCTTATCTTTGACAAAGGAGGCAAGAATATACAATGGATTAAAGACAATCTCTTTAACAAGTGATGCTGGGAAAACTAGTCAACCACTTGTAAAAGGATGAAACTAGAAAAGAACACTTTCTAACACCATACACAAAAATAAACTCAAAATGGATTAAAGATCTAAACATAAGACTAGGAACTATAAAACTCCTAGAGGAGAACATAGGCAAAACACTCTCCGACATACATCACAGCAGGATCCTCTATGATCTACCTCCCAGAATACTGGAAATAAAAGAAAAATAAATAAATGGGACCTAATTAAAATTAAAATCTTCTGCACAACAAAGAAAACTACAAGCGAGGTGAAAAGACAGCCTTCAGAATGGGAGAAAATAATAGCAAATGAAGCAACGGACAAACAACTAATCTCAAAAACATACAAGCAACTCCTGCAGCTCAATTCCAGAAAAATAAATGACCCAATCAATAAATGTGCCAAAGAACTAAATGGACATTTCTCCAAACAAGACATACACGTGGCTGACAAACACATGAAAAGATGCTCAACATCTTTTCATGCAAATCAAAACCACAGTGAGGTACCATTTCACGCTAGTCAGAATGGCTGCAATCCAAAAGTCTACAAGCAATAAATGCTGGAGAGGGTGTGGAGAAAAGGGAACCCTCTTACACTGTTGGTGGGAATGCAAACTAGTACAGCCGCTATGGAGAACAGTGTGGAGATTCCTTAAAAAACTGGAAATAGAACTGCCATATGACCCAGCAATCCCACTGCTGGGCATACACACTGAGGAAACCAGAATTGAAAGAGACACATGTACCCCAGTGTTCATTGCAGCACTGTTTATAATAGCCAGGACATGGAAGCAACCTAGATGTTCATCAGCAGATGAATGGATAAGAAAGCTGTGGTACATATGCACAATGGAGTATTACTCAGCCATTAAAAAAATACATTTGAATCAGTTCTAATGAGGTGGATGAAACTGGAGCTTATTATACAGCGTGAAGTAAGCCAGAAAGAAAAACACCAATACAGTATACTAACACATATATATGGAATTTAGAAAGATGGTAATGATAACCCTATATGCAAGACAGCAAAAGAGACACAGATCTATAGAACAGTCTTTTGGACTCAGAGGGAGAGGGCGAGGGTGGGATGATTTGGGAGAATGGCATTGAAACATCTTTTTCTTTTTTAGATTTTCTTAGCTCCATACAACTGCTTCCACACACTATCTCTTTCTTATTCTGCATTGCTATACTTGTTTGACCCTATTTATTCATAGAAGAGTGAACAGAATTGAGCCAATCTTTGGGAGGGATACGTGGACAAGAGAGGGGCTAAAGTTAGCTAAGTTTTTAGGTAAAGGACGCATTTTGGAGGAGTGGGAAGAAGTCCTGCAAAAGAATGAAGACTGTCATTTATAGAGGCCAAGTGGATTGTAAAGAGCAGAATGTTCTGATGGCAAGGAGCAATAATTTAAAGCAGCGTGACAAGTAAATGGTAGAAGTACAAAAGTATTTTTTCACAAGACCTAGAGAAGTGCTGTGGCCTTAGGGAATAGAGGGATGTTAAAAAGTTGACACTTTAAATTCTTTTCAACTGAACAATGGAAGTTATCAGTCTTAAATAGATGTATATATACTTAGTGTGATTTAGAGACCTGCATGGTTTCTTTCTGTTTTCTGTATATTTCTCATGTTACACATCATTTGTGAAACATTTCTGTTCTTTGTACTTCAAGATCAAGATGTCTTTTGCCATTTGTTGTAACTAGTTTTCATTTGTTTACATGTTGTGCGCAGGAGATAATACAAGTATGTCCTGCCCTTGATTCCATACCCCTTAAGGGATGACCTCTGTCTAGACCTGTCAGTGATTCCAGAGCAGTCATAATATTGTAAACGCTGTATTGTATATTACAGTGCAGATTTTTATTGGCTGTTGTTTATAATGAATTCATATTCTTTTATACAACAGATACCTACTGAATCCCAGACTCTCCTTTGTGTGGTGGGTGGGCAAGCTGAAGGAGGTCTATGCCCCTTGGAGCTCAGGTCCTTAAATGTGTGGTTGGTGGAAGGGTGCAGACAGGCAGTAAAAAAGTGAATAACTATATGAGGTGAATTTAGATAATGATCATGGTGTTGATGAAAATACAAGAAGATGGTATGATAGTGTGAATAGTAGTAGGAGTCAGAGAGGTATGGTGTGGTAAGGGCTCTTCTCAAGAGAGGGTAGTTTAACCAGGGAAACCTGAATGGTAGCATAAACTGAACACAGACTTCTAGGTAATCTTTTAAAAGCATAGGAACTTGTTAAAAGCTTTAGTTTTAACAATCATTATCTTTATAAAAAGTGCTCTTGTATCCAGATTTAAACCGAGCATTATGGATTTACTTAGAACTTGAAGTGCTTGTTGTTGTTCAGTTGCTAAGTCATATCTGACTCTTTGTGACCCCATGGACTGCAGCACCCCAGGCTTCCCTGTCCTTCACTATCTCCCAGAGTTTGGTGATGCTATCCAGCCATCTCATCCTCTGTTGCCCGCTTCTCCTCTTGCCCTCAATCTTTCCCAGCATCAGGGTCTTTTCCAATAAGCTGGCTCTTCGCATTAGGTGGGCAAATTATTGGGGCTTCAGCTTCAGCATCAGTCCTTATTGAGATTTTATTGGAGTAAAAATGATAACTTTGGCAATATAGCTGTTGTGCTTTAAAAACCTGAGTGATGGTTTTTATCTTGATTTAGGAAATTAAGAAAAATGAATTATACTTTTGTCATGTGTCAGACATTTGTAGATGTTTGTATTCTCCGTATGTTAGGAAACAGAGTACTGAATATTAAATAAACAATACTGCAATTAGCTTATGAATAAGTGTTCTTTCTTTTTTTCAGAAATTGATCACCCATGAGAAGTTTGAAAGTGCATGTGAAGAACTGAATAATGCGTTACTTCGGGAACAGCAGGCTCAAATGTTACTGAATGAGCAAGCACAGCAACTACAGGAGTTGAATTATAGACTTGAATTACATTCCAGTGAGGAAGCTGACAAAAACCAAACTCTTGGAGAAGCTGTGAAGGTAGGAAAACATCCCTTGCAGGAGTCCCTTCCTTCCTGCAGGTGTGAGTCTTTGAGGGAATCATGTATATCTCTTGAATAGGGAAGTGATCCTAAGATACAAAATTTTATTCTGTGTGAGCTTATAAGGATGAAACGAGACATGGCTCTGGGACTTTAATTCCAAACTTGTATACACATGTATTAAAAATGTAGAAGTAGACTTTGTTAGTTGGGAACCAAGTAGAGATTTTTCCAGTAATAATTTTATTCTTTATCTTCCTTATTGCCTCCTTTCTTTAGTTCTTTTTCTTGTTTTATGCCCTCCAAATATTGAAAATCCATGTGTCTTTTGGATTTGAAAGGTTTTGAGTCTCTCTGAATCTTATATTAAGGGTGTGTTTGAGGAGATCAGAAAGAATTGTTCTCCTTGTCATTTGTTGGTGGGAAAGGTGTTTAGAAGGGAAAAAAGAAGTTATAATAAAATAATTGTCACTTGGAAAACTTCATTAATGGGTTTAGAACTGTTATACCTCTTGGAAATGTTGCTTGTAAATTGTAATGGAAGTTTAGTTTATGATTATATTATTTGTGAAGTTTTCGCTGGTGAGAATATACACACTGGAATAGAACAACTAATTCCAGGAAAACCAACATAATGTGACACAGCCTGCACGGTAGGTATTATGTATCATCCCTAAAAACAGTAAGCAACTCAGAGTGGGTGTATAATTAATTATAAAAATAATATATTTTTATTCTAATAGTTAACTACTAACATGAATGCTAATAATAAAATAGGCAAAATTTGTTGAGAACTCACAATCCTTGATGGGATTATTCTCATTTTGTAAATATTAAAACTGAGATACAAGGAGACACATAATTTGCACAGTCATTAGTAAGTTATAGACCTAGGGATTCAGATTTTACATCCATCTTCTTTACATTGACTGTATTACTGATAGGCAGCATACTCATGCCAGGCTCTGTACTGTGGTCTCTATATTGTGGTCTCTGAATTGTTTTGTTTCATTCTTAAACTACTTCCTGTGAAATTGGTACTGTTATTGTTACCATCTTTTTGATGAAATTGAAAGAGTTCAATGGACTTGCTCAGGGTCTCCTGGCCTATAAATATAGAAACTGGTATTTAAAAAAAAAAAAATTAAAAATCATTAACCTAATTTCTTAAGATCTAGGTTTATTTCAGCTCCCTATTCTTTATTATTTTTTTCTTTTTTGCCATTATAAGTAATTCTAAGATAAGCAACACTGCAGCTAAATCTTTTTACACATATTGTGATTATTTCCTTAGCATTAATTCCTAGGTAAAGAATTACTAGGTCTACAATGACATATCGGGGAAGGGAAATGGCAACCCACTCCAGGATTTTTGCTTGGAGCACTCCATGGACATAGGAGCCTGGTGGGCTACAGTCCATGGGATCACAAAGAATTGGACATGACTGAGTGACTAACACACACACACACACACACACACACACACACACACACACACACTGACATATATTTTAAATTGTAAATATTATCAATTGGCGTATAGCAAATTTTAACATTCTCTCCTAAAATGCATGAAAATTTCACTTTTTACTCAAGCTGGCTGTTACTGATACTGTTAAAGCATTTTTTGGTCAATTTGATCAATGTATCATTGTTACTAGAATTATATTTCTTTGATTACTCATCAAGTTGAATGTTTTTATAAGTATATTGGCCACTGAACAACATTTTTATGCTCCATATCCCATTAATAGATAAAGTAATAGCCATGCTTTGAAAAACCTTTTAACTCATATTGGAATCTTTTCTTTTTGAAATAGCTTATAATTGTATAATTATAAGCTATAATTATAGTTTATATTTTTTATATATTATAAATTATATCGGGTATAAATATATATAAATTATATAAGGTATAGTATCTTCCAGCAGATAAAAAGCTGTTGATATTAATTTCTTTAAAATACCAGTAGCTTAAATATTATTGTCAGGAGTGGAGAATTGTTTAATTACCATCTCTTAATTAGAACTAGCAGGTGGTATGTGAAAATGTTCTCTTGTGGGACGCAGCATGGTTCATTGGAAAAAGCACTGGCCTTAGAACAAGTATTTTCAATTTCAAATCCCAGTGCTGTCACTTTGGCAAATAATTTAGGCTTTCTGAGCCTCAGTTTCCTCTTATGCAAAATTATAGATAATGATACTAAAGTTATGAGATTTTTATGAGAATTAAGATACTGTTTAAAAAGTAAGTTTATGCTTGATAAATATCCGTTTGTGCTTTCCAATAACACTTAAATAGGTTTTTTTGTGTGTCCTGTATATAAAACTTCTTTTTTTTGTTGTTGTTAATTAATTAATTTATTTTGATTGGAGGCTATTTACTTAACAGTATTGTGTTTTTTGCCGTACGTTGACATGAATCAGCTGCAACTGTACATGTGTCCCCCTGTCTCCAAACCCCTCTCACCTCCCTCTGGGTTGTCCCAGTGCATCATCTTTGAGTGCCGTTTCATGCATCAAACTTGGACTGGTCATCTATTTCACATACGGTAATATACATGCTTCAGTGCTGTTCTCTCAAATCATCCCACCCTTGCCTTCTCCCGCAGAGTCCAAAAGTCTGTTTTTTATATCTGTGTCTTTTTTGCTGTCTTGTATATAAGGTCATTGTTACCATCTTTCTAAATTCCATATATATGTATTAATATACTGTATTGGTGTTTTTCTTTCTGACTTCACTCCGTATAATAGGCTCCAGTTTCATCTGCCTCGTTAGAACTGACTCAGATGCATTCTTTTCCATTGTGTATATGTACCACAAATTTCTTATCCATTTGTCTGCTGATGGACATCTAGGTTGCTTCCATGTCCTAGCTATTGTAAACAGTGCTGTGATGAACATTGGGGTACACATATCTCTTTCAATTCTGGTTTCCTTGGTGTGTATTCATAGCAGTGGGATTGCTGGGTCATATGACAGTTCTATTTGCAGTTTTTGAAGGAATCTCCACACTGTTTTCCATAGTGGCTGTACTAAGTTGCATTCCCACCAACAGTGTAAGAGGGTTCCCTTTTGTCCACACCCTCTCCAGCCTTTATTATTTGTAGATGTTTTGATAGCAGCCATCTGACTGGCATGAAATGGTACTTCATTGTGATTTTGATTTGCATTTCTCTGATAATGAGTGATGTTGAGTACATCATGATCAAGTGGGCTTTACTCCAGGGATGCAAGGATTCTTCAGTATTCACGAATCAATCAATGTGATATACCACATTAACAAATTGAAAGATAAAAACTATATGATTATGTAAATAGATGCAGAGAAAGCCTTTGACAAAATTCAATACCCATTTATGATTAAAACTCTCCAGAAAGCAGGTTTCGAAAGAACATACCTCAGCATAATAAAAGCCATGTATGATAAACCCACAGCAAACATTATCCTCAATGGTGAAAAATTGAAAGCATTTTCCTCTAAAGTCAGAATAAGACAAGGGTACCCACTCTCACCACTATTCAACATAGTTTTGGACATTTTAGTCACAGCAATCAGAGAAGGAAAAGAAACAAAAGGAATCCAGATTGGAAAAGAAGAAGTAAAACTCTCACTGTTTGCAGAAGACATGATCCTCTACACAGAAAACCTTAGAGACACCACCAGAAAATCACTACAGTTTATCAATGAATATAGTAAAGTTGCAGGATATAGAATTAATACACAGAAATCTCTTGCATTCCTACACACTAACAATGACAAAACAGAAAGAAAAATTAAGGAAACAATCCCATTCACCACTGCAACAAAAAGAATAAAGTACTTAAGAATAAATTTACCTAAAGAAACAAATGACCTATATATAGAAAACTATAAAATAGTGATGAAAGAAATCAAAGATGACACAAACAGATGGAGAAATATGCCATGTTCATGGATTGGAAAATTCAATACAGTGAAAATGAGTATACTACCCAAAGCAATCTATAGATTCAGTGCAATCCCTATCAAGCTACCAATGGTATTTTTCACAGAACTGGAACAAATAATTTCACAATTTGTATGCAAGCACAAAAAACCTCAAATAGCCAAAGAAATCTTGAGAGAGAAGAATGGAACTGGAGGAATCAATCTGCCTGACTGCAGACTATACTACAGAAATATAGATCAATGGAACAAAATAGAAAGTTCAGATATAACATTCACATTCCTATGGACACCTTATCTTTGACAAAGGAGGGAAAAATATACAATGGAGAAAAGACAATCTCCTCAACAAGTGGTACTGGAGGAAATGGTCAACCATGTGTAAAAGAATGACACTAGAACATTTTCTAACACCATACCCAAAAATAAACTTAAAATGGATTAAAGATCTAAATGTAAGATCAGAAACTATAAAACTCTTAGAGGAAAACATATGCAGAACACTCTCTGACAAAAATCACAGCAATATCCTCTATGACCCATCTCCCAGAGTAATGGAAATAAAAGCAAAAATAAACAAATGGGGCCTAATTAAACTTAAAAGCTTTTGCACGATGAAGGAAACTATAAGTAACGTGAAAAGACACCCTTCAGAATGGGAGAAAATAATAGCAAATGAAGCAATTAATAGCAGATTAATTCTTTGTTTTAATTAATTAATTAATCTCAAAAAATACAAGCAGCTCACGCAGCTCAATACCAGAAAGATAAACGACCCAATCAAAAAATGGGCCAAAGAACTAAACAGACATTTCTCCAAAGAAGACATACAGATGGCTAACAAACACATAAAACTTTAAAAAAAATAAAGGAAACTATAAGCAAGGTGAAAAGACAGCCTTCAGAATGGGAGAAAATAATAGCAAATGAAGCAACGGACAAACAACTAATCTCAAAAATATACAAGCAACTCCTGCAGCTCAATTCCAGAAAAATAAATGACCCAATCAATAAATGGGCCAAAGAAATAAACAGAGATGGCTGACAAACACATGAAAAGATGCTCAACATCACTCATTATCAGAGAAATGCAAATCAATACCACAATGAGGTACCATTTCAGATTGCAGTCAGAATGGCTGCAGTCCAAAAGTCTATAAGCAATCAATGCTGGAGAGGGTGTGGAGAAAAGGGAACCCTCTTACACTGTTGGTGGGAATGCAAACTAGTACAGCCACTATGGAGAACAGTGTGGAGATTCCTTAAAAAACTGGAAATAGAACTGCCATATGACCCAGCAATCCCACTGCTGGGCATACACACCGAGGAAACCAGAATTGAAAGAGACACGTGTACCCCAGTGTTCATTGCAGCACTGTTTATAATAGCCAGGACATGGAAGCAACCTAGATGTCCATCAGCAGATGAATGGATAAGAAAGCTGTGGTACATATACACAATGGAGTATTACTCAGCCATTAAAAAAATACATTTGAATCAGTTCTAATGAGGTGGATGAAACTGGAGTCTATTATACAGAGTGAAGTAAGCCAGAAAGAAAAACACCAATACAGTATACTAACGCAAATATATGGAATTTAGAAAGCTGGTAACGATAACCCTGTATGCGAGACAGCAAAAGAGACACAGATCTATAGAACAGTCTTTTGGACTCTGTGGCAAAGGGCGAGGGTGGAATGATTTGGGAGAATGGGATTGAAACATGTATATTATCATATGTGAAACGAATCACCAGTCCAGGTTCAATGCATGATACAGGGTGCTCAGGGCTGGTGCGCTGGGATGACCCAGAGGGAAGGGATGGGGAGGGAGGTGCGAGGAGGGTTCAGGATGGGGAACACATGTACACCCATGACAGATTCATGTTGATGTATGATAAAACCAATACAATATTGTAAAGTAATTAGCTTCCAATTAAATAAATTTATATTGAAAAATAAATACAAGTAAAAAAAAAACTATTGCTGCTGCTTCTTTGTAAAAACAAAGTAAGATCATGAATAGAAGATATGGAAAATACAGAAAACAAGTTACCCATAACTTATCATCTAATAACACCACTGTTTACATTTTGCCATTTTATTTCTTATAGAAAGAAAAATGATTAAAGTTTTTATAAATCATACTTTGGGCTTGGTGCTCAGAATGGCCTTCCTTCATGATACAGCTAGATTTTGGATAAAACACTTCATTATAGTGGTGCACTAAAGAGTAAGGGAAATCTCCAAGGACAAATATCAAACTCCCACAAAGCCCAGAGGGTAGAAATCACAGTTAGCATTGTGAATGGTTGCTCAGCTTACCCTGCAGGTAAATTCCAAAACTAGTGCTGAAAAGAAAGAAAAGAAAGTTAGCAAGTCCTGTCCAACTCGCGATCCCACAAACTGGAGCCTGCCAGGCTCCTCTGTCCGTGGGATTCTCTAGGCATGAATACTGGAGTGGGTTGCCATTTCCTTCTCCGCTAGTGCTGGAGGTAGGAGACAAAGATTTAGACTCCCACAAGCAGCTAGACTGTGACCCCTTGATTCCCACATTAAGGAATTGCCTAATAACCTGAATAGGATAATCTCAGGTCAGTAATGTCTAAGTAGAAACCAAGATAAAGCTTTCTCTGGAAGAAATCTTGCCTAATTTAGTTTTTTTCAAGAGCTTTCACAGACTAAGCTCAACCAAGTAACTGGCTCTTAAATAAATAGATACATTAGTCTTACCCTCAGCCACATTGCTAAATAACTTTGTAAATTCTATTATTACTTTGTCTGTACTTCCCAGAAAGGATTTTCTATGTAGTGTGTGTTAGTCACTCAGTCATGTTTGACTCTGTGAATCCATGGACTGTGGCTGCTAGGCTCCTCTATCTGAGGGATTCTCCAGGCTAGAATACTGGAGTAGGTTGCCGTTTCGTTCTCTAGGGGAACTGCCCAACCCAGGGATCAAACCTGGGTCTCCTTCATTGCAGGCAGATGCTTTACCATCTGAGCCACCAGGGAAGCCCCAGTACTTTATCTGTATTTTCCAGAAAGGATTTTCTATGTAGATCATCATATTATTTGTTCTCTAGTACTGGTTTTGTTTCTCTGTTACAAGCCTTAATCCTTTATTTTCTCTTCCTTACTGCAATGGCTGGGATACAATGTTGAGAAGTAAAGACAATTTTAAGAATTTTTTCTTAAATTTCTTCATTAAGAAGTAAGTTTGGTATAGGTTGCTATGAATTGCTCTAAGTTTATAATCCTTATCAGGTTAAAGGAGTTACCTTCCTAGATTATGCATAATTTAAAAAATCATGAATGGATATTGGATATTATGAATATATTTTATGCATCTACGGAGTACAATGTTGGTTGGTTGGTTTAATCACTAAGTTGTGTTTGATTCTTGTGACCCCATGGATTGTGCTCTGCCAGGTAACTCTGACCCTCAGATTTCCCAGGCAATAATACTGGAGTGGGTTGCCATTTCCTTCTCTGGGGCGGAGGCGGGGGGGGGGGGTGGTGGTCTTCCTGACCCAGGGATCGAACCTTGGTCACCTACACTGCAGGTGAATTCTTAACTGATTGAGCCACCAGGGAAGTCTCAACAGTCATGATTTTTCTCTGTTACTCTCTTAGCAAGTTGAAATATATCGGGAATTAGCAAACTCTTGCCTGTACCCTGTGTTTGTATAGTTTGTGAGCCGTGAATTGCTTTTACCTGTTTAAAGGTTCATAAACAACAAAAAATTAAACAAGATCAAAGAAGAATAAGTGATAGATTCTATGTGGCATACAAAGTGAAAGTGAAAGAAAGTGAAGTCGCTCAGTCGTGTCCGACTCTTTGCGACCCCCTGGACTGTAGCCTACCAGGCTTCTGCATCCATGGGATTCTCTAGGCAAGAATACTGGAGTGGGATACCATTTCCTTCTCCAGGGGATCTTCCCAACCCAGGGATCAAACCCAGGTCTCCCGCATTGTAGGCAGACGCTTTAATCTCTGAGCCACCAGGGAAGCTGTTAAGTGTGCTGACCCCTGAATTACATAAGTATTCTAATGGTAAACCAGCCTTGCATTCTTGAAGTAAACGCAAGTTGGTTGAGATTATTGTTATTATTTTTTTAACTACTTTGCCTCACTCAGTTTAAGATTTTTAACCTAGGACTTTTCAGTCTTGGTACTGTAATCGTGATCACCTTGTAGTTTTTCTCTCTCATATTGTCCTTTTCACTTTTTGGTATCAGGGTTTCGCTATCATGAAAGATTTCTTACTCCAAACATGTGGAGTAGAAACTTTTGGATAGAATATAACAGATCAGTTATGGAGAGTATCAGTCAGTCAGTCAGTTCAGTTGCTCAGTCGTTTCCGACTCTTTGCGACCCCATGAATCACAGCACGCCAGGCCTCCCTGTCCATCACCAACTCCCGGAGTTTATTCAAACTCATGTCCATCAAGTTGGTGATGCCATCCAGCCATCTCATCCTCTGTCGTCCCCTTCTCCTCCTGCCCCCAATCCCTCCCCGCATCACAGTCTTTTCCAGTGAGTCAACTCTTCACATCAGGTGGCCAAAGTATTGGAGTTTCAGCTTCAGCATCAGTCCTTCCAGTGAACACCCAGGACTGATCTCCTTTAGAATGGACTGGTTGGATCTCCTTGCAGTCCATGGGCCTCTCAAGAGTCTTCTTCAACACCACAGTTCAAAAGCATCAATTCTTTGGCACTCAGCTTTCTTCACAGTCCTACTCTCACATCCATGCATGACTCCTGGAAAAATCATAGCCTTGACTAGACAGACCTTCGTTGGCAAAGTAATGTCTCTGCTTTTGAATATGCTATCTAGGTTGGTCATAACTTTCCTTCCAAGGAGTAAGTGTCTTTTAATTTCATGGCTGCAATCACCATCTGCAGTGATTTTGGAGCCCCCCAAAATACAGTCTGCCAGTGTTTCCACTGTTTCCCCATCTATTTCCCATGAAGTAATGGGACCAGATGCCATGATCTTCGTTTTCTGAATGTTGAGCTTTAAGCCAACTTTTTCACTCTCCTCTTTCACTTTCAACAAGAGGCTTTTTAATTCCTCTTCCCTTTCTGCCATAAGGGTGCTGTCATCTGCATATCTGAGGTTACTGATATTTCTCCCAGCAATCTTGATTCCAGCTTGTGCTTCTTCCAGCCCAGCGTTTCTCATGATGTACTCTGCGTATAAGTTAAATAAGCAGGGTGACAATATACAGCCTCGACCAGTCTGTTGTTCTATGTCCAGTTCTAACTGTTGCTTCCTGACCTGCATACAGGTTTCTCAAGAGGCAGGTCAGGTGGTCTGGTATTCCCATCTCTTTCAGAATTTTCCACAGTTTATTGTGATCCACACAGTCAAAGGCTTTGGCATAGTCAATAAAGCAGAAATAGATGTTTTTCTGGAACTCTCTTGCTCTCTTGCTCTGATCCAGTGAATGGGGTGTATAGCCAAGCTTAAAACAAGGTGAGGAACGTGTTCATGTACTGGAAATAAAGAAGATATCCAAAAGCAAATGGTAAGAGGAGGTGAAGTCTAAATGGCTCATTGGGATGTGCAAACCTAACTGGAGACTGAAGTTGATAGTCATAGTGTTAGCGAAATCTAGGCTTCAAGCCCTGTGGACTAAAAAGAGCTACCCATGAGTACCATAGGGTCTGGAAAGGCTGCCTTCTAGGAAAATGCAGCCTAGAAAGCCCCTTCCTACTAGCTACAGGGGATTTTATTTTTACTCAGGATATGACTTCCCTGGTAGCTCAGATGGTAAAAATTTGCTTGCAATGCAGGAGACCCAGGTTCAATCCCTGGGTTAGGAACATCCCCTGCAGAAGGGAATGGCAACCCACTCCAGTATTCTTGCTTGGGAAACTCCCACGGTCAGAGGAGCCTGACAGGCTACAGTCCATGGAGTTACAAAGAGTTGGAAATGACTGAGAGACTCACACTTCACTTCTGGATGTGGAGTAGCAGAGAAGTCACAAAGAAACTAGAACCCCAGGCTGGGTGTAGGGTCTTAGTATATCCTACTTTTATGTCCAAGGGCTATTCAACTGAGGAATTATCTTTAGAATGGTCCAATTCTTGTAGAAGCAGTGTGATGTTTTAGAAGTAAACAACATATTCAGCAAGGATACTTCTGTAACTCACAGAACACACAAAAGACTTTTATGGAAAATTCAACATTACAAACTATGTAAAGAAGTGAGTTGTACATCAAATGAGAAAATTTACATCTGAGGTTGCAGGAATACTTAAAGTATTGAGAGATGTTTAAGTGTTTTTTAAATGCTTTAAGAAGTAAGACGTGGGTAAATATAAGGCAAGAAATGAAAAGATAGTCATTGAAATTAAAAACGTAGCGAATGATTTGAACGTTGGGAAAAGATACTAGTGGATTAAAAGTTAGTTGAGGGAAAAATAAGCATGGTTTGGTGTATTTTGGCAAATGTGTACATACGTGTAAGTACCATCAGAGTCAAGACAATAGTAATTTTTTATCCCCCAAATTTCTGTTGTACTCTTTTGCATTCAATTCCCTTTTTTTTAAAGAACACTCTTCTTGCTATAGCCTGGCAGCCACGTACCAGTATCACTCTAAATTAGATTTGCTTTTACTAGAGCGTAACATCAATGGAATCAGACAGTATGTACTCTTTGTGTCTGACTCCTTTCATTTGATGTAACATTTTTGAAATTCATCTGTGTTGTTTCTTTATACTGTTGAGTAGTATTCCATTATGTGGATATACAGAAATTTATTTATCCATTTACCTATTGATAGGCATTTAGTTTGTTTTCATTTAGGGCCATTATGAATAAAGCTGCTAAGAACATTCCTGTACAAATCCCTATGTGGATATATGTTTTGACTACTCCTGGGTAATACCTAGGAGTGGAAATTCTGGGTCAAATTTAAGAGTACATTTAAAATTTTAAGAAATTGCCAAGGTCTTTTTCCAAAGAGGCTGCATGATTTTGCGTTTCCAATGCCCTTGGAATATCCTGGTGAATACTTGACATTGTCAGTCTTTTTCTCTGTTCTTGTGAGTGTGTAGTGGTATCTTTCTTGATTTGATTTTGCATTTCACTGATGACTAATGATGTTAAGCATCTTTTAGTATATTTATTATAATTAGTCATTCATATGTCTTCTTTGGGGCCTCCCTGGTAGCTCAGATGGTAAAGAATCTACTTGTAATGCTGGAGGCCCCAGTTCGATCCCTGGGTCACGTAGTTCCCCTGGAGAAGGAAATGGCAACCCAACTCCAGTATTCTTGCCTGGAGAATTCCTTGAACAAAGGAGTCTGGTGGGCTGCAGTCCATGGGGGTCCCAAAGGAATGTCTTCTTTGTGAAATATATGTTCAGAACATTTGATATTACAGGCTTTGGAGTTTTTGTTTTCTTATTCCATTCCAAAATAGAATTCTTTCTATTTTCTGTATACAAGTCCTCTGTTGGATGCATATTGAGAATGTTATCTTCCATTTTGTGATTGGCCTTTAATTTTCTTAACAGTGTTTCTCAAGTAGAAGTTTTAAATTTTGAAAAATTTTAAATGTTATGGTTAATTTTTGTCTTTTACCTAAGAAATGTTTCCTACTGTGATGCAGAAAGACTTTTGCCTATATTTTCCTTTAGCCAATTCATGCTTTAAGCTTTTACTTTTAGGTCTATGATTCACTTTGAGTTAATTTTTATATATGATTTGATATGAGTTGAATAGATGTTGAGTTGTTCCAGTGCCCACATATTTACCATATTTGAACCATATTTTCTTTTTATAAGTCTTATATTTTCATCAGTATTATTTTCCTTCTGCTTTAAGAACTTTCTTTAGCATTTTGTACAGTGGATGTCTTTATTATTGGGAAGTATAAGGGTAGCCATAAGGGTACCCTCACTCTGAGAACCTCTGGTGTAAAGTTCTTGAGATGACCTGGGAAAGATAAGAGCCAGAGTAAAGTGGAGGATTGGCTTTAGATAGGAGGGACACTTATATGTAGAAAAAGAGTATTAGATGAGGGCATTAGAGGACAAACTTTCTCATTGATGTTTCTTTTTTCCTTGTGGAGGAGGCAGATTCATACCTATTGAATAAAGAAGGAATTCGGAGGAGGAAAATAGTTGAAGAGTAGAGAAGATCTGAAATAGTTATTGTAAAGGGTAGGGAGATAAATCAACAATAGAAATATGACCAGTGTGCTAGGTAAAAATATAACTGGAGGGCTCCTTTGAGACTGATCATTAGGTTAAACAGTAAATGGGAAAGGAAATTTGCTTGATATAATAAAGCAGGATACCTGAATCAGTGCTTTTGGATGCAGAGCAAATTATGGGATAAAAGGTTCAGAGTTTGAGTATGGAATGGGATTAAATAGAGGACATGAAGAGGCCAAGGAAAAAATGAGAGGTCATATTTATAGATGTGTTGCCCATATTATCTTTCAAGTTATCCAAATTTATAGAGTAGATATTGGAGTGAGATAAAAGCTATGAACCAGTTACGTATAGCTGAGAATCAGCATAAATGTATTTTCAGTGTGTAGTATTTCCAATGTATGTAATTTAGCATTAGAGCTGTACTAATATGGTAGCCACTAGCCACATGTATCTACTTAAATGAATTAAAATAAAAAATTCAGTTCCTCAGTCAGTATATCTACATTTCGAGTATGGAGTAGCCTCATGTGTCTAGTGACTGCCATATTAGCAGCACAGACACAGAAAGCACCTGTCATCACAGAAAGATCTATTGGACAGAGCTAGTGTGGAGGACAGGGCCATCTCGATCTGTCACAGACCCATTAGGCATGAAAATGGACACTTTACTGTAATGTGCTTTCCATTATGCAGAAACATTTTAGAGCCAAACGGCTTAGGAAAGATAAGCTCTATTGCCGATTGAATTAATAGAACTAGTTTAATGGTTGTAAAGTCTCTAAGAACTCTGAAGGCAGTGAAGGGAGCATACTCTGAAAATAGAAACTCTGGTTAAATAATAACGTATCTCTCTCTTATTGGGAACTATAGACAAATGAATATGGGAACCATAGTATGGAAAAAAGTATAGCAAATTAAAGATTTGTTCATTTTTCCTTATTCCCCAGTCCCTCCCTGAGATGTTTTATATTGTTGACCTGGCCTATAGTATCTTTAGTGCTACTACACTTCTGAGGAAGTTTGCCAGGCAACCTTTATTTAGTATGGGTAGTCTGTAAAACAACAAAAGCTACATTTCTAATGTAATTTTTTCAATGACTTTGAGTAAGCTTATGTTTAAATATAGTAACTACTTAAATTAAGCATTTTATCTGGGATCCTGCCTTATGTGTTTTTATGTTTAATTGAGCGCAGATTCTGGTTACTGGTATACTCTCTGTGTTAATGGAGTAGGTGAAAGAATGATTGACAAAAAACATTGTTACTTCAGTGAGAGAGTTGACCTGTGGTTACAGTACTTATAGGAGCTAATACAGAAAAGTGTACCTTAAAATGGGTTGCTTCTGTGACAGTACCTAAAGGATGAGGCACTGGCAAAAAGATCAGGCAGTTTGTGGTGAGAAAATTGGTATCAGAAGTAGAAAGATAGAAATTCATGTAAGCCATGGCCAGACATTTGATAAAGCTATACTTGTGATAATTTAGGAAGCTAACTTTCCCTGTAGTTCTAGGGAAAGTGGTTGATGTATTTTGGCTTCGACATTGAGCTTTGAACAAGGTATTATAAGAAAGAAAGGAACTCAGGAAAGAATTAGTTGGCTTATGAATATAAAAGAAAGGTCAGAGAGAGAGAAAGAGTAAAAATCTGGGGCCAAAAGGAGCTGATTATGACTCAAGCCCATGGCAAAGAACAAATTGGGGTATGGCTTTCTTACTCTAACCTGCCATCTTAGATGACTTCAAGATAACCACCATTAAGTTCCGGTGAGCTTCCCTGGTAGCTCAGCTGGTAAAGAATCTGCCTGCAGTGGGAGACCCAAGTTTGATTCCTGGGTTGGGAAGATCCCCTGGAGGAGGGCATGGCAATCCACTCTAGTAGTCTTGCCTGGAGAATCCCAACGGATAGGGGAGCCTGGTGGGCTACAGTCCATGGGGTGGCACAGAGTTGGACATGACTGAACAACTAAGCACAGTACAGCCTACACACTATACCAGTGTGCACCACTGGAAAACCCCTGGTGAGGATCATCTCCAAGAAAGAATCTTGTATTTATTGGTACATGGCACTGACTGGAAGTAAACAACTTAAAACCATACCGAGTTTTGTGTTGCCAAGACTAAAATTGTTGTTGTTCAGTCACTAGTTCATATCTGACTCTTTGCAACGCTATGGACAGGAGCACACCAGGCTTCGCTGTCCCTCACTATCTCCTGGAGTTTGCTCAAATTCATATCCATTGAGTCGTGATGCCATTCAGCCATTTCATCCTCTGTCACCCTCTTTTCCTCTTGCCCTCAATATTTATCGGCATCAGGGTCTTTTCCAATGAGTCAGCTCTTCACATCAGGTGGCCAAAATATTGGAGCTTCAGCTTCAGCGTGAGTCCTACCAATGAATATTCAGGGTTGATGTCCTTTAGGATTGACTGCTGCTGCTGCTAAGTTGCTTCAGTTGTGTCTGACTGTGTGACCCCATAGACGGCAGCCCACCAGGCTCCTCTGTCCCTGGGATTCTCCAGGCAAGAACACTGGAGTGGGTTGCCATTTCCTTCTCCAACGCATGAAAGTGAAAAATGAAAGTGAAGTCGCTCAGTCGTGTCTGACTCTTAGCGGGTTGACTGCTGCTGCTAAGTCGCTTCAGTCGTGTCCGACTCTGTGCGACACCATATATGGCAGCCCACCAGGCTCCTCTGTCCCTGGGATTCTCCAGGCAAGAACACTGGAGTGGGTTGCCATTTCCTTCTCCAATGCATGAAAGTGAAAACTGAAAGTGAAGTCGCTCAGTCGTGTCTGACTCTTAGCGACCCCATGGACTGCAGTCTATCAGACTCCTCCGTCCATGGGATTTTCCAGGCAAGAGTACTGGAGTGGGGTGCCATAGTGGGTTGACTAGTTTGATCTATACTCCAGGGGATTCTCGACTAAAATAATCTTTTACCCTTTGAGTTTTAAACAATAAGGCTTAAATGGTCTATTCATATATTATTTTAATTGATGCACAGAATTCCATACTGTAAATAAGTTGCGTTTATTTAGTTATTCATCTACAATGGGCATTAGATTTGTATCAGTTTTAAAGATACTATAGATTTGAAGAACAAGGCTGAATTCCTGGCAAGGCCATGATAGATCTAGTTCTGGTACATACCCTAAACTCAATAAATTTTCTATTGAATTTAGTCACATGGTAACGCTACTATTTGCATCTGCATATACAGTGGAATAATTGGTCAGTATAGTTCATTTTAGAATAGGGACCTGTGATTTGCAGTTTCAATGAATGGAAGGTCTTGAGAATGCTGTGGTATTGGCATTTGTGGTATTCCTCTGCACTTGAGGTATTCCTTTGAAAAAGGATAATATTCCTATCAATTCTATCAGTTACATAGAAATATTGAAAAACAAACCATCTGAAATAGCCCATTGGTCTCCCCAAATAATACTGGTACCTGTAACTGGTCCCAACCTGGTCAGTATTATTTGGGGAGACCAGTGGGCTATTTCAGATGCTTTGTTTTTCAGTATTTCAGTGTACCTGATAGAACTGATTAACACTAGGAAAATGGAAGGCCTTGAGAATGCTGTGGTATTGGCATTGGTGGTATTCCTCTTTGCACTTGAGATATTCTTTTATTCACACAGATCCCTCATATACCAGTTCCTTTGTCTAACCCAACTCTTATTCCTGTGTCCTTTTCACCCTCGTTTTCCATCCTCTGCTGACGTCCATTGTCCTGTGTCTCCTCTCTCAGAGCTGGAGCAGCTTCTCAGGGTCTCAGGCTTGTGCCTCGTCCCTGCTCCCTGTCTCATCCTTTGCCTTCTTGCAGCTGTTTTGCCGTTACCTTGTTTGTGTCTTTTTTAACAGAAAATGAACTCTGTGGTTTATTACTTTCCTATCTCAAAACTTAATTATGCTTACACTATGGATAGGAAAGAAGTAAGAAGAAAAAAGGGTATGCTTTTCAGATTTCACAGGAAATAATTGGTGAATATATTTTGGAGTAATTGTGGCAAAAGGTCACATTTTATGAATATTTGCCCTCTTTTTATTTAATAGTATCCTAACCTTTATATTATTAATATTATTTGCAGTACTCTTCAGTTATAGAACGGGAATGTTGCAATGAAGTCATTTATTTACTTAATTTTGAATAAATAGACAAATTCTCTAGTAATCTTTTACACAAAAGAGCCCTCAAATTCATTTACTTTAAAAAATTTAAACATTTTTTAGTTGATGAACCATGATTATAACAATAATTAACATCTATCATATAACCCATTTTCATAAAGTAGGATTATTAGCATCATTACTTAATTTAAAAGTCTTATCATTTTTTAACTTTAATCCCATATATGTATTTTTTATCTTTCTAATGACTTATACCATTGAGACCTATAGGGTAGTCAATTATATTTCAAGGTCAGAGAAAAAAGAATTAAGAAAACAAAAGCTCTCAGATAATTTTTTTAAAAATAATAATTTAGCAGAAGACTCAGGCTAGAGGCTAGAAGATTGACAAAGAGTTTTTTTCCCCATTTATGTTAGTCTGGGCACAAGAGAAAAATACATATAAAATAAAATACATTTTCTTTTAAATTTATTGTGATATTTTCCTTTTTTTAAACTATAGATACTCATATATAATTTTAAGACACCTTTCCCCATTTTTATTTGTCCTTTATGAATAGTAATTATCATGCTGCTTCATACCTGTGCTGAGTCACTTTGTGTATGACTCTTTGCGACCCTGTGGACCATGGCCCTCCAGGTTCCTCTGTCCACGGATTCTCCAGGCAAGAATCCTAGAGTGGGTTGCCACTTCCTTCTCCAGGGGATCTTCCCGACCCAGGGATTGAACCCATGTCTCTTTACATCTCTTGCATTGGCAGGTGAGGTCTTTACCTCTAGTGTCACCTGGGAAGCCCATCATGCTTCTTGTTTTTTTTTGGTTACTTTTCTCAGTCACTCAGTCGTGTCCAACTTTTTGCAACCCCATGGACTGCAGCATGCCAGGGTCCCTGTCCTTCACCATCTCCCAGAGTTTGCTCAAATTCGTGTCCATCGAGTTGGTGATGCCATCCAACCATCTCGTCCTCTGTTCTCCTCTTCTGCCTTCAGTCTTTCCCAGTTTCAGGGTCTTTTCCAATCAGTCGGCTCTTTGCATCAGGGGGCCAAAGTATTGAAACTTCAGCTTCAGCATCAGTCCTTCCAGTGAATATTCAAGACTGATTTCCTTTAGAATTGGCTGGTTTGGTCTCCTTGCTGTGCAAGAGACTCTCAAGAGTCTTCTCTAACACCACAGCTCAAAAGTATCAGTTCTTTGGTGCTCAGCCTTCTTTATGGTCAACTCTCATATCCATACATGACTGCTGGGAAAACCATAGCTTGGACCGTACAGACCTTTGTTGGCAAAGTAATGTCTCTGCTTTTTAACACGCTGTCTAGATTTGTCATAGCTTTCCTTCCAAGGAGCAAGTGTCTTTTAATTTCATGGCTGAAGTTGCTATCATGCTTCTTAATTGAGTGTGAGTGCTAACCTTTGATTTGGCTTCCCTGGTGGCTCAGTGGTAAAGAATCCACCTGCAGTGCAGGACATGTGGGTTCAATCCCTGAATCTGGAAGATCCCTTGGAGAAGAAAATGGCAACCCACCCCAGTACTTTTGCCTAGGAAATCCCAGAAACAGAGGAGCCTGGCGGGCTGCAGTCCTTGGGGTTGCAAAGAGTAGACAGGACTTAACAACCTAACAACCACCACTACCACCACCACCTTTGGATAGATTATATATTTAAATATTACTTTAAATACTTTGAATCATACAGTGCAACTTTGTGTAAAATTTTTTTACAAGTGTCATTTTAGTTTATGTTTTCTGATTAAACATGCTCTCAGTAAGAAAAACTTTAAAAACAGAAGAAACAAAGATAATTTTTTGTAATGCCATCATCATCCATATATAAACATTATGAATATTTTGACAAATAAAACTGGAAGTATGATATATATATAGTTTTGTATTCTGTTTTTGGAGGCAGAATGACATTGTTTATATTTGCATCAGATAAGCATGTATTGAAATATAGACAATGGTTATGCAAAAATGGGAACAGAGACCAGTTAGTTGCTAAGAGTTAATTTAGACCAGAGATGATAGTGGCTTGAGGGGGCTGGTAGGAGTAAAGAGAGGTAAGATTCTGGACTTATTTGCATTTTGACAGTAAAACTTACAGAATTTTTGATGATTTGTATGTGAAGTATGAAAGAGATGAATCAAAGATGATCTTCAGCACTTGGGTGAATGAGATTGATACTTAAGCTGTCAATTATTTTAATAAGCCATGTAATATTCCATCATGTGAATGTACTTAAATGTATTTAAATGTTTTCCCGTTATTGGATATTCAGACTGTGTCCATTTTCACTGTTAAAAATTAGTATGTATATCTTACAATTAAGTCTTTGACCATGGAGTTGATTGTATTCTGAAGATAGAGCTCAAGATGCAGATTTTTGGGGTTCAAAAGATATAGCTCTTTTAAAGTGATGTGTGCGTCTTTAAAGCTGTGAATATTTTTTCAGAACCCATGTTTACATTGAGTGTATACAAGCACCTGCTTTGCCCCATCCTCATTGGCTTTGGGTGTCAGTACATATATCACAAGTAAAAGCAAATCAAAACTAGGAATCTTTGCCAGTTTGGCAAATAAGAAATGATATATTGTTTTGTTTTGCACTGAGCGTAAAGAATAACAATGAATTTCCCCACACACAGATGTTTTTTGTTCACATAGTTCTGTGTGAAGGTAATTTGCTATTTGTAGTGTGGTAGTGGTGGTGGTGGTTTAGTTGCTAAGTCATGTCCGACTCTTGTGACCCCAAGGACTGTAGCCCACAAGGCTCCTCTGTCCGTGGGATTCTCCAGGCAAGAATACTGGAGTGGGTTGCCATTTCCTTCTCCAATTTGTATAGTTTTAGGAAAGAGGAAGAACTAACATTTCTGAGCATATACTTCAGTTAGATATATTGTGAGGCACTTCATATTATTTTATTTAACAGTTACAAAATGTTCAGAGATAAGTATTAGTGTTTAAATTTTATATATGAAGAAACATATCTGCAGATAATTTGTCAATATACATCCAGAAGTTGCTTTATAGAGAAGCAGAATACATTTATTAATATTGCTTGAAAGCCTTCTCTTTGGGATGTTAATAGGTTTAAAGAGTATTACTGTTAATAAATTATCCTACTAATTGGTTACAACATAAAATTTTAATATATTTTAGAAAAATAGAAAGCTTGCTTCATACCTATTTAATGGGTAAGTTGATAAGTGCTATATGCTTGTTTGGTGTATTATAAGACTGTTTTCTACGACAGTAAAAAAATATTTGCCTTTCACAAATTCATTCTTAAGTTAGTTTTTGAACAGACATTATTACTTCTATGCTTGAAAACATGCATATTCCTGTCACCTGTCATATGTTGCCTACTTAAGGAAGATTAAGTAGTAATGAATCTTACTTTCCCTTATCAATCCTCTTAATCATACTCTGAATTAGGCTACATGGAAGATAAAATTCCCTCTCAAGCTTTACAAGCAGAAATTGTACAATTTCAAAAGTCCCATTTAAATATATAAAAAATACTATATGAACTTTTCTATTCTCACTCATATTCATGTATATACATATATACACATACTCTGTTAAATGTGTGTATATATATATATATATGTATATATATATACACATATACTATACAGTTGTGGGCTTCCCCGGTGGCTCAGTGGGTAAAGAATCTGCCTTCAGTGCATTAGATTCAGGAGACGTGGGTTTGATCCCTGGAAGGGGAAGATCCCCTGGAGGAGGGCTTGGCAACCTACTCCAGTATTCTTGCCTAGAGAATCCCATGGACAGAGGAGCCTGGCGGGCTGCAGTTCATGAGATCACAAAGAGTCAGATGTGGCTGAGCATGCACACATGCGCTATACAGTTGTACAGGTTATAAAAATTATAATACTTCAGGTATGTAATATTTCATTTATGTGTAAATTGCATATGTATTTAATTATGTATTTATATATTTTGTTATATAAAGTTATACATATTAAATATAAATGCAGTTTATCAATGTAACAATTTTATGTATGATTATATATTTCTACTTCTATATATTACTTATCTATGTAAATATGTAAACTATACATGTATGTATATCTGAATGTATTTAGTAGTGTATATTGTTAGAAACCTGTTCTAGGACACGTTTTGGGTGTGGTCTTTGTCATTTGCATGTTCAGTCTTCTACTGATTTTTTGTCCTTAAGGTCGCTTCACCCTAAGTTAAAAGGTGTGTGCTGCACCTGGGTTTTGGCAAGTACTTTGATTCACATGATCTTATGGTCTGAATTTACAAAGCCTATGCCTTAGTAAGATCTAGATTTCACAGATTTTTTTTTCTTTCTCTTTTTTTTTCTGCAATTAAGTAAAATCTTTTACTGAAATACTAGAACAGAGCAAAGTTCATGCAGGAAGCTGGCTGATTTCTATCATATAAACTCTTTAAGAAACGAATATCTGTGTTCAATTTGGTATCTTTCTAACTGTTTACTGTTTATTCCCAGACTCATCATTTCACCTTGATTGGAATGGTTCCTTTTAATTTACTCTGGGGCTTCCCAGGTGGCCCAGTGGTACAGAACCCACCTGCCAGTGCAGGAGACATGGGTTCGATCCCTGAGTCGGGAAGATCCCCTGGAAAAGAAAATGGCAACCCACTACAGTATTTCTTGGCTGGGAAATCTCATAGACAGAGGAACCTGGCGGGTTATAGTCTTTGGGGTGGCAAAGAGTCAGATATGACTTAGCAACTAAAGTAACAGTATATACAGGTATCTGTTATCCCCCCAGTGCTGCTCACCTGAAACTATCACAGTATTATTAGTTAGCTATACCCCAATACAAAATAAAAAAAATTAAAAAAAAGCCCATTGCAACAACAAATTGACTCTGTTAGCTCCTAGTGGTCAAATCATTGTTTGAATCCCATCTTGGCTCACAGTACTATTGTGAGATAGTCATTAATCCACGTGGTTTTGAGACTTGAAGCCAGTCTGCTGTTAAAATATTTCCTTTCCTCTTGGCTTCTCAGAACTGGATGGTGGAAATCTATTTACTCCTGAGGTCACACTAGTAGTAAAGAACCTGCCTGCCAATGCAGGAGGTGTAAGAGATACGAGTTCTGATCCTGAGGCAGGAAGAACCCCTGGAGGAGGAAATGGCAACCCATTCCAGTGTTCTTGCCTGGAGAATCCCATGGACAGAGAAGCCTCGCGGGCTGTAGTCCATGAGGTCACAAAGATTCAGACACAACTGAAGCGACTTAATACACAATTCATTTACTACACTTAATGGATTCCCTGGTGCCTCAGATGGTAAAGAATCTGTGTGCAATGTGGGAGACCTGGGTTCAATGCCTGGGTGGGGAAGATCCCCTGGAGAAGGAAATGGCAATCCACTCCACTGTTCTGGCCTGTAGAATCCAATGGACAGAGGAGCCTGGTGGTCTACAGTCCACCAGGTCGCAAAGAGTTGGACATGACCAAGCGACTAACATACCCACGCTGCATACTTAGAGGAAAGTTGGAAGAACTTCCTTTTTCTCTGTTTTAAATGTAATTCTCCCAAGTGTCTCTTCTCATGGCATGGGAGTAGGAAATGGAATCACCCCAGCTTTTCTTCTTCTTCCACTTATGACTGAATCTCAGATGAAAATATTTTTTCTAGTTCACAGGATTAGAAATAAAACCCATTGATTTGCCTCACGTTTGCAGAATTCATATTGCTACAGCATTCTGCCTTAAGAACTTCAATCCCATAATTGGTAACTGGAAGTACAGACAAGGAGTAGATGAGACTAGGCAGTGGTGGGTGGGTGGTGGGCGGCTATCCCAGCCTTAGTTCAAAGAGTGTTTCTTTGATGTAGGCAAGTGGGAATGTGACTCTCACACCTTTGGATTTCCATGAGGATTTAGAATCACACTCATAACTCCAATGGATTAGATGCTTTGTATGTATTTTCTGTAATCTTTGCAGTTACCTGGAAAGATAACATAGAATACATAAACACAAATTGTGAATATAAAACGAACTAAGGATCAGAGTTCTGAACACATTTTCCGAGAATCACGTATCTGTAGATCTTGGAGTCAGAATTTGAAATCAGGGTCTGCCCAACCCTAGTCTATTCCATTTCCAATATACATTTTCTTTCAGAGTTTGGGGGAATTTTATTTTCTCTGTATGAGGGATTTATTTTTTTAAAGAGAATTGGTGAAAATAGCTACAAATGGAAATTGGAATAATTCTAGAAGTGTCTTCATCTGCAGCTATTTAGCTTTCAGATACTTTCCTTCAACTTGAGTGTGTATAATTTAGACTATTTGAGATTCAGTTCAGTAGTGATGACAGGAGAGTACCAAAATGAGGTAGATGGTGAGCACCAGAGCAGTAACATTTCGGCCCTGTACAACAATACTCAATAGATGCTTCAGAATACATTTTCTTTTCCTCCTGCTTTTTGCTCTTTTCTCTTTCTGGGACATCTGTTAGTCTGTCAGAAGTCAAATATCCTGACTTGATCCTTTGTGGTTCTTATAATTTATCTTCTGTGTTCTCTTTGCATTTTAGATTCAGGCACAGCCTATACATTTCTCTTAATTTTTCTGTTTAAATATTTTATTTTGGTATCATATCTTTAATTTCTCATAATTGCTTTATTTCCATGGTTCTCTTTTTGTACCATCTTTTAAGAAAGTTTCTGTATCTTCTTAAATTGGTGTTTTTTTAAATTGTATGTTTTAATAGGCAATACACAATTTTTAAAGTTTTCTTTCTCCTGGTCTTTATATATATATATATATATATTTTTTTGTTGTTGTTGTTGTTATTTTTTTTTTTCAGTTTCTATTGCTCTTTCTTTCATATTGGAGGTGTGGATGATTGCATTTTCCCCAAATGGCCACAGTGATATTCCTGGTCCCACAAATGCTTCCTGAACCTTCTACTCTCATACCAGAAGTGAAGTCTACTTCCCTGTCTGAGGTTGTGTGGCACTTTTGGCTGTCCCTATGGGTGGAACAAGGGGCTTCCGAGGTGGAGCAGTGGTAAAGAATCTGCCCGCCAGTGCAGGAGATGCATGAGATGTGTGTTTGATCCCTGGGTCAAGAAGATCCCCTGTGTTCTTGCCTGGAAGAGTCCATGGACAGAGGAGCCTGGCAGGGTACAGTCCACAGGGTCACAGAGAGTTGGACACAACTGAGTGCCGAGGACACCGTGACGCTGCAGGACCTGCAGACCCAGGTCACAGAAGGCCGCCTGGCTTTGGCCCGTTCGTTCTCTCACTTCGCTCTCGCCTCCGTCACTCTCATCTCTCTGTGGGATCTCGCTCAGTGTTCTCTGTGGGAATCTTGCCATCTTTTTCTGAGGAGGTCCAGGTCATGTGGTATACTACGTAGGGCTGTTTTCAGCCAACAGCTCCAGCCAAGTTCTCCTTCAACAAGCCAGCAGCCACGGCCAGACATGGGAATGAGTCTTCAGATGATTTCACACCCCAGCCTTCTGCCAAGGCCCCAGTTATCAAGGAGCAGAGACTGCAGTCCTTGCGGTGCCCTGTTTTATTTCCTGATCCCAGAATGCATGAGCCTAATAAATTGTTTTACACCACTGCAGTTTGGAGTAATTTGTTATGTAGCCTTAGAAACTGGAACCTAGGCTTTTCTCAAATTTATGGTAAGACTTGTTTGGTCATTCACACTTACAGATGAAGAAAAAGAAAAGCTAATTAGGAGCTCTTTGTACAGAGACAAGACTTGATGGCTGGCTGGCTTTCCTTTACAGTGAATGGGTTGTGAGCCAGCTGTTAGGCTGGGTGACCCCAAATGCAGATATTGGTCTCTGTTCTGTGGAACTCTCACCCCTACCTAGCTGCCTTTCTCTCTCGTAGAGAACTCAAATCTTACTTGGTTTTAGTTTATTTTATGGAATAAAATTTTGTTTTCCTTGCTGGTAGATGTCTGTATCCAGAGGAGTCTGCCTGTTTAGGGGAGGGGCATATGGATGTGGTTGATTATTTTGGGTGTAGTCTTTCACCTGACTCCTGGCTTCTGCCCCTGGACTTACTCCTGCCCTGTATCGTGCCTTGTGTTTTCACATCTTGAGGCTTTTCTGTTTGTAGAGCACCACTACCCCTCTGTTCTGTACTCATCTTCCACTTAGACTCTAGGCTGAAGCTTCCTCTACTGCACTTCATTTTTTTCCAGCTGTTTTTGCTTTTCATATGTATCTTTTGAAAATTTTCTTCTATAGATAGTCAGTCTCCCTTTTTATTGTTTTTTGTTGATAACTTTTTCCTAAAACAGAGTTTTCCTAGGGAGAGGAAATGTCATTTTGAACTGGACTTTGGGCCTTCTTGAATCAGTTGCCTGACTATGTATTTCTATAGAGATATTTCATTTCATCTAAGTTTGAAAATGTGTTCATATATACCTAGGAGTATGTTATATCTTTGCTATACTCATTAAAAGTTAGCATATGTCTGATATTATCTTTCTTGCTCCCAGTTTAGTGTGTATGTTTAATCTGATTAAGCTAGTTAGGTGAGAGTGTCTAAGTTTTGTTTCTTATAGATTGAATAAACCTTTTGGGTTTAAAAATCTTGTGATACTTAAACCTCTAGTTTCACATATCCAAACTGTTGTAGCTGAACAGGCTTTTCTCCTTCTAAGCTATGCCTGACCAATTAATGTTAGAATTCTCCATACAAGGTCTGCTTTCCTCTGGGCCAGAGGGAGGGAAAAGGACTAACTTTGTTATTTCTTATTACTCAGTTAAAATCTGAGATGAGAACTTTTCTTTATTAGAAATCTTTAATGGTAGAACGTCTTAACAGAGTGAATATAGGGGCTGTAGAATTGAGAGGAATAAAGGATGAATTAATATTTTACTTTGTAAGATTAATAATATTTCTACCATAAAGAGATAGGATGAGGGATCAATTTGGGGAATGCAAGAAAGATTTTATTTCACATTTTGGTTTTATTTAATTTGATCATAATTGATCAAATAAAATGATCATAAATTTGGGGGAATATACAATTGGTAGTTATAGTAAAGTATGGTGAAAGAGGTAAGGAGTAGATGATATATATAGGAAGATTTGAAAGGAAGAGCAGACAGCTGTAGGGGAGATCTAAGTTTGGAAGGCAGTAAGAAAAAGAGGTATAGAAAAACAGGACCTAAAAAGGGGATCCTCGATCGCTAGGTTGGGAAGATCCCCTGGAGAAGGGAATGTCTGCCCACTCCAGTGTTCTTGCCTGGAGAACTCCAGTGGCAGAGGAGCCTTTTGGGGGCTATAGCCCATGGGGTTGCAAAGAGTCGGATATGACTGAGTGACTGACACTTTCAAGTAAGTGGTATGTGAATAGTTTCATTGAAAACATTTCCAGTGGTGTCAAATGCCCAGAAATAGTGTGTAGTGAGTTTGAATCAGTGTTGAAAATATCTCTGTATAGGCTTAGATTTACAAAGAATAGCTTTATTGATTTGTTTTTGATGTGCTGGGCTCTTTACTTCGTGGGCTTTTCTCTAGCTGTGGAGAGCAGGGACAGCTCTCTAGCTGCCGTGCACCGGCTTCTCATTGAGGTAGCTTCTCTTGTTGCAGAGCACAGGCCCTAGGATGCGCAGGCTTCAGGGGTTGCAACGCGTGAGCTCAGTAGTTGTGCCTCCTGGGCTTTAGAGCACAGGCTTAGTAGTTGTGGCACACGGGCTTAGGAGCTCTGCAGCAAGTAGAATCTTCCTGGATCAGGGATCGAACCTATGTCTCCTGCATTGGCAGGCGGATTCTTTACATTGAGCCACCAGGGAAGCCCTAGGCTTAGTTTATAAGTAGCAGCTCATTAAGAGAAGGTATTTTTCAAAGGAAAAATTTATTCAGTGAATAGCTGCTCCTGTTCCCAGGTGCATCTGAGTTTACTGGGAGAGAACAGGTACATGTATGCTTATGTAGAGTAGAGAGGGCCAGCACAGAGAGAGAAGGTGCTAAAGAAGCCTGAATGATAATATTTGTAAAAGCCATTTGTTGTCAGAGAATTAAGGTTTTCAGTAAAACTGTTTCTCTCTGTAAGATTATTTTACTCTTCTCTAACAATATGTCAGAAAATTAGCTTCTGTTTATTTGAAGAAAGAGTCACAAGGATTTATATATCCTTAGTTCATAAGTGAGCTTTCTCCTTCTTAATTGGCATGTGGAAGAGATTGGAAGGTGGACACTGACACATGGAGTCCTGCCTTGGCTACAACAGTGGTGGAACCAGAGACCAGATTTCGCGTGGCGAAGCATAGAAAGACTTTATCTATTGAGTGATAATTGTGTCTGGTTCTTTGCTAGACACTTCGAATATATTATCACTTTCAATCCTTATAGCAACCCATTATATAGGCAGCATAATTTCTTGTTTTGCAGATTAGGAAAATAAAACTCAGGGATGTTAGTAATTTGACCAAAGTTCCTTAGCAAGTAAATATTAAAGTAGGAATTTGTATTTAGATTTGTTGGCTTTAAATTCCTTCTATTACAATTGCTGTGTGGATGGAGAATGAAAGTAGTAGATATAGATTTTTTACTTTTGGGGAATTAATAATGATGAAAAGAAAATTTGATATATGATAACCTGAAGGAAGAGTCTGATAAAGTGAAGTGTAAAAAAATGAGGACCACGTAGGTATGTCTGAATGGAAGGCTGTGATTCTGAAAATACGTAAAGATGAGAGAGAATGAGAAGAAAAGAAGAAAGAGATGAAACATCTGAGGATGTGAGATTGGGTAAATAGGGTACCGTGAAAGTTAGTTACCAGTTTTGAGGTCTAAATTATCCAAAACTTAAATAGCTATTAAACTGTTTATCATGTGTTCTTTCTCTCACTGAGAAGACTCTGCAAAATTTGCTATACAAGAGATACATCTTACATATGTTAAAACTATGTATAAACTATGTATAAGAACTATGTTAAAATTCCATGAAGGAGCTCTGTGTCATAGTGGTAGCAAATATGAAAAGCTTATTACTGAATGAGTGAGAGTGGGGAAGTATGTGGAGATTAAGGAGAATAAACTAATCTTCTTTGGTAGAGAAGTTGGTACTCTATTGAGTTGCTGAGATTTGACAAAGTTATTGGCCCTCAAGCAGTGCACAACTGGTACACCCAGAAAATCCCTTGTTGGAATGCTATTTGGAATAGTTTTTATACTTTTATAAGTGATTAAGACATCAAGTGAATATCTGGTTTAAACTAAATATCCTTACAAGAAAGTGTTTTTGTTGTTTGTTTCTATGGTGGTGAAAAGTTCTGAGAAGTAAGACTTGAAAGATAACCAGATCTGGATGACCTGTTGAGATTTACTTTAGCTTTAACTGTTTCACATACATTATACACAGGGTGTATGTAAACAACCTCTATAGTATTATAATTCATATGTTATTCTAGTAACAGAAGAAAGTGATATTTACTTTCTTAAGTTCTGTACTATTGTTTGCTGCTTTATTAGACAGAAAGCATTTTAAAAATGAGATTTCCCCCAAATGAAACAACTCCCCAAACAACTACCAAATCTTTCCAGTCAATTCTAAAGACAATAAAGTCGATTATAATAAGAAGTGTAGACACTGGGATGGAGATATTCTGCTTTAATGTTGTTCTGTTTCTTACATGAAACCATGCACTTAGAGTCTTTGGCCATGATATCAGAAACTTTTCTCTCTGAACTACTGATTCTCTGCTTATTATTTATTGGGAGTAGAAAATGAAGCCATTGGATATTGGAAGACAATCAAGAATCAATTAGTATTGTGCATTTTTGCAGTTCTATAATGATAGATTGAAAACACTGTTTAAGAATTATGTAGACTCCTTCATGTTGATGTTTGACAGAAAACAACAAAATTCTGTAAAGCAAGTATAAATTTTAAAAATGAAAAAATAAACCTTCAAGCCCCGCAAAAATAAAGAATTATGTAGAATCTTATGTATTTAGAAATTGAACACAGAGACCCTGTTGAATTTATTTAAAGTTGAGTGATTCAGCATATTATAAATGAATTCCTTTGAGCCATTTACCAATTTTGGCTCTCTCCCTCAACTTTTCTTAAGGCCATCTCTTAATTTTTATGATCACAGAACTCTATTTGGTAAGTACTTTAAAATATATTAGCAGCTTCAAGGATCAAATGAAAATGAAACTAGAAGTTAGGTCATGTAAAAGAAAGGCACCTCACTAGGAGTATTTTTAGTGTCTAAGAAGTAAAACCACACTTGACATTTTCTTAATCTTCTATTTCTATTAACTTACGAAACCTGGAACTGGAGGCTTAATGGTATTATTTCTACATTGTAATTATACTAATAAACATCTTTGTCCATGACCTTGGAATTTACAGTGCAGTAGGAAAGATTTATTGACTTATGCTTTGGAAGAAGAATGGGATTATTGCATAAGTAGATTGCATGCTAAGCACATGTACTCGCATACCATTTATTCCAGTTAGTTTGAGCTGTTAACTTTTCTTTAGACTTTCTTTCAAAAATAGAGAGGGTTCTTGTTAAATCCAGATTTCTAAGAGATCTTTGTTACATTATTGAGTCGACTACAAAGTAGCTACTTTACCTTGAAATGCACAAGAAGAATCAATAGGCCTACAAAACTGCCTTTTAAGAAAATGTTTGAAATCATATTTTTCCTGGTAGCCGAAATATCAGTGTGTATGATTTTTCTTGGTTTCTGTCTTTCTCTGGTTTTGTTGCAATATTAAAGTCCCTTCAAGTTAGAGGCTGTTTGACTATTTTGGTTTTGATTTCTCTTTTGTCCCCTGCCCTGGCCTCCTCTTTGTTTGTCTTACTTTCTGTGAAGAAGCACTGCTTACAAGGAATTTTCCTTCGGGTGCCTTTACTTTTTATCTTAATTTAATATCCCTATGATCTCCATTTTCTTTTTACTATAGTTGAAGTCTAAAAACATTTTATTTTTTAAGCGTTTAGTTGTGCAACACCATAGAAAGGCCACAAAAGTCTACAGTGGGCGTTTTCATGTTGAAACCTCTTCTCAAGTGATACACAAGTCAAATCTCCTTCTCCTCTAATTAGACCTTGTTCACTTGTGACTGGCATTTGATCTCTTGGCACTCTATCCTTAAATGAAGTTAAATTTTAGTCTGAAATATACATTTCAGTCTGAAAGCCAGCATTTTCAAGTATATGTAAACTATTTGGAATTTTGTAAATGATATTCATTTATATTATGCCACATAAAATACATAATGACTGAAGTTGATTTTTGCCATGTTAAATGAGAGCCTTTAGTTTCTTTAAATAATTTCTTCTATGGTTAATTGAATTGATACTAGGTTCAAGATACTTTATGTATTATCAAGTGCACTTTTATAAACTTATAACTTGTATTTGCTCAGTGGTTTATTTTATTGTTAACTATGGAGGGGGTTCTCTGTAATTTTATAAACATCCTTTGTGGACTGTAGTTTCAGGAACTGTTTAAATTTTATTAGCATTTGTTGCTGAATTAGAGATTAGTTTCTCAGAACTCTGCTAAGTAATGTGCAGATAATATTTCACCTGTTATTAAAATAATTTTTGAGATAAATATTATTATCCATAATTAACAGATGAGGAAACCAAGGCACAGAGAATTTAACCAATTCCAGGTTACCAAGCTAGTGAATTGGTGGTACAAGGATTGAGCCCAGAGATGTTGATTGATAATGATGTTAATAATAGTAAGACTTTTCTCCCTACGACTGAGTTAATTGTAGTGAATGGATGAACCTAGAGCCTCTTAAACAGAGTGAAGTAAATCAGAAAGAGAAAAACAAGTATCATATATTAACACATATATGTGGAATTCAGAAAAATGGTACTGATAAGCCTAGTAGATAACAGACTTGTGGACACAAGGGGGGAAGGTGAGGGTGGGATGAATTGAGAAGGTAACGTTGATTATATATATATATAGTATCACGTGTAAAGTAGTGAGAAGTTGCTGTATGACACAGGGAGCCTAGCCCCGCATTCTGCGATGACCTAGGATGGGGGGATGTGAGGGTAGGGGGCAGGCTTACCAGGGAGAAGATAATATACATAATTATGACTGATTCCCTTTGTTGTAGAGCAGAAACCAACAGAACATTGCAAAGCAGTTTTCTACCAATTAAAAATAAAAAAAGACTTTTCTCGATAAATATTGTTTGCTTTGAGTACACTATAACAATGACACCAACCATATACTAATTATAAGTATTCTGCGGTTTACTATGAAAATGCTTTTATTTGTTATTTTAGGAGGCCAGTTTTTAAATTAGTAAAGAGTACAGTATAATTTAAAGAGCTAATCAAAATTTATTTACTGTCTGAAAGTGTTAATTTTAGTTTTCATTAATCTGAGACTTAGTCATGGCTTTGTTTCCGAAATATTTAACTGTGTTCAATTATAGCAACCAACTTTAGAATATTACATTTATATTAGAGTGAGCATAAATTAAAATGTCTCAGACTTGGAGAAAATTACCTAATTATATCTTTATATTTGTAACATGATTAGGTGACAGTGTTTAACTCATTTTAGAGGTGATTTTACCTCTATATGTTCTAAATCATGCCTTTCTGTTTGTAGGAAACAGTATGCTCAAGTTTTATTTGGAAGTTTAGTAATATTTTACTGTTACATGACTAATTCAACATGCTATTTCAGAAAATACCAGGGCTTACTAATTTTAAAATTAGAATTTAATTTTAATATTTTCACAGTTAAACCTAGTGAATGACTTTTTAGTGCTTCTGTCTTAGGGAATGTGTATAAGTGTTATTTTCTATGTTTTAATTCCAGAAGAATATATAAGGTAGTATTAACTTCTATGAAATTAAGATGCCTGAAACTATAAAGAGTAAAGCATATTTTTCAGTTTTGTCTTCTGATAATGAAAGCCATCCCAAATTCCAAAATGTTGTTAAGGAAGTGTATGTACTTTACCATGATTATTGTTAAAGAGTACCAACTAGGTAAAATCACTGTGATTGATGAAACAGTAACTCCTTTATAGTGGTTTTATCTTATTTCAGGAGTGAGGCAGAGTATCAAAGTGGACCTGAATCATCAAGTGTACTTATGTGGTAGAAATAGAAATCGTTTGTTTTTCTGATCTAAGTCTTGTGGCATAGAACAGACATAGAGTCCTTGTGCAATTTAGAAAATCGTTTGTCAGTAGAGAATGTGTATTTAAGACTTCTATGCTATGTCATGGCTAAAAGCCTTAAAAAGAGGCAACTTGAATTATAAAGGGGATTTGACAAAATCTCTTGAATCAGATGGAACAATTATGATGTGACTGTTAGCTTAAAAAATACTAAGGCTATTAGTGCTTATTTTCTGGAAGGGAAACAAATCATTGAAACCTTCTTTCTTAAGGGGCTGTATAAATGATAATGATTAAATTTAACTGTATATTACATATATCCATATATATATATAGATATTTTGACCATTCTATAAAGGGTTATGTAAGCTATATAACTGAGTAATTTCCTACCCTTTGTTGAGTAGAGCACATTAAAAAATCAATTTGAATTACTATTGTTATGATATCCTGTATATAAATTTAAACTAAGATTTCATGTTGAAAGCTGATCTTAAGAGAATTGTGTCAGTTGTGTTTTTTTGTTTAGTTTGTTTATGTATATATTGTTGAAAATAATGGAAAATATTAATAAAAGAAAAAGAAAAGAGTAATTCTATTACCATTTTGATGTATACCTTTCAAAACTTTAATGAATATATTTACATCATGTTAATATGTCTATCATATATGTATCTTAAAACTTTAGTATCACATGTTTTATAGTATTATAGTACCACATTTTAAAATTTAGAAATATATCATGGTCATTTTAAAATGTCAATAAATATAACTTATTTTTCAGACAGGAAAGAAAGAGAACAGAGAATTGCTTAGATATATTTTCTTATTAGAGTTTTTTTTTTTTTAATTTTAAAATCTTTGATTCTTACATGCGTTCCCAAACATGAACCCCCCTCCCACCTCCCTCCCCATAACATCTCTCTGGGTCATCCCCATGCACCAGCTCCAAGCATGCTGTATCCTGCATCAGACATAGACTGGCGATTCAATTCTTACATGATAGTATAATTGTTAGAATGTCATTCTCCCAAATCATCCCACCCTCTCCCTCCCTCTGAGTCCAAAAGTCCATTATACACATCTGTGTCTCTTTCCCTGTCTTGCATACAGGGCCGTCATTGCCATCTTCCTAAATTCCATATATATGTGTTAGTATACTGTATTGGTGTTTTTCTTTTTGACTTACTTCACTCTGTATAATCGGCTCCAGTTTCATCCATCTCATCAGAACTGATTCAAATGAATTCTTTTTAACGGCTGAGTAATACTCCATTGTGTATATGTACCACAGCTTTCTTATCCATTCATCTGCTGATGGACATCTAGGTTGTTTCCATGTCCTAGCTATTATAAACAGTGCTGCGATGAACATTGGGGTACATGTGTCTCTTTCAATTCTGGTTTCCTCAGTGTGTATGCCCAGAAGTGGGATTGCTGGGTCATAAGGTAGTTCTATTTGCAATTTTTTAAGGAATCTCCACACTGTTCTCCATAGCGGCTGTACTAGTTTGCATTCCCACCAACAGTGTAGGAGGGTTCCCTTTTCTCCACACCCTCTCCAGCATTTATTGCTTGCAGATTTTTGGATCGCAGCCATTCTGACTGGTGTGAAGTGGTACCTCATTGTGGTTTTGATTTGCATTTCTCTAATAATGAGTGATGTTGAGCATCTTTTCATGTGTTTGTTAGCCATCCATATGTCTTCTTTGGAGAAATGTCTATTTAGTTCTTTGGCCCATTTTTCGATTGGGTCGTTTATTTTTCTGGAATTGAGCTGCAGAAGTTGTTTGTATATTTTTGAGATTAGTTGTTTGTCGGTTGCTTCATTTGCTATTATTTTCTCCCATTCAGAAGGCTGTCTTTTCACCTTGCTTATATTTTCCTTTGTTGTGCAGAAGCTTTTAATTTTAATTAGATCCCATTTGTTTATTTTTGCTTTTATTTCCAGAATTCTGGGAGGTGGATCATAGAGGATCCTGCTGTAATTTATGTCTGAGAGTGTTTTGCCTATGTTCTCCTCTAGGAGTTTTATAGTTTCTGGTCTTACATTTAGATCTTTAATCCATTTTGAGTTTATTTTTGTGTGCGGTGTTAGAAAGTGATCTAGTTTCATTCTTTTACAAGTGGTTGACCAGTTTTCCCAGCACCACTTGTTAAAGAGATTGTCTTTACTCCATTGTATATTCTTGCCTCCTTTGTCAAAGATAAGGTGTCCATATGTGTGTGGATTTATCTCTGGGCTTTCTATTTTGTTCCATTGATCTATATGTCTGTCTTTGTGCCAGTACCATACTGTCTTGATGACTGTGGCTTTGTAGTAGAGCCTGAAGTCAGGCAAGTTGATTCCTCCAGTTCCATTCTTCTTTCTCAAGATTGCTTTGGCTATTCGAGGTTTTTTGTATTTCCATACAAATCTTGAAATTATTTGTTCTAGTTCTGTGAAAAATGTTGCTGGTAGCTTGATAGGGATTGCATTGAATTTGTAAATTGCTTTGGGTAGTATACTCATTTTCACTATATTGATTCTTCCGATCCATGAACATGGTATATTTCTCCATCTATTAGTGTCCTCTTTGATTTCTTTCATCAGTGTTTTATAGTTTTCTATATATAGGTCTTTAGTTTCTTTAGGTAGATATATTCCTAAGTATTTTATTCTTTTCGTTGCAATGGTGAATGGAATTGTTTCCCTAATTTCTTTTTCTACTTTCTCATTATTCGTGTATAGGAATGCAAGGGATTTCTGTGTGTTGATTTTATATCCTGCAACTTTACTATATTCATTGATTAGCTCTAGTAATTTTCTGGTGGAGTCTTTAGGGTTTTCCATGTAGAGGATCATGTCATCTGCAAACAGTGAGAGGTTTACTTCTTCTTTTCCAATTTGGATTCCTTTTATTTCTTTTTCTGCTCTAATTGCTGTGGCCAAAACTTCCAGAACTATGCTGAATAGTAGCGGTGAAAGTGGACACCCTTGTCTTGTACCTGACTTTAGCGGAAATGCTTTCAATTTTTCACCATTGAGGATAATGTTTGCTGTGGGTTTGTCATAGATAGCTTTTATTATGTTGAGGTATGTTCCTTCTATTCCTCCTTTCTGGAGAGTTTTTATCATAAATGGATGTTGAATTTTGTCAAAGGCCTTCTCTGCATCTATTGAGATAATCATATGGTTTTTATTTTTCAATTTGTTAATGTGGTGAATTACATTGATTGATTTGCGGATATTGAAGAATCCTTGCATCCCTGGGATAAAGCCCACTTGGTCATGGTGTATGATCTTTTTAATGTGTTGTTGGATTCTGATTGCTAGAATTTTGTTGAGGATTTTTGCATCTATGTTCATCCGTGATATTGGCCTGTAGTTTTCTTTTTTTGTGACATCTTTGTCAGGTTTTGGTATTAGGGTGATGGTGGCCTCATAGAATGAGTTTGGAAGTTTACCTTCCTCTGCAATTTTCTGGAAGAGTTTGAGGAGGATAGGTGTTAGCTCTTCTCGAAATTTTTGGTAGAATTCATCTGTGAAGCCGTCTGGACCTGGGCTTTTGTTTGCTGGAAGATGTCTGATTACAGTTTCAATTTCCGTGCTTGTGATGGGTCTGTTAAGATTTTCTATTTGTTCCTGGTTCAGTTTTGGAAATTTGTACTTTTCTAAGAATTTGTCCATTTCTTCCACGTTGTCCATTTTATTGGCATACAATTGCTGATAGTAGTCTCTTGTGATCCTTTGTATTTCTGTGTTGTCTGTTGTGATCTCTCCATTTTCATTTCTAATTTTATTGATTTGATTTTTCTCTCTTTGCTTCTTGATGAGTCTGGCTAATGGTTTGTCAATTTTATTTATCCTTTCAAAGAACCAGCTTTTGGCTTTGTTGATTTTTGCTATGGTCTCTTTTGTTTCTTTTGCATTTATTTCTGCCCTAATTTTTAAGATTTCTTTCCTTCTACTAACTCTGGGGTTCTCCAACTCTTCCTTTTCTAGTTGCTTTAGTTGTAGAGTTAGGTTATTTATTTGACTTTTTTCTTGAGGTATGCCTGTATTGCTATGAACTTTCCTCTTAGCACTGCTTTTATAGTGTCCCACAGGTTTTGGGTTGTTGTGTTTTCATTTTCATTAGTTTCTATGCATATTTTGATTTCTTTTTTGATTTCTTCTGTGATTTGTTGGTTATTCAGAAGTGTATTGTTCAACCTCCATATGTTGGAATTTTTAATAGTTTTTCTCCTGTAATTGAGATCTAATCTTAATGCATTATGGTCAGAAAAGATGCTTGGAATGATTTCGATTTTTTTGAATTTATCAAGTTTAGATTTATGGCCCAGGATGTGATCTATCCTGGAGAAGGTTCCATGAGCACTTGAAAAAAAGGTGAAATTCATTGTTTTGGGGTGAAATGTCCTATAGATATCAATTAGGTCTAACTGATCTAATGTATCATTTAAAGTTTGCGTTTCTTTGTTAATTTTCTGTTTAGTTGATCTGTCCATAGGTGTGAGTGGGGTATTAATGTCTCCCACTGTTATTGTGTTATTGTTGATTTCCCCTTTCATACTTGTTAGCATTTCTCTTACATATTACGGTGCTCCTATATTGGGTGCATATATATTTATAATTGTTGTATCTTCTTCTTGGATTGTTCCTTTGATCATTATGTCGTGGCCTTCTTTGTCTCTTTTCACAGCCTTTGTTTTAAAGTCTATTTTATCGGATATGAGTACTGCCACTCCTGCTGTCTTTTGGTCTCTGTTTGCGTGGTATATCTTTTTCCAGCCCTTCACTTTCAGTCTGTATGTGTCCCTTGTTTTGAGGTGGGTCTCTTGTAAGCAGGATATAGAGGGGTCTTGTTTTTGTATCCATTCGGCCAGTCTTTGTCTTTTGGTTGGGGCGTTCAACCCATTTACGTTTAAGGTGATTATTGATAAGTATGATCCCGTTACCATTTACTTTATTGTTTTGGGTTCGTGTTTATACACCCTTTTTGTGTTTCCTGTCTAGAGGATATCCTTTAGAATTTGTTGGAGAGCTGGTTTGGTGGTGCTGAATTCTCTCAGCTTTTGCTTGTCTGTAAAGCTTTTGATTTCTCCTTCATATTTGAATGAGATCCTTGCTGGATACAGTAATCTGGGCTGTAGGTTATTGTCTTTCATCACTTTAAGTATGTCTTTCCATTCCCTCCTGGCCTGAAGAGTTTCTATTGAAAGATCAGCTGTTATCCTTATGGGAATCCCCTTGTGTGTTATTTGTTGTTTTTCCCTTGCTGCTTTTAATATTTGTTCTTAGTGTTTGATCTTTGTTAATTTGATTAATATGTGTCTTGGGGTGTTTCGCCTTGGGTTTATCCTATTTGGAACTCTCTGTGTTTCTTGGACTTGGGTGATTATTTCCTTCCCCATTTTAGGGAAGTTTTCAACTATTATCTCCTCAAGGATTTTCTCATGATCTTTCTTTCTGTCTTCTTCTTCTGGGACTCCTATAATTCGAATGTTGGAGCGTTTCATATTGTCCTGGAGGTCTCTGAGATTGTCCTCGTTTCTTTTAATTCGTTTTTCTTGTTTCCTCTCTGATTCATTTATTTCTACCATTCTATCTTCTATTTCACTAATCCTATCTTCTGCCTCCGTTATTCTACTATTTGTTGCCTCCAGAGTGTTTCTGATCTCATTTATTGCGTTATTCATTATATTTTGACTCTTTTTTATTTCTTCTAGGTCCTTGTTAAACCTTTCTTGCATCTTCTCAATCCTTGTCTCTAGGCTATTTATCTGTGTTTCCATTTTGATTTCAAGATTTTGGATCATTTTCACTATCAATATTCGGAATTCCTTCTCCGGTAGATTCCCTACTTCTTCCTCTTTTGTTTGGTTTGGTGGGCAACTCTCCTGTTCCTTTACCTGCTGAGTATTCCTCTGTCTCTTCATCTTGGTTATATTGCTGCGTTTGGGGTGGCCTTTTTATATTCTGGCAATTTGTGGAGTTCTCTTTATTATGGAGCTTCCTCACTTTGGGTGGGGTTCTATCAGTGGCTTGTCAAGGTTTCCTGGTTAGGGAGGCTTGTGTTGGAGTTTTGGTGGGTGGAGCTGGGTTTCTTCTCTCTGGAGTGCAGTGGAGTGACCCGTAATGGGTTATGAGACATCAAAGGTTTTGGGATAATTTTGAGCTGCCTGTATATTGAAGCTCAGGGGAGTGTTCCTGTGTTGCTGGAGAATTTGCGTGGTATGTCTTGTTTTGGAACTTGTTGGCCCTTGGGTGGAGCTTGGTTTCGGTGTAGGTATGAAGGCATTTGATGAGCTCCTATTGCTTAATGTTCCCTGAATTCAAGAGTTCTCTAATGTTTTCAGGCTTTGGATTTAAGCTTCCTGCTTCTGGTTTTCAATTTTATTTTTACAGTAGCCTCTAGACTTCTCCATCTATACAGCACCGATGATAAAATATCTAGGTTAAAGATGAAAAGTTTCTCCACATTGAGGGACACTCAGAGAGGTTCACTGAGTTACGAGGAGAAGAGAAGATGGAGGGGGTAGTTAGAGGTGACTGGAATGAGATGCGGTGAGATCAAGAGAGGAGAGAGCAAGCTAGCCAGTAGTCACTTCCTTATGTGCGCTAGAGGTATTTACAGAGTTATACGGGGAAGAGGAGAGGGAGGAAGTAGACAGAGGTGATCAGGAGGATAAGAGAGAGGAATGAGTAGGAGAGAGACAAATCCTGCCAGTAACCAGTTCCTTAGGTGTTCTCTACCGTCTGGCACACACAGAGATTCACAGAGTTGGATAGAGAAGAGATGGGGGAGAAGAGAGACAGAGGCCACCTGGTGAAGAAAAAGGAGAGTCCAGAGGAGGAGAGAGTGGTCAAGCCAGTAATCTCGCTCTCAGGTAAACTTGGGTAGTGAAGTTTGGGTTTTTAAATGTACAAAATTGACAACAAAAACCTAAGAGCAAAGATTAAAAATCTAGAGTAGAGGTTGGATTATCAAAGATACAATATTAAAGAAAAGCAGAAGGAGAAAGGAAGAAAGAAAAAAAATTATTAAAAAACAAACAAACAAAAGAAAAAAAACACACCAACAACCATCCAAAGAGTATATATGATGTTTGCCTTAAAAAAAAAATAATAGTAATAATAGGTTATAGAAATAAAAATTAGAGGAGAAATAGAAGACTTAACAATTAAAAAAAAGCTAGAAAAAAAAAGAAAAAAAAAACAAAAAAGCAAAAAGCAAAAAAAAAAAAAAATGATTTTAAAAATATATCTAGCCCTTCTCTGATGTTATGGGCCGTGTGGGCTCACTTCCAAGGTGGTTCCCTCCGTTTAACTTCTTCTGTTTGCTGGTTTTTTAGGCTCACTAGTTCAGTCACGCTGTGGGGAGGGGGGATGCTGCAAACAAACAGCACTGTCGTGTGCACACCGCATCTCAGCCCCACTTGACCTGTCCTTTCTCGCGGCGCACAAACCGCTCCGGCTCTACGATGCTCAGCCGGGAACCGTCTGGGGCCGGCCCTAGGTTGCGTGCACTTCCCCGGTCCAAGCCGCTCAGGTTCAGCGCTCAGGCAGCCCTCAGAGGCACAAATTCGGCTGGGACTGCGCTTTGTGCCCTTCCCAGGTCCGAGTAGCTCAGGAGTTTGGCGAGCGCGATCGCCGCGGCTTGTCACCTTTTCTGCCGCTGCTGCTCAGCTTTCTGGGTGGACCGCTGGCGCACCCCGTGAGGCAGATTGTGACTGTCCAGCACCCCCATAAGTCTTAGCAAAGGAGCCTGCTTGCAGTTAGGTACGTAAAGTCTCTCCGGGTCTGCAATTGCCCCTTTCCAGTCCTTAAGACTCTGGCTGCCTGTCCCCGGCAGGGGATGGTCTGCAGCCGGCTTTTTCCGTTCCGTCCTTTGTTCTGTGCTTGGTCCTGGCGGTGTCTTATGTTCGAGTTTTTCGCGTGGTAGCTATCCCACAGTCTGGTTTGCTAGCCCAAGTTAGATCGTTCTGGTTGCGCGTGGGGCGTTCCTGCCCGATTCTTACAAAGCTCTGCAGCCCGCGCCTCCCGCGCGTCCCTGCCCTGCCCCCACTTCCCAATGGCGGATGCAGGCGTCTGTGCTGCTTTTCCGCTGGGGGAGTTACTGTTGGGCTTGTAATCTGTTGGTTTTAATTATTTATCTATTTTTCCTTCCTGTTATGTTGCCCTCTGTGTTTCCAAGGCTCGCCACAGACTCGGCAGGGAGAGTGTTTCCTGGTGTTTGGAAACCTCTCTTCTTAAAATTCCCTTCCCAGGACGGGCTTCCCTTCCCGGGACGGAGCTCCCTCCCCACCTCCTTTGTCTCCTTTTTCGTCTTTTATATTTTTCCCTACCTGTTTTTGAAGACAATGGTCTGCTTTTCTGGTTGCCTGATGTCCTCTGCCAGCCTACAGAAGTTGTTTTGTGGAGTTTGCTCGGTGTTGAAATGTTCTTTTGAGGAATTTGTGAGGGAGAAAGTGATCTTCCTGTCCTATTCCTCCGCCATCTTTCCCTCCTTCCTCTAGAGTTTTTAGAATGAAAGTATCAATTAAAATATGCATATATAAGTTAGGAAAGGCTTTGGAAGAAAACTATTTTAATGAATTATAACTGTATGGATAAATTTATTTTGATTTATAGTACATAGACTAAATATTTTTCTGTAAGATAGTGGTATACATTTATCATACCTTTATACTGCCAAAAATATCAAATGACTTGCTCTGGTTTTAATATGTAGTTACAATTAGTTTCTTCTGATGATCTAATCAGACTTGAAACTGATTTTCTAAAGTATCCACAGATGATTTCATAGCTGTCTAATTCCTAGAGTAAATTGCCACATGTGGGAATAAAACTGTATCAGTCAGCATATCGTGTGTAATGTTGCAGTAACAAATGACTCCGCAGTTTCAGTGGCCTTATGATAGGCAGCTTCTCACATGTGCACACTCGTCACGGATTAGCTGTGCTTCTGCGTCGTGGGTTCCTCACTTTATGAGTGAGGCTGACAGAACAGCCTCTACCTCGGACACTGTTGGTCTCATGAAGCAACACCGTTTTAAATTCTGCCCACATTTCATTAGCCAGAGAAAGAAACTTGGGCACTCTTGATTCTGAGAGGACAAGGAATATATAATCTTGCCAGAAGAGGCTCCATCAATTTCATGATCAAGCCAGATCTCAGTGAGACAGGAGAGTATGCTTCCCCCTCAGGAAGGTGGAACAAATACAATCAGCTACAATAACTATTTGTTCAAACTTTATAAAACACAGAGAAGATAAAGAATCTGTTTTCTTGTTAGCCATATTGATCAAATTTTGTATAACTTTACAGTTTAATGTCTGTAACTGGTTTACTCTAGTTTGTTAAGACAGTTGAAAACAGGGAGCCATATGTCTCTTTGGCACTTTTTTTTTTGTTGCTTAGAGTTTTTATTTGTATAGAAAGATTGTTCAGTGTATTATTCTGTTTTTCTTTAAATAAACTTGAATGTTCTAGACTATTAAGTGTTGGTCACTCAGCCATGTCTGACTCTGCAACCCCATGGACTGCCGCGCTCCTCTGTCTGTGAAATTCTCCAGGCAAGAATACTGGAGTGGGTAGCCAGCCATTTCCTTCTCCAGAGGATCTTCCATGTTTTATGAAACATTTTCTAGGCTCCAGAATCCTTATGCCTGCCTTTTCAAGGAGTTACCACTAGATGGTGATCTCGCTCATTTAGAAAGATAGAATAGCTGTGTGTTTTTCTTTTCTTCAAGTGAATGGGTTGGTTACAGAGGGACCAGAATTGTAAACCATACTAATGTTATGGGAAAACCTTTATAATCAAAATGGTACTATTCATTGAGTATGTATATATACATGTGTGTACACACGTGCATATCTTCACACAGGAAAAATTCCATTTGAAGCAAAGCTCAAGCAAAACAGTGCTTTGCTGTATTACTTCCTCAAATGATTTGATTATGTATATAAAAATATATATATACACATATACATATATATTAAATAAATGTTTTATATATACATATAAATATTTCCAAACATTACTTCCAAAACACAGACACAAGTTTTCCTAAGTACAGTTTCTCAAGAAATTGTACTGAGGCTTGGGTCCATCTATCTGACTGCTTTTTCCTGGTACTTTGTTTGAATTTACTAACTGTTGCTGAAGCTGTGGTTGTTTTTAGAGGTGAACTTTCATCTTTCTTTTAGCAGCCTGTGTGTTATTCAGTCTCAGTCTCTTTTTCTATAGTTAATAGAGTGAAGTGGGATTAAAATTTTTCTATTTCATGGAGATATGTTAAAAACTAACTTTTGTAGTTCATTAATCACAGAAGGGGAGAGCTGGTACCCACTCTTTTAGTTATTTAGAAACCTTAATGGTTATTGCCAGTGGTAACTTTGTTCTAACCTTTTTTTGCCAAAGTAACTCAACATATATAACCAATGTGTTATTGGTAAAAGTCTAAAAAAGTGTTTGAAATTATAGACTAAATGGTGTAGTTCTCCTTGAAAAATTGCCAAGTTCAGTAGAAGATCCTTTTCATCATACATTTTTATGACACAAAGCTTATGGTTCTCTGTTATATGATTCAAAAAACATATAGGATTTCATGTGGTTATTAGTGGAAATATAAAATATTTGGCTAGGATGCTTCATTTATATCAAGTAAATAATATGTGCTCTGCTTGAGTAGTGTGAAAGTGAATTTCAGATAATGCTAAGGAAAATGATCTGTCACAAACCAGTTCTTTCTAAAATCCCTTTTTATCTAGCGTATCAGTGAATCTTGATTCTCAAAGGTGGAATCTTATTAAAACTTTATTAGAGTCCAACTGAAGATGTAAATGAATGGTTGCAGTATGGCCTGAATGATCTCTTGTATTCATTCTAATTTGGCAGTTACAGTTTTTGTGTATGATCCCCGAGACGGAGATCAGAGAACGCTGCTGCGTGGCTGGGAATTGTACAAAAGCTCATAGTGAACAGTAAAGCAAATGCTGGTTGAAAGAAGTTTGTGGTTTGGGAGTTCGCTAATTCAAGTGTTCCCCACAAGATGTACTGATGCAACTCTGTGGAATACTTACAAAAATCGTTTGCAAGGAAAAGTCTAGTTTTCTGACCGTGTCTGGCCTATATGTACCTTTCTCATCTTTTCTCCTGTCATTCTCAGTAGCTCCTTATCTTCAGACTAAAGTTACCTCTAGGATTTCTCAGAGCATGCCATAGTATTCTGCCGAGAATGTGCTTCACGACACTGGTCACCTAGCTTTAATACAAGGTACTTTTAAAACTACATCTTTTTAGATAGGAAGTTCTTGCCAAGAGGAGTGTATTTTCTCTGTTTATTAATTTACATATCGTGCTGCTGGTTTTGAACTCTGGCTCTGTGTAATCTAGGCACCTTACTTCAACTCTGTGCCTCAGTTTCCTCATTTGTAAAATAGGAATAATAATAAAATTTACTTCATAAAGTTGTTATGAGGGCTGATTGTGTTAATGTCTGGCATAAGTAACAATTCAGAAACTGTTAGCTACTATTATTGCTATTACTACTAGTATTTACAGCCTTGACATGGATAGATGTATAATAAATGTATCTTGAATGATGAAGTAAATACCGGAGAGTCACATCCTATGTTTTGGTTAGGTTTTAGGATCAGCCTACAAAGCAAAAATCTTACATGGCCAGAAGCATCTTTAAGAATTCCTCAGGGAAATCTAATGGAATATTCGAAGTTAATAGTGGAAAAATAATTAAGCTGTTTCATTTTTAAATTCCTTTCAGAATATTCAATTCAATAAACTGTTCTTATTTGTTTTTATTTCTTTAAAAAGTCTTTTCTGGAGGGGCCAAACTAGAGATGCCATATTCTAGACAAACTCCAAACAGCTGGGTGTCTTCCTTGTTGGACTATGTTACCATTTCTTCAGTTAGACACCAGATGAAGAGGTTGTTTTATGTTCGAGGGCCAAATTTGATGAAGGTACATTTTTTTATACAGGGGAACCCCTCTCACTTTTACCTCCTAGTTAGAGTGTTTGCAGTAATAGAGATATTTGAGCAGTGAGGGCAACCAGGTGAAACAGCAGGTTTTACTATAGTTGCCATTGGCTTTATTCACATGAATGAATATAATACAAGTCTATGAAGTAAATTTTCCTATTATTCCTGTTTTGCAAATGGGGAAACTGAGGCACAGAGTTGAAGTAAGGCGCCTGCATTACACCGAGTCAGAGTTCAAAACCAGCAGTATGAAATGTAAATTAATAGATAGAGAAAATATCTTCTTATTACAGGTTTGCTGTGAATAAATGTTTGTGACCTGGCACAGCATCAGAACTGTGGTAGTGAATTGCTGCTCTCCATCTCTCAGTTCTGTTCCTTTCCCCCATCTTCTCTCCCCTCTCCCTTTCAGAGTAATATAATGGGATGGTTTTAAGTCAAATACAACTCTACTTTCATATCTTAGATTAGCAAAGTTCAGTCTTAATTACTACTTCTTCTGTTACTGTAGTAGGATAATGTAGTCTGTATGGTAACAGTGCGTTAAGGGTGGTATTTAGATTAAATTAGATGCATAGATGACTTTTTACAGAGGAATTAAAATCTCCTTAACAGGAGATTTAGATACAAGTACTGAGATTATAGAGCTTGGTGTACTGTTGTGAGAGTAGAGTTCCTTTAATAACTATTTTAAAAGTTGAGCTATGTGCTAGTTAACCAAACTTCAAAATCTGCAGGGAAAGTTCGTCGCTGATGCCAACTTGTCAAGGAAAGCGACAGAGGTAGTCCTTTTCTTTTTAAAAGGTGAAAATAAAAAAGCAACAGCCCAGTGTGGTTTTGAATTATATAAAATTCTGTGCTGCATTGACATGCTGCATAATTTATCCTTACTTTGCAAATATTTATTTCTTACTTCATTAGTACATAAGTGATGACAGTGATCTCACTTTCTCAGAGGGGACCTTGAATTGTGCATACTTGGATTTTTGATGTTGAAGCAGTGCCACTGTAGAACACTAATGCCCTTTTTGGAATTTGCTTCAATGTAAATAGAAAGCAGCCATTTAAATAGATTGAAATGCCTTACTGACCTTACCAAGAAATACTAGTTTTCTCCTTCCATGGGGAATTCCCAGTTAGTGGATTTTTATGCAAAATCTGGAGAGATGGTTACTAATATTGTGGTGCAGGATAAAAAATAGGATTTTAGACACATAGATGCAGAGAACACAGCACTAGTTATGACAGGGGAAGGGAAGTGGGAGAGGATGAGATGGGTAAAGGGAGTCAACTGCATGGTAAAGGATGGAAACAAAACTTTGGGTCGTGAGCATGCTGTAGTGTATATGGACATCTTCATAAAATATTGTGTACATGGAACATACGAGTTATAAAGCAGTGTTACCTCAACTGAAAAAAAGAGTAAGGGTTTAGATTTAGAAGACTTGGGCTCACATTTTGGTGTAAATCCAGCTAGTAGTTACATGATCTTGGGAACATTGCTTAACTTTTCTGATTCTTACTTTCCTTGTATGTAAAATAGAAGGGATAAAGCGATCTATCTCACTGGACTATGAAGAATCAATTGAGTTAATATAACTATAAAATGCTTGTGTGATAATGATAATATGTTTCAGTTGTCACTCTAGCTGTTTTTTCCCTTAGGATTTGGGTGAACTAAGTTAAAATAGCAGACATTTATTGCACACTTGTAATATGATAGGCATGGGGAAGGAAATGGCAACCCACTCCAGTACTCTTGCCTAGAAAATTCCATGGATGGAGGAGCCTGGTGAGCTACAGTCCGTGGGGTCACAAAGAGTCGGACACGACTTCACGACAACAACGAATATGATAGGCATGGTTCAAGAACAGACCTAGTGCCTTCGTACAAAGGTGGAATGCTCAGATCAGGAAATGTAGGAAAGGTTTGTAGTTCAGAATTTCCCCCTGTGAATATATCTCTAAAATGAAGATAGAAATCAGTGGTGAAATTTCATACAAAAAATTCACCCAGTGAATAAATTTTCTTAAGAAAAAAACTCAGACTTTGTTTTATCTACATTTAAATGTAAAAGAACCTAAGTTTATTTTTCTAATTTAAACTTGATCTTCACATTCTCTTACTCAGCTGATATTGGATTTACTTTTATTAATATTATTTAATATAAAACATATTCAGCAAATCAAGATAGTAATTTAAATTTTATAGTACAATAAAAGTATTAATATGAAGATATTTTAATTATTGTATAGGATTTATCTGTCCTATTCAATTACGTCACAAAATGAATTCTTAAAATTGAAAAATTCTTCTGACAGTAAGTTCTTTTTAAGTGTCAGAAATCCAACCATATGAAGCTCCTTATAAATTATTCATATTTCTCAGTTCTTAGTAGACAGTTGTTTTAGGTAATTCTCAAATGATTTAAAAGCAGTATTTAATTTCTAAATGATATTTTCCTGCAACCTAATTCATAGCTTGACTCATTTAAAATATTGCTGGGGAATTCTGCAAATTTTTGGACCTCCACGTAACTAAGGACTGTCAACTGGGTGAAGTTTTTAGAACCTGCTGAGCAGTCCGTAGCTGATAAAATCTAACAGAAGGACTTATTGTATTCCATCCCTTTATTTATTAGCTATTCACTGAGACAACACAGAGGTCGCGTAAGAGTTGGTTTTATTAGAGCAGCATCATGGTGGTTGTCACCTGCAGCTAGCTTCTGTCTCCTAAGGTCTATAGTGCAGCCAAGTGCGGTTTGTTTTATATTCTGAGAAAACATTGCTGCCACATTACTGCTTACATGCCATGTGTCACAGTAAATCTAGCTGGCTCTTGTCTGTACTTTTCTGAGTGTATTTTCTAGTTGAGAGGGTTCTCGTAATTCTCTTTATTATCCTCCTCTTTTTATTTTTTTGTCATTTAAAGTGTCTTTTAACAATTTCTCTCCCAGTATACCTCATTACTATCTAGCCCACTTAGTCTACCAGAGTTTTGTAATACTGTGTGAGGCGTGGAACAAATGGTGTTAAATATGTTTGGAACACTTCTATGAGGTTCTCTTCCTTTCCACTATATTTTACTACTGATCATTTTCAGTGAGTTTACTGGACAGGATTAACTTTTTTCCCTTTATACTGATGGAATTTAGGAGGATGTTTTCAAAGGAACATGTGGAAATGTGGTGCCAATAATCATAAAGCATACAGCAAAACGTTATAGCATACTTTGAAATTTTGAAGGTGAATTTTCATTGCTTGTCTGCTCCATCTTTTGAAACGCATCTACCATGTGGTCCTCTATTAAAGTGACTTTTTTACACCTTTTTGTTAATGTTATTTTACCTTTTTCAAGTGTGATAGAAATACTTTAAACAATTTATGAATGTTTATATAATGCTTATGTGTAAAGGATGATGGAAAATTAAAATAGAAACTCGTAAGTTGCTGTATAGAGATTTAAAGAAGACTGTGTAATAACACTGTGTAGAAGTCTAAGTGTTACATTAATTATGCATATTAAATTTATGTAGCCTTCTACAGTTTATAGGACACTTTCGCATCTGTGTCTTACTGGACATGTGAGTTCTAATAAGGGCTATTATTTATTAGTTCCCAAAGTGGGTAATTTATTTGATCTTTAGCTTTGGTTTATTAACGTCACCTATGTTTTGCATCAGTCTATTATTAAAAAATAATAGAAGATAATGTCCTTAAGAAGATAACTTAAAATTACAGAACTTTTAACACAAATTATCCATATAAATGTAGAATGCCAAAACTAAAATTTATTCATATATTAATTTTAGTACATATGAACATCTTTTACTATTATGCATTTATTGTAGATTTTCTAGTTGCTTATCTCACAGATTTTCAAGCTTTATTATAAAATATGTCATTCTTTAGTTTCATCCCTAACTTGTGTACCCAATTATAAATCTGGTGGTTGTATCATTTTAAATTTATACTTTTTGTGGCAGTCTGCGTAGTTTGACTCACCCAACAGCTAACTAATTCTTGGTTAATATGATTTTCTTGTGGTCATATTATAATGGGAGGGCAAAAGACATTGCTGTTTCTTTTTCCAACATGAGTTTTAATGCCTTGAGATGTTTTGCCTAACTCATCACAATCTAGGAATGTTTATTCCAAAATTACAGTGAGACAGTAGTACAATTTTGGAAAAAAATGTTACAGATGTTCTTTTCTTAACCTAGGAAATGTAGCTTTGTTTTTTTTTTTAACACTTGTATTGTTGTCTGGTCTTACATTTTGTATGACTAACTTTTCTACCAAATTGAAAAAGCCATTAGCTTTTAGTCTGTAGAAATGTGGATCCATAGATATTTCCCATTAGACAAAAGAAAATCTATGAAAGTGAAATCTCCTGGGGCTTGGTCTTCATAGCTGGCGTAATGGTCTAAGGCGGTACACTAGTGTACTTATGAGAAAGAGCTATGTTAGATGATTCCCTTAACATCCAGGAATAATAGTTGGAGATTTTTGTACATTCTTTCAGGTAACTAACTTTTGTACTAAAAGTTTTGTACATTTGTAAACTTTTGTACATTTATTAATCAAGTATTCTAATTCAGGGAATTCATGTTATAAATTTTATACTTTTGAAACTGTTAGTGAACAAAATTTAAACACTGTATATCTTGTGTCATTTAAAATTAGAGCTAGCTGTGAGGTAATGAGATATACTATATTTAGGTTGCCCTATTGTTTTGATAAGTTTTTTTTTTTAAAGAACGTCTTTTCAAAAAAGACCTCCATTGGTGATGGTTGCACAACTTTGTTAATATAATAAAACCCACCTAATTTTGCACTTTAAAAGTGTGAATTATGTGGCTTGTGAATTATATCTCAATAAAGATGTTATTAAACATTCCACTGTATAAAATGTTTTCATAGGTGCAAAGTAATAGGATTTCAATTTATATTCACAATTAATTCTTAAAAAATTGTTAAGTGTAATAAATGTTTAGAACTTTAGAAGTATGAAATTATGTATGACTGAAGAAAATGATTTGTGTTCTTATTCAGTAGTATAATCAAAGTGGTAACACTTCGATTATAGAAACTTCAGAAACTGTAGAAAGAAAACAGACATTTAAAAAACATGTCAGTATTTTAATATTCACATCTCTCCTGTATTCTACCCCTCAGCTTTCTCTGTACTTAACTACTTCGTTGGTATCCATACTTAACCTGCCATCTTTCATTAGTGATACATTGCTTTTCATGACCATCTTAGGAGAATAACTAGATGTAAAAATATCTTATAATAGAATTTTAGTGAAAGCATTGGCTTTTCCCTCTGAACTATGAGAGGTATACGTGAGCAATGACATCATTATCTTAAAAGAAATACAATAAATATCTTGCAGAATAGCTTCTAAAATACAGTCAGCTTGGGATTTTGTTGTAAATAGTTGCTTTAAAACACTTTGGATTTAAAGTGAAAACTCAGAATGTTTGATAAATAATATTGTGGCATTGGTTCTTATCTAGGTGATATTTTTCCCTTTAAACTTTTGTCATATTTAGCATTAACTTTCTAATAGCTAAAATTGTTCACAACATAGTTTAATGATAAATGCAGTATCAGGCTTTGAATTTTTCTTTTTTTTTTTTTTTTGGTAAATATTAAGACCTGAGTACAAAATGAGGGCTGTATTGTGGATTAAGTGAAATATCTCAAGGCTGTGCTGTTCTGATAACTGAACCTGAAGTGACCTTTCTCAGACACAATTACAGAGCTGTATGTTTTTCCTTTAATTTCATCAGGGGTTTAATTAGTATACAAATAAAACTTCCCTTATCTTCCTTTCTACCTAATTGGCTTGTCTTCGCTTATATATGAAGTATGTGAAAGTGGGCTGTAATTAGGGTGACCGTGTTAACCTCTTTTCCTCAAATGTACTGTTGCCTAAAGGCCTCAAGGCCTAAAAACAGTGCTTTGGATTATTGCTTTGCAATCACGATGGTTGTCCCATAGGTTTTCTCATGAGCAGAAGGGCTTTGGGTGCTGCAGGTTCCCACTGCTTAACAGGATCTTCATTCTTCTCCCCACTAAATGTTTATTGATTATCTTGCTGTTCCAGGCTCAGCCTCCAACAACTTAATATCAGGTGACAGTCAGGAGAGTTCTCCAAGTAATTAGAGTTGAGCATTGGGGGAACAATTAGGAGCAGAGTTATTAAACTTGATTTATCCTATTCTCTCCTGAACAGTTTCTTGGATATCAGAACATCACACTTTCACAATCTACCCGGTAGAGAAATTAGTGGCTAACCTGCTGCTTATCATTGTTGCCTTGCTGCCCAGAGGCACACCTTCTTGGTTTGAGTCCTTCGGTTGGAAATATTAGAGTCTGTGAAGTTTATCATGGGTTTTAATTAGATAAATCTGAACAGGAATAAAGAAAAGCTGAACTTCAAACTTCATATGTATCTATAATATATTTTATAAATGGTGTACATACATATGTGTATGTCATATATATATATGCACACATATACATATGTTTTTCTTTTTTAAAAGCTCAGTGTTAGGGTTTTTAAGGATTCTACTTTTGCCATCAAAGACAATAATGTGGATATCAGTAAAAAGACATATTACTGCATTGTGATGTTCCTCAGCTCTTAAAAATGAGACTTCTGTGTCCATAAGTTATATAAATGATTATTCTTTTTTCAAAAACCATTATCTCTTCATTTTTACACTAAAGAAGTATGATTCATACCACTTTATTTCTGCCATTTTTTTGTTTGTTGTCTGTAGGTTTAGTCTTAGAGTAAACTATTCAGCTGTACCTCTGACACAGTGTGAGCTTTAGGAGACTTTGGTGGCTCCCTGACCTTGCTCCTGAGAGAAGGAGATGAAAGCTGATGGAAGCTGGTAGATTTAGATATACAGTGGAGATTCTAATTCCATGAGTTATATCTTCTTTGGAAGGGTATCATAGAATTGCTGAAAAGTCAAGTGTGGTTTTATAGTGATTTTAAGGTCATGGGTTCCCTTAGATTGGACCAGTGAGCTTCACTCTGGACAAGACTGGAATCAATATCCTGAACGTCCCTCACAAATATACACCTCTAGTCATAAGAATTACTGAGCAAGAGAATTTGAATGGATTGGCACATTGTATTATTTCTGTTGGAAAAAGAACTCAAGCTTTATGTGTAACTGGTGGTGGATCATTAATTTTATCTTCATATCTGAAAAATAGCATTTTTTATTACCTGAAAGATGTCAGAGATATTGACTTTAAAAGGACTCAAGTGGGTTTTATTTTTTTTAAAGAAAGAAATCTCATGATACTTCAGTGCCTTTAGATGTCTTAACATTGGCACAGACTAAGTAGGTTTAGCACGGCTTTTCAAATTTCTTTTTTGTTGTCTTTTTAAAGTTGGCTTGAATCAGTGACTACTTCCAAAGTGGGATATTCTTGAAGATCTGTTACTACTCAAGATTTTAAATAAAACATAATGTCTAAAAAGTAATCATAGTTTGCTTATTTTTAGTTTTTGACTTGTATTTGTCTGACAGCATGCAGCTTGACAGTTTGAAAAGTAAAATACTGAATTAGAAAGTTTTTTGTAGCTTTTAAAAATACCTTATTGGTTTTGCTTTCAATTCACAGTGTTTATAGAGTGAATTAATTGTTTTAGCCCCATGCAGGCAGTTTGAGTTTTTTATTTTATTGCGAGTGCTTTAAAATAATACTATTAGAAGAGTTTTAAACATGAAATCACTGCATTTTGGTTGTTCTTCACTGGGTATTTGAAGAATGGTTGTGAATGTTAATGTGTGGCTAAACTCTTAGAAAAAAGCAAAAATATGTGTATACAATCAATTATATAGCTCAGTGTCCAACAAACTTAATTGAAAAATTGGTTGATAAACTCATATTCTAGAAATTTCATAGGCAGAGGAATGAGCAGATTTTCAGTGCTAAGAGATCCTTTGATCCCTATATTATTTTACATCCTAGAATTTAAAATAAGAAAATGATCCTTTAACTTACAAGTTTCTAAAATCTTTAGCCTTAGTTCCAAGATGAAGTTGTACTCTTGTATCTTGAAACTTGTGCTAAGTGAATATTTCAGATTAAAGCACATAGCAAAACAAACATCAATCAACAAATTTTATACTTCTCTGAGTAGGGAAATATTTATGGACTGTTTTTGTAATAACAAATTCAAGTATTATTTATAACTCTGTTGAAATGTTGATCAAGTTTGTGTTATCTCTGATACGAGAGGTTTTTTAATGGGAAACAAGTGAATTTTATTTTGGAGTCCAGTTTGTTTTTTCACCGAGATGTATATAGCAATCTGTTACAGATATATTTATAAAGATAGCAGTGATGCTTTTAAATCTTGGGTTCCCATTCTTTTATTGGTATCCTAACCCACCTTCCTCTCAGTCACACACACACTTTAGCCATATGATAGTTCTTGCACAGATTCTAAATTTTGTGTGTGCTTTCCATTGAGATCTTTATTTTTCGTCATTAAAGGAAAATGTAACCTGAGGTTTTTAATAATCAGATATTTTTACCAAAAAAAAGAATGTGTTCTCCTTACAGTATTTAAAAAAGAAATAGGGTTGTATTTTGCAGCTAAACATTTTTCAGAATCTTCTCACTTCTATCATTTCTGTTTAGCACGTATGTAAAATTTTTGCCAAAAATTTGTTAAACCTTGATGTATAATGACCCAGGTCTACTTCTCAGTCAGTCTGTATCCTTCTTTGTTTAATAGCCTATGGCATAAATTGAAGTTAATTATCGGGGCTGACAAGTAACTCTGTTTTCTGTCTGCTTGCAGAGTCTCTCCGAGGCAAAGATGGAGCTGAGAAGAAAAGATCAATCTCTGCGTCAGCTCAATAGACATCTTACCCAGCTGGAGCAGGACAAGCGTCGACTGGAGGAGAACATCCACGATGCAGAGAGTGCCCTCCGCATGGCAGCCAAGTGAGCATTTGGACCTTGGGGAGATCACTTAAAACAGACAAAAGATCAATTCTTACTTTCATGCTCTGGGTTTTAGCCCTGGATAATACAGTGTTAGAAAACAAAAGTACAGCTGTCTCTCTTTGAAATTCTCTGATACATCCTCAAAAAGAGAAAACTCTTAACTCAACATACTAAATGTATATTTTATTGAGAAATCTTAGAAAAGAATAAGTTTCTATATAACCGCTGATGTTGTGTATTTTAGGCTCTGTTGTAGTGTTAACTTGTTTAAAACCAGGTTTTCATTAACATATGACTCTTAATCTATAAGACAGTTTATTCTAAAGTTTTGAATAGTTTCCGTATCATATATTTCTCAACTCTTTCTGTCCAATTGCCTTCCAAATTTGCTTCTGCATATATTATAATATTCTAATATTGTAGGTCATATTTTCATAAAGAAATGTTAGTATATAATCAACATGTGTATTATAGCATTTTTAAGTGCAATAAAAGCATGCTGATCATGGAAAATTATTTTAATTTTATGGCTTTATATTCAAATATGTTCAGTAGAGAAAAATAGGCAGTTTTCAGAGTGGGCAACTATGTAAATGTGATAGGAGTGTTTTTCGTTTTACCAGGTAATCAAGTTGACATACACTGTGAAGTTCAAACTGAACAGTTCTCTTGGGTATTTTTATTTGTTCCCCGCATCAAATTTCATGGAGTACTTTAAGACAACCCTTTTTACAAACTGCATGACTTAAAGAAAATCTATTTATGGATTAAAGAAACATCTAATTTTAATACACTCACTGTTTCTAAATTTGGAGCTCTTGATTCCTGTACTTGCAAGTATGCAACACACATGTATACATATGTGTGTGTGTGTGTGTGTGTGTGTATTTACAAATATATAAATACAACTTAAAAATATTTGGAGACAAACTCTGTCCTAAGCATAACATGAAAATATGAATGTAGTCTATAAACTAAATCACAAAACAAGCAGTTTGCAATCCTAGGATATCCACAGCTTTGTCAGTTGGCTTGGGATATTACTCACACATAATGAAAAACATGAGTTTACGCAGTGCCACAATATTGGCATGTTTGAATACCCACCAATACATATTTGAATAATTGTAAAGCTCTATAACACTGTGCTACCATATTGGGTATATGTAATTGTCATTTTTTAAAAATATAAGTCTGACTGAATCAGTTTTTTGCTGTCATTTTTCAGTTGGTTTTCTCATGTCAAATGAGAATCTTAGCATAGGTAATTTTTAGTATGTCTTACAGCATTGAAAATTCTAAGATTAATGAAAACAAGATTACAAAACCTCTAGATTCACATTGCATCTTCACAATACTACTGGTAATTCAGGAATTTGTTGTGTCTGAGATCTGTCACCATGGGCACATATTCTTAATAACACTAAAAAAGCTAATTTGAAATTTGGAGAACTAATACATTATTTATAGTTTTTAATTTGTAATTCACCATTAAAATTTTGTCTTCAGCATTTCCATCTAAACTGTTAATTTCATCATAAAAGCTAAATTCAATATACAGGGCTAGAGAAGAGAATAGTAAATTTGGATATTTCTAGTCAAGGCCATTAAGGGTTTTTGTGTAATTATTATAGCACAAAAAACCTGTCAAAGAGAAAATATTATTGTGCATAGTATGGCCATTTATATCCACCACTAATATTTCTAAAGTCTTTTTCATTAAAGCTAAAAGAATGCAAGTTTAACCTTTTCAACACATTGTATATCAATTATGTAATCATGATTTCTTTTTTCTTTCTTTTTTTCACTCTTTTTTTAACTTTGAAGATATTCATAAGGTTTTTCTCACCTCTAATTTACAGCAGGCAATATAACTGAAAATAAGAGTTAAATGTGAAAATATACTAGTAAATATGGTTAGGTTTTACACTTTTAGAGGAGTACAATGAAAACCAACCCTTATTTTTCAGTAACAGTGACTTAACACTAAAATGAATGACAGTTACAGTAGGGTTTGGGTTTTACTAATAGTTAATCTTTATTTTGTTTCTAGAGACAAAGAATGTGTTGCTAATCATATGAGAACAGTGGAAAATATGCTTCATAAGGTACTATAATTTTTCTTCAATATTGTTCAGCTTGTATTATGATACAGTTCTCCTGGTCACTAATTTTATCAATATTAACTACAAAGTACTTTGATTCATTTTGTAGCTTTCTTTAAAAATAAGTTAACAAAAGGATCCTTTCAAATGACTGAAAATTTGTATTGGACAATGCTATATTGCATAACATTTTTCAGAATTCACTTTATGTATGTAAAACTATGAAAATAGTGGTTTCTCCAAACTAGTATAATTGCACTTGAGTTGTTTGTGGTCTTTGCTCACTGAACTAGAGGTGATTAAGATATCATCATGTCTCATAATGATAAAATGTTTGAACACACTGTCCCAAGTGGTGCTAGTGGTAGAGAACCTGCGTGCCAGTACAGGAGATGTAAGAAACACCAGTTTGATCCCTGAGTCAGGAAGAGCCCCTGGAGGAGGAAATGGCAACCTCTCCAGTAGTCTTGACTGGGAAATTCCACGGACAGAGGAGCCTGGTGAGCTATATAGTCCATGGGGCTGCCAAGAGTCGGACATGACTGAAGTGACTTAGCACATTATCCCTCTCAGCACTCTTAAACCTACTATCCTATATACATATACTTATATATATACAGAGAGACATCATATATTGTATTTGGTAGTACTCATCTACCTTAACCTAGGCAATGATATTTTCCAAGCTGTAATTTATCTTCTTGGTAAGCAAGCACTTTACCACTGAGCCACCAGGCAAACCCCTTATTTAAAAGTAGAGAAACATTATTTTTGTATTTCTGTTATTGTTTAACAGGTAATTTGTTAGAGATATAAGTACCGAGTACTTTTAAGATATATAGAGTTTATGGATGAATCATATTTAGAATAATTTTTGAGTCAAATTTTTTTATATAATACAGTTTTAAATCACTTAAATCTCCTAAAAACTAATCCTGTAAGGAGATAATAAATAACATTCAGTTCAGTTCAGTCACTCAGTCGTGTCTGACTCTTTGCGACCCCATGAATTGCAGCACGCCAGGCCTCCCTGTCCATCACCAACTCCCAGAGTTTACTCAGATTCACGTCCATCGAGTCGGTGATGCCATCCAGCCATCTCATCCTCGGTCGTCCCCTTCTCCTCCTGCCCCCAATGCCTCCCAGCATCAGAGTCTTTTCCAATGAGCCAACTCTTCGCATGAGGTGGCCAAAGTGCTGGAGCTTCAGCTTTAGCATCAGTCCTTCCAAAGAAATCCCAGGGCTGATCTCCTTCAGAATGGACTGGTTGGATCTCCTTGCAGTCCAAGGGACTCTCAAGAGTCTTCACCAACACCATAGTTCAAAAGCATCAGTTCTTCGGTGCTCAGCTTTCTTCACAGTCCAACTCTCACATCCATACATGACCACTGGAAAAACCATAGCCTTAATTAGACGGACAAACTAATATTTAATATATTTTAACATCTTAAAAGCACTAGGCATCTGTATTCTTTGATGTTTTAAGTGACTAGCTAAAAGTGACTCACCAAAAGCATTCTGAAAAAAAAAAACTGATTTTTTTTATTTCTGAGTGTTATTTTTAAGTCATATTTGAAACTGTGAATTCTCCTCCTTCCCATTTAAAATATTTAGCCTGTCAGTGTAGTTTAAATATGATCACATCAAGTTCAAATATGCTAGAAATCTGAAATTTAGGTTTGTAGGAAAAACGACATTTTGGTTAGATTTTTTTTTTCAGTGTATGTTGAGACTTTGGATAGGAAAAATAAATTATGTCGTGTGCATGGCATACCTTTATACCAGTTAATATTGCCTTTGAAACCCAATTGTTTGTCGTCTCCTCAGACAGAGGAAAATAATGTTGGATAGCAGCTGTCTTGAGTGTGGACTTTGACACCAGACAAAACCCATCATCATCTAAATGTCATACCTTACCCTTTTGTTGTGAGAATGGCGAAATATATCTTTTAAGTATGATAAAGACTGATTGCCACAGGACAGTTATAATCATAGAGTTCTTCATTTGCAGTTCTTTTGATTTTAACATCATATAGATAGAAAGATGTCTGTGGAATTGGCCTACAACCACTGTAGTTTTACTTTTGCTGTATGGCTTTTCCCCCCTTTAGATGTAATAGTTATTTTGCAAATTTCTATATGTATAGTGATTTTAAAATTATAGTTACTTTTCAAGCTTGACTGGTGGCTCAGAGGTTAAAGTGTCTGCCTCCAATGCGGGAGACCTGGGTTCGATCCCTGGGTCGGGAAGATCCTCTGGAAAAGGAAATGGTAACCCACTCCAGTATTCTTGCCTGGAAAATCCCATGGACGGAGAAGCTTGGTAGGCTACAGTCCATGGGGTCGCAAAGAGTCGGACATGACTGAGTGACTTCACTTCAAGCTTGACATGAAATTTTAGGCTAATTGATTATTGGACTAATTCTCTTTTCTACAAAGTGTGGGTGAGAACAAATGGGTGATAAGGAAGAGACCCAGTGGGTCCTCTCTGAAGTTCTCAGGGAAGTACAGCCCATCTGTCTTCAAGCCAGAGCTTGCAGGTTTATTTTTCTGGCCACTGTGGACTGTCTAGTGCATTTTATTTCTTGGGGAAACTAAGAGTAGTACAGAAGGAGGGTGTGGGCTATCCCATTGTGCGGTAAAAATGATTGTGGTTACATCCAAGCTCTTTGACACAGTTTACTGTACATAGTCAAATAATGTAGCTATTCAGATTTTTTAAGCACAAATGTTTTCAAGGTATGCACCAAGTTTTCTGGAATAAAAATAATTTTTAACCTGCTGAATTGAATTTTAATACTAACTCCTAACATAAGAATCAAATAAAAAGAACTTTCATGTAGAAATTATTTTCTTGTACTTTAAATAACTTAAACTAAACATAACTGTTTTTAGGAGAAGCTATTATTTTATGGTATTTGTTCATTTTTAAATTTGATACATTTAACTTTTCGAATCCTAAAACTATTACACACAGCAGTTGACTGTTTATTATTTTTAAACCCTATTTGGGACTGATACCAGTATTAAAAAAAGAAGGCCCGTCATTCTTATTTAAAAGCATATATTTTTTCAAAGAAATAGAAATTTTTATTTTAATTGAATTTAAATATATTTAATTTATGACTGTTTTAAATGTAGACCAGAAGCGAACTTTTTATTGAGTTATTGGGGTTAAGAAAATTAGGACAAAGATATACAAAATTATTAAAATTTTTCATGAGGTGCATTTTTTAATGCACACACTTTTCTGTTTAGTTGAATTTTGAACTACTTTTTGTATTTTGGAAAAACCATAACTATTGAACGTTAAAAGAAATCACTATATAAACCATTTAAAAATGTACAGTTCAGTGGCTTTCAATATATTGACAATGCTATTCAACAATCATAAGTATCTCACTCCAGAGTATTTTTATCATCCCCAAAAGAAACCCAGTACCATTAAGCAGTCACTCCTATACCCCCTTATCCTACTCTGCGACTGTCTTTTGACTCTTTTGTCAGTGTCCTTTGATGAACAAAGGTTTTTAACTTTGATGAAGTCCAGTTTTTTCTTTTGTTGGGCGTGTTTGGGCTCATATCTACGAATGCATTGCCATTTCCAAGGTTGTGAAGATTTTCCCCCAAGTTTACGTCAAAGAGTTTTATACTCTTAACTTATATTTAGGTCTTTGTGCCATACTGAGTTAATTTTTATATATGGTATGATGTAGGGATCCAGCTTCATTTTTTTCCATGGGTGTCCAATTATCCCAGCACCCCATGTATAAAAAGACTGTTCTTTCCCACCATTCAGTAATCTTAGTACTCTTTGTGACAATCATTTTACAACGGTTGAATAAGTTTATTCTGGAATCTCAATTCTATTCCATTGATATGTATACTCATCTTTATATCACAGCCATGCTGTTTTGATCACTGTAGATTTGTAGTAAATTTTGAAATCTAGAAATGTAAGTTTTCCAACTTTGTTATTTTCTCGACTGATTTGACTTTTCAGGGTGCCATGTAAGTCCATATGAATTTCAGGATCATTTTTCAGTTAAAAAAAAATTTAAACTTTTAAATTTTGTATTGAGGTATAACTGATGAACAATTTTGTGATAGTTTCAGGTGAACAGTGAAAGTACCCAGCCATACATATACATGCATCCGTTCTCCCCCAAACTGCCTCCTCTACCCCATCCAGCCTGAAGAAGACAGTTGGAGTTTTAATAGTGATTCCATTAGATTTACTAGACTAAATTTGGGGAGAATTGCTGTCTTAAGTCTTGCAATTCATGACATGAGATATTTTCCTGTTTATTTAAATCTCTAATTTCTTTCAACAATGTTTTATAGTTTTCAGTGTACAAGTTTTGCCCCTTGTTTGAATTTATTCCTCATTATTTTATCCATTGAAATGCTGTTGTAAATGAAATTATTTTTAAATTTCATTTCTTGGTTCTTAAGTGCTAGCATATGGAAATATAGCTGATTTTGTGTATTGGTCTCGTATACTGCAACTTTGCTGAATTTATTAGCTCAAATAATTTTTTGTGTGGATTCTTTAGGATTTTCTATATATAAGATTATGATTTCTATAAATAAAAGATAGTTTTACTTACTTCTTTCTAATTTGGGTGTTCTTTCTTCCTTTCTTCTTTTCCTTTCCTCCCCACTCCTTTCCTTTCTTTCTTTTTTTAAATCTAATTGTCTGGCTAGAACTTGCAGTCCTAGCCATAAGATAGTATGATGACAACAGGCCTCCTTGTGTGTTATTCCTGATCTTACAGGGAAAGCTTTCGGTTTTGCATCATTAATACGATGTTATATCTGTTTTTTCATAGATGTCCTGCATGAGAGTGGGGAAACTTTTTTCTGCTCCTAGTTTTTTGAAGTTTTCTTATCATGAAAGAGTGTTGTAAAAGGCTCTTTCTGCCTCCAAGTAGATAATCTTTTTTTACTTGCAACCTTCATTCTATTAATGTTGTGTACTATAATACATATGCTAAACCACCTTTGCATTTCTGGTGTAAATGCCACTTCATTATGTAGAGTATAATCATTTGACTATACTGCTGCATTTGGCTTCCTAGCATTTTTTGAGGATTTTTGCATCTGTGATTGTAAGGAATATTGGTCTGTAGTTTTTCCATGATATCATTGTCTGACTTTGGTTTCAGTGTAATACTGGCGTCATAGAATGAGTTAAGACATAGCCTCTCCACTTCAATTTTTTGGAAGAGTTTGGAAAAGTTTGATGTTAATTGTTTAAACTTTAGGCAGAATTTACCCATAAAGTTATCTGGTCTGGTGATATTCTTTGTTGAAAGTTTTTTGATTACTGATTCAGTCTCTTTCCTTGTAATCAGTTCAGTTTAGTCGCTCAGTCGTGTCTAACTCTGTGAACCCAAGGACTACAGCACGCCAGGCTTCCCTGTCCATCACCAACTCCCAGAGCTTGCTCAGACGCATGTCCATCGAGTCAGTGATGCCATCCAACCATCTCATCCTCTGTTGTCCCCTTCTACTCCTGCCTTCAATCTTTCCCAGCATCAGGGTCTTTTCCAATGAGTCAGTTCTTCGCATCAGGTGGCCAAAATTTTAGAGTTTCAGCTTCAGCGTTAGTCCTTACAATGAATATTCAGGACTGATTTCCTTTAGGATTGACTGGTTGGATCTCCTTGCTGTCCAAGGGACTCTCAAGAACCTTCTCCGACACCACAGTTCAAAAGCATCAATTCTTCAGCACTCAGCTTTCTTTATAGTCCAGCTCTCACATGCGTATGTGACTGCTGGAAAAACCATAGTTTTGACTAGATGGACCTTTGTTGGCAAGGTAATATCTCTTCTTTGTAATATGCTGTCTAGGTTGGTCATAACTTTCCTTCCAAGGAGGAAGCATCTTTTAATTTCATGGCTGCAGTCACATCTGCAGTGATCTTGGAGCCCAAGAAAACAAAGTCTGTCTCTGTTTCCATTGTTTCCCCATCTATTTGCCATGGAGTGATGGGACCAGATGCCATGATCTTCATTTTTTGAATTTTGAGTTTTAAGCCAGCTGTTTTACTCTCCTCTTTCACTTTCAAGACGCTCTTTAGTTCCTCTTCACTTTCTGCCCTAAGGGTGGTGTTATCTGCATATCTGAGGTTAGAGATAAAAGTTAAATAAGTGGGGTGACAATATACAGCCTTGACGTATTCCTTTCCCAATTTTGAACCAGTCTGTTGTTCCATGTCCAGTTCTAACTGTTGCTTCTTGACTTGCATAATCAATAAAGCAGAAGTAGATGTTTTTCTGGAATTCTCTTGCTTTTCCCTTGTAGTAGATCTATACAAGTTTTCTTTTTTAGTCAGTTTTGATAGGTCATGTGTTTCTAGGAATTTGTCTTTTTCATCTAGGTTATCTAATTTATTGATACAAAGTTCATTTTCTTAGAATTGTTTATTTCTCCAAGTCAACAGTAATGTTCTATTTTTATTCCTAATTTTAGTAATTTATTAATCTTTCTTTTCTTGGTGAGTCTAGTTAAGGTTTGTCAATTTTGTTGATCTCTTCAAGGAACTGATTTGATTTTCTTGATTTGCTCTATTATTTTTCTATTCTCTCCTGTATTTCAGTCAGTTCAGTTCAGTCACTCAGTCGTGTCCAACTCTTTGTGACCCCATGAATCACAGCACACCAGGCCTCCCTGTCCATCACCAACTCCTGGAGTTCACTCAGACTCATGTCCATCGAGTCAGTGATGCCATCCAGCCATCTCATCCTCTCTCGTCCCCTTCTCCTCCTGCCCCCAATCCCTCCCAGCATCAGAGTCTTTTCCAATGAGTCAACTCTGCATGAGGTGGCCAAAGTGCTGGACTTTCAGCTTTAGCATCATTCCTTCCAAGGAACACCCAGGACCGATCTCCTTCAGAATGGACTGGTTGGATCTCCTTGCAGTCCAAGGGACTCTCAAGAGTGTTCTGCAGCACCACAGTTCAGAAGCATCAATTCTTTGGCACTCAGCCTTCTTCACAGTCCAACTCTCACATCCATACATGACTTCTGGAAAAACAATAGCCTTCATTAGACGGACCTTTGTTGGCAAAGTAATGTCTCTGCTTTTCAATATGCTGTCTAGGTTGGTCATCACTTTTCTTCGAAGGAGTAAGTGTCTTTTAATTTCATGGCTGCAGTCACCATCTGCAGTGATTTTGGAGCCCCCAAAAATAAAGTCTGACACTGTTTCCACTGTTTCCCCATCTATTTCCCATGAAGTAATGGGACCAGATGCCATGATCTTCGTTTTCTGAATGTTGAGCTTTAAGCCAACTTTTCCATTCTCCTCTTTCACTTTCATCAAGAGGCTTTTTAGTTCCTCTTCACTTTCTGCCATAAGGGTGGTGTCATCTGCGTATCTGAGGTTATTGATATTTCTCCTGGCAATCTTGATTCCAGCTTGTGTTTCTTCCAGTCCAGTGTTTCTCATGATGTACTCTGCATATAAGTTAAATAAGCACAGTGACAATATACAGCCTTGATGTACTCATTTTCCTATTTGGAACCAGTCTGTTGTTCCATGTCCAGTTCTACTGTATTTATCTCTGCTCAAATCTTTATTATTTCCTCCCTTTTGTTTGCTTTGGGTTTAGTTTGTTCTTCTTTTTCCACTTTCCTCAGATAGAAGCTTGGATTATTGATTTGAGATTGTGCTTCTTTTTTTAATGTAGGCATTTAAGCTATAGATTTCTGTGTGAGCAGTACTGTCACTGCTTCCCATAAGTTTGGTTATGTTGTGTTTTTGTTTATATTAAAGTATTAATATTTTATAATTTCCCTGTGATTTCTTCCTTGACTTTTCCATTGTTTGAGTGTTTTTTTCTTTACCTTCATGCTTTATATTTTTTTAAAAAATTTATTTATTTTTATTTGAGGATACTTGCTTTACAATATTGTGTTGGTTTCTGCTGTGTTATCAGCATGAATCAGCCATAAGTATACATATGTCCCCTCCCTTTTGAACCTTCCTTCCACCTCCCACTCCATCCTACCTCTCAAGCTTGTCACAGAGCACCAGATTTGAGCTTCCTGCATCATAAGAGTAAGTTGTTTAATTTCTGAAACATTTGGACATTTTCCAAATACCTTTTTGCTGTTTAGTTTTAAGTTAATTTTTTGTGGTTTGCAGTGGTTTATAATTATTGTTTTATGTTGTTATCTTTTAAATCATACAGGAAAAAGGAGTTATAAATCAAAAATAGATGAATACAGACTTTTGTATTTACATATGCAGTTTCCTTTACTGATATTCTTAGTTTCTTCTTGTCAATTTGAATTACAGTCTAATGTCCTTTCATTTCAGGCTGAAGGACTCCCTTTAACCTTTCTTCTGGGTAGTGCTAGTGGTAAAGAACACTCTCAGCTTTTTGTTTGTCTTGGAATGGCTACTTTCTCCTTAATTTTGGGAGAATATTTTTGTTGGATATAGAATTTTTGATTGACAGTTCATTTTTTTCCCAGCATTTTGAATATGTCAACTCCAAAATTTGTATTCAATTCCTTTTTATACTTCATATCTATTTATATTTCTCAGTTTTGAAGAAGCTATTCTCATGGTTTTCCTTTGGTTCTTTGTACATGGTTTCCTTGACTATTTTAAAGCACATTTGAAATAATTGATTTAAAGTCATTGTATGATAAATCCAATATCTAGACTTCCCCAGGAACAGTTCCTATTAATTTCTATTTTTCTTATGTATGGGCCATACTTTATTTTCTTGCATACTTTATAGTTTTTTGTTGAAAAGTGGGTATTTTGAGTATTTGTGTGATCATGCTTATTTGCTCAGTCTTGTCTGACTGTTTGCAGCAGCCCTTTGGACTTCAGCCGATCAGGCTCTTCTGTCCATGGGATTTTTCAGGCAAGAATACTGAAATAGGTTGCTGTTTCCTCCTCTAGGAGTTCTTCCCACTGAGGAACCAAACTCTCATCTCCTGCATTTCAGGTTGCTTCTTTACTGCTGAGCCATCAGGGAATATTACAGATGACAACTCTGGAACTCAGTCCCCTCCCGCTGCAGCCCTCTTGTTTGCTGTTGCTGCTTACTGTAGTGTAGTAGCTTTTGTTTGCCTAGTGACTTCCTGAAATATCAAGGTTCAGGTGCTTTTTCTTGATTAAGATTTTTCCTGGGTACAGTAAACTTTCAGTTAGTTTTCAGAGATCTGAAAAAGTTGATTGTGACACATTTCCCCAGTTTATTCACTGCCTTGTGGAGGCACTGGCCTTTGGGGTTCTCCACTCAAGAGAATTTGTAGAATTTCTAGATATGCTAGAATTTCTAGAATTTCTTACTAGAATTTTGCTAGAATTCTTGCTGATATGCTGTACTTTTATTTTCCTAATAATTTTACCAGTAGGCTTTTAATATTACTAATAATATATCCTCTCATGAATTGGAAATTTTAAAAAATTAAGAGCTCTCCAACCATGGTTAAATATTTCTATTGTGAGGAAAAGAAGGAGAGTACAATAATTGTATTAAAATGTTTCAGGATAGAGTGAAGACTAGATGGATACCAGGGAAGCCCATGGATAGGATAGTGTCTGGATTATTTAGGGCTAGGTATGAGAAAATTTAGTTCTGTTAGTATTTATTGGATACTAACAGAAAGATATCTTGGTTTGCTATGGGGGGGGTGAAAGTAAGTTGACAATAGATTTGGAATGTGGGGAAGAACTGAACATTTTTTGTAGTCATTTTAAAATTGTTATTGAATTAGCAGAATTGCTGAATTCTTGAAGCTTTTAGAGATTGCTTGAGTCCTTCAAGTTTGGAAGGATTAACTAAAGTGTTTCCTATATATGATCACAGTGTACTATGAACTGTAAAATTACCTTTGAACTTTTATGAGCAGTGTCAGATGCCTTTTGAATAAAATGGCTAAAAGATAAAAGAGGAAGTCACAATTCAGAAACCTCAAAAGACTTTAGAATACCTTGAGTCTGCCCCTCTGGGGCTGCATGAGGGAGGAAAAAAAAAAAGAATACCTTGAATCTATAAATCCTGTAAAGTTATAAGGCTGAAAAGACACTAGACCAATGACTTGGAAGTCACAAGAGTTGTTTTTTTTTTTGATGATGACACTCTTGGATCTGCTTGTATAATAAAGTCTTATCCATCAAATTCTCTAGACCAGAATGCTGGAGTATGTAGCTTCTACCTTCTCCAGGGGATCTTCCCAACCCAGGGATTGAACCCAGTTCTCCTGCATTGTGGGCAGATTCTTTACCAACTGAGCCACAAGGGAAACCGAAGAATACTGGAGTGGGTAGCGTATCCCTTCTCCAGAGAATCTTCCCAACCCAAGAATCGAACCTGGTCTCCTGCATTGCACATGGATTCTTTACCAACTGAGCTATCAGAGAGGCCCTAAAACACAATATTTACTATAAATAATAGTTGAGTCCTAATGATTGTCTCCTTGTAATATCTGAGTCCTACAAACGCTTTATTTATTTTTTCTTTTTAATTAATTTTTTAATTGAAGGATAATTGCTATACAGAATGTTGTTGTTTTCTGTCAAAACTCAACATGAATCAGCCATGAAAGTGAAAGTGAAGTCGCTCAGTCGTGTCCTACTCTTTGCGACCCCATGGACTGTAGTTTACCAGGCTCCTCTGTACACGGGATTTTCCAGGCAATAGTACTGCAGTGGATTGCCATTTCCTTCTCCAGGGGATCTTCCCAACCCAGGAATCGAACCCAGGTCTCCTGCATTGTATACAGATGCTTTACCATCTGAGCCACCAGGGAATCAGCCATAGTTCTACATATATACCCTCCTGTTTGAACCTTTCTCCCATCTCCCTCCCTGTCCCACCCCTCTAGGTTGATACAGATCCCCTGTTTGAGTTTCCTGAGCCATACAGCAAATTCCTGTTGGCTATCTGTTTTCTGTGTGGTTATGTAAGCTTCCATATTACTCTTTCCATATGTCTCACCCACTCCTCTCCTCTCCCCATGTCCATAAGTCTATCCTCTATGTCTGTTTCTCCATTGCTGCCCTGTAAATGAATTCTTCAGTACCATTTTTCTAGACTCCATATATGTGTGTTAGAATATGATATTTATCTTTCTCTTTCTGACTCACTTCACTCTGTATAATAGGTTCTAGGTTCACCCACCTCATCAGAACGGACTCAAATGCATTCCTTTTTATGGCTGAGTAATATTCCATTGTGTATATGTACCACAACTTCTTTATCCATTCGTCTGTCAATGGACATCTAGGTTGCTTCCATGTTCTAGCTATTGTAAACAGTGCTGCAATGAACAGTGGGATACATGTGTCTCTTTCAGTTTTGGTTTCCTCACGTTTTGTGCCTAGGAGTGGGATTGTTGAGTCATATGGTGGTTTTATTCCTAGTTTTTTATGGAATCTCCATACCGTCTCCCATGGTGGCTGTATCAATTTATATTTCCACCAAGAATGTAAGAGTTTTTCCTTTTCTCCACACCCTCTCCAGCATTTATTATATGTAGACTTTTTGATGATGGCCATTCTGACCAGTGTGAGGTGATGTCTCTTTGTGATTTTGATTTGCATTTCTCTAATAATGAGTGATGTTGAGCATCTTTTCATGTGTTTGTTAGCCATTTGTATGTCTTTTTTGGAGAAATGTCTGTTTAGGTCTTTTCCCCACTTTTTGAATGGGTTGTTTGTTTTTCTGGTCTTGAGTTTTATGAGCTACTTGTATATTTTGGAAATTAATCCTTTGTCAGTTGTTTTACTTGCTATTCTCCCATTCTGAGGGTTGTTTTTTCACCTTGCTTATAGTTTCCTTTGCTATGTGAAAGCTTCTAAGTTTAATCAGGTCCCACTTGTTTACTTTTGTTTTTATTTCCACTACTCTAGGAGGTGGGTCATAGAGGATCTTGCTTTGGTTTATGTCATCAAGTGTTCTGCCAATGTTTTCCTCTAAGGGTTTTATAGTTTCTGGTCTTGCATTTAGGGCTTTCACCCATTTTGAATTTATCTTTGTGTATGGTGTTAGGAAGTGTTCTAATTTCATTCTTTTTCATGTAGCTGTCCAGCACCATTTATTGAAGAGGCTGTCTTTGCCCCATTGTGTATTCTTGCCTCCTTTGTCAAAAATAAAGTACCAATAGGTGCATGGCTTTATTTCCGGGCTTTCTATCTTGTTCCATTGGTCTGTCTTTCTGTTTTTGTGCCAGTATCATACTGTCTTGATGACTGTAGCTTTGCAGTATAATCTGAAGTCAGGAAGCCTGATTCCTCTAGCTCCATTCCTCTTTCTCAAGACTGCTTTGGCTATTTGGGGGTCTTTTGTGTTTCCATATGAATTGTGACATTTTTTGTTCTAGTTCTGTGAAAATAGCCCTTGGTAACTTGATAGGGATCTCATTGAATCTGTAGATTACATTAGGTAATATAGTCATTTTCACAATATTGATTCTTCCTACCCAAGATAATGACATATCTCTCCATCTGTTTATATCATCTTTTATTTCTTTCATTAGTTTCTTATAATTTTCTGTGTATAGTTCTTTTGTCTCCTTAGGTAAGTTTATTCCTAGACATTTAATTCTTTTTGTTGCAATTGTGAATAGGATTGAGTCCTTAATTTCTCCGGTTTTTCATTGTTAGTATATAGAAATGCAAGTGATTTCTGTATATTGATTTTTTATCCTGCAACTTTGCTAAGTTCACTGATTAGCTCTAGTAATTTTCTGATACTATCTTTAGGGTTTTCTAAGTACACTGTTGTGTCATCTGCAGATAATGAGAGCTTTACTTCGTCTTTTCCGATCTGGATTCCTTTTATCTCTTTTTCTTCTCTGCTTGCTGTAGCTAGGACTTCCAGAACTATGTTGAAGAGTCATGGTGAAAGTGGACACCCTTGTCTTGTTGCTGATCTTAGGGGGAATGCTTTCAGTTTTTCACCATTGAGAATAATGTTTGCTGTAGGCTTATCATTTATGGCCTTAAATATGTTGAGGTAGGTTCCTTCTATGCCCATTTTTTGAAGAGTTTTAATCATAAATGGGTGCTGAATTTTGTCAAAGTCTTTTCTGCATCTATTGAGATTATCATATGGTTTTTATCTTTCAGTTTGTTAATATGGCATATCACATTGATTGATTTCCATATATTGAAGAATCCTTGCATTTCTGGAGTAAAGCCAACTTGATCATGGGGTATGAGCTTTTTGATATGTTGCTGAATCCTGTTTGCTAAAATTTGTTGAGAATTTTGGCATCTATGTTCATCAGTGATTTTGGCCTGTAGTTTTCTTTTTTTGTATTGTCTTTGTCTGGTTTTGGTAACAGGGTGATGGTGGCCTCATAGAATGAGTTTGGAAGTGTTCCTTCCCCTGCAGTGTTTTGAAAGAGTTTTAGAAGGATAGACTTTAGCTCTTCTCTATATGTTTGATAGAATTCTCCTGTGAAGCCATCTGGTCCTGGGCTTTTGTTTTTTGGGAGATTTTTTGATCACAGCTTCAGTCTCAGTGCTTGTAATTGGGTTGTTCATAATTCCTATTTCTTCCTGGCTCAGTCTTGGAATATTGAACTTATCTAAGACTCTGTCCATTTCTTCCAGGTTATCCATTTTATTGCCAAATAGTTGTTCATAATAGTCTCTTATAATCCTTTGTATTTCTGCATTATCTGGTGTAACCTCTCCTTTTTTATTTCTAATTTTGTTGATTTGATTCTTCTCTCTTTTATTCTTGATGAGTCTGGGTAAAGATTTGTTAATTTTGTTTATCTTCTCAAAGAACCAGCTTTTTAGTTTTATTAATCTTTACTATTGTTTCTTTCATTTCTTTTTATTTCTGCTCGGATCTTTATAATTTCTTTCCTTCTACTAATTTTGAGGGTTTTTTTTTTGTTGTTGTTGGTTTGTTCTTCTTTTTCCAGTTGTTTAAGGTGTAAAGTTAGGTTGTCTAGTCTATGTTTTTCTTGTTTCTTGAGGTAGGATTGTATTGCTATAAACTTCCCTCTTGGGTCTGCTTTTGCTGCATCCTAAAGGTTTTGAGTTGTTGTGTTTTCATTGTCATTTGCTTCTGGAAATTTTTTTATTTCCTTTTTAATTTTTTCAGTAACCTGTTGGTTATTTAGAATTGCATTGTTTAATCTCCATGTATTTGTGTTTCTTACAGTGTTTTTTCTTGCAATTGATATCTAGTCTCCTAGTGTTGTAGTCAGAGAAGATGCTTGATATGATTTAAAATTTCTTAAATTTACTGAGGTTTGATTGTGACCCAAGATGTGGTCTATCCTGGAGAATGTTCCATATGCACTTGAGAAGAAGATGTGTTCTTCTGCATTTGGATGGAATGTCCTGAAAATATCAATGAGATCCATCTCATCTAATGTATCATTTAAAACTTGTGTTTCCTTATTAATTTTCTGTTTTGATGATCTGTCCATTGGTATGAGTGGGGTGTTAAAGTCTCCTGCTATTATTGTTACTGTCAATTTCTGCTTTTATGTCTGCTAGTGTTTGTCTTATGTATTGAGGTGCTCCTATGTTGGGTGCATAGATATTTACAATTGTTATATCTTCCTCTTGGATTGATCCCTTGATCATTATGTAGTGTCCTTCCTTGTCTCTTATAATCTTTATTTTAAGGTCTATTTTGTCTGATATGAAGATTGCTACTCCAGCGTTCTTTTCTTTTCCCATTTGCATGGAATATATTTTTCTATTCTTTCACTTTCAGTCTATATGTGTCCTTATGTCTGAAGTGGTTTTCTTGTAGACAGCATATATATGGGTCTGTTTTTGTATCCATTCAGCCAGTCTGTGTCTTTTGGTTGGAGTATTTAATCCATTTACATAAAGTAATTATTGATACAAATGTTCCTACTGCCATTTTCTGAATTGTTTGGCTTTGATTTTATAGATATTTTTTCTTCTCTTGTGTTTCTTGACTATATAAGTCTTTTTAACATTTGTTGTAAAGCTGGTTTGGTGGTACTGAATTCTCTTAACTTTTGCTTGTCTGAAAAGCTTTTTATTTCTTCATCAGTTTTGAATGAGATCCTTGCCAGGTACAGTAATCTTGGTTGTAGATTTTCCCCTTTCAGTACTTTAAGTATATCCTGCCATTCCCTTCTGGCCTGCAGAGTTTCTGCTGAAAGATCAGCTGTTAAGCATATGGCATTTCCCTTGTATGTTACTTGTTGCTTTTCCCTTGCTACTTTTAATATTCTTTATTTGTGTTTAGTCTTTGTTAGCTTGATTAGTATGTGTCTTTGCATGTTTTTCCTTGGGTTTATCCTGTATAGGACTCTTTGTGCCTCCTGGACTTGATTGACTATTTTCTTTTCCATGTTGGGGAAATTTTCAACTATAATCTCTTCAAAAATTTTCTCATATCCTTTCTTTTTCTTCTGGGAGCCCTATAATTCGAATGTTGGTGCATTTGATATTGTCCCAGAGGTCTCAGACTGTCCTCATACTTTTCATTCTTTTTACTTTATTCTGCTCTTTAGAAGTTATTTCCACCATTTTAGACTTCCCTGCTGGGTCAGATGGTAAAACGTCTGCCTACAGTTTAGGAGACCCAGGTTTGATCCCTGGGTTGGGAAGATCCTCTGGAGAAGGCAATGGCACTCAACTCCAGTACTCTTGCCTGGAAATCCCATGGAGGGAGGAGCATGGTAGGCTACAGTCCGTGGGGTTCAAAGAGTTGGACATGACTGAGCAAATTAACTTTCACTTTCTTTCCACCATATTATCTTCCAGCTCACTGATTAGTTCTTCTGCTTCAGATATTCTTCTATTGATTTCTTCTAGAGTATTTTTAATTTCAGTAATTGTGTTGTTTTTCTCTGTATGTTTATTCTTTATTTCATCTAGGTCTTTGTTAATTGATTCTTGCATTTTCTCCATTTTGTTTTCAAGGTTTTTGATCATCTTTACTATCATTATTCTGAATTCTTTTTCAGGTGATTTGCCTATTTCCTCTTCATTTATTTGGAATTCTGTATTTAAAGTTTGTTCTTTCATTTGCGTTCTATTTCTCTGCCTTTTCATTATTATTGTTTTAAGTTATTGTGTTTGAGGTCTCCTTTTCCCAGGCTTCAAGGTTGAATCCTTTCTTCCTTTTGATTTCTGCCCTCCTAAGGCTGGTCCAAGGTGGCTCAGATGGTAAAGCGTCTACCTATAGTGTGGGAGACCTGGGTTCAATCACTGGGTCAGGAAGATCCTCTGGAGAAGGAAATGGCAACCCACTCCAGTACTTTTGCCTGGAAAATCCCATGGATGGAGGAGCATAGTAGACTAAGTCCATGGGGTCACAAAGAGTTGGACACAACTGAGTGACTTCACTTCACTTCAAGATTAGTCCAGTGGTTTGGTTAAGCTTCATATAGGGTGAGATTTGGGCTGAGTTTTTTGTTTGTTTGTTTGTTTTTCCTCTGATGGGCAAGGCTGAGTGAGGTGATAATCCTGTCTGATAATGATTGGCTTTAATTTCTGTTTGTTTGTATTTAGATGAGTAGCACAGCATGCTACTGGTGGTTAGGTGATGCAGGGTCTTGTATTCTAGCTGTTTTCTTTGCATGAGTTCTCACTATTTGACACTCCCTAGGGGAGGCCTTACAAATAGCTGTGAAAAGAAGAGAGTCGAAAAGCAAAGGAGAAAAGAAACATATAAGCATCTGAATGCAGAGTTCCAAAGAATAGTAAGAAGAGACAAGAAAGCCTTCAGTGATCAATGCAAAGAAATAGAGGAGAACAACAGAATGGGAAAGACTAGAGATCTCTTCAAGAAAATTAGAGATACCAAGGGAACATTTCATGCAGAGATGGGCTCGATAAAGGACAGAAATGGTCTGGACCTAACGGAAGCAGAAGATATTAAGAAGAGGTGGCAAGAATATACAGAAGAACTATACAAAAAAGATCTTCACGACCCAGATAATCATGATGATGTGATCACTAATCTAGAGCCAGACATCTTGGAATGTGAACTCAAGTGGGCCTTAAAAAGCATCACTATGAACAAAGCTAGTGGAGGTGATGGAATTCCAGTTAACCTGTTTCAAATCCTGAAAGATGATGCTGTGAAAGTGCTGCACTCAATATGCCAGCAAGTTTGGAAAACTCAGCAGTGGCCACAGGACTGGAAAAGGTCAGTTTTCATTCCAATCCCAAAAAAGACAATGCAAAAGAATGCTCAAACTACTGCACAATTGTACTCTTCTCACATGCTAGTAAAGTAATGCTCAAAATTATCCAAGCCAGACTTCAGCAATCCGTGAACTGTGAACTCCCTGATGTTCAAGCTGGTTTTCGAAAAGGCAGAGGAACCAGAGATCAAATTGCCAACATCCGCTGGATCATGGAAAAAGCAAGAGAATTCCAGAAAAACATCTATTTCTGCTTTATTGACTATGCCAAAGCCTTTGACTGTGTGGATCACAGTAAACTGTGGAAAATTCTGAAAGAGATGGGAATACCAGACCACCTAACCTGCCTCTTGAGAAATCTGTATGCAGGTCAGGAAGCAACAGTTAGAACAGGACATGGAACAACAGACTGGTTCCAAATAGGAAAAGGAGTACGTCAAGGCTGTATAATGTCACCCTGCTTATTTAACTTATATGCAGAGTACATAATGAGAAATGCTCGACTGGAAGAAGCACAAGCTGGAATCAAGATTGCCGGGAGAAATATCAATAACCTCAGATATGCAGATGACACCACCCTCATGGCAGAAAGTGAAGACAAACTAAAAAGCCTCTTGATGAAAGTGAAAGAGGAGAGTGAAAAAGTTGGCTTAAAGCTCAACATTCAGAAAACAAAGATCATGGCATCCGGTCCCATCACTCCATGGGAAATAGATGGGGAAACAGTGGAAACAGTGTCAGACTTTATTTTTTGGGGCTCCAAAATCACTGCAGATGGTGACCGCAGCCATGAAATTAAAAGACGCTTATTCCTTGGAAGAAAAGTTATGACCAACCTAGATAGTATATTCAAAAGCAGAGACATTACTTTGCGACTAAGGTCCATCTAGTCAAGGTTATGGTTTTTCCTGTGGTCATGTATGGATGTGAGACTTGGGCTGTGTAGAAGGCTGAGCGCCGAAGAATTGATGCTTTTGAACTGTGGTGTTGGAGAAGACTCTTGAGGGTCCCTTAGACTGCAAGGAGATCCAACCAGTCCATTCTGAAGGAGATCAACCCTGGGATTTCTTTGGAAGGAATGATGCTAAAGCTGAAGCTCCAGTACTTTGGACACCTCATGCGAAGAGTTGACTCATTGGAAAAGACTCTGATCCTGGGAGAGATTCGGGGCAGGAGGAGAGGGGGAAGACCCAGGATGACACGGCTGGATGGCATCACCAACTCGATGGACGCGAGTCTGAGTGAACTCCAGGAGTTGGTGATGGACAGGGAGGCCTGGCGTGCTGCGATTCATGGGGTCGCAAAGTGTCAGACACGACTGAGCGACTGAACTGAACTGAACTGAGGGTTAGAATGATTTCCATTCGTTTCCATGGCAAACCATTCAATATCACAGTAATCCAAGTCTACGCCCCAACCAGTAACTCTGAAGAAGCTGAAGTTGAACAGTTCTATGAAAACCTACAAGACCTTTTAGAACTAACATCCAAAAAAGATGTTCTTTTCATTATAGGGGACTGGAATGCAAAAGTAGGAAGTCAAGAAACACCTGGGGTAACAGACAAATTTGGCCTTGGAATACAGAATGAAGCAGGGCAAAGGCTAAGCGAGTTTTGCCAAGAGAACGCACTGGTCATAGCAAACACCCTCTTCTAACAACACAAGAGAAGACTTTATACATGGACATCACCAGATGGTCAACCCTGAAATCAGATTGATTATATTCTTTGCAGCCAAAGATGGAGAAGCTCTATACAGTCAGCAAAAACAAGACCGGGAGCTGACTGTGGCTCAGATCATGAGCTCCTAATTGCCAAATTCAGACTTAAATTGAAGAAAGTAGGGAAAACCACTAGACCATTCAGGTATGACCTAAATCAAATCCCTTATGATTATACAGTGGAAGTGAGAAATAGATTTAAGGGCCTAGAACTGATAGATAGGTTGCCTGATGAACTATGGATGGAGGTTCGTGACATTGTACAAGAGACAGAGATCAAGACCATCCCCATGGAAAAGAAATGCAAAAAAGCAAAATGACTGTCTGGGGAGGCCTTACAAATAGCTGTGAAAAGAAGAGAAGCAAAAAACAAAGGAGAAAAGGAAAGATATAAGCATCTGAATGCAGAATTCCAAAGAATAGCAAGGAGGGATAAGAAAGCCTTCCTCAGCGATCAGTGCAAAGAAATAGATGCAAACAACAGAATGGGAAAGACTAGAGATTTCTTCAAGAAAATTAGAGATACCAAGGGAACATTTCATGCAAAGATGGGCTCAATAAAGGACAAAAATGGTATGGACCTAACAGAAGCAGAAGATAATAAGAGGTTGCAAGAATATATGGAAGAACTGTACAAAAAGGATCTTCACGACCCAGATAACCACGATGGAGTGATCACTCGTCTAGAGTCAGACATCCTGGAATGTGAAGTCAAGTGGGCCCTAAAAAGCATCACTACGAACAAAGCTAGTGGAGGTGATGGAATTCCAGTTGAGCTATTTCAAATCCTGGAAGATGATGCTGTGAAAGTGCTGCACTCAATATGCCAGCAAATTTGGAAAACTCAGCAGTGGGCACAGGACTGGAAAAGGTCAATCTTCATTCCAATCCCACAGAAAGGCAATGCCAAAGAATGCTCAAACTACCGCACAATTGCACTCATCTCTCATGTTAGTAAGTTCAGTTCAGTTCAGTTGCTCAGTTGTGTCCAACTCTTTGCAACCCCATGAATCACAGCACGCCAGGTCTCCCTGTCCATCACCAACTCCTGGAGTTCACTCAGACTCACATCCATCGAGTCAGTGATGCCATCCAGCCATCTCATCCTCTGTCATCCCCTTCTCCTCCTGCCCCCAATCCCTCCCAGGATCAGAGTCTTTTCCAATGAGTCAACTCTTCGTGTGAGGTGGCCAAAGTACTGGAGTTTCAGCTTTAGCATCATTCCTTCAAAAGAAATCCCAGGGCTGATCTCCTTCAGAATGGATTGATTGGATGTCCTTGCAGTCCAGGGGACTCTCAAGAGTCTTCTCCAACACCACAGTTCAAAAGCATCAATTCTTCGGCGCTCAGCTTTCTTCACAGTCCAACTCTCACATCCATACAAGACCACAGGAAAAACCATAGCTTTGACTAGACGGACCTTAGTCAGCAAAGTAATGTCTTTGCTTTTGAATATGCTATCTAGGTTGGTCATAAATTTTCTTCCAAGGAGTAAGCATCTTTTAATTTCATGGCTGCAGTCACCATCTGCAGTGATTCTGGAGCCCCCAAAAATAAAGTCTGACACTGTTTCCACTGTCTCCCCATCTATTTCCCATGCAGTAATGGGACCGGATGCCATGATCTTTGTTTTCTAAATGTTGAGCTTTAAGCCAACTTTTCCACTCTCCTCTTTCACTTTCATCAAGAGGCTTTTTAGTTTGTCTTCACTTTCTGCCATGAGGGTGGTGTCATCTGCATATCTGAGGTTATTGATATTTCTCCTGGCAATCTTGATTCCAGCTTGTGCTTCTTCCAGTCGAGCATTTCTCATGATGTACTCTGCATATAAGTTAAATAAGCAAGGTGACAATATACAGCCTTGACGTACTCCTTTTCCTATTTGGAACCAGTCTGTTTTTCCATGTCCAGTTCTAACTGTTGCTTCCTGACCTGCATAGAGGTTTCTCAAGAGGCAGGTTAGGTGGTCTGGTATTCCCATCTCTTTCAGAATTTTCCACAGTGTATTGTGATCCACACAGTCAAACGGTTTGGCATAGTCAATAAAGTAGAAATAGATGTAGTAAAGTAATGCTGGTAAAGTAATGCTCAAAATTCTCCAAGCCAGGTTTCAGCAATACGTGAATCATGAACTTCCAGATGTTCAAGCTGGTTTTAGTAAAGGCAGAGGCACCAGAGATCAGATTGCCAACATCCGCTGAATTATGGAAAAAGCAAGAGAGTTCCAGAAAAACATCTATTTCTGCTTTATTGACTATGCCAAAGCCTTTGACTGTGTGGATCACAGTAAACTGTGGAAAATTCTGGAAGAGATGGGAATACCAGACCACCTGACCTCATCTTGAGAAGCCTCTATGCAGGTCAGGAAGCAACAGTTAGAACAGGACATGGAACAACAGACTGGTTCCAAATAGGGAAAGAAGTACGTCAGGGCTGTAAATTGTCAACCTGCTTATTTAACTTATACCCAGAGTACATCATGAGAAACACTGGGCTCGAAGAAGCACAAGCTGGAATCAAGATTGCTGGGAGAAATATCAGTAACCTCAGATATGCAGATGACACCACCCTCATGGCAGAAAGTGAAGACAAACTAAAAAGCCTCTTGATGAAAGTGAAAGAGGAGAGTGAAAAAGTTGGCTTAAAGCTCAACATTCAGAAAACAAAGATCATGGCATCTGGTCCCATTACTTCATGGGAAATAGATGGGGAAACAGTGGAAACAATGTCAGACTTTATTTTTGGGGGCTCCAGAATCACTGCAGTTGGTGATTGCAGCCATGAAATTAAAAGACACTTACTCCTTGGAGGAAAAGTTACAACCAACCTATATAGTATATTGAAAAGCAGAGACATCACTTTGCCAACAAAGGCCCGTCTAGTCAAGGCTATGGTTTTTCCAGGGGTCATGTATGCATGTGAGAGTTGGACTGTGAAGAAGGCTCAGCGCCGAAGAATTGATGCTTTTGAACTATGATGTTGGAGAAGACTGTTGCGATCCCTTAGACTGCAAGGAGACCCAACCAGTCCTTTCTAAAGGAGAGCACTCCTGGGTGTTCATTGGAAGGACTGATGCTAAAGCTGAAACTCCAATACTTTGGCCACCTCACACGAAGAGTTGACTCATTGGAAAAAGACTCTGAAGCTGGGAGGGATTGGGGGCAGGAGGAAAAGGGGATGACAGAGGATGAGATGGTTAGATGGCATCAGTGACTTGATGGACATGAGTTTGAGTGAACTTTGGGATTTGGTGATGGACAGGGAGGCCTGGCATGCTGCAATTCACGGGGTCACAGAGTTGGATACAACTGAGTGACTGAACTGAACAGAGGGCTAGTTCTCTGGTACTCCAGAGTCTTGGAGTCAGTGCCCCCACTCCAAAGGCTCAGGGCTTGATCTCTGGTCAGGAACGAAGATTCCGTAAGTGTTTTGTTACATCATTAAATGAGATTAAAGCAAATATTCATAAAGCAAAGATGAACCCAGACAAATGGCAGTACAAAATCTGGCAAATAATAATTTAAAGAATGAAATATACACATAAACATATATACCCATGAGCAAAGTCGAAACAGTCCAACAGAAATAAAGTACGATAGATTGACCCAGTAAACAAAGGAAACTAAAAATTATATCTACCTGAACAAAAGTAACTGAATCACAAACTGGAAGACAAAACTAAAGCATGATTCCAATTTGGGAATAACGCTGTGAAAATAATATTAACAAGTATATTGAGAGGAAAGAAAGAAAAGAAAGATAGAAAGAATAGATATACAAAGTTAAATAGAGGTGGTTGAAGAAGGTTTATATACATCAAATTTTAACTACAAGGGGAGAAGAACAAGGGGAAAAGCAAAGGAATAAATGTAGTAAAAATAATAGGTTTAAAAATTAAAATTAAAAAAGAGAAAAGAAAGAGAAAAAAAGGAAACTCCCCAGAACTGCAAAAGCCCAATGTAGAGGCAGGGTTTATAAGAGTAATAAAAATGTGACTGAGAGAAAAATGAAAAAAAGGCTCAGAAGTTAATTAAATTTCATAGTGCCATTAAAATCGACAGCTACAACAGAGGGGGATAAAAAGGAAAAAAAAGAAAAAAAATCCTAAAGAATCTACAGAGCAAGTCAAAACATAAGAATAACTGTTTTTCTTGAGTCACTGCTGTCAAAGTCCTTTCCCTCGCTGGGAGTCACAGTCCACCTCACCTCCTAGGATGTCCTCCAAAACTGTGCTGTTCTCTGGACCTGTTGTGGGGGCAGCTCAAATTCTAATCTGGTCCTATTCCTATATTTTCTTGCCTCCAATATCCACAGCTATCAGAACTAGTGCGTTTTCTTTTGTGGGAGCTCTCAATGACCTTTTATATATTCCATAGACACAGAGTCTGCCTAGTTGATCGTGTGGATTTAATCTGCAGCTTATACAGCTGGTGGAAAGGTTTTGAGTCTTCTCCCTTAGTCGCACTGCCCCTGGGTTTCAATTGTGGTTTTATTTCCACCTCTGCCTGTGGGTCGTCCACTGGGGTTTGCTCCTGAGGCTGCCCTGGAGGACTTGGGTTTGCCCCTGGGGGGGCCAGGTGTGGAGGTGGTACAGCTGCCTGGGTCTCAGGGGCTCTGGCAGCACCAGGTACTCAGGGGAATTGGAGGCTAGAGCAGCAGGAAATGTAGTGCTCTAGAAGGGTTTGGCAACCAGTATTGGCCGATATGTTGCAGTATTCTTGCCTGGAGAACCCGCCTCCCTGACAGAGAAGCCTGATAGTCCATAGAGTTGCAAAGAGTCGGACACTACCGCAGTGACCCTGTGTGCATAGACGTAAGACTTGTTTTGCCTGTGGCAGCTCAACCCCAGTGAGAGTTGAGCATGATGGTGGCGCAGCTGCTTGGCTTGCGGGGACCTTGGCGGCACCAAGTGTGCAGGGATACAGACTGCCTCTGCCGCAGGAGTTATGGCCCTATCAGAGTCTTTTTTCAAGCCTCTTGTAGCTGGCAATCAGAAGGCCTCTTGACCGGTCTTTCTCCGTAGCTCTGCTCATTCAGGCCCTTAGAGGGCTCCCTTGCCTGGGATCTTTCTCTGTTGTTCAGTGTGTCAGGCACATAGAGGGCCCCCCCTGGCTGGGGTCCTACTCTGTAATTCAGTGCATCGGTCACTTAAAGGAGCACCCTGAGTGGGGCCCTACTCTGTAGTTCAGTGCCTCAGGTGTTTGATGGGCCAGTCTCTCTATTGTTCAGCTGCCAATGCTGGCGTGTGGGGAGAGAGAGGCTATGGTGATGGCTCCACCCTCTACACGTGACTCAGCAGTATCACCTTGCTTCCATGGCTGCCCAGCTTTCCTCCACAGGCATTTCCCACCACAGTCTCCTCCCTCACATCCCCTCGGTCTGTCTCTCTGCAGTCAACAGCAGCCCACCCTGAGATTGCACCACAATCCCTAAACTCCAGCTCCCAGCTGTTGCACCTTCCAGGGGATCTACATCTCTGTATGTATGGCTGTGGCAAGGACTGTCTGATTCTCATTCCATTTAGGCTGCCACACATCAGCTATTTCACTCTCAGCCTTAGATGTTTCTTCTCTGACTCAGGCAGTTGCCCCAGTGTGGGGATCCAACCCCTGCTTCAGTTCCCCCACCCTCTGAGGGCAGGTCCAGTCCTATTAACACTCCTGATTTTCCCCCTAGTTCCTTCATCCTACCGAGTTTTGCGTGCGTCTATATATTCTTTTCTGCTGGTCAGGTACTCCTCTCTGCTCTCAGCTGGTGTTCTGCATGCACTTTTATGTCTGAAGGTGTATCCTGGTGTATCCTGATGTATCCGTGGAGAGAGATGTACTCCACATCCACCTACTCTTCCACCCTCTTGTTCTCCCCTATACAAATGCTTTTTGAATGTATATTATGGGCCAGAAACTGTACTAGCCTTTGGGGAAACAAACAGATGCACAAATAACAATCACAACAACATATGTGTATATATCTCATTGTTTCTTTCTTCAAGATGAAAGTGAAAAGTGAAAATGAAGTCGCTCAGTCGTGTCCGACTCTTTGCAACCCCATGGACTATAGCCCACCAGGCTTCTCCATCCATGGAATTTTCCAAGCAAGAGTACTGGAGTGGGTTGCCATAGAGACGGTATAATTCCAGTATACTATGGTAAATATGTACCCAGTAGATGCAGTTCCACATCCATTTAGATAGTTATTCATCTATGAAGCATACTTAGGAAACCCAAGGGTTGGCTGGAAATTTCTTGGAAGAAAATTAAAGCTTGCATGGGGCTTTGAAGTGTGAGGAAAGATGAGAAGGGCATTTCAGCAGAGAGAGTAGAATGTGCAGGAGCATGGAAGCATGAATGGCCAGATAGCCTCAGTGCAGCATTAAGTGCAAGGAGAGTGCAGGAGATGAGGTTGAATGAGACAAGTGGCAGCCAGGTAATGGAAGAACTTTTTTTTTTTGGTCATTTTTAAGACACTTGGATCTTTATTGTGGAGCAGGGAGACAATTAAGGTTTGAGATAAGGAGTGATGTGGTCAGATTTCCTTACTAAAGTGGGGCTTTGGGAGGCACCTTTGCAGGCCATAAATAGTGAAGAGTGAAGTTGGTAATGAAATAATGAAGAACATGAGTTTGTAGGCTAGATGAGTACTGGTGAAGATTTGAGACTAGATAGTGACGATGAGTGGTGTCAGAAGAAAGGATATGAAGCTTATTTAGTAAAAATGGGAAGGTGAAAGGCAGGGAAGGGTGGTTCCCAAGATGGACAGTATGATTAACTAATGTTGGAAAACAAAAAGAGGAACAGGCTTTTTTTGCCCCCCCCCCCTCCTTTTTGTTAGCGAAGAAAAGGAAGACAATGATGAGTTTTGTTTTGGAAATACTGAGTTTAAGGTATCATGGAGTGAGTGATCAGCAGGATATGAGAGTCTAGACCTCAGGGGAAAAGTCAGAGCTAAAGATAAAGGTTTGAGATTGATTAACATAAATCTTCTGGCAAATAAAGAAGGTGGTATAGCAATTGACAGGAGAAACAAGACATTATGGATAAATGGGAAGGCTAGGACATACATTTTGAGAGATTAATTATGCCACTGGAATTTGAAGTCTTTGAGGAATGGAGTTCTGTCTCCTTAATTTTTATATGCTCAGCATCTGTCATAGTGCTTGATATCCAGTAGGCACTTGATGAAGGTTTGTTGCATGAGTCAAACTTTTTTACCATTGCCCAGTCTCTAAACACAACTAAAACTACGTCCAGATTCCAGTGGAAGTCTTGCTGATGTTGTCTTCATTTTTTGTTGATTAATTATTTTTAAATTTTACTTTATTTAGTTTGACTGTGCTGGATCTCAGTTGTGGCACAAGGAATCTAGTTCCCTGACCAAGGATGGAACCTGGGTTCCCTGCATTGGGAGCATAGAGTCTTAATTTTTGGACCACCAGGGAAGTCCCGTGTCTTCATTTCTTGATTGCTGAAAACAGCATGTGTATTTACTTTGCATAATCAAGATCTAGAGGAGAAAGCCTAGATTCAATGATAAAAATGTCTCTAGGAAAGAGAGATACACTGGCAACAAATTTTATAGGTAGCAACTAATTTGATTCCTATGAAATGGAAAGATGGTAACTTCTATTGTTAGGAAAAATTTTAGAGTAGAATTGAGTCAAAGAGAATGTAACAGGTGAGGATTCTGAGTGGCCACATCTTTACATGTGATTCTTACCTTAAAAATGTGAATGAGAATATTTGGTAATACATAGTTAACTTTGCTTTTTAATTCTTAGATCATTTATGTGGAATACAAAGACCACAGAGTAATTTTTAATTAATAAAGCTGACAGTTATTTTAAAGTTGAAACATGATCATATGCCTCTAATAACCCAGTTTTAAGTGACTTATTAATGACTCTCTAAATGTTACTTATGATACTTATGATCTTTGAACCTATTTCCATTTTTGGTTTCTTGATCCTGATTCTGAAGATCAGCTGTGTCATACAGGTGTTAGCACAGCTGGCTTGCTGATGGCAGCTCTGTCCATATAGCTGTCTTGTGTGTCATCATTCATGTTGTTCAGTGTCATTCTGACCTAGCCAAGCTAAAAATGGTACTTCAGCTCAAGAGGGATTTAAAAACCTTGACAAACTAAAGATAAGAGACCACGGAATGTCGTATCCATGTGCTTACCAGCTTTTAGCTTAAGCACATCTAAATAACTAATTTAGTGTGTATCTGTCTTTACCCTTTCGAATAGTTTGCCCTAGGGAAGAAAATATCTCTGTGTGGAGAACTCTAACAATTCATAAATACATCTTTCTGTACTCAAGTATGCGTTTTCTGTTTGTTTAAATAGATCAAGGTCACAGTAATCTATCTGCAAGGAGCAGTCTGTGGTATATAACCTACGCCTCAGATTTATCATCCTGCCTAGTGCCTTTATACGATGTCTGTGATTATATCATCCTATTTTCCAGGTTGATAATTTGATTTGAGGGTTCAGTTTTTCAGATCCTTAATTGGGATGTAGCCCAGCTTGATAATTTGATTCAAGAGATCAGTTTTCTAGTTCCATAATTAGGATGGAACAATAATGTGTGGGGTGGTTGTGGTCGTGGTAGATTTTGGCTTTTTTTTTCTGGTCACAGCAGAGAGAGTTCTGGCTCTGCTCTGGAGTTGGAGGTTAAATAACCTGCAGCAAAAGCAGGCTGGTTTCTCACTTTCTTCTTTTCAAAGGAGGGGTTTCTGCGCTTGCTGCAGTACCAATGGAGTGCCTGCTTTTGCTGCTTAGGCCAGGGTCTCCATCCCGTAGGAACAGAGCACAGCAGGAGCTGCTGCACATACCTTGGGACCTTGTAGTCTGGGGATCTTCCAAGTGAGATTATGGCCATTGTATAAGGAAGATTGCTCACAGGTACCTGTCTCTCAGTATGGTAATTGTGTGTGTGTTGAAGGGTCAGGGAGAAAATACATGAATGACTGAAAAATGCGCATAGATCCAATGAAACTACTGAGGAAAATCAGGGTGTTTCAATAACAATCTTCACTGCTGACCACAAAACTACTTTTATGACACACATTTTTGCTAAGCCTGCCAGACAAGGGACAAAGAGAAGGAAAAATAGAATGGTGTTGACTTTTAGGTAGGGAAATGGAAGGAGTAACAAGATCTTGAGCAATTTGCTCATCTGTTAACTGTCATTGTAGATACTCAGAGGCACTGTTATGTGTTGCTAGGAGCACTGGACACAATTTCCTCATATTAGGGATGGCAGTAGCTCTTTCACAAGGTGGATGGCAGAATGAAGTCTGAAAGTGTGGAGAGCACTTTGAAAAGTATGAAGTGCTTTTGGAAGTGCTAGCAGTATTGCTACTAATAAGAACAGTACTACACTCTATCCATTTCATGAACTAACTAAAGAAAAGGCAAAAGAGGGAAATATCCATTTAGTCGTCACTGTCTAACTTGTGAATGCCATTTCTGCTGTGATGGTGCGCTTTAATCCCTGCTTCTGTCACTGGGCACAGATCATGCTTTTTGGTTATCCTCGCTTCCCTACTACCTCGTAGAGTTTGTGAGTTTGGAATGACGTTCATATTTGATCACATGCTCACTGAGAACCTCCATGTGTACAGGGTCTTTCTGTTGCTAGTGTTATTGCAGAACATATGGTCCATACTGGTGAATTCCCTTCTCTCTCTCTTTACAAAAGATCTCCATGAAATGAAAAGACACTTGGAAGGAAAGTTATGACCAACCTAGATAGCATATTCAAAAGCACAGACGTTACTTTGCTTGGAAGGAAAGTTATGACCAACGTAGATAGCATATTGAAAAGCAGAGACATTACTTTGCCAACAAAGGTCCGTCTAGTCAAGGCTATGGTTTTTCCAGTGGTCATGTATGGATGTGAGAGTTGGACTGTGAAGAAAGCTGAGTGCCGAAGAATGGATGCTTTTGAACTGTGGTGTTGGAGAAGACTCTTGAGAGTCCCTTGGACTGCAAGGAGAGCCAACCAGTCCATTCTAAAGGAGATTAGTCCTGGGTGTTCTTTGGAAGGAATGATGCTAAAGCTGAAACTCCAATACTTTGGCCACCTTGCAAAGAGCTGACTCGTTGGAAAAAATTCTGGTACTGGGAGGGATTGGGGGCAGGAGGAAAAGGGGACGACAGAGGATGAGATGGCTGGATGGCATCACCAACTCGATGGACATGAGTGTGAGTGAACTGCAGGAGTTGGTGATGGACAGGGAGGCCTGGTGTGCTGCAATTCATGGGGTTGCAAAGAGTCGGACACGACTGAGTGACTGAACTGAACTGATGCCTGTGCTACTTGTTTAACCAAATTTTCTGTAGTTTAGTTATTAGAGTGGTGATCACTTGTGCCAGGAAAGTTAGACCCAGTCAAGTTATCTATCAGACTATGTAAAACTTGAAAAAAGAAGCCAGAAAGTATCTATGAGATTGCGTCCTATATGTTAGTGGTATAAGGTTTACTCACTAGAAATTGTTCATACATTCTCTGGTGAGATGTGGTCACTAAAAAAAATTTTTATAGATGGTGAAAAATGTAGTCTTTCTTGCTGTGTCTCTGAGGCAGGGGAATGGCCAACATTTTCTGTAGAGGGCCAGATAGTAAATATTTTGGGCTTTGTGGACCATATGGTTTCTGTCTCAACTATTCAACTCTGTCCTCTTAGCTGGAAAGCCCCCAAAGACAATAGCTAAGTGAGTGGGTGTGGCTGTGTTCCAATAAAACTTTATTTACAGTAACAGGCGGTGGTCTGGATTCGGTCCTTGAGCTGTAGTATGCCAACTGCACTCTGCTCTCTAGGGCATAAGATTAAAAAGAATACATAGGCTGCTCTGGTGTATATGGTGAAAAATAGGATAAAGAGAGAAGGGAAAGTGATGAGGAATCAATGGAAGTGAAAGGAAGTACAGGAGAGGAGGTAGGAAAAAGGAAGGTGGGGAATAGAGGCATAGTAAACTCCCACAGGATGATAAGGGTGGGAGTTGCGGGAAATATTGTTGAGATCTGTATATGACGGGAATCTCTCTGGTAAGGTTTATTTGGAAGTATCAGAGGCCTTAATGGATTGGAACAAATGAAATTTTAGGCAGGCCTGATTATCATTTACTTTTCCCAGGCATTCAAGATTCAGACATTGTATACATCTTCTTACATGTGTTCTAAAGTGTATCTGAGTTTTTCATCAACAACCCTTACTGCTTTTTCCTGGGTATTCTATTGGTAAAAACACAACTAGTATCATATTTCATGAATTTTTAAAAATAGCTGGAACATTGGGTGCCAAAGTCTTTATAGTTGTGTGTGATAAAAGATGCAGGTTCTTATTTTAGGAATTGAATGTTTTTCTAAAAATGACTGGTTTAATTTTATAGTGGATGTATCTAGCAGAAATAGTTTTTTGAGTGTTAGCAGGAGTACAGAAGATTAGGAAAGATTGGCTTGAGAGAAAAGGTTAATCAGAGGAATAGAAACAGTATAGGATAGAGCTTAAGAATTACTTAAATCTACAACTAAATTGTTGCAATAAAATAAATATTTCTTAATGGTGTTTTGAACTTGTTAAGTTTCATTTATTTTGTGTTATTTGCCTCTGTTTCTCTTGTTTCTTATGGCATATCTATGAGAAATATCTGCTTTCTGAAAGTATGTAACAAGAAAGGGAGAAAGTAAACTACATTTTCTAAAAATCAAAATTTTAGAATGGAGTAATATGGGTATGGTTTCCTTTAGTCTTTGTGAAAATATAAAATTATACAGTTTTTATAGGAAGTTAGAAAAATGTATACAATTTTGCAATTGAGATTTATACTGTGAAGTTCTTTGAAAAACTTACGTTAAAATGAAGTGTTAGTCATTTTAAAGTGGAAAAATATTATATATATGTTATTCATATCTATAAATAAACCAGAGTAAAAAGAATATAGAATCTAATTATAGGATGAATAATGATATACTGTAGCAGAATTAAAGGCTGGCTTTTGAAATTATGATTTCCAATTAATTTTAAATTTGAAATTATAATTTAATCCATGGACAGGTGATGGTTGTTTTAATCCTAATTCACACTAAAATCTTTATTTTAAAAGGTGAACCTGATTTTCCTAGTAGGATGAGAAACAGTTTTATTGTTTTAATATCGTTACTTCAAAAATTTTTTTTGACAGTAAAGAAATTTACTTTAAATTCTCATGTTTGAAAGGGACCATTTTGTATCCAGTGGGCAGTATTTCCTAAAGAAATCCTGCTTCTGTCTTTTCTGCTCGTAGTCACTTTGTTCTCAGCCTGTGTATTCTGTTTTTCTCGTGAACAAATTTAGTGCGGGAAGGTGAAAGTCTTTTTCCTTACTGTTCTGTGCTGAACTGTTCCTTGTTTATCCTTATTCAGACTTGCCTTTTGCATTCTTTCTGAGCCATTCCCCTCTCTCCTTCAGTTTTGCTGTTCACTGCAGTCTTTCTCTCCTGCTCTTTGCTGCACCGTTAGCTTTTCACTAGCCCTAGTGTCACTGTTTTACATTCTTTCAACATGATGCATTTACTCCCTTTATCTGTTAAAATAAAAGAATTCCTGGTCAATCCTTTATCAAGACTTAAAAAAAACTTCTTCTTGAAATACTTGGTGAACATGTTAGTTTGCCTATTTTCAAAGTTTTGATTTAATATAAAAGTGGGAAAAAAACCTCGCATATTTTAGTAGAAATATTTGTGAGTTTATTTCTGTTATATATCATGGGCACTGTCTCTTTGTGGCACTGCCAACGTTCAACAGATAATTGATAATTAAATGAGAGTATTAACACATGCATGCTATTCAAATAATGTTGTAATTGTGATGCCCATCATTAAGTTTAGCAAAACAACTGCATTTTGATTTTTTTCCCTATCGCATGCAAATACGAAGAGTTACTTCGTTTGGCAAATTAAATAATGTTGTAGTGAAAATGTTAATTTGACAATAAATCACAGTTTTAAATGCCAGATGCCCCTGCTTAATGTTGTTCAGAAAGTTTATTTAGAGGATATACAATGTGGCTTACTGTTCCTGTATGTCAAGCTTCACAGATGAAGTATGATGCCTGATATTAATCGGGTTAAAGGACCTCCAGTGCCTGGAGTGTGTTGTGGATTGTACCTAGGTTGCTCATAGCCGCCGCCCCCCCCCGCCGCCCCCTGCCCTCCCACCCTTTGCCCATATTAGCAATCTGCTTTTGTACTTTGACATCCAGGATTTCCCTAGTGAATTTTGTCACAGAAAAAAGAGAATCATCAATATCGCAGTTAAACTTGACTTTCAAAGCTAATAGTATCTCATTTGGGGGCTCAAATTTAATAAATTTTCTTTGATTCTGGGTGAGTTTTTAAACATCAAACAATGAATTGGCCAGGGTGCAGTAAAATATTTAGATCTATTGACTGTTGTTCAGAAGGGTAGAAGGCAAAACACTAGTGGTTTGATGTTGATAAATTCTCAGTACCTTAATCCACATTAATGTTTTCTTTTATCTGAGTGCAGATTGGTGACAAAAAAAAAAAAAAAGAGCATGAGAAGGTGTCCATGCATATAGAATATAAAACCTAAAGCAAAGGCATTTGTAAAATGTGATTTATTTTGTTAAGTGAGTTAAAAGCATTTTCATCCTAACTGAAGACTAGAAAGTGTTTGTTACAGATAAATATGCATTCTGTATTGGGACTCTGGTATGAATATTGTACTCACAATATTATACAAATTGCATTATAGTGTATGTTTTACAGCATATACTTTGACCTGCAGTTATTGGCAGAAATTCTTCAGCTCAACTTAAGACGATAAGGATGTTTATAGCCTGGATTAGCACAAACTATGAAAGATGTATGTCGTCATGTGTTTGAGTATGTTTGCTGATTTAAGGAAACCTTATGTTGTATGATAGTTCATTCATAAAGTAAGAAATAATTCAAACAGTTTTACAAGCTACCCAAGTGGAATAGAAAAATGAAGGTGAGGGTTCCTATAATTTATTATTACCAAGTTATATATGAAGTTGCTAAGATAAAACTAGAGATATAAATACAGGTATTTCAACAATGATGATTCTCCCCATTCTTGACCTTTACTACCTCGTAAAAACTCATTTTGTCCTGTGACTTTAAGCTAGTTGTATACTATTTATCAAAGACACAATGTCAAAGAGATAAAATTTTAAAACCTGTTCAGGCATAAGAAAAGTTAGGAAATATGCTTACATATGAAAACTCTTATCATTAAACTATGTGATTAAAGATGAGAGCCTACTGATCTTAAAATTAAACTGTGGAATTTTTGAGGCTTTTACGAAATTTGGAAATTAAAAATGAAAATACTTGTTTCTAAACATTTTCTTTTATTCATATTATATAGTGAGTATTTCTCATTTGTCCAGAAGGTGGCAGTGTAATATCAACTGCATGTGATGCAGAGACTAGGTTGCGAATTGGTATTTTTCCCATATCAGATCTGTGATGTGTTTGTATTGTTACCTTTCTGAACAGTTCAAGTATAGTACAAACACTACTGATTTTATCCATTATCTTATTTAGAATTCATGTGACCAAGTTGGTTTATATGTATTTAATCATTAAGATTCAAATTTAATAAGAGTAAAGAGGGCAAACAAACCTCTTGCTAGTGTATTTTTAAGTCTCCTTGTGTGTTGAACATATTTGTTTTTATTCTAGAGCACGTACTGAACTTGTCTTGTCGAAGACTAGTGCCTAATAACTATCTTGTTTAATATATACCCATTAATACTGGTTAAATTACATATGTTATTAAGAGAGTGTGAATAAGTAAGAGATTGCTATTTATTTTTGATTCTTTTGGGCTTGTTTTCCCTTGTTTCCTTTTTCTTTTGAGGTGGAACAGTGAAAAAATAATTCAAAACCTCTTGATCAGAAGAGCTCCAGCGACTCTTCTTCCCTCTGCTCATTTCAAGCAGGAGGATGCTTTTTCTTCTTAACATTCTCCCCCAGCACTCTGAATTAGAGATTTATTTGCAACGAAAAATCAATTAGTCCTAAATTTATTCATGGATTTCAGGTCTAGCGATCAATGCAAGTCCACTCAGTGGGCTCAAGGGGACCCAGTTCATCCCAGTTAATGTGTCTGAAGGGGAATTACCATTGATGCTATTTTTTTCCCTTTAGGTCAGAGATCAGATCTCGCTGTCACGGACTGCGGCAAGTAGGAATGACTTCACCCTGCAGCTACCCAGACTGCACCTGGAGACCTTTGCAATGGAGGGGCTCAAGGGCGGGCCAGAGGTTGTAGCGTGCCAGGTTAGAGTCTAAATAACATTGTTTGCTACTGACACATGTAGAAAAATAAATTGCACTTACTGGGGAGAATGGAAGAAGCCTCAAAGTCTTGTGACTAACTTAAAGGAGATGCAAATAATTTTTCCTCATTTTTCTTCTGTCATGTAACACTATGTTTCACAAGTAATTGTATTTTTTTCTTTAGAGCCTAGAACTAGCCCCTTAAATAATCCAGAAAAGTATTTTTTACCAAGGAAAAAATATATGTTTTATAGCTCAGTACAGTATTAAAAGAACATTCTTTCTGGGCAGCAGACGAAAATAAGACACTAAGCTGTTATCTCTTCAAGCTTGTCTGAATTTGTAGCTCTAACTCTTTTAAAATAAATCACTTTAGATAAAATTATCAGGAGAGATATTTGACATTTTTCAATGTTAATTGCAAAATATATCCAATATTCTTAGGTGGTAATTTCAACAAATCTAGAACCTAGCTCTTCTTTGCATGAAGAGTATTTTATACTTTAATGATTAATTTTAATAAACATTGTAATTAATATGTGCCAAAGGAGTTATTTCATTTATAAAACTCAAAGCACAAAATCATAAATAAGTTTAAACTTAATAAAAATATTTATTTTCAAAAACATATTTATTTTCAGAAGCTACAGCTAGCCTTCTGTTCTAGATTACTGTTATTGTGATTTTTTTTCCTTATGCTTAAAAATATTTTTGAATCAGACAAAACAAAATTTAGTATGTATTTTATTCTCTCTTTATTTTTTTTATTTTCTCTTTAATGTCCAATTTCTTTATTACAAAAATCTATCAAAGATACATAAACTATAGGGAGCCCGAAAATTCCAAAAGAGGTTGTCCTTGTTCAATAAAACCCTAAAGTTTTCAGTGTATTTAAGAGAAATATCTTTTAAAACTCTTGTCTGTGCTTCACATTTTGAGATTTAAGATGAACTTTTTCATTCTTCAAGTTTATGACCCTGTGAAATTTTAACTTGGCACAAAATTAATGTCAGTACAAGTGGGGCTATGTTAATTTTTTTCTAACTAAATGCTCCATACCTTAATTAAGTTTGTTATTAGTACTCAAATTAATACTCAACAAAGAAAAAATACTTGCTTCTTTCATTAGAATGTCCACATATTATAGTAAAATATATGTAATTATACAGCAAAGCATAAGACACTTATTTTTAGTTATAGACTAGCATACTGTGCTATTATTTAGTTCAAGATTAAGATGTACATTTAAAATTTGATTATATGTGAGTACAATATGATTTGATATTTTTCTAGTGGTTGTAAAATAATCCTTTATTTGGTTATCTTAGTTTGGAATCTCCCAGGGCTTAATACTTGTCATAATTCACAAATAAATACTTCTCCCAAACTCTAGATTTTGATGATTTGGAAAGAGACTGATTCCTAGGAATGCCATTTTTTAAGGCAAAACATGAACTTTCTAGAGTCCTGACATCTGTGAATAGCAAGAAGGAAATGTATAAGCTTGTATTTTAAACTACTATCTTTCCCAAGTTCTAATAAAAATAGTTCTGTGGGTTGCCGTATACCTAAACACTTGAGTAATTTTTATATTGGTGTGCTCTAATATGCGTTATAGTATAGTAATATATGTTTTGGTTTAGTATGCAGAGAAGAGCACATGATTTGGGCCATAATAGTTTTTCAGGCACACACGCGTGCATGCACGTGTGTGTAGGCATGCAGTTAGTGATATGGAGTACTTTGAGGAGAAAGGCACTGTAATAGTTGAAGACCTTAATTATACTAATTATAACTGCCATTTTAGTGAGCACTTACTATGTAGCTAGTATCATGCTTAGCTCTATAAATAAGTGATCTCAATTAATTCTTACAATGGGCCTGTCAAGCAGACAGCATTATTTTTGTTTTACAATTGACAAACAACAAATATAGCAGGTAACTCTTCTCAGATCAACAGCAAGTAAATGGCAGGGCCTAGAGTTTGGGTTTAAGTTTAGGTATATTTGACTGAAAAGCCTGAACTGGTAAAATCTGACAGTAAAAATCAAGACGTGTGTTAAATCGTAGGCATAAAGCCTTTGAAATCTGGTGGAGTTTTTCTTCCACTTATAAAGTATACATTATGCATCTGTATATGAGGTAGGTCATAGTTTATGGTGTATTATAGACACATTTACAGATAAAAAATTTTGCTTCCATTTGATAGGCTAATATTATGGAACTCAACTTTTCACCTTTGCAGTATATGTATGTATGTGTGTATATATATATGTATGTATGTATATGTATAGACTTATGCTAAGTATGCAACATATTTAGGAATTCACTATTTGTTTAACTTTGTAATCTGTACTGGTGAGGTGGACTGTTCAAAGTGTGCCTCACCTTTGATTATGACAAGGAGAGGCCCACTATGCAGGATGTGGTAGTGTCTGAATTATTTGGCCAACATATTTAACCATCATTTAGAGCAGTAGGAGATGACGTTTTCCTTGACAGCCACTGTCTGTTGTTTCCAAAGGGGAAGATTATACCTTTCTTATAGGTATAATCCTGGATGGAGGGAAGACCAGTGAGCACAACTGAAGGGTGAGGGGATGAATGGATTACCTTCTCTCTCTGAACCCAGAAGAGTGTGTAACTGATACACTCCTACAGGAAATAATTCAGTTTGGCTGGTCTCTGAGATGTGCTAGCTTTTAGCCTCAGTGTCCTTATCTGCAACAAAGTGCAATGCCAACAGTTTCTCAGGCTTGTACTGAGTTTGGATGAGGCAGTGCATGTGAAGTGGGGAGCACAGTGCCCAGCGCAAAGACAGCAGACCAGCAGGGTGGCTCTTGTTGTTGCACACCTACATGCTGCGGTATGAGACACCTTGTAAAGATGACGTCAGCAATAGTAGTATAGCTTGATTTTATTACTTTTGGGGGGTGTGGGGTTTTTTATTTTTTTGGTGTGTGTTTTGTTTTTTTAAGAAATGGTGGTTGTTGTTCAGTTGCTAAATCGTGTCTGATTCTTTATATCCCCACGGACTGCAGCATGCCAGGCTTCCCTGTCCTTCACTATCTCCTGGAATTTGCTCAAACTCATGTCCATTGAGTTGGTGAGGCCACCCAACGATTTCATCCTCTGTTAACTCCTTCTCCTCCTGCCCTCAATCTTTCCTAGCGTCAGGTCTTTTCCAGTGAGTTGGCTCTTTGCATCAGGTGGCCAAAGTATTGGAACGTCAGCATCAGTCCTTCCAATGAATATTCAGGGTTGATATTCTTTAGGATTGACTGGTTTGATCTCCTTGATGTCCAAGGGACTCTCAAGAGTCTTCTCCAGTACTACTTAGGATCTTTTCTTTGTATCTTTCCATTTGGTTCTTTCATTCTTTCTTGTTTCTTCAAAGCTTAGTTTTGGTCAAGATCAACTTTAGCTCTCTATTTACTTTTCCTTGTTACTTGATGTTCCAGTGAGGCCAAGTTGCCAATGAACCCCTGTCTAAGATCCTATGGCAAGTTTAGAACCATTATTCCTTGGCTTTTATCTCCTTAATAGCAGCATATTAGTCTACTAGGATACTGAACAAAAAATAAAACACCTAGATTAGACAAGTTAACTTTAGCTTAAAAACCCAGTACAGTGTGAATGCAGAGGACTTTGTAAGAAAAGATATTCTGCCCATAATTTATTAAGATAATACCTATTACTCATTGTCTTATACTTCGAATTCTGTTTTTTCAACAACTGTATGATGCTTTTCATATCTGGAAAATATTAGCAGACATCCAGTAAGTGTCTGTGCCTCCATTCCCATTCAGCGATAACCAACACAGAACAATATCAATGTTAATATTATTGATATTATTGCATGCTTATTCCATACCAGTTACTGTGCTAAATAAACACCCTACATTTGCTTTCTCGTTTAATCCTTGCAACAATCCTATAAATAATAGGTACTCTGCTTTTATCCATTTTCCAAAAGAATAAACTGAAATTTATTAAGATGAAAATTGTTAAAGGTCACATATCCAGTGAGTAGGGTCACTGGCCTGTTCATTCTTTTAATCATGCCTTTCTGCCTTCTGTGCACCATGGCATAGTGGGGTGTGTGTGTGTGTGTGTGTGTGTGTGTGTGTGTGTGTGTGTTTTAAGATAGCTGAGAGGGAAAAAAAAATAAAGGGTAGGGTCTGCCTGTAAAATATAGTTTCTTTTGTGAGAAGATCATGGCAAAAATAGAATCCAAAAGAGGTTAATGGGAAATGTTACTTAAATTGTGTATTTCAGCCTCTTCATCTGTAAAATGAAAATAATAGAAGTTTCAAACTCAGTGTAATGATTGAATGGGTTAATCCATTGAAGTGCTTAGAATAGTAACATGGTAAGCACTCACTGTTTATTAGCTTTCTACCAACGTGAAAGCTTCATGAGGCCAAGAACTTGATTTTGTTCACAGTCACACCATCAGAGCTCAGAACCCTGCCTCACACAGAGGAGGCTCCAGTGCACGAACACTTGATTTCAGGCACTAGACAAGTTGACTCAGGAAGCTGCTGTGCCTAAGTTGTGCATGCCTTTGAGACATTTGGGATCATTTTTTTAAACTTCTAAACCCACTTCATTTAAAAGGAAAAGTCCCCTGAACCATCTCATAAAAGTGTGTAAGGCTTAGTGCACAATAACTATACCTCTGGAAATATAGTATATTTTATAAATATATGTTTATAAACACTTCTTTAGAAAGGCTTCATTGTGAAACCATTTATTTATGAAGATTTTAAACAACAGAGTCTTCACCATAAATCCAGTAATCCTTTAATCACCCATAACCTAACTGTGTTATTATGAAGTCCGTCCTTGGTATGGTTGTTTGTTATGTGTTATACCCACAACTTTTGGGATACTGTGGTTTCTTTACATTCAACTTACTTTCCAGGCATAGAAATTTCTTCCAGCTATTTTGTTGTATTTATAAAGGTAAATCATAAAAGAGCATCTTGAAAGGATTTTTTTTTAATGTAGAGAAGAAAGAAAGAAATATCTGTACCTAAGTACTAAACTGTCAGGGAATAAAAATATCAAGAATCAGCCACTCTTAATAATTTTTTACATGTGTTCCCTGTTATACTGCTTGATGCAGCAGCCTTCTAATTGTACAAGAATCATGTTCATTTGGGCACAACTAGAAATTAAAGAAATGTTAGAGAATTTTGCTTGGAAGCTTGTATTATTTAGATATTTTCTTCAACTTATTCCATCTCCATAAATGAATTTTCAGATATCTGATTATTTTTTAAAACATGAAAATCAGCCATTTTGAATGAAAATCTCACTAAATATCTATAATGCTATGTAAAATTCCCCAATTGTCCCTAAAAGACTAAATGACTTCTATTAGTTCTTTAGTTTTTTTCTTTTTTAAGTATAGTTCTTTAGTTTCTGATTCTAAAAGAAAATTTTACCTTCTTTATATAATTTAGGACTTCCCAGCTTTTCAGATGTCAGTCCTCCCTGGGTCGCACTGTCTCAGAGAGTTGTCAGGGTTTAGTCTAAGAGTCTCCATGGTGAAGTAAAGAGAATGCATTTTGTGACAGCTGTTTGTCTCACAGATATTCTTTTTCACTTATTTTTGAGTCCATGACTGTGCTTTGAATGTTTGACATTATTGGAAATCTGACCTTTTTGTACCAAAGTATCAAAAAGATTTGAGGATTATCTCAACTTGTTATCAGTGAGTGTGTGGTTCTCTTTAAATTCTAAAAATTAAAATATCTTTTAAATTTAAAAACATAATATGATTTTAGATTTCGGTTATAGCATCAAAGAGAATGTTGAAACTCTACCTTCTTCAAAGGATGGCGAGTTCTTCCAAGGGAGGAGCTGTTTGTTAGGGGAAAACAATTAGCTGGAAAAATCATATAGTTCATCTGAGAACAAATGTATTTTGATGGGGAAAAAGCCATCCTTGGTCTCATTTAGAGCTTGACAGCTGTCATCTCCAATTCCACAGAATATAAACTGTGTCAATGAGGAATCTAAACGTCCTGGATTTGAGGCCTAACTCAAAGATGAATATAAGAATCAGTGAATTTATTTTTCACGTTGACACCAGGAAGAATAAATGGCATTTTCTGACGTAATGTTGTCAGAGAAAATATTTTTGTTATTTGCTAGTTCAAGTTTTAGAATTCTATTCTCAAGATTTGAGAGTGCACAAGCAGACATTAAGTTTCTTCAAAACTTGCTGGTACCGCAGCTGTGAGGGATGCTAAATGAAGCAAAATATGAAGAGAAGGAAGATGCTAACGTGTACAGAGGGACCGATTTTAGGGTCTGTTGCTAAGTGGGGTGAAAGTGAAAATGAAAGTGTTAGTCACTCAGTAGTGTCTGATTCTTTGTGACCCCATGGACTCTAGCCCACCAGGCTCTTCTGTCTGTGGAATTCTCCAGGCAAGAGTACTGGAGTGGGTTTCCATTTCCTTCTCCAGGGGATCTTTCCGACCCAGGGATTGAGCCTGGGTCTCCCACGTTGCAGGCAGATGCTTTACTGACTGAGCCACAGGGAAGGCTAGGTATAACAGTGGTTAAATAATTAAATAACAGCATTTAAACGTGGATTTATCCTCACTGTGAATTGTGCCTTGTCCTGAATCTGTATCTTCTCCTAAGGTTACAGGACATTTTAGTTTTTGTTGACCAGGAAGACTGCTGGAAACAGCCTCACACGTCAGTCATCTGTTGTTAGAACAGATCAGGTGTCATCACCTAAGTACCCTCACCCTCCCTGACTCCCTTCCTCCTTCCTTCCCTTCCTCACCCTCTGTGATGTGCACTTTTATTTCCGCTCTTTATTTTGGTGGTGGTGCTGGAGGGGATAGGGGATACATCAGTGAGAATTTTAGGGCAGAATCTTGAGAGTAAAAATGTGAAATTATGGGTTTTGGTTCAGATATTTTGCCAGGTGTTATATGCTACCATTGTTTTCTTAGTCCCTGTATTTTATTTTAAAGGACTTGCTGTTTTTAAAAAAGTATTTTTCTTTGTAGTTAAAACATAATCTTGGGGATCAAATGATAACTAACATTTCTTTAAAAAATAAATATCTGTTAAGACTAGGAGTACTAAAAAGTTTTTTTTTTTTAATAGGTAGCTGATGGGATATTTTACATCTTGTATCATAGATTTTATTTTGGGTTGGTGGTGATCTGAAATGAGGGGTTTTCTTTCCCCTGTTGGGACTTTAATCTCTTTGCCTTTGGACAATCACAGGATAACATGAGGGCAAGGAAATATGTCTGTATAAAGCTTCTGCTACACAGAATGTTATATTGAGGAATCTTGTGACTAACTCCTTGATTCAGCTGAAAATATTCATGAATTATTCCCTCTGGATATGACCTGGTATCAGCAATCTGAACTAAGTAAAATCTGATAGGAATTATTTAAAATGAAGTCTTTTTTCCTATTTTTTGGGGGGTATCATTTCTTCCTTTTTTACTAGGGAGAATAATTTGGAAGAAAGTAAAATCATAGCCAAGTGACTATCACAAAAGGTTGAAGAGGTTATACAACTTTATCTAAAAATAATAGAATTAGCCCCAGAACAGATGGAATCCTTTCCCCATAGACATAAATTACCCAGGTAGCAGGAATCCTCATTATTTTATCTAATCATTGTCTTTTTCTCCTGGAAAACACGTTGTCTTTTCTTGTGAGGGATGAACATGAGTTATCATCCTTGTGGTACTAAGAGTGCTGCTGGAGCTCTCTGCTAATATCACCGTCTGTGAGCTTCCAGCCCTTACTCCTTCTGGTGCATCAGCTTGTCCCCTGTAACCTGGAGATGGTGCTACTTACCCTACTGCATCTTGGGGCAGTTGTGAGGATCCCATGACATGGATGAAAGTACTTTATTGTTTTCCTTTAAATATTTGCCTTATAAACTTTCCTTGATCAGGTGTAAACTCACTTATTTTCCATCTCAGGTTGAGATTTTTGCCCTTCTAAAAGACAAGCAAGTAAATCAGATGATGAGGAGGTTAGCAACTGTGAATCTGTGCAATTTTCTATATGTCATTGAGCTTGCTGGAAATATCATGCTGATCAGAATGGCAATTTGGAAGAGATAGAATAATGCTGTGTGCTGGGGAAAGAGGCAAGCAATGTAGTATTGGAGAAAGTCTATGTTTAAAGTCAGAATGCCTGGATTGAAGTCCTGGCTCTGTAATTTAACCGTCTTGGCAGATTACTCAATGGCCCCGAGCCCCCTATTTCCTCATCTTTAAATGGAGGTGGTGAAGCCTGTCTTGCTTTCACTTACAGAGTTGTGAGGAGATCAGATGGGATAAAGTACATGTGAGGGTGCTTTTATATTGTAAAATGTGAAATTAATATAAGCTATGTTAGACTGAACTGCAAATAGGCCTGGGTTTCAGGAAAAGTAACCTAAGTACATTAAGGGAATGTTTTAGTGTTTTGACTCTTGGAGACTTTTGACTGATGACATGTTTGATACAGGTTTCATGTTAGTAGAAACATGCAATAAAAAATAAAATGTTCGACAACTCTCGTGTTTCCTTACAGGTCAGTATAAAGCCATGGGCTGACACTTTGGTGAATGCCCACCATACACTTCTGAGTAATTATTCTACAGAGTAATTTAAGCATCACTACTGTTTTCACATGTTATTTTAAAATATTCTTTTAACTCATCTTCTTGCCTTTATTTATGCCATTTAATTTATTTTTTGAAAATCAGATTCCAACTCTGAGATGTTAACATTATTTTGCCTGAATGTGAAATGTTTCAGACACACCAGATAAAATCAAAAACACAAAACATATGAAAGTAAAGAGCTTTTTTTTGTTGTTGCAATTTTCAGTTCCAGGTAGCCCAAAGCAGAAAAGCTGCTGAATGATATGAACAGCATTTCTTTGCCATTAACATTAAGAGGCAAAAGCTAAATCCCAAACTTGACTCTCTCTGTGTCTTTTTTTTTTCATTTTTGAAGTCTTATTTGAGTATAACCCTACTCGATAATACTTTTTAACGCTCATTATTGCGAGACTGAAGCCTGTGCACACTTGAACTCTCAAATGCTGCAACAGAATTGCTATTCATTGCAGCTACTTGGACAAAAAAAAAACAACAAAAAACAGTGTTTGATGGCCTGTCTAGGTGAAGACCTGGGAAAGGAAGGGTTATCTACAAATTGAGTGAGTTTATTATGGCTTAGTGATTTGCTGATTGATTTCATTTGCTGTCAGTTAAGGCTCTCTTAGTGTCAGTTTTCTTTGCATAATGCCTTGAAATAAAGACCGATGAAGTTCTTCAGATTGATGCTGCTTATATAAACTGACCCTGATTTGCCCTATTCTGCGTGACAAGTTAAGTGACAGCAGTTAGAGGAAAATCCAGCAATGAATATGCAACTTACCGATTAAGGGAAATGCAGTAAATCATTCAGTCTAAAACTAGGTACAAAATAATTTCTTGTAATAATTCCACAGATGCCTTGAGTTTCATTAAACAGACTGTTATTAATCTCAAGAGTGTATGTGTGTGGGGTTGTGTGTGCATGTTGATAGAGACAGGCAGATAGGGAGAGGGACAGAAAGAGACAGAGGACTGAATTAAAAAAGAGAACTAAAAGTGATCCTAAAACTTTTTATATGAAGTAAATCTTCCTCTCCCTAGTTAAACTTGAAATTGTCAGAATCGTGGTTTAAAAAATAGCTTATTTGAGGTTGTATAATGCTATGTATTAGGTAACCAATGAAACATAGGGTCATTTTGAAGCTTTAAATGCTTTTCAATTTCAGAGCTTTCTAGTAAAGTGCTGGTAGCTTTTCTTTTTCTTTCAATGGCCAAAGTTTCATAGTGCTGATTAAAAAGATGTGGAACTTTTATGGGAAAGACTAACTTAAGAAGTAACTCACTGAGAAAAACATGGAACACTAGCATCTTAATATCTGTTCCGAGTGAGAGCTGTTTCACTCATAGCCTAAGGGAGATTTCCCCTGTGGAGTGTGTGACATTGCTTCCATATTGCAGAGCACTATTTTGTTTGGAGTATATTTTATGATGCATATTAATCAAAATGAACCTGAGCTGGTATAGTTTCCTTAGGATCAAAAGGGCAGCATAGAAAATAGCACCAAAGTGAAGAAAGCATCAGGGTTCTGTTCTGGTGGTAGGAAGTTCAGCAAAGTGACATATCACAAACCTAAGTGATATCTGTGATGTGTTTAAAAGAGACAATCCATGTTTGCCAACAAGGCTTTAAAAAGTCCTCAAACCTTGGATCTTTGATTGAATGGTTATCTGGTAGAATGATTTACCCACAACATTTAAAATTTAGAAGCAGCAGCCCTATGTCTTTAATCCTTCTAAAACTGAGAAGGAAATCATGATTAAATTAAAACATGCTGCTTAACTTTGTATATTTATTGTTATGTCATGGGACAAAACAGGAAAAAAAAAAGTCTTAAAAAAATACTTATTTATCTATTTGGCTATGCCAGGTCTTAGTTGGCGCATGCGGGATCTGGTTCCCTGACCAGGGGTCAAACCGGGGCCCTCTGTCTTGGGAGTGTGGAGTCCCAGCCTCTGAAACACTGAAAAAGTCCCTGAAAAGGAGAATCTCTGAGACATTCAGCACAGGGACTTACACCAAGCCCTCAACAGAGAGCAGTTAAGATTATTACTCTTGAGACAGTGGGTGTGAATTGAGGAATGTTACGATTCTTCATCGAATAAGAAGGGATTCTTTATTTTGCACTAGTTTTTTTTGCAAATCAAAGGCACATTTCTGTTCCATGTGAGTAGGACTCTCCTGAGACATTCTTTTTGGGCCCCTCCCTTTTCTTTATATTCTAAAAGCAGACTAGATATGAAATTCCTGGTCACACAAACTGCCTGTCTTTTCATGCATGTCTTTCTGATTTGTTCACACTGGGTAAGGTGACGCAGACTCCTGAGGGGTCTGGAGAAGTAGCTGCCCTAGTGTCCAGACATGTTCCAGGTACGAAGAGCAAGGTCACTGGGAGCCCACAGGCCTAGTTTTCACATCTCTGATAGCTGGTAATGCATGGGAAGGCTAGGGACCAAGATAGCCTCTGCATCAAAGTTTTCTATTTATTCTAGAAGGAAAATGAAAATATAAGCTGAGAGTATTTATTTATTGCATTGGTTATAGCTTTATTTATCTTTATTTTTTATTTTAGTTTAATTGGGATATAATTGACATACAACACTGTGTAAGTTTAAGGTATATAGCATAAGTTGACTTACAAATAGTATTCAGAAATGATTACCATAATAAGTTTAGTGAACATCCATCCTCCCATATATAAGAAAGAAAGAAAAAAATGTTTTTCTCCTTGTGATGAGAACTCTTTGAATTTACTCCCTTGACAACTTTCAAATCTACCCCTCAGCAGTGTAAACTATAGTCATCATGTTTTACATTATATTCCTGGTACTTACTTATCTTGGAACTAGAAGTTTGTATCTTTTGACCACCCTACTTCAGTCAGTTCCCCCTCCTCTCACCTCCAACCTCTGGTAACCATAAGTCTGACCTTTTTTTTTTCCCTCCTGAGTTATTATTTAAAAAAAAATTCTTTAATTAAGTGAGATCATAACAGTATTTATTTGTGTTTCTCTGTCTGACTTATTCCTCTTAGCATAATGCCCTCGAGGTCCATCCATGTTGTCACAAATGGCAGGAGTTTCTTTTTTTTAATGGCTAAAATATATATATATATATATACATACACACATATAGACTTTATTCTTTCATCTGTTGGTCAACAGTTTGGTTGTTTTATGCCTTGGCTATTGTAAATAATGCTGCTATGAATATATGGATGCAGATATCTCTTTGACATAGCATTTTTGTTTCTTTCTGATATGGTCCCAGAAGTAGACTTGCTGAATCATATTTCTTGTGAGGAAGAACTTTTATACTGTTTTCCGTAGTTGCTGTTTCAATTTACAATACCACTGACAGTGTACTTGGGTTTCCTTTTGTCCACACCCTCACCAGGATTTGCTATCTTTTTTCTGTTTGATTTGATGATAACCATTCTAAGATACCAGGTGACATCTCTTTGTGGTTTTGATTTGCATTTCCATTTCCCTAATGATTAGTGATGATGAGTGCCTTTTCACGTGCCTGTTGGTGATTTGTATGTGTTTTTGGGAAAATGTCTTTTCAGAGCCTTTGCCCATTTTTAATTGGATTATTTGTCATGATATTGAGTTTTCTGAATTCTTTATAACTTTTGAGAGTATTTAGAGACAAATTCAATCCAGTAAATTGGCTTTAAAAAATAAAATGATCAGCTCTTTCAATCATATAGATTTGGGTATGGCTAACATCAATGATCGGAGAAGGCAATGACACCCAGTGTAGTACTCTTGCCTGGAAAATCCCACGGATGGAGGAGCCTGGTGGGCTGCAGTCCATGGGATTGCCAAGAGTTGGACACGACTGAGCGACTTCACTTTCACTTTCCACTTTCATGCATTGGAGAAGGAAATGGCAACCCACTCCAGTGTTCTTGCCTGGAGAATCCCAGGGACAGGGGAGCCTGGTAGGCTGCTGTCTATGGGTTCGCATAGAGTCGGACACGACTGAAGTGATTAGCAGCGACATCAATGATGCACCATATACCTGCCAAGAACAGGGTATTGAACTGTGCTGTGGGATACAAAAGTGACTCAAATATCTTTCCAACAGGAATATGAAATTTATGATTGAAATGAGATGGAAAAATGATTGCTCACTTTTCATGCTTTATCTTTGTAGGAGAGGCATAGATAAAGTACCATAGCCTGATCTGTAGAAAGTGAAAGAAAGTGAAGTCACTCAGTTGTGTCCGACTCTTCGCGACCCCATGGACTGTATATAGCCTACCAGGCTCCTCCCATCAGTGGGATTTTCCAGGCAAGAGTACTGTAGTGGGTTGCCATTTCCTTCTCCAGGGGATCTTCCCGACCCAGGGATTGAACCTGGGTCTCCTGCATTGTAGGCAGACATTTTACCTACCAATTGTTCATATTGGATTCAATTAAGCCACAGACAAGTACATCAAATTCTTATAATTCCAACTAAATGGCTTTTTAGCACCTTTGTAAAAATTGATGGAAAGACACTATGGATTTCCTTTGCTGAGATTCATAAAGCTAACAATTTTATGTGAAAAGAGGAAAGACACGTGTTCAACGTGTGTATATTGTATTTATTCTTTATCAGTAGTTTAGATCAAGTGCACTTTCTGAATGCTGTCCATTTTGAGAAACTGGATTGGGCAGTTTTTCTTTGGTTGTGAACAATTGGCTTTCAGCCCTGAAAGTAATTTATGTCTATAACTTTTCTTTTTGTATTAACACTACTCCTTTAAGAAAATTTGCATGCTGAACCCACAAAGACCAAAATTAGGGTGTGTTTTTCGTTACACTGTCAAATTTGATTAAAGCAGTTGGATCTTGGTAGGTTGATTATGGAACAGACAAATGGGGAGTGCTGGTTATCACTTTGGTCTCCAAAAGGTATAAATCAGAGAGAAATTATTAGAATATAAAGTGCCCTTCGTTAAGCTCCAGATAGCTTTTGAATTTGGATAAATAGGCACTCTCAGTATTGTCCACATTATTACTGAAATGGAAGGTCTCACTAGCTCTAAAATGAAGAACCCTACCATATTACATGTTGTTAATTTAGTCAGGCTTCACAAGTAAGTATGGTAAGTATGGAGCTCCTGCTCAGCATCCAGCCCTGCACATGACTGAGATGACAGAGGATGAATGTGCATTTGGGGAGAAGGAGTTAAAAAAAGAATCCCAAATGTTAGTTCCTAATAGAGCAAGAACAAAACAAGCACTAATCAGGGATCTCTCAAAGGGCCAGCACGTACGCTTGGGAGCCTTTGTGGAATATGGAGTCTGGGACAGGGTCTGAATATATCGCTAATCTTGTTTTATATCCTCCTTGAGAACACTTTTTGAACAAGAAGAGTTCTGTCTTTTTTGAGGGGATTATCTACTCTATTAATAGTGTTTCACCCATTCAATGTCACTGTGAAATCTTAAAGTGTGTTATTGCCCCAGCTTAATAAACGGGAATCAGAGCTTGCCTCCTCTCTTCCTATACAGGCAAATGGCTTTACCTCGGCCTTCAAATACACTGCAGCTGTCTTGTATCGGCCATGGGCTCTTCACAATCTGGTCTTGACTCTCCAGCTTCCTTCTCCCAGAGCTCTCCACCTCATTCACTGAGAATATAGCAATAGATATGTAATAGCCGTACTGGCCTTTTGGTTTAACTTGGATGCGGCAGGTACAGTTCCATTTCTGAGGCCTTCTACTTGCTGGTCCCTCCCTTTTCTTGATGTGCTCTCGCCAGGTGTTCCTGACGCCCAGTCCTTCACTTCTTCATGTCTTCACTTAAATGTTGCCTCTTGGAAGCCTTCTCTCGTCACTAACTCAAATAGCTTCCCTTCTCCCATCACACTTAATAGCCATGACTCTGCTTTATTTTCCTTCACAGCACATGAACTCTTATTCTCCTCTTACTGGAATGTAAGACCCATGCGGGCATGGCTTGATGTTTAGCACAGTATCTTCAACACCTGGAACATAACAGGTGCTCAATAATATTTGTTGAATACATTAACTAATGAATTGGATTTTTCTCTGTTGTAGACTTTTCAAGAGGCAGTTGTTGTTGTTCAGTTGCCTAGTCGTGTCTAACTCTTTGTGGCCGTATGGACTGCAGCACGCCAGGCTTCCCTGTCCTTCGCTATCTCCTGGAGTTTGCTCAAACTCATGTCCCTTGGGTCAATGATGCCATCCAACCATCTCATCATCTGTCACCCCCTTCCTTCTACCCTCTATCTTTCCCAGAATTAGGGTGTTCTCAAGAGGCAGAGCTGTTTGCATATAAAAGAGCAAGGAGTCTGGAATCAGATGGACCCCTGATTTCCAGTTGTGCCATTTATTAGCAATGTACCCTTAAGACAATTAGTTATGGACTCTGAACATCAGTAGTTTTAGATATAATATTGTACTAAGTAATTCCTATTTTGCAAGGACTGTGTAAAGATTGGAGATGATGCATGTTGCCGCAGAAAACAGACCATGCTCAGATTTTCTTATACTTTATTTACTGCGACAAGAAAATGCTCTTCTTTTGTATGGGCAGTCCAAATCATCCTGCAGAGGTGTGTCTATTACTTGATAAGAAATAGAGATTAGTCGAAGTAACTGATCTCTGAAGAATATACTCATAGTTATCAAAAGTTTATATAAACATTTCCATACATCAGTGCCAGATGTTATGATTTTGACGTTTAGTCAAAGCCAGACTTCCTGAATTCCAGCTCACACCATCAGAATTCAATAAAAATATTCATTTTTACACTCATACAGTGCTAAGTCTTATCTGTATGTCAATAGAATCTGAAGCAGGCTAGTAAATCTCCATTGTCAAACTCACAGTGATGTCAAGATATAGTAGGTTCCAAAGAAATAGTAACTATAATAGTATTTTTTTTTCTGATGGAGAGCTAAAGTAGTAAAGTTACATTTCTTCATGGTTTCCTATGACCCTGCAGTTATTTCTTTGTTGTTCAGTTGCTAAGTTGTGTCCAACTCTTTCCAACCCCATGGAATGCAGCACAGCAAGCTTCCCTGTCTTTCACTATTTCCTGGAGTTAGTGATGTCATCCAATCATCTCATCCTCTGTTGCCCCCTTCTCCTCCTGCCTTCAGTCTTTCCCAGCATCAGGGTCTTCTCCAATGAGTTGGCTCTTCACATCAGGTGGCAAAATATTAGAGCTTCAGCTTCAGCATCAGTCCTTCCAGTGAATATTCAAAGTTGATTTTCTTTAGGATTGACTGGTTTGATCTCCTTGCAGTCCAAGAGACTCCAAAGATTCTCCTCCAACACCATAGTTCAGAAGCATCAATTCTTCTTTATGGTCTAACTTTCACATCCATACATGACTACTGGAGAAACCATAGTGTTGACTGTATGGACCTTTGTTGGTAAAATATGATGCCTCTGCTTTTTAATATGGTATTTAGGTTTGTCATAGCTTTGCTCCTTTTTTTCCAAGAAGCAAGCATCTTTTAATTTCATGGCTATAGTCACCATCTGCAGTGAATTTGGAGCCCAAGAAAATAAATCCTGTCACTATTTCCATTTTCCCCATCTATTTGCCATGAAGTGATGGGTCTGAATGCCATGATCTTAGTTTTTTAAATGTTGTGTTTCAAGCCAGCTTTTTCACTCTCCTCTTTCACCCTCATCAAGAGGCTCTTTAGTTCCTCCTCATTTCCTGCTGTTAAAGTGGTATTATCTGCATATCTGAGGTTGTTGATATTTCATCTGGCAATCTTGATTCCAGCTTGTGATTCATCTAGCCTAGAATTTTTCATGATATCTTTGCATAGAAGTTAAATAAGTAGGGTGACATATACAGCCTTGATGTACTCCTTTCCCAGTTTTGAACTAGTTCATTGTTCCATGTCTGGTTCTAACTGTTGCTCCTTCACCAGCATAGAGGTTTCTCGGGAGGCAGGTAAGATGGTCAGGTATTCCCATCTCTTTAAGAATTTTCCAGTTTGTTGTGATCCACACAGTCAAAGGCTTTAGTGTAGTCAATGAAGCAGAAGTAGATGTTTTTCAGAATTCCCTTGCTTTTTCTATGATCCAGCAGATGTTGACAATTTGATCTTGAGTTCCTCTGCCTTTTCTATATCCAGCTTGTACATCTGGAAGTTCTTGGTTCATGTCCTGTTGAAGCCTAGCTTGAAGGTTTTGAGCATTACCTCCCTGGCACATGAAATGAGCACAATTATATGGTAATTTGAACATTCTATGGTATTGCTGTTCTTTGGGATTGGAATGAAAACTAACCTTTTGCAGAAAACACTGCTGAGTTTTCTAAATTTGCTTTATATTGAGAGCAGCACTTTAACAGCATCATCTTTGTTACTCACAAACTAAACTACTGTCACTTTGTCAGGCCTTCTTTTCCAACATATTAGTAAACACAGTGCCAATTTTATAATTGACCTATATGATGAGCATTTGTATGCATTTTTTGTATAGCATTTTGTATAGATTTTTTTGTATTTTGTGTAGATTTTTAAGATTTGAGCATCTTAAATTTTTAAGTCTCTATAGCAAGGGAATTTCATTAACTACTGCTGCTGCTGCTGAGCTACAACTTCTACTATCATTGTTATAGTCCATATTCTTATTGTATTGTGGATATTTATTATATGTCCATATTCAGTGGTTTCTATGAGGAGCCATATTATATGTCCATATGCAGTTGTTTCTTTTTTTCAGTCTCTGATGATTTTGATGATTTTTTTTTGTTATATTCTTACCAGAAGCCAATATGTCATTTCTTATCCCTTTGGTCTTTCTTTACATTAAGCTTTAGCATAATAAGAATCGTAATCATCATCAGTCTAGATGCTGCATTTAGCCTCAAATTGGCCTTGATTCAATTCTGGTTGCAAATAATATATTTGACAAAGAATTGGCCTTGTTTTAGGCACATTCAAGTTATATATGCCATAGTTGAGTGGAGGCCAGAAAAAAGTTGAGAGTCTAAACATGATACAAAGAAAACATCATTTAAAATAATCTGATGCAAAAGTATACTGCAACTCTGCTGAATATAGTTTCCCATGAGTTTCCCATGAGGCTCCTTCTCGTACCTGAAAAGCTACTATATTTACATCCTTCAAAGTGGTGCAAGTAAAAATTTTTAGTGATGGGATAAGTCCAGGGCCATTTCAGATAGCAAGAAGGGGAAATGAACTTAGATTCTCTTTTTCTTAATAACACCAAGAAAAACCTACCTGAACTATATGCAGCATCACATTAAATCAATTTATGCTTTTTTGTTTTAATTGTGCTTGACTTCAGGAGGTTATACATTGGTACCCAATTTTTTTGTACTAATTACTTGACATATTTACTATCTTTATCATTGTCATTATTACCACCGAAAAGCATTTTAATGTCTGTGTGCATATTGCATTAAGTATCTGGTTGTGCGTAATTTTAGTCATTCTCTGTACTAAATAAATAGGAGTGCACAGTATTAAGTGGATATCAGTGTTCCAGACCAGTCTCTCAGGGACACATGGTAATTCCAGTACATGCACACAACCCCTAGGATATTAAAGGTCAAAGTGAGCTGTCTAACAATGGAAAACCATCTCATTTGAGACAGACGGAAAAGAAAACCAGGTTTACCAAAATTGTTATTTCTACATAAAGGAAAGGTAATTTCTCTGCTAGCTAATATTTCAGATATGGCAAGGTAAAAGTCTTCCCCAGTCTTGGTACAAAAAATGGGAATATAACTTTTTGGAATCCCATTCCTTCTGCACATATATCCAGTATGCCTAGAAGTCATTCAGAATGAGAAACTGAGTCAGATGAGCTAATCCTATATAGGTAGGATTTATGATGTCATTGTCTTGGTATTTTCCTTGTAAAATCCTGTACCAATATCAAATCCTTAAGTCAGACTGCTGAGAAATGCACAGCATACTCTCATTTTATGTATATAAGTCAATTAAATACACTAGGAGTTGTTTTCCAAAATTTGTCTTTTTAAAAAATTATCTTTTATTGTGCGGGTAATACTACATTTGCTATAGTTTATAATCTTAATATAATTTCTCATTAAAATAACCTGACAACCTTCTTTCATATTACATTTTTATAAAATCAAAAGATGCTTTGGAGAAAGTATAGAATTTATGTGACATATTTGGATAGTATAGAGATTCATTGACTTGTTGTAAATGTTTACTGAATTCATTCTACAGAATGAGTAAAATCCCCAAGAAAATTTCACCTGAAATAAATATTTATTTCCATTACAGAAGCAAGAATTATTAGCTCAGAGTCAGTGTAATGTAATAATTACTAATGAGTTTGATATCTTTGAAAATATTGGTTTTGTAGCAAAATTCAAGAGGGGCTTGCTTTTTAAAAAATTGTTGTTTACTTCATTTTTGGCTGCACTGGGTCTTCATTGTACCACATTGAGGTGGTATCTCTTGTTGCGAAGCATGGGCTCTAGCGTGCGTGAATTCACTAGTTGCGGTGTGTGGGCTCAATAGTTGTAGCACACAGGCTTAGTTGTCCCGAGCCATGTAGAATCATCCTGGACTAGGGAAATAAACCTGAGTGCCCTGCATTGGCAGTTAGGTTGTTAACCACTGGACCACCAGGGAAGTCCAAGGGCTTTGCTTTTGTACCTTTTTCAGTTAATAGAAGAGAAAACTGAAATTAGCAAAAATGAGTGTTGTGATAGGCTACCTGCACAATTTTGTGAAACTTGGAGAGCTTAGTTGAATTCTTCTGATTTAAGTGAGAAACTTTGTATGATAGACAGCCAAAACAAAGCAAAAACACCCCTGCTAAACCAGTCCAAAGCAAACGGGAAAACTTGCAACACACAGGGTGAGCATGGGTTTTGGAATCGGACAGACGTGGATTCGAAACCTAATTCCTTTCTTTATTAGCTAGGGGACCTTGCATAATGTACTTAGCATCACTGAGCCTTTGTTTCCTGTTCTATAAAATAGAGATAATGTGAGTCTTGAAAGGTTATAGTTAGAATTGCGAAAATATACAAACCTCATAATATGGAGTCTCGTCTGTGGTTTAGTTGCTCAATCGTGTCTGACTCTTGCAACTCAACGGACTATAGCCCACCAGGCTCCTCTATCCGTGGGATTTCCCAGGCAAGATTCCTGGATTGGGTTGCCATTCCCTTCTCCAGGGGATCTTCCCAACCTCAGGACTGAACCCACGTCTCCTGCATTGGCAGGAAGGTTCTTTACCATTGAGCCATTAGGGAAGTCCAATATGGTGTCTGGCACATAGTAATTATTGTTAGAACTGGGATCCCAGTAAGCCTTAGAGATTGGGGCTCTACAGGAAGTGAGAACACACTTCCTGTGTGCAAAGATTTGGTCTCGGGCAAAGATTTGGTCCAGCCTAACCTGTATGCAGGTCGGGAAGCAACAGTTAGAACTGGACATAGAACAACAGACTGGTTCCAAATAGGAAAAGGAGTACATAAAGGCGTATATTGTCACCCTGCTTATTTAACTTATATGCAGAATACATCATGAGAAACGCTGGGCTGGAAGAATCACAAGCTGGAATCAGGATTGCCAGGAGAAAAATCAATAACCTCAGATATGTAGATGACACCACCCTCATGGCAGAAAGTGGAGAGGAACTCAAAAGCCTCTTGATGAAAGTGAAAGTGGAGAGTGAAAAAGTTGGCTTAGAGCTCAACATTCAGAAAACGAAGATCATGGCATCTGGTCCCATCACTTCATGGGAAATTGATGGGGAAACAGTGGAAACAGTGTCAGACTTTATTTTTGGGGGGCTCCAAAATCACTGCAGATGGTGACTGCAGCCATAAAAGATGCTTACTCTTTGGAAGAAAAGTTATAACCAACCTAGATAGCATATTGAAAAGCAGAGACATTACTTTGCCAACAAAGGTCCATCTAGTCAAGGCTATGGTTTTTCCATGAGTCATGTATGGATGTGAGAGTTGGACTGTGAAGAAAGCTGAGCACCAAAGAATTGATGCTTTTTTTTTTTTAAGTTTTTAATTTTTTTTTTAATTTTTTTTTACCTTTAATTTTTTTTTAATTTTTTAAATTTTAAAATCTTTAATTCTTACATGCGTTCCCAAACATGAACCCCCCTCCCACCTCCCTCCCCACAACATCTCTGGGTCATCCCCATGCACCAGCCCCAAGCAAGCTGCACCCTACGTCAGACATGGACTGGTGATTCAATTCTTACATGACAGTATACATGTTAGAATTCCCATTCTCCCAAATCATCCCACCCTCTCCCTCTCCCTCTGAGTCCAAAAGTCCGTTATACACATCTGTGTCTTTTTTCCTGTCTTGCATACAGGGTCGTCATTGCCATCTTCCTAAATTCCATATATATGTGTTAGTATACTGTATTGGTGTTTTTCTTTCTGGCTTACTTCACTCTGTATAATTGGCTCCAGTTTCATCCATCTCATCAGAACTGATTCAAATGAATTCTTTTTAACAGCTGAGTAATACTCCATTGTGTATATGTACCACAGCTTTCTTATCCATTCATCTGCTGATGGACATCTAGGTTGTTTCCATGTCCTGGCTATTATAAACAGTGCTGCGATGAACATTGGGGTACACCTGTCTCTTTCAATTCTGGTTTCCTCAGTGTGTATGCCCAGAAGTGGGATTGCTGGGTCATAAGGTAGTTCTATTTGCAATTTTTTAAGGAATCTCCACACTGTTCTCCATAGTGGCTGTACTAGTTTGCATTCCCACCAACAGTGTAGGAGGGTTCCCTTTTCTCCACACCCTCTCCAGCATTTATTGCTTGCAGATTTTTGGATCGCAGCCATTCTGACTGGTGTGAAGTGGTACCTCATTGTGGTTTTGATTTGCATTTCTCTAATAATGAGTGATGTTGAGCATCTTTTCATGTGTTTGTTAGCCATCTGTATGTCTTCTTTGGAGAAATGTCTATTTAGTTCTTTGGCCCATTTTTTGATTGGGTCGTTTATTTTTCTGGAATTGAGCTGCAGAAGTTGCTTGTATATTTTTGAGATTAGTTGTTTGTCAGTTGCTTCATTTGCTATTATTTTCTCCCATTCAGAAGGCTGTCTTTTCACCTTGCTTATATTTTCCTTTGTTGTGCAGAAGCTTTTAATTTTAATTAGATCCCATTTGTTTATTTTTGCTTTTATTTCCAGAATTCTGGGAGGTGGATCATAGAGGATCCTGCTGTGATTTATGTCTGAGAGTGTTTTGCCTATGTTCTCCTCTAGGAGTTTTATAGTTTCTGGTCTTACATTTAGATCTTTAATCCATTTTGAGTTAATTTTTGTGTGCGGTGTTAGAAAGTGATCTAGTTTCATTCTTTTACAAGTGGTTGACCAGTTTTCCCAGCACCACTTGTTAAAGAGATTGTCTTTACTCCATTGTATATTCTTGCCTCCTTTGTCAAAGATAAGGTGTCCATATGTGTGTGGATTTATCTCTGGGCTTTCTATTTTGTTCCATTGATCTATATGTCTGTCTTTGTGCCAGTACCATACTGTCTTGATGACTGTGGCTTTGTAGTAGAGCCTGAAGTCAGGCAAGTTGATTCCTCCAGTTCCATTCTTCTTTCTCAAGATTGCTTTGGCTATTCAAGGTGTTGTATTTCCATACAAATCTTGAAATTATTTGTTCTAGTTCTGTGAAAAATGTGGCTGGTAGCTTGACAGGGATTGCATTGAATTTGTAAATTGCTTTGGGTAGTATACTCATTTTCACTATATTGATTCTTCCAATCCATGACCATGGTCTATTTCTCCATCTGTTAGTGTCCTCTTTGATTTCTTTCATCAGTGTTTTATAGTTTTCTATATATAGGTCTTTAGTTTCTTTAGGTAGATATATTCCTAAGTATTTTATTCTTTTCGTTGCAATGGTGAATGGAATTGTTTCCTTAATTTCTTTTTCTACTAGAATTGATGCTTTTGAGGTGTGGTGTTGGAGAAGACTCTTGAGAGTCCCTTGGACTGCAAGAAGATCAGCCCTGGGATTTCTTTGGAGGGAATGATGCTGAAGCTGAAACTCCAGTACTTTGGCCACCTCATGTGAAGAGTTGACTCATTGGAAAAGACTCTGATGCTGGGAGGGATTGGGAGCAGGAGAAGAAGGGGACGACAGAGGATGAGATGGCTGGATGGCATCACTGGCTCGATGGATGTGAGTCTGAGTGAACTCTGGGAGTTGGTGATGGACAGGGAGGCCTGGCGTGCTGTAATTCATGTGGTCTCAAAGAGTCAGACATGACTGAGCGACTGAACTGAACTGAGGCTTAATTGACTTACCATACATTCCAGTTCATTTGTAGAGTGTGGATCCACCTCCCTCCTTGGGTTATTTTTTTATTAATTTATTTATTTTAATTGGAGGCTAATTACTTTACAATATTGGAGTGGTTTTTGCCATACATTGACATGAATCAGCCATGGGTGTACATGTGTTCCCCATCCTGAAACCCTCTCCCACCTCCCTCCCCATCCCATCCCTCAAGGTCATCCCAGTGTACCAGCCCTGAGCACCCTGTCTCATGCATCGAACCTAGGCTGGTGATCTGTTTCACATATGATAATATACATGTTTCAGTACTATTCTCTCACATCATTCCACCCTCACCTTTTCCCACAGAGTCCAAAAGACTGTTCTTTACATCTGTGTCTCTTTTGTTGTCTCACATATAGGGTCATTGTTACCATCTTTCTAAATTCCATATATATGCATTAGTATACTGTACTGGTGTTTTTCTTTCTGACTTACTTCACTCTGTATAATAGTCTTTTATAATAGGCTCCAGTGTCATCCACCTCATTAGAACTGATTCAAATGCATTCTTTTTAATGGCTGAGTAATATTCCATTGTGTATATGTACCACGGTTTTCTTTTCCATTCATCTGCTGATGGACATCTAGGTTGCTTCCACATCCTGGCTATTGTAAACAGTGCTGCGATGAACATTGGGGTACACGTGTCTCTTTCAATTCTGGTTCCCTCAGTATGTACGTCCTATTTCTAGCTTTTTAAGGAATCACTACACTGTTCTCCGTAGTGGCTTTACTAGTTTGCATTCCCACCAACAGAATAAAAGGGTTCCCTTTTCTCCACACTCTCTCCAGCATTTCTTGTTTGTAGACTTTTGAATAGCAGCCATTCTGACCGGTGTGAGATGGTACCTCGTTGTGGTTTTGATTTGCATTTCTCTGCTAATGAGTGATGTTGAGCATCTTTTCATGTGTTTGTTAGCCATCTGTATGTCTTCTTTGGAGAAATGTCTGTTTAGTTCTTTGGCCCATTTTTTGATTGGGTCGTTTATTTTTCTGGAATTGAGCTGCAGGAACTGCTTGTATATTTTTGAGATTAATTCTTTTTCAGTTGCTTTGTTTGCTATTATTTTCTCCCATTCTGAAGGCTGTTTTGTCACCTTTCTTATAGTTTCCTTCGTTGTGCAGAAGCTTTTAAATTTAATTAGGTCCCATTTGTTTCTTTTTGCTTTTATTTCCATTACTCTGGGACGTGGGTCATAGAGGATCCTGCTGTGGTTTATGTCAGAGAGTGTTCTGCCTATGTTTTCCTCTAGGAGTTTTATAGTTTCTGGTCTTACATTTAGATCTTTAATCCATTTTGAGTTTATTTTTGTGTATGGTGTTAGAAAGTGTTCTAGTTTCATTCTTTTCCAAGTGGTTGACCAGTTTTCCCAGCACCACTTGTTAAAGAGATCATCTTATCTCCATTGTATATTCTTGCCTCCTTTGTCAAAGATAAGCTGTCCGTAAGTGCGTGGATTTATCTCTAGGCTTTCTGTTTTGTTCCATTGATCTATATTTCTTTGTGCCACTACCATATTGTCTTGATGACTGTAGCTTTGTAGGATAGCCTGAAGTCAGGCAGGTTGATTCCTCCAGTTCCATTCTTCTTTCTCAAGATTGCTTTGGCTATTTGAGGTTTTTTATATTTCCATACAAATTATGAAATTATTTGTTCTAGCTCTGAGAAAAATACTGTTGGTAGCTTGATAGGGATTGTGTGGAACCTATAGATTGCTTTGGGTAGTATACTCATTTTCACTATATTGATTCTTCCAATCCATGAACATGGTATATTTCTCCATCTATTTGTGTCCTCTTTGATTTCTTTCACCAGTGTTTTATAGTTTTCTATATATAGGTCTTTTGTTTCTTTAGGTAGATATATTCTTATGTATTTTATTGTTTTCGTTGTAATGGTGAATGGAATTGTTTCCTTAATTTCTCTTTCTGTTTTCTCATTATTAGTGTATAGGAATGCAAGGGATTACTGTGTGTTAATTCTGTATCCTGCAACTTTACTATATTCATAGATTAGCTCTAGTAATGTTCTGGTGGTGTCTTTAGGGTTTTCTATGTAGAAGATCATGTCATCTGCAAACAGTGAGAGTTTTACTTCTTTTCCAATCTGAATTCCTTTTATTTCTTTTTCTGCTCTGATTGCTGTGGCTAAAACTTCCAGAACTATGTTGAATAGTAGTGGTGAGAGTGGGCACCCTTGTCTTGGTCTTGACTTTAGGGGAGTTTCGATTTCCGTGCTTGTGATGGGTCTGTTAAGATTTTCTATTTCTTCCTGGTTCAGTTTCAGAAAGACTTTCCTAAGAGTTTGTCCATTTCTCCCAAGTTATGCATTTTATTGACATATAGTTGCTGATAGTAGAGCTTTTTGCGGGAAAGTTCTCTCTCTCTCTCTCTCTCTTTTTCTTTTGCCCCTCTCTCTGGCTGTCCCATGTTAGCTCCCTCAGATTGTCCTCAGGGCGTTCAGGCCCGGTCCTTACCCTAAGCAGTGTAGCCTGCGCCTCCCTGTTCAGCCCCTGCTTGCTGGTGGTGGACATGGGCATCTGTTTCTGATTTTTGGCTGTTAAGTGTGAAGCTGTGAACAGTCATGTACATTTTTAAATTCAGGTACATCAGGTCTTAGTTGTGGCACGTGGGATCCTCACTGGGTCGTGTGAGATCGTTGGTTGTGGTGCGTGGACTGTCTGGTTGTGGCGCGTGGGATCCTCGCTGGGTCGTGTGAGATCGTTGGTTGTGGTGCGTGGACTGTCTGGTTGTGGCACGTGGGATCCTCGCTGGGTCGTGTGAGATCGTTGGTTGTGGTGCGTGGACTGTCTGGTTGTGGCACGTGGGATCCTCGCTGGGTCATGTGAGAGTATTGGTTGTGGTGCGTGGACTGTCTGGTTGTGGCACGTGGGATCCTCGCTGGGTCGTGTGAGATCGTTGGTTGTGGTACATGGGCTGTCTGGTTGTGGCACGTGGGATCCTCACTGGGTCGTGTGAGATCGTTGGTTGTGGTACATGGGCTGTCTGGTTGTGGCACGTGGGATCCTCACTGGGTCGTGTGAGAGTGTTGGTTGTGGTGCGTGGACTGTCTGGTTGTGGCACGTGGGATCCTCACTGGGTCGTGTGAGAGTGTTGGTTGTGGTGCGTGGACTGTCTGGTTGTGGCACGTGGGATCCTCGCTGGGTCGTGTGAGATCGTTGGTTGTGGTGCGTGGACTGTCTGGTTGTGGCACGTGGGATCCTCGCTGGGTCGTGTGAGATCGTTGGTTGTGGTGCGTGGACTGTCTGGTTGTGGCACGTGGGATCCTCGCTGGGTCGTGTGAGATCGTTGGTTGTGGTGCGTGGACTGTCTGGTTGTGGCACGTGGGATCCTCGCTGGGTCATGTGAGAGTATTGGTTGTGGTGCGTGGACTGTCTGGTTGTGGCACGTGGGATCCTCGCTGGGTCGTGTGAGATCGTTGGTTGTGGTACGTGGGCTGTCTGGTTGTGGCACGTGGGATCCTCATTGGGTCGTGTGAGAGTGTTGGTTGTGGTACGTGGACTGTCTGGTTGTGGCACGTGGGATCCTCACTGGGTCGTGTGAGATCGTTGGTTGTGGTGCGTGGACTGTCTGGTTGTGGCACGTGGGATCCTCACTGGGTCGTGTGAGAGTGTTGGTTGTGGTGCGTGGACTGTCTGGTTGTGGCATGTGGGATCCTCGCTGGGTCGTGTGAGATCGTTGGTTGTGGTGCGTGGACTGTCTGGTTGTGGCGCGTGGGATCAGTAGTCTGGCACATGGGCTTAATTACTCCATGGCTTGTTGGTGCTTAAGCTCCTGACCAGGGATCAAACCCACGTCCCCTGCATTGTGAGGCAAATTCTTAACCACTGGACCAGCAGGGAAGTCCCTCGTGTACCTGTTTTTGGTTGAACATAAATTTTCATTTCTCTAGGATAAATGTTCAGAAATGTGATTGCTAGGCCATATATGAATGTATGCTTAGGTTTTTTTTTTTAAAGAAACTGCTAAACTGTTTTCCAGAGTGTCTATGCCATTCTTTATTCTCACCAAGCTGCATGAGATCCAGTTTTCTGTTTCCTTGTCATCTTTTGATGTTGTCACAATTTTTTCTTTGAGCCCTTCCATTAGGTATGTAGTGATTTCTCACTGTGGTTTTTATAATTCTCTAGTGGCCAGTATTGCAAATAATATGCTTATTTGCATTTGTAAAAGAGAATTACTTGGTAAAATGTATATTAGTATATTTTACTCATATTCTTTTTTTTTAAATATAAACTTATTTATTTCAATTGGAGGTTAATTACTTTACAATATTGTATTGGTTTTGCCATACATCAACATGAATCCGCCACAGGTATACACGTGTTCCCCATCCTGAAACCCCCACCCACTTCCCTCCCCGTACCATCCCTCTGGGTCGTCCCGGCGCACCAACCCCAAGCATCCAGTATCATGCATTGAACCTGGACTGGCTATTCCTTTCATATATGATATTATACATGTTTCAATGCCATTCTCCCAAGTCATCCTGCCCTCGCCCTCTCCCACAGAGTCCAAAAGACTGTTCTGTACGTCTGTGTCTCTTTTGCTATCTTGCATACAGGGTTATCGTTACCATCTTTCTAAATTCCATATATATGTCTTTTTACTATTGAGTTTTGAGAGTTTTAAAAAAATATTTTCTGAAAGCTAGTTCTCTATCAGATAGATGGTTTGCAAATAGTTTTCCTGTTTGTAGCCTGTCTTTTAATCTTTGAAACAAGATCTTTCACAGAGCAGAAGTTTTAGATTTTAATTTAATTCAGCTCGTTCATTTTTTTGTTTGTTTATGAATCATGCTTTTGTTATCAGGTCCAAGAACTCTTCGCCAAGTCCTAGATGCTGAAGATTTTCACCTACATTTTCTCCTAAAATTCTTACAGCTTTATGTTTTACATTTAAATCTGTGATCAACTTTGAATTTATTTTTGTGTAAGGTCTAATGAGAGTTATGAGATGATCCCCCAAATCTCCCACCCAGCATACATAAATTGTGTAATTAACTCCCTCTTCTTGAGGGTGAGACCAGTAAATAGGAGATCACACTGGCTGGGCCTGACTTAATCAGATGAGCCCTTTAAAAGAAGGTGAAGTGTCAGAGACATGTTCTTCTGCTGGCCTGGAAGAAAGCAAACAGCCAAGCTGAGGAAGGAGAAGTCCTTTGGGCAAGGATCTGAGGGAGGTCCGTAGGAGCTGAGAGTCACCCAAGTTGACAGCCAACAAGAAAATGGGGACCTCCATTCTACAACTGGAAGAAACTAAATTCTACCAACAACCTGAATGAGCTTGGAAGAAGGCCCTGAGTCTCAGATGAGAAAAAAAATCAAAGCTCCAGCTAACATTTTTATTTCAGCCTTGCAAGACCCTGAGAGGAGGACCCAGCTAACCCTGCTAGACCTGTAGAAACTATGAGATGCTAAATCTGTGTTATTTTAAGTCATTAAGTTTTTGGTAATCCTGGAGTGTGATGCTGCTTTTATGCTTATGTAGATGAGGAATCTGATTATTGGAGCTTGCAGCTGAGTGTTAGGGAAAGAAATGAGATGTGTCTGCTTCCGGGCACATTGGGTTGGTCAATTGTCTCCTGGATGGGGAGGCTTCCTGGGGCCTAATGTTGTGGCTTTCTGACTCTAGGCTACTCACTGATTCAGTTTGTGGGGTGCTGTCTTTCACAGTAGTAGGGGAAGAGCCGTCTAGCTCAGTCAGTCACCCTGTGATGCAGAGGGGTGCTCTTCGTGCTTGTTGATTGCTTACTTGTATTTTTGAGCCGGTATTCCCAATGGAGAGCTTCCCTGGTAGCTCACTGATAAAGAATATGCTTGCCGGTACAGGAGATGTGAGTTTGATCCCTGAGTTGGGAAAATCCCCTGGAGAAGGAAATAGCAACCCACTCCAGTATTCTTGCCTGGGAAATCCCACGGACAGAGGAGCCTGGCAGGCTACGGTCTATGGGGTCGCAAAGGAGTTGGGCACAACTAAAACAACAAGGAATCCCCAGTATATGTATGTGTTTATATTTTTATACTTGTGACACTATTAAATAAGCTCTATAACATAAAACAAAGAAAAATATAAAATTTTAAAAATATGATTTTAAAAGATTTTTGAAAGAAAGATTAAAAGTTAATATAAAAACTATGTAGACATTAGAAAGATCAGCAGCTGCCAGGGGTTGGGGAGGAGGGGGGAATGAATAGGTGCAGAGGAGTTTAGGTCAATGAAACTGGTGCTCTGTTCCACCTGCAGTGGTCGGTACATATCATTATACATTTGTCCAGACTCAGAATGTGTAACACCAAGAGTCAACGTTAATGTAAGCTATGGGTTTTGGGTGATGGCGTGTCAGTATAGGTTCATTGATTATAGCATATGTACCACTCTGTTAAAGGATGTTTTGGGTTTGTCGGGGCAGGGATTATATGAGAAATTTCTATACTTCCCACTCACTTTTTCTGTGAACCTAAAACTCTAAAAAATAAAGTTATTCAAAGAACTAAATATAATGTGAAATCTGTATATGGAAGGCTTCAGGTTTTTTTTTTTTACATTTTAACTCACTTTGGAGACTGAATACATCTCAGTTGGTATACAAGATAATGAACTCTTCCTAATTTTTTTATAAAGTAGGAGATAAAATTTTCACTCTTTGATATAGATTGGCACTGGTGTCATCACTTAGTCCATTTTTTAAGCATTAATATTTCCTGTCAGTTATGTTGGGAAAAGGTGGAAGGATTTTGCAGTGCATCAGGGCTGAGAATAGTGTCCTCGCTTGTTTATTTACTTTCTTTGCATTTCACCATGAACCATTGTGTACTCTGGATGGTTAAGTAGTTTATGCACTAAATTATTTTACGTAGTGTAGTCTTTACAGTAGTTTACAATGAGTTAAGAGGTAGTCTTTAAAATCTTCTATGTAAAGTTTGCTAGTTTTCTTGTGACAGAGTAGTTCAGAGTCCTCTTGAACTTGAGTGAATTATGGCACTTTTCTATAAAATAAAGAGAAGAGATCTCAATCTGTAGACCTTTTCTTTGATGGCAAGTGGCTATCAAAAACATTATATCTAGAAAATTTTTTTGAAGGAATTTAAGACAAAATACATTCTGTCACAACAGATTAAAGAAAAAAAGAAACCTGACTGCTTTATTGAAGGATTTTTATGTAGCATTATGAAAATAGCTGTTTGGAAGTGTTTCCGGAATTTTGGAATTTTTCTAAAAATGATCTGAATCTGTAAAAATTCATTTATGTATACACATAAAAAATCTGTTCAAATTTTTGTTAAAAATATAAAATGTATTTAAATATAAAATATGTTTATGAAGATATAAAAACAGGACATATAGTAGTATAAAGAACAATTGATTCAGGAAAGTTGGCATTTTCTAGCCAAAATTCCAATCAAAACATTGTTTACTTGATAGATAGGATTGAAGCATGCATGTCATGATTTAATAAACACAACCAGTGGTGTACTTCCGCCAGGGGCATCTTCCCTCTTTACCATGCATTGCGGGAGTGGTGAGGGTGAGGACTCTGTATTAGACTTCCAAATAGGTTTCCCCTCTATCTGAAAGCACAGTATTCCTAAGAAACCTGTCATAAGCTGAAATGGCATTAAGTGAAGGAGCAGTTATCATAGGCCCCATCTTGCTAGTGAATCAACAAAATTAATGGAGACAAAGCACAGATGCTCACAGATACAGCGCAAAGCTATGTGGGCTGAGATGCTGAGAGTAGTTCCCAGAAGGAGCTTAGAGGGTCGCTTACAATTCTGGGTGAACGCTGCCTCCAGACAGGCTCCCTGCAGACAGGCTCCCTGCAAAACACACACCCTGCAGAACACCTGATGTTTCTGCATTTTGACTTTTTTAAGGTGAAAACAAAAATCCTCTTCAGGTTTCTTTCAGTTAGCAAAAACAGGTACTAATGCAGGTGAAGTGAAAGTGAAATGTCATAAGGCAAGCTTGAAGACTAGGGGATAACCTGTATCGCCTAAAAGTTATACCAGATTTTTAAAGTTGTAAAGCATGCAGAGAAAAGACTCTGATGCTGGGAGGGATTGGGGGCAGGAGGAGAAGGGGATGACAGAGGATGAGATGGCTGGATGGCATCACTGACTCGATGGACGTGAGTCTGGGTGAACTCCGGGAGTTGGTGATGGACAGGGAGGCCTGGCGTGCTGCGATTCATGGGGTTGCAAAGAGTCGGACACGACTAAGCGACTGAACTGAACTAAACTGAAAGCATACCCAATCATATTTCTCACACTAAAATCATTAGTTACAACCTTCTGTTGAGCCTAAGAGGTTTCATGCTGTTAAAGCCAAGTTAAGTCCCTCTCCTGCTTCTCGTGGCTGTATATGCATAGCTTCAAGCCCACTTGTAGCTGGTTACATCTTTGTAGGAGTGTTTTCTTGCGTATGTTTTGGATAGGATTTCTCAAAGTTTTGTTTCTGGCCCCTTCTACTTTCTATTCCTTATTGATTCCTTGGGATTTGTGTTGGCTGAAAGCAGTCTTGTCAGCTTTGATGCTTGCATGTGCATGCACACATATCCGCGTAATTCCATGTGGTAAAGCAAGGAGGTTGAAGGCAGTCTCCCATCCCGATACACAACTTTGTACTGGAATGTCAATGAAGAACCACATATTTAGGGCCAGGGCCAGAAACCAGACATCCAGACTAGAGTCCGTTTCTGGATCTTAGACTGGCTCTTGACCGGGGAGTATAGTTGCTATTTGCAGACTACTAGTATCAGACCCTTTAACCCTCATGCTCTGCTGTGTCTCTACACTTGTAAAAGTATTGGAATGAAAGCAAATCAGCTAAATGAGCAACCCTACAACCTAACTCTGTAATAATAAAGAAAATATTTTTCCTTTAATTCCAGGTCCCAAGGAATAAAGTTTGATACTAAAAACAATGAGAATGTTATCATTATAAGACTTTCTTTTAGGAAAGACATCTTAAATAGTAACTTTTATTGGCGCTAGTGATAAAGAACCCACCTGCCAATGCAGGAGACATGAGAGACAGGGGTTTGATTTCCTGGGTTGGGAAGTTCCCTTGGAGGAGGGCATGGTAACCCACTCCAGTATTCTTGCCTGGAGAATCCCATGGACAGAGGAGCCTGGCAGGCTACAGTCCCTGGGGTTGCAGAGTTGGACACACTGAAGCAACTTAGCACACATGCATATGAACACATGCAGAAATTTTATTACTTAAAAATTTTATTGGAGTATAGTTGATTTAAAATGTTGTGTTAGTTTCTGCTGTACAGCAAAGTGAATCAGTTATACACATACATGTGTCCACTCATTTGTAGATTCTTTTTCCAGATAGGGCATTACAGAGTATTGAATAGAGTTCTCTCTGCTATAAGTAGGTCCTTATTAGTTATCTATTTTATATATAGTAGTGTGTATAGTCAATCCCAATCTCCCAATTTATCCCTCCCCTTTTACCCCTGCTAAACATAAATTTGTTTTCTACATCTGCAACTTCATTTCTATTTTGTAGATAAGTTATTTGTACCCTATTTTTTAGATTCCCCATATAAGCAATATCATACAATATTTGTCTTTCTCTGTTTGACTTCACTCAGTATGAGGATTGCTAGGTCCATTTGTATTTTGGCAAATGGCATTACTTTATTCTTTTTATAAAAATTTATTTATTTTTTAATTGAAGGATAATTGCTTTACAGAATTTTGTTGTTTTCTGTCAAACCTCAACATAAATCAGCCATAGGTATTATTCTTTAAATAGTAGCTTTTACTCTCATAATGAGACATTTTCTTCTTAGGAAGTAAACATTCATTAGCTTTTAGTATTCTTTATGTTTGAAAAATTTAATATATTCAATATGCATAGAATATCTTATATTTAAAATACTTATGTCCAATAATACCCCTCAGAAATAGAGTCTTTCTTTTATGAGTTAAAATAGTAATTTTCCTAATACCATTGTCATTATTATAGCTAACATTTACCTGAGTGTTTGTTGTGTGCCAGATACTTACTTTCTGTTCATGTATTAAATTCATTTAACCCCCTCCCCATACAATCTTTGTGAGGTAGGACTCATTTCCCCATTTTATGGAGATATATTACTTTCACATATTTGATATATCTAGTCTATCTGTTTTATATGGTTTATTTATGTAGTATATAGAAATGAAATATACCCATAATTACATAATTTAAAGTAAAATGTCAGGTTTTTGTATCCCAATTACTTACTCGAAAATATAAATAGAAAATTTACTATTCTGTTGGCATCTCGGCCTTATGACATTTTTCACTAATTGTTCCTTCTCCTAGCATCAGCTTCCTAAGACTTCTACTTTCCCTGAAGTCTGATTTTGAAGTCAGTCAAAACTACATAATATGTACATAACAAATTATATAAATAATATACTAGTACAAATGATAGTATCTCAGAATTATTTTTATTCTAAAACACTTATGCTTTTCCTTAAAATAGATATGAAAATTTATGTTTGTACTTTCTCATCTTGTTATGCTGATTATAAACACAATAGATTATCTCTAAATCGAAAGCCTATTTTTGCTCAGAAACTGCTTTTTGTTCTGTTTCTCGTGTAACTAGATAAAGCCCACTGAGACTCATATCTCCTGGCATGGTATAGTCAAAATCCCAAGGGCTAAAGACGACATGGAATAAATTCTCAAATGCTGGGCATGCTGTTCACAGCATCACGCTGCTCTGTCATTGTTTCCTAATGTGAAAAGGGGTGATGTTTTAATCCAGGAGTGAGGAGTGCTGTAGAGGGCTAGACTTTAGGAGATTGATAGAGAGGTCATTAGATGTTTACTGCCTCCTCCTCCGTCCCCCTCCCCTGATTCCGACTGCCATTTCCATTTCTTCTACCAAGTTGGCACCTTTCTTTTATACTAAAAAGTTGAATTTTTTCCACTGGCCTCCTTTATAACATAGTTTGAATCACTTTTTAATACTGGAAGTTAACATTCTTTATTCTTCAAAAGAGCTGTGGCGTCTTTGAATAGCTCTGCCATTTCATTGATACTCCTCCCCGCCTCTCAATTCTGAAGGAGGTTTTCATTTTAGAAGCATGTAGTATATTTTACATGCACTAGTTGCATGAAACATACTTTCTATATTGATCACTGTACCTTTGCTGCCCTGAAAAAATGCCCTACACAGTGTTATATTCTTCGTCTCTCAAATGAAATACTGCTTTAAATGCTTTAGATTCTAAATCTTTAGCATTTTAAATGCTGAAGATTCTAAATCTTAAGCAAAAAGTAAGATTATTATTTTATTCTTTTTAATGTTATAAAGAAGTAATATGTGGTTTCTCTTAATACTGCCCCTTATTTTGTAATTTAGTTATTAAAAGTAGATCAAGGAAGGAGCCAAAATAATTATGACTTTTGTTTCATCTATCATATAATAATTCAGACATAACTTCTCAAAAAAGCATTTTATTTTTAAAAAAAGATTTGAGAGAATATCATTTATATTGTATATTCCTTTTAGAATATCATATATATGAGAATCCATGAGATGTATTTCTCCAAATTTAAGAAATAGGATAACTTTTCAAATGTTGAACTTCTTTATCCTTAAATGTTAGAGGCTGGTTATATTATGACTTACATTGAAATAATAATCCAGGAACCTATTATTAATAGAAGGGTACTTTCTTCTTTTTATTAAAGAGCATTTATGCAAGTTTTCATGCCTTTTAGGTTCTTATATAACAAGAGCATATGTATATGAGCCCCCTATCACAGATTGTCTCATTAAGATCTTAGTGGAGAATTTAAAATTAGAACAGTGGTAATAATACAATGAAATTGACTAGTTTACTGTTTTTTAGAGAGCTTTTTTTTTTTTTTTACTTGAGAGGCAATGTAGTTGAATGGTTAAGAGAATGGCTTTATATTAGTTGAATGGTTAAGAGAATGGCTTTGTGTTAGATTTTTACCGATCTGATTCTTACAACAGTTTTAGAAATAAACAAGAAAAGGACTCTTCTTCCCATTTTTATGGAGGGAGGAGGTGGAGACTCAGAGAGATCATGTGCCCCAACAAGGTAAAGCTAAGTAAGAGGCAGCGTGAGGACTAGAAAAAAAAATATTAATATGACTTTTTCCTTGCCCACCGTCTCAATGGAGAAGATGAATAAATTTACAAAAGTGGAGAGAGACTCAGTGTAGGGAAAAACATATGATTTTATAATTTCTGATTTTTATCTACTTTTAAAATCTAGGGAAATATTTTGTGTTAGCATTAGCCGTAATTTTACCTTGAAATGACTCAAGGTAAGGAATGTGAGATGTGAGAGGACATGTGAGATGTTCCCAGACATGAAGTTGTACCATGCTTATTTAGTATTGGGTAATAGAATTCACTTTTATGTCCTCTGTCTTTTTATGCCTACCACTATGCTTTTGCTTCTTTTTCTGACTTTGAATAAAGTATGGTTAGCAGTTTATTCAGACATGACTAAAGCAACTTAGCACACACACACACAGTAATTTATTCATTAGAGTGTTAAGGTTATATTTTCCCAAGGCATTTTTTTTCCCCCAAGTTGAACATGCCTATTCAACTTGTGGCTTTTCCCCTTTTACAGGCTTTTTCTTTTTTCCTTTCTTTCTTTTCTTTCTTCCTCTCTTCCTCCTTCCTTCCAGTCAGTCATTCAAGCCATCCCTGAAGATACAAAGATGATTAGATTTGGCACACCGTCTGGTCTAGGTAGCTCCTTGATGTAGTGAATATAAACATGTCAGTGAATGCATTTCTGCCAAAGCAATAAATGAAAAATTGCATGCAAGCATGAGGAACCCACAAGAACTAGAATAGAAATTAACATTGCCTTTGGGCTCAGAAGAGGCTTCTTTAAAGAGGTGGTTTCTGAACTGGGTTTTTGAGGGCAAATAGGCATTCGTTAGGCAAAAAGGTATGAATTTTAACAATTATACGAGTAACACCTACTTCCGTTTCTCAAACATTGCATGTGTTGTTTCTTACTTTTTGTTCGCCAGATTATTTCATATGCATATGCCCAAATATCTAGTTTTGTAAAGCTCTCTCAAATCACTCTTCACATTGAGTATAATTTGGAAATTCTCAGACTGTCTACCATTGTTCTGAGTTGTTGCTGTGGTTGGAACATGGTTTTCTTATAAATAATATAACATTGTATTGAACATGTCTTTGAAATGTTTGATTTTACTTTATTGTACTTGAAGTATTTTGAAAGACTTAAAACAAGATATACTAGTATTCTTGGACTTAAAATTCATTATAGGTTCCTTTAGAAGCTAAAGTTTACAAAATATGATTACACTGTGATACAGAGAACCAACAATTCCCCCAAATATTACACTACTTAGGGAAGAGAAAGAATTACCAGCATTTGCTTATGTTATTTATTTTATTGTATCTAGTATAATGCAAGGGCGTAATTATGCTTTTCTTACAATATAGGGATTATAATATTTACTCTTAATCACAGGATTAGTTCAGCTCCTTTTGTTTCAAAGCACTTGCTTTTTAGGTAGATTGAAAATTACACTAAGCTTATTTCAAAATATCTTGCTTATATATCCATTTACTGTGTGTTTTAAGATTGAAATTTAGGTCAAATTACAACTTGAATTTAACTTTACAAAGAAAATAAGTGTGCCACCTTTAAAAACTGCATTCTAAATTTTAAGCACAATAGATCAAAGTATACCTTATTTAAATAAATACTCTGGAAAAGAAATCTCAATTATTTTCTCCCAAACTTTCTTAAAATAGTCACTGTTCTCAATACAAAATCTGAGGTTTAGCTTTATTATTTTAAAGGAAGATGAAAAGTTGTTTATTTTAAAATTTTAATGAATTTGCTTTAAAATTATGGAAATTCTCCTTTGGGGACAGCTTTATTTGAATTGTATGTGACACTATTTTTATTTCTGAAGGCTATGATTAAAAGTTTCGTGGATGTCTACCAGCTTGCAAGCGCTAGAATTGCTACATTAGAAAAGGAAATGACATCTCATCGAAGTCACATTGCAACCTTGAAATCAGAACTTCACACGGCTTGTTTACGTGAAAATGAAAGTTTACAATCAGTAAGTCCTACACTATATTTTTTGTCTTTGAATTTTGGGTCACATTTACACTCATGTTTTTGTTGTTCATCAGATTGCTCACCAATATATCTAGTTTAGAATAAGTGATCAGTCAAGCAGCATAAAATTACTAAGTGTGGAGAAAATTTTGAAGGAAGGAAAGCAATTAATTTTTGCATTGTATCACATATAAAGATATGCGTATTGTTATCAATGCTAAAACACTGCATCAAGATTCCTTTGTGTTTGGTAGTGCAGCTGACAGTTGGGTTTGGCAGTATGCATAGTTAAAGCTTTCAACTGTCTGAAGATTCAGTGTGTCCCATTAAAGACAGAATATTATTAATTATGCGTATAACCAAAATGGTAATTAGAACATGTGATTATTCTCTGTAGAAAACTAGACTTATCCATAATACATGCCTAGCTAAAGATGCATGTTGTGATTCATCTATATGATTAAAATTCAGTTTCAGCAGTCATTTTATGTCTTAAAATTTTAGCCCATGATGAAATTTGGGCTCATTTAAGACCAAACAAAATTTTTTTCCACTTGAAATACATGTTTGGGGGGTATAAAAAAATGAATGTATTTCTGACATAAAGGAATAAAATACAATTTCAACTTTTTCCTCAAGAGCCAGATATGTCAACAGTGGTATTCAGAGGGCTATCAATAATTGGAATGTCATTTTTCCTTTTTTGGTTTGATTAGAATAGATCAAGGTGACTTGTAACAAAAAACAGTATCATTTTGCCATTCAGCTGTTGACAAGTTTCAAATGATATATTCAACAGAAAAAGAGTTAACATAGAGTAAATAGATGCATAGCTGCAGTTTAGTTATTCAGCTCCTTTGAGTAGTAGCTTAAGTGTCAGCATCCCAGTAAAGCTTTATGACCACGGTATTTGAAACTGCAACCACTAACCCTCCCCCACCCCACAGACTCTCTCATTTTCTCCTCTTCTTGTTTGTCTATCTTCTACCTTCCTTGCTTTATTTTTTTCACTATAGCACTTAGCAACTTACACATTTTGTGTTTTATTTATTTATTGTTGTCTATTTTGCTGCTTACCCTCGTAGAATATAGATTCCATAAAGTCAAGCAATTTGGGGTATCTTCTTCACAGCTGTAAAGGTACTCTAGTGCTGAGAACAGTCTGGCCCATAGTAGGTACTCAGCATTGATTACTGAATGAAGAATTTCTTTTTTTTTTTTTGAATGAAGAATTTCTAACACTTAATCCAGTAAATCAGCAAACTAGTTATTTGAGATCTGAGATGTGAATTCAGTTGAGTTCAATTTTTAAAATTACTTTGTTAGTTTCTTAATGACTGAGTAGTAAATTGGACCTCATATAAGAGAAGTTAAAATGAAGAGGAAACACTTCATAAAGATTTGTATAAGTATTTGGAATTAATTCTAGTATTTCTTTTTCTTTTTACTTTATTTCACTTTACAATACTGTATTGGTTTTGCCATACATTGACATGAATGCACCACGGGTGTACATGCATTCCCAAACATGAACCCCCTTCCCACCTCCCTCCCCATAACATCTCTCTGGGTCATCCCCATGCACCAGCCCCAAGCATGCTGTATCCTGCATCGGACACAGACTGGCGATTTGTTTCTTACATGATAGTATACATGTTTCATTGCCATTCTCCCAAATCATCCCACCCTCTCCCTCTCCCTCTGAGTCCAAAAGTCTGCTCTACACATCTGTGTCTCTTTTGCTGTCTTGCATACAGGGTCATCATTACCATCTTGCTAAATTCCATATATATGTGTTAGTATACTGTATTGGTGTTTTTCTTTCACTCTGTATAATCGGCTCCAGTTTCATCCACCTCATTAGAACTGATTCAAATGTATTCTTTTTAATGGCTGAGTAATACTCCATTGTGTATATGTACCACAGCTTTCTTATCCATTCATCTGCCGATGGACATCTAGGTTGTTTCCATGTCGTGGCTATTACACACAGTGCTGCGATGAACATTGGGGTACATGTGTCTCTTTCAATTCTGGTTTCCTCGCTGTGTATGCCCAGCAGTGGGATTGCTGGGTCATAAGGCAGTTCTATTTGCAATTTTTTAAGGAATCTCCACACTGTTCTCCATAGTGGCTGTACTAGTTTGCATTCCCACCAACAGTGTAGGAGGGTTCCCTTTTCTCCACACCCTCTCCAGCATTTATTGCTTGCAGACTTTTGGATCGCAGCCATTCTGACTGATGTGAAGTGGTACCTCATTGTGGTTTTGATTTGCATTTCTCTAATAATGAGTGATGTTGAGCATCTTTTCATGTGTTTGTTAGCCATCCATATGTCTTCTTTGGAGAAATGTCTGTTTAGTTGTTTGGCCCATTTTTTGATTGGGTCGTTTATTTTTCTGGACTTGAGCTGCATAAGTTGCTTGTATATTTTTGAGATTAGTTGTTTGTCAGTTGCTTCATTTGCTATTATTTTCTCCCATTCAGAAGGCTGTCTTTTCACCTTGCTTAGATTTTCCTTTGTTGTATAGAAGCTTTTAATTTTAATTAGATCCCATTTGTTTATTTTTGTTTTTATTTTCAGAATTCTAGGGGGTGGATCATAGAGGATCCTGCTGTGATTTATGTCGGAGAGTGTTTTGCCTATATTCTCCTCTAGGAGTTTTATAGTTCCTGGTCTTACATTTAGATCTTTAGTCCATTTTGAGTTTATTTTTGTGTGTGGTGTTAGAAAGTGATCTAGTTTCATTCTTTTACAAGTGGTTGACCAGTTTTCCCAGCACCACTTGTTAAAGAGATTGTCTTTACTCCATTGTATATTCTTGCCTCCTTTGTCAAAGATAAGGTGTCCATATGTGTGTGGATTTATCTCTGGGCTTTCTATTTTGTTCCATTGATCTATATTTCTGTCTTTGTGCTAGTACCATACTGTCTTGATGACTGTGGCTTTGTAGTAGAGCCTGAAGTCAAGAAGGTTGATTCCTCCAGTTCCATTCTTCTTTCTCAAGATTGCTTTGGCTTTTTGAGGTTTTTTGTATTTCCATACAAATCTTGAAATTATTTGTTCTAGTTCTGTGAAAAATGTGGCTGGTAGCTTGATAGGGATTGCATTGAATTTGTAAATTGCTTTGGGTAGTATACTCATTTTCACTATATTGATTCTTCTGATCCATGAACATGGTATATTTCTCCATCTATTAGTGTCCTCTTTGATTTCTTTCATCAGTGTTTTATAGTTTTCTATATATAGGTCTTTAGTTTCTTTAGGTAGATATATTCCTAAGTATTTTATTCTTTTCGTTGCAATGGTGAATGGAATTGTTTCCTTAATTTCTTTTTCTACTTTCTCATTATTAGTGTATAGGAATGCGAGGGCTTTCTGTGTGTTGATTTTATATCCTGCAACTTTACTATATTCATTGATTAGCTCTAGTAATTTTCTGGTGGAGTCTTTAGGGTTTTCTATGTAGAGGATCATGTCATCTGCAAACAGTGAGAGGTTTACTTCTTCTTTTCCAATTTGGATTCCTTTTATTTCTTTTTCTGCTCTGATTGCCGTGGCCAGAATTTCCAGAACTATGTTGAATAGTAGCGGTGAAAGTGGGCACCCTTGTCTTGTTCCTGACTTTAGGGGAAATGCTTTCATTTTTTCACCATTGAGGATAATGTTTGCTGTGCGTTTGTCATATATAGCTTTTATTGTGTTGAGGTATGTTCCTTCTATTCCTGCTTTCTGGAGAGTTTTTATCATAAATGGATGTTGAATTTTGTCAAAGGCCTTCTCTGCATCTATTGAGATAATCGTATGGTTGGTTTTTTTTTTTAAATCTTTTTTATTCAGAAAAAAAACCCCAAAAAACAAAAAAGTTTTCCAACCACACACAGGAGGGGTATGGGTTGGGGGCAGGGGATGTCTGTCCATCCAGCCCGGGCCCCCAGCCCATGTGGTTTTGGCAGCAATAAGGGGTGTGGGGTAATGGCCCAAAAAATAAAAATGGTGTATGTATGTATGTGGGAAGGAGAGGGGTGCAAAAGCAGTGGGGAGTGGTGAGGGGAGGGCCAGAGGAGGTCAGTACTGGGAACACTGCAGGTGAGAAGCCATTTCATAACATTTCTTGTTGATCATACCGCCGTGGACACCTTCTTTGCCCATCAGCAGGACTAGCGTCTTGGCAGTCATGGTGACAGTGATATTGAAAGTTGGGGCTCCACCGGTGCTCTTGGTACGAAGATCCATGGTAAATTCTCCATCCTGCAGCAGTGAGTCCCAGATCACAGAACATTTCTGGCCCCCAAGCGTTAGCCCATTCACGAAAAAACTTGACCGGTCTTTGCCAACCAGGATACCGACCTCAGCAGGCGTGATGTTGACGAAGGTCTTGCCGGGGACGGCGGCCCAGACGGAGGGCGAGTCCTTATAGCCCACGATGGCTGCGTCCTGACAGGTCCCGTCCGCCATGAGGTTGTCGATGTAGGTGTTCCACCCGGCCATGGCGCTGCTATTGGGGCTGCTCTCGGGGGCTGCTGCTGGGGCCGCGGGCTGGGCTCGGGCTGGCGGGCGGGGGAAGACGGAGAGTTTGGGGCACGCGCTGCCGTCTGGACCGTGGCTCTGCTAGCTGTGCAGCAGCCCTCGCACCGCCACTTCCTCTGAGATAATCATATGGTTTTTATTTTTCAATTTGTTAATGTGGTGAATTACATTGATTGATTTGTGGATATTGAAGAATCCTTGCATCCCTGGGATAAAGCCCACTTGGTCATGGTGTATGATCTTTTTAATGTGTGGTTGGATTCTGATTGCTAGAATTTTGTTAAGGATTTTTGCATCTATGTTCATCCATGATATTGGCCTGTAGTTTTCTTTTTTTGTGGCATCTTTGTCAGGTTTTGGTATTAGGGTGATGGTGGCCTCATAGAATGAGTTTGGAAGTTTACCTTCCTCTGCAATTTTCTGGAAGAGTTTGAGTAGGATAGGTGTTAGCTCTTCTTGAAATTTTTGGTAGAATTCAGCTATGAAGCCGTCTGGACCTGGGCTTTTGTTTGCTGGAAGATTTCTGGTTACAGTTTCAATTTTGGTGCTTGTGATGGTTCTGTTAAGATTTTGTATTTCTTCCTGGTTCAGTTTTGGAAAGTTGTACTTTTCTAAGAATTTGTCCATTTCTTCCACGTTGTCCATTTTATTGGCATATAATTGCTGATAGTAGTCTCTTATGATCCTTTGTATTTCTGTGTTGTCTGTTGTGATTTCTCCATTTTCATTTCTAATTTTATTGATTTGATTTTTCTTTCTTTTTTTCTTGATGAGTCTGGCTAATGGTTTGTCAATTTTATTTATCCTTTCAAAGAACCAGCTTTTGGCTTTGTTGATTTTTGCTATGGTCTCTTTTGTTTCTTTTGCATTTATTTCTGCCCTAATTTTTAAGATTTCTTTCCTTCTATTAACTCTGGGGTTCTCCATTTCTTCCTTTTCTAGTTGCTTTAGGTGTAGGGTTAGGTTATTTATTTGACTTTTTTCTTGTTTCTTGAGGTATGCCTGTATTGCTATGAACTTTCCTCTTAGCACTGCTTTTATAGTGTCCCACAGGTTTTGGGTTGTTGTGTTTTCATTTTCATTCGTTTCTATGCATATTTTGATATCTTTTTTGATTTCTTCTGTGATTTGTTGGTTTTTCAGAAGTGTGTTGTTCAGCCTCCATATGTTGGAATTTTTAATAGTTTTTCTCCTGTAATTGAGATCTAATCTTAATGCAGTATGGTCCGAAAAGATGCTTGGAATGATTTCGATTTTTTTGAATTTATCAAGGTTAGATTTATGGCCCAGGATGTGATCTATCCTGGAGAAGTTTCCGTGAGCACTTGAGAAAAAGGTGAAATTCATTGTTTTGGGGTGAAATGTCCGATAGATATTAATTAGGTCTAACTGGTCTATTGCATCATTTAAAGTTTGCATTTCTTTGTTAATTTTCTGTTTAGTTGATCTATCCATAGGTGTGAGTGGGGTATTAAAGTCTCCCGCTATTATTGTGTTATTGTTAATTTCCCCCTTCATGCTTGTTAGCATTTGTCTTACATATTGCGGTGCTCCTATATTGGGTGCATATATATTTATAATTGTTATATCTTCTTCTTGGATTGATCCTTTGATCATCATGTCATGGCCTTCTTTGTCTCTTTTCACAGCCTTTGTTTTAAAGTCTATTTTATCGGATATGAGTATTGCCACTCCTGCTTTCTTTTGGTCTCTATTTGCGTGGAATATCTTTTTCCAGCCCTTCACTTTCAGTCTATATGTGTCCCTTGTTTTGAGGTGGGTCTCTTGTAAGCAGCATATAGAGGGGTCTTGTTTTTGTATCCATTCGGCCAATCTTTGTCTTTTGGTTGGGGCATTCAACCCATTTACGTTTAAGGTAATTATTGATAAGTATGATCCTGTTACCATTTACTTTATTGTTTTGGGTTCGGGTTTATACACCCTTTTTGTGTTTCCTGTCTAGAGAATATCCTTTAGAATTTGTTGGAGAGCTGGTTTGGTGGTGCTGAATTCTCTCAGCTTTTGCTTATCTGTAAAGCTTTTGATTTCTCCTTCGTGTTTGAATGAGATCCTTTCTGGGTACAGTAATCTGGGCTGTAGGTTATTGTCTTTCATCACTTTAAGTATGTCTTGCCATTCCCTCCTGGCCTGAAGAGTTTCTATTGAAAGATCAGCTGTTATCCTTATGGGAATCCCCTTGTGTGTTATTTGTTGTTTTTCCCTTGCTGCTTTTAATATTTGTTCTTTGTGTTTGATCTTTGTTAATTTGATTAATATGTGTCTTGGGGTGTTTTGCCATGGGTTTATCCTGTTTGGAACTCTCTGGGTTTCTTGGACTTGGGTGATTATTTCCTTCCCCATTTTAGGGAAGTTTTCAACTATTATCTCCTCAAGGATTTTCTCATGGTCCTTCTTTTTGTCTTCTTCTTCAGGGACTCCTATAATTCGAATGTTGGAGCGTTTCATATTGTCTTGGAGGTCTCTGAGATTGTCCTCATTTCTTTTAATTCGTTTTTCTTTTTTCCTCTCTGATTCATTTATTTCTACCATTCTATCTTCTATTTCACTAATCCTATCTTCTGCCTCCGTTATTCTACTATTTGTTGCCTCCAGAGTGTTTCTGATCTCATTTATTGCGTTATTCATTATATATTGACTCTTTTATTTCTTCTAGGTCCTTGTTAAACCTTTCTTGCATCTTCTCAATCCTTGTCTCTAGGCTATTTATCTGTGATTCCATTTTGATTTCAAGACTTTTGATCATTTTCACTATCAATATTCAGAATTCTTTCTCAGGTAGATTCCCTATCTCTTCCTCTTTTGTTTGGTTTGGTGGGCATTTCTCCTGTTCCTTTACCTGCTGAGTGTTCCTCTGTCTCTTCATCTTGGTTATATTGCTGCATTTGGGGTGACCTTTCTATATTCTGGGAATTTGTGGAGTTGTCTTGATTATGGAGCTTCCTCACTGTGGGTGGTGTTGTATCAGTGGCTTGTCTAGGTTTCCTGGTTAGGGAGGCTTGTGTTGGAGTTCTGGTGGGTGGAGCTGGGTTTCTTCTCTCTGGAGTGCAGTGGAGTGACCAGCAATGGGTTGTGAGACGTCAATGGTTTTGGAGTAGTTTTGAGCTGCCTGTATATTGAAGCTCAGGGGTGTGTTCCTGTGTTGCTGGAGAATTTGCGTGGTATGTCTTGCTCTGGAACTTGTTGGCCCTTGGGTGGAGCTTCGTTTCAGTGTAGGTATGGAGGCGTTTGATGAGCTCCTATTGATTAATGTTCCCTGAATTCAGGAGTTCTCCAATGTTTTCAGGCTTTGGACTTAAGCCTCCTGCTTCTGGTTTTCAGTTTTATTTTTACAGTAGCTTCTAGACTTCTCCATCTATACAGCACCAATGATAAAACATCTAGGTTAAAGAAGAAAAGTTTCTCCACATTGAGGGACACCCAGAGAGGTTCACTGAGTTACATGAAGAAGAGAAGAGGGAGGGGGTAGTTAGAGGTGACTGGAATGAGATGCGGTGAGATCAAAAGAGGAGAGAGCAAGCTAGCCAGTAATCACTTCCTTATGTGCGCTCCTCAGTCTGTACCGCTCAGAGATGTTCACGGAGTTATACAGGGAAGAGGAGAGGGAGGAAGTAGACAGAGGTGGCCAGGAGGATAAAAGAGGGAAATGAAAAGGAGAGAGACAAATCCAGCCAGTAACCCGTTCCTTAGGTGTTCTCCACCGTCTGGAACACACAGAGATTCACAGAGTTGGATAGAGAAGGGGGAGAGAAGAGACAGAGGCCACCTGGTGGAGAAAAAGGAGAGTCCAAAGGAGGAGAGAGTGGTCAAGCCAGTAATCTTGCTCTCAGGTAAAATTGGGTAGTGAAGTTTGGATTTTTAAATGTACAAAATTGACACCAAAAACCAAAAAGCAAAGATTAAAAATCTAGAGTAGAGGTTGGATTTTCAAAAATACAATAGTAAAGAAAAGAAGAAGAAGGAAAAAAAAAAAGAAAAGAAACCCAAGGAAACAAACAAACAAAAAAAGCCACAAGAATTATTAAAAAACACCAACAACCACACAAAGACTATATATGGTGTTTGCTTTTAAAAATAGTCTTTTTTTGAAAAGTAATAGTAGGTTATAGAAATAAAAATTAGAGGAAGAATAGAAGACTTAACAATTTTAAAAAGTTGGGAAAAAAAAAGAAGAAGAAAAACAAAAGAAGGAAAAACAACCCCACAACTGCGTCAACAAAAAACACCAACAACAAAAAAAAAGAAAAAGAAAAAAGGAAAGAAAAGGAATGATTGTAAAAATAGTAAAGATATATCTGGGACTTCCTCTGGTGTTGTGGGCAGTGTGGGGTCACTTCCAAGGCTGTTCCCTCTGTTTCACTTCTTCTGTTTGCTGGTCTCTTCAGTGTCTGATTTCCGTCCTGACACAGGGGGTTGGTGGTGGACACTTTTTTTTTTTTTTTTTTAGGCTCACTTGTTCAGTCGCACTGTGGGGAGGGAGGGATGCTGCAAACAGTTAGCACTGTCGTGTGCACTCAGTGTCTCAGCCCCACTGGACCTGTCCCTGTTGCAGTGCGCAAACTGCTCCAGCTCTACGTTGCTCTGCCGGGAACCGTCTGAGTCCGGCCCTAGGCTTCATGCACCTCTCCGGTCTAAGCCGCTCAGGTTCGGCGCTCAGGCAGCCCTCAGAGGCGCAGATTCGGTTGGGCCTGCGCTTTGTGCCCTTCCCAGGTCCGAGTAGCTCAGGAGTTTGGCGAGCACGGTCGCTGCGACTTGTCGCCTTTCCCATCTCTGCTGCTCAGTTTTCTGGGTGGACCGCTGGCGCCCCTTGTGAGGCAGATGGTGACTGTCCAGCACCCCCAGAAGTCTTAGCAAAGAAGCCTGCTTGCAGTGTGGTAGGTAAAGTCTCTCCGGGGCTGCGATTGCCCCTTTCCAGCCCTTACGGCTCTGGCTGCCTGTCCCCGGCGGGGGATGGTCTGTAGCCAGCTATTTCCGTTCCATCCTTTGTTCTGTGCTCGGTCCTGGCGGTGTCTTATGTTCGAGCTTTTTGCTTGGTAGCTATCCCACAGCCTGGTTTGCTAGCCCAAGTTTGTTCGTTCTGGTTACCCGTGGGGCGTTCCTGCCTGATTCTTACAAAGCACTGCAGCCGCGCCTCCCACGCCTCCCTGCCCTACCCCCACTTGTTAGTGGCGGATGCAGGCATCTGTGCTGCTTTTCCACTGGGGGAGTTACCATTGGGCTTGTAATCTGTTGATTTTAATTATTTATTTTTCCTCCCTGTTATGTTGCCCTCTGTGCTTCCAAGGCTCGCCACAGACTCGGCAGGAAGAGTGTTTCCTGGTGTTTGGAAACCTCTCTTCTTAAAATTCCCTTCTGGGACGGGCTTCCCTTCCCAGGACGGAGCTCCCTCCCCACCTCCTTTGTCTCTTTTTTCGTCTTTTATATTTTTTCCTACCTGTTTTTGAAGACAATGATCTGCTTTTCTGGGTGCCTGATGTCCTCTGCCAGCATTCAGAAGTTGTTTTGTGGAGTTTGCTCAGCGTTGAAATGTTCTTTTGAGGAATTTGTGATGGAGAAAGTGGTCTCCCCGTCCTATTCCTCTGCCATCTTCCCATTCTAGTATTTCTTTAAAACATACTTAGATTTCTTCCTGTTAGTTCTCTGATCCCATTGGTTAATATTATATTATACTATGTCAGCTTTGTTGGGTCATACTATTATTGATTGTTCATTCTGTTATTCATATGAAAATAATTACTTATGTTTTGAGAAAGTTTGGTAAGGTGGGATTATTTCCCCATGGATTAAAAAAAAAATTTTTTTTTACCAGTTATTAAGCTATTGATATCTTAATGAAGGTCTGATTAATATACCTCATGGTTATAATAAAGCTTCCCTTCTCAACCTTCTGAGAAGATTTACAGGATATGCTCATCATCTTGCTTATAAGAAGAGGTTCACTTAGGCAGTACTTCTCAAAATGGAATGTGTGTAGTGTGAATACTCTCCCCACAAGGTTCTGATGTGTCCTAGGACACTGCCACCTAATCCCATGCTTCAGTGGGATATATGCTATCAGTCTGTTTCCTGGATAGTTGAGGATCACTGTTTTTAAAAGAATAATAAATAATAAACTATTCCCTGGATAGTTGAGGATCAATGCTTTGAAAAGAATAATAAATTTGTAATAATAAAATAATAAATTAATAAATTTGTAATTAATAAATTAATAATAATAAATTTATAACTTCTATTTTTCAAGACAGTTTTATATACATTTTTGACTTCTTAAGAACTCTCTGAGGGAGGTTAATCTTTTAATTTCATAGATGAGAGGTGATCTAGTTTGGTAGATAAGAGCTTGAGCTTTGGAATTACATCCATTAGAAGTAGCTGCTGCTGCTGCTGCTGCTAAGTCGCTTCAGTCGTGTCCGACTCTGTGTGACCCCAGAGACAGCAGCCCACCAGGCTCACCCGTCCCTGGGATTCTCCAGGCAAAAACACTGGAGTGGGTTACCATTTCCTTCTCCAGTGCGTGAAAGTGAAGTCGTTCAGTTGTGTCCAACTCCTAGTGACCCCATGGACTGCAGCCTACCAGGCTCCTCTGTCCATGGGATTTGCCAGGCAAGAATACTGGAGTGGGAGTCAAGTGCAAATAAGAGAAAACTTGAGTAACATGTTTAAGACAATTTTTTTTTCTCATACAGAGAGAAGTCTAGCAGTAGGTGAGTATTGTCATTAGGTTAGTGGTTCAACTTCTCTGTAATTTCTCTACCACTCCCTGATAAGATGACAGCCAGATCTAGGATTTGGAATCACATTCAGAGGAATAGGATGGCCCAGCAGTATCTATTTTATATATATAATAAATCATTGAAAGGTTCTCCATTAAAAATTAAATATTTCTATATTTATTAAGTATTAATATTTTAAAACTTTAATAGATTACAGATATTTAATATATATTTAAAAAGGAAAAACCTTCTAAGGAAATTCCAAATGTATTTTCACTTATAGTCCATCAGCTGGAAATGGGTTGTGTGATCACCCTAAGCTCTACTGAGTCAAGGGACAAGGGAATAAGGAATGAATAGATACTGGGTTAGCCAATTGATCATATATCTGATTTGCCATACAAATCAGATATATCTCTATTCCAGTTCAGCCTCTGTTAGTTGTTAATTGGGGGGCTTGAGTCTCAGGTTTTCATCTGTACAATGAGGATGATGATACTACTCCCTAAAAGAGATGTTGGGAGGTCTAGAGAAAAGTGCTCAAGTACTTTGCACTTTCCCTTTCACTTGTTAATCCAAAAAAAGTTATCTATTAATTTATTACCATTATCTTCATAGAAGGTAATTGAGATTACACCACAGGAAAAGACTGTTTACTAATATAATGTCTTCAGCTTCAAACCATGTCATTTTGTTCTGCTTCCTACTGTAACCTTGAACATGTAACTCCTGCTCTGTGATCACCATCAGCATTTTCCTGTAGCTGAGCTCTCTGCCCTTTCTGCAGCCTTGTCTTCCCTTCCTTTCACTGAAACATTCTTGAAAACCAGTCTATACTTTCTTTGTCTATGTACTCATTCTACTGATACTATTTTCTTATCGGGCACCAAAATTTTCTGCTTGCCCTGCTTATCCATTTGTTCCTTCCCATCTCCTTTCATCTTTCTTGGATAATATGAAGCTTCAACTACTTTCTTCCTTAAATACTCACCTCCTTTGTTTCTCTTGTTATCATTTTTTCTTCATTGGCTCTCTGGCCTCTACTTACTTGAGCTCTGCCTTCTTTGTATTATTGTTGTTAATTCTTCTCCACCCATTAGTTTAATATTTATTCAGCGTCTGTTCTGTAGCAAGCTTGATTTTGGTCCTGGGGGTGCCATGTGAACTGAAAGAGACAGTCTTTGCTCTCATGAACTTAAAATCTTAACAGTGAGGGTAAATATTTTTCATGTAATCACACTAATTAATATGCGATTACTAACCAAGATAAGTTCATTGAAAGAGAAGAACTTAGGTGTATAAGAGTGTTTTTAAACAAATGAGCCTACCCTAGACTAAGGTATCAGTTAAGTGTTTTCTGGGTCAATGATGCTTAAACTAATATCAGAAGACTGGGTATGAGGTATCCAGGAATGGTGGAGTGTCGTGTTCCGTATCAGGAGGAGAGGAAAACAGACATCTATAAAGGCTCTGTGGTGTGAGAAAGAAATTGATAAATCAGCTGGAATAAAGATAGCAAAGGCAAGAGTAATCTGAGGTAAGAATGATCTGGAGAAAAGGGCAGAGGTCAGACTTTGTTATCTTTAAGAGCAAAGTAAGAGTCATTAAAAAAACTTTATAGACAGAACGATATCAGGTTTGCATTTTTTAAAAAGATCACTTTGGCTGTAGTATGAAAAAACAATTGAATGTGAAGAACAAGAGATGAGGATGTGTCAAACAGTTCCTAGTTGTTTTGTTGTTGTTGTTGTTGTTTGCTTTTGAAAATGGATCAATGATATCATTTACTTAGAGAAACAGTGGAATGGGGTGACGGTGGATATTGTGAGTTTAATTTTGAGTATGTTAAGTTTGAGATACCATTGAGACATCCAGCAAAAATGTCAAAAAGGCTACTTGATACAGAATTCAAGCACTGTGTCAAGCTGTAGATAAAAAATTCAAGTCACTGTTATACAGGGAGGACTTGAGGCTGCTAGCAAGACTGAGACTACATAGGGATGGTTGATGGAGTAAGAAGAGAAAAGGCCTAAGAATGAAGCTTGAAAAACTCCAAACATAATGCCTGAGTAGAAGAGGATAAAGATGCAAAGGAAGCTGTGAAGGAACAGGCAGAGAGGGAAGAAGAAACCAAGAAAGTATGATGCCATGAGAAGAGAGAATTTCAAGAAGGGAGATGTTCACTGGAGTCATATGCTGTTGAAAATCAAGTGAAATGAAGACTGAAAATGACCTTTGGAGTTAGTGTATGCAGGCCCTTGGTAACCTTAACAGAGGCTCTTTTGGCAAGAGATGGAGAAATTAGTGAAAGTTGACCAAAGGAAAGTGAATTTAGACATCTACTGCAGAGATTTAGCAGTTAAGCAGGAAAATAGGAGTGCAGTGTTCTCAGGATTCAGGAAGTTCTCTTGTAAGATGAGAGTGAACTAAATATATTTTCAGTTCAGTTCAGTCGCTCAGTCGTGTCCGACTCTTTGCGACCCCATGAATCGCAGAACGCCAGGCCTCCCTGTCCATCACCAACTCCTGGAGTTCACTCAGACTCACGTCCATCGAATCAGTGATGCCATCCAGCCATCTCATCCTCTGTCGTCCCCTTCTTCTCCTGCCCCCAATCCCTCCCAGCACCAGAGTCTTTTCCAATGAGTCAACTCTTCACATGAGGTGGCCAAAGTACTGGAGTTTCAGCTTCAGCATCATTCCCTCCAAAGAAATCCCAGGACGGATCTCCTTTAGAATGGACTGGTTGGGTCTCCTTGCAGTCCAAGGGACTCTCAAGAGTCTTATCCAACACCACAGTTCAAAAGCATCAATTCTTCAGCACTCAGCTTTCTTCACAGTCCAACTCTCACATCTATACATAACCACTGGAAAAACCATAGCCTTGACTAGATGGACCTTTGTTGACAAAGTAATGTCTCTGCTTTTCAATATGCTATCTAGGTTGGTCATAACTTTTCTTCCAAGGAGTAAGCGTCTTTTAATTTCATGGCTGCAGTCACCATCTGCAGTGATTTTGGAGCCTGAAAAATAAAATCTGACACTGTTTCCACTGTTTCCCCATCTATTTCCCATGAAGTAATGGGACCAGATGCCATGATCTTTGTTTTCTGTATGTTGAGCTCTAAGCCAACTTTTTCACACTCTCCACTTTCACTTTCATCAAAAGGCATTTTAATTCCTCTCCACTTTCTGCCATGAGAGTGGTGTCATCTGCATATCTGAGATTATTGATATTTCTCCTGGCAATCTTGATTCCAGCTTGTGCTTCTTCCAGTCCAGTGTTTCTCATGATGTACTCTGCATATAAGTTAAATAAGCAGGGTGACAGTATACAGCCTTGACGTACTCCTTTTCCTATTTGGAACCAGTTTGTTGTTCCATGTCCAGTTCCAACTGTTGCTTCCTTACCTGCATACAGATTTCTCAAGAGGCAGGTCAGGTGGTCTGGTATTCCCATCTCTTTCAGAATTTTCCATAGTTTATTGTGATCCACACAGTCAAAGGCTTTGGCATAGTCAATAAAGCAGAAATAGATGTTTTTCTGGAACTCTCTTGCTTTTTCATTGATCTAGCGGATGTTGGCAATTTGATCTCTGGTTCAGACTTTTCTAAAACCAACTTGAACATCTGGAAGTTCACAGTTCATGTGTTGCTAAAGCCTGGCTTGGAGAATTTTGAGCACTGCTTAACTAGCATGTAAGATGAGTGCAATTGTGCGGTAGTTTGAGTATTCTTTGGCATTGCCTTTCTTTGGGATTGGAATGAAAATTGACCTTTTCCAGTCCTGTGGCCATGCTGAGTTTTCCAAATTTGCTGGCATATTGAGTGTAGCACTTTCACAGCATCATCTTTCAGGATTTGAAATAGCTCAACTGGAATTCCATCACCTCCACTAGCTTTGTTCGTAGTGCTGCTTTCTCAGGCCCACTTGACTTCACGTTCCAGGATGTCTGCCTCTAGATGAGTGATCACACCATCGTGATTATCTGGGTCATGAAGATCTTTTTTGTAGAGTTCTTCTGTGTATTCTTGCCACCTCTTCTTAATATCTTCTGCTTCTGTTAAGTCCATACCATTTCTGTCCTTTATCAAGCCCATCTTTGCATGAAATGTTCCCTTAGTATCTCTAATTTTCTTGAAGAGATCTCTAGTCTTTCCTATTCTGTTGTTTTCCTCTATTTCTTTGCAATATATTTTAACATCTTCTTAAAATAGGCCTCCAACAGTCTGGTTTTGACTCCGTTCACTATACTGTCCATCTTTATAATTTCAGTTATCACCTTTTCCAACTCTAGCTTTTTTTTAACTAATGTTTGCATGATATATCTTTTTCCATTGTTTTAACCTATATTTTATATTTATAGTTGGTCTCTTATAGAAAAATATAGTTGGTTTTGTTGTATTTATCCATTTGACAATTTCTGGCTTTCACTTGAGTGACTGGACCATTTGTATTTAATATGATTATTGATGTTTCTGGATTTTTATCTACCATTTTTGTTGTCTTGTGGGAATGAAGGTGAAAGCATGATTTCTGCCTTTGTGGATTTCTCTTCTAGAAGAGGAAATGGTCACATAGCAAATGGTAACAATAGGCATCTATAAAGTCTGTGGGAACTTAGATGAGAAAGGAGTTCATTCTGCCTAACATTGCTAGAAGAAGGTTCTGAGAAGATGAAATGTTTGCAGGAGTCTTTGATGAATGCTAGGATTTGACACCTTGTTAAGGGGGAAGAGCCATCAGCAATCTTTGCTTTATTTTGTTTTGAAGAATAGGCCTAATGGATATTAGATATATTTAATGAATTACATTACATAATGATTTTTGTGTGTTAATAGAAAATGTATTGTTACTTTAGTTCCATTCCTGCTTTCAGTTAAAGTTATCCACCTCACCCCAAATGGTATGACAAACCTAGACAGCATATTAAAAAGCAGAGACATCACTTTGCCGACAAAGATCCATCTAGTCAAAGCTGTGGTTTTTCCAGTAGTCATGTACAGATGTGAGAGTTGGACCATAAAGAAGGCTGAGCATGGAAGAATTGATGCTTTTGAATTGTGGTGTTGGAGAAGACTCTTGAAAGTCCTTTGGACCATAAGGAGATCAAACCAGTCAGTCCTAAAGGAAATCAACCGTGAATACTGATTGGAAGGACTGATGCTGAAGCTAAAGCTCCAATACATTGGCCACCTGATGTGAAGAGCCGACTCATTGGAAAAGATGCTGATGCTGGGAAAGATTGAGGGCAGAAGGAGAAGGGGGTGACAGAGGATGAGATGGTTGGATGGCATCATCAACTCAATGGACTTGAGTTTGAGCAAACTCCAGGAGAGAGTGAAGGACAGGGAAGCCTGGTGTGCTGTGGTTCATGGAGTCACAAAGAATCAGACACGACTTAGTGACTGAACAAAAATAACTCACCAAGCCCATAACCACTGGAGCCCCAGACTGCCTGCAGAGGTCACTTCAGACCCTACCCTCACGTGTTTTCAATCCATTCTTGTACCATCCAGTCCCTGCTTCTTACTTTATGACCTAAGTTGATTCTGCCTTTGACTGTTCTGCTCTTGATGTTCTTATTTGGTCTCTGTATTTGTTACTTTGAGCCATGTTCAGAATCCTATTAATGGATCCTCAGATGAACTAGCTCTCTGCTCTACTACTGGCTCTGTTTACCATCACCTCCTTCTCATCATATATGGCCTTAGAGTCAGGCAGACATGGAGGGTCCTTTCTGGCACCATCATTTATTACCCACACAACACTATAAGCATCATTTTCAGTATTTGTAACATGTAGGTGAAATTGCCTGCATTGTAGAATTGTCATGAGGATTAAATGAAGACACAACATCTGGCATATTGGTAGATGCTCAGTAGATATAGCTTCCCCGTGGCTCAGAGGGTAAAGCATCTGCCTGCAATGTGGGAGACCCGGGTTCTATCCCTGGGTGGGAAGATCGCCTGGAGAAGGAAATGGCAACCCACTCCAGTATTCTTGCCTGGAAAATTCCATAGACGGAGGAGCCTGGTAGGTTACAGTCCATGGGGTTGCAAAGAGTTGGACACGACTGAGCAACTTCACTTGCCCAGTAAATATTGGCCGGCTTCCCTGTACCCACAAATTTTTCCGATAATTACATATATTTATGCAGCGAAGCTATATTCATAGCTTTAAGAAATATATGTAAGCAAAAGGAAATCTCTCTATGAGTAAGTAAAAAAACTAAAACAACACTTAGTGCTTTTCGCACATACTAAATACAGTATTGATGTTAGGTGTTATTGTTATCACTTAATGAACCAAGGACAGTCACTGTATGCTCCTTTCTAAATTTTCCACCATTTGAGTAGATAAGAATAAAAAGTAAATATTCATCATTACTTAAGAAAAAGCTTAATATTTCATGGTAGAATGTATATGTAGAAAGAGATGGATGGCATTGCAGATATGAATAGTTATCTTTAAAAGCTTTATCCTTCTTTAGGTGACATTTTCCTTTTTGTTCAGCAGCATGTATGTGATGCTAGAGTTCATCTAAGAGGTCTCATCGATTGTACACTTGCCAGAACTTTAACATTTTCAGCATGTTGGTCTTTGACCCATTAACTTAGGGCTGTTCTAGAGCTTTTATCTTGACTAATAGTAACCAGAAAGCACTTTGAGTAAAGAGCTTTTGAATGCCATACAACCCAGTAGAGAAGAGTACAGCAGTCAGAACCAATTACTTGTGGGTGTTTGGAGACTGGCACACCCACAAGTGTGGAGAAACACATGATATTTCAATCTGTGAAACATAAGACGCCAAACCCAAATACTTCCCTGTGAGTTATGATGCTTCAAGCTACAATATTGATTTGCCTCATTTCCCTTGTATGCTTAAGCAGTATGTTTTTAATTCTGCAGTACTTTATTTGTGAGAAAATAATAAGTTACAAATCAGAGGAGCATTCCATTTAATATATTGCAGGGGAGAGATCATCACATCATTTCTGAGATCATGTCAGATTTGGTAGTTGTCAAGTGGTGTTATGTTGTTAATAAACCAGAAAGGCTTAGATATTTTCAGTTCAGTTCAGTTCAGTCGCTTAGTCGTGTCCGACTCTTTGTGACCCCATGAATCACAGCATGCCAGGCCTCCCTGTCCATCACCAACTCCCGGGGTTCACTCAGACTCACATCCATCGAGTCAGTGATGCCATCCAGCCATCTCATCCTCGGTTGTCCCCTTCTCCTCCTGCCACTAATCCCTCCCAGCATCAGTCTTTTCCAGTGAGTCAACTCTTCGCATGAGGTGGCCAGAGTACTGGAGTTTCAGCTTCAGCATCATTCCCTCCAAAGAAATCCCAGGGTTGATCTCCTTCAGAATGGACTGGTTGGGTCTCCTTGCAGTCCAAGGGACTCTCAAGAGTCTTCTCCAACACCACAGCTCAAAAGCATCAATTCTTCAGTGCTCAGCTTTCTTCACAGTCCAACTCTCATATCCATACACGACCATTGGAATAACCATAGCCTTGACTAGATGGACCTTAGTCGGCAAAGTAATGTCTCTGCTTTTCAATATGCTGTCTAGGTTGGTCATAACTTTCCTTCCAAGGAGTAAGCATCTTTTAATTTCATGGCTGCAGTCACCATCTGCAGTGATTTTGGAGTCCCGAAAAATGAAGGCTGACACTGTTTCCACTGTTTCCCCATCTATTTCCCATCAAGTGATGGGACCGGATGCCATGATCTTCATTTTCTGAATGTTGAGCTTTAAGCCAACTTTTTCACTCTCTTCTTTTACTTTCATCAAGAGGCTTTTTAGTTCCTCTTCACTTTCTGCCATAAGGGTGGTGTCATCTGCATATTTGAGGTTATTGATATTTCTCCTGGCACACTTGATTCCAGCTTGTGCTTAGATATTTTGGTTAAGATTAAGAAAAAGAATCTCCTTTATCTTCTTGAATAAAATTTTGTCACATTTATTCTTGCTACATTTTCTTGAGAGAGGAAGTATTGTTTGTTAATATTGTATAGATGAAGAACCTGACAGAATTTAAGTAACTTAATCTAGCTAAGTTGTTTTCATCAACTTTCAAATACTTTCAGTTAATTCCTGATGTTTATCATTGAGGTTTTAAATCCTTCAAGAAAAATAATTTTTACAAATCAGCCATAAACCAAGTCTTAATTTGTTGAAACAGGCTGTGCAGTGCAGTTCAGTGGTATAAAGTACAGATTCTTGAGTTTTACTCCCTGGTTTTTATTTAGAGCCCAATCAGGTTAGAGCAAGGCCTCTGATTTCTTGTCTGTTGCTTTCCAGTGAGATTGCAATGTGGATTAAAACAAATCATTGCTCTCAAGGTCTTCCACATGTAGTAGAGACTAGAAGTATTGTACAGCTATTATATAGATTGCAGTGCAGGAGACCTGGGTTTGATCCATGGGTTGGGAGGATCCTCTGGAGAAGGGAAAGGCTACCTACTCCAGTATTCTGGCCTGGAGAATTCCATGAACTATATAGACCATGGGGTCGCATAAAGTCAGACATGACTGAGCGACTTTCACTTTCATATAGATAATTAACTTAGTTGAGATAAGGATTGCTAAGGAGGCTATGGAGCCAACCAGTCCATCCTAAAGGAAATCAATCCTGCATATTCATTGGAAGGACTGATGCTGGAGCTGAAACTCCAATTCTTTGGCCACCTGATGTGAAGAACTGATCCATTTGAGAAGACCCTGATGCTGGGAAAGATTGAAGGCGGGAGAAGGGCATGACAGAGGATGAGATGGTCGGATGGCATCACCGATTCAATGGACATGAGTTTGCGTAAACTCTGGGAGTTGGTGATGGACAGCGAGGCCTGGTGTGCTGCAGTCCATGGGGTCGAAAAAAGTTGGACATAAATGAGCGACTGAACTGACTGACTGACTGAAGGAGCAATTGACAAGGGAAAGCACGGAATGCTGAAGGGCTGGAAAGATGTCTGACTAGAGCATCATGAATTAGGTAGAGAATGGGAGAGGGGGTGGAGACTTACAGAGGAGCACTGTGGTGCTCTCAGCTTTCTGAGAAGTCCCCTGAATCATGTCTCCATTAACTGCACTGAAGACCTCTAACCTCTTTGCTTTATGTCTTTTCTCTTCCCAACTGCAAATTTAACTTTTTTCTACTCTCAAAATTCACTGCTGTTTTATGTCATAACAGCACTTGTTTTACCCTTTTGCTAAATATTGCTTACTTGGATGCTCATTAAATTCATCCACATTTCTGTCATGAGCTCCAGCTTTGGCCTTCACATACTAACAGAGTTAAATAAAGGAAACAAAAACATCCAAAGATGCGACAGCCCAATCAAGCTGCAGACATTTGCCTCGATCCTTGACATAAATTTCCAAACTTCTAAAATTTTCATAGCCCAGAAACTCAAACTTTTTTGGTATACTAAACAGCAGCCTAATAGTAATAAAAATATATATTCCACTGGCCTCACACTTCTTCTCTAGCCTTTTAGTTTTTGTATGATGTAGTTCAAGTTTTGTATGATTTAGTTTAAGAGGAGCTACTTTTATGATGAATAATATTTGTGTAGTGACCATAGGGGCAAGATAATATAAATTTTTTATTTTTATAGATAATTTCTTTAAGTATATGCATATATAATTTATGTAGTATATACATGCACAGTATTTTATTGTAAACATTTAATGTTAGATATATGTAAGTATAAATATAAAATATGTTTAGAGGTAATAAATATATAATTCTGTTCTTCAGGAATGAAATATTATGAGGGTGGAGCAAGGAGTAGCAAGATTGAGACTTTCCAATTCTGATCATTGTAGTCTATTAGTAATGAAGTTGTAGAGAACAGAGATGACAGTTTGGCCATGGAATGCTCTAAATATTCCTACCAGTTATACAGAGTGGTAGCAACTAAATATGCTCTGAGTGTTTCTTGTACCATTTTATCTTTCTTACTAAATTGAATTATTTGGGGCTTCAGTTACCTGCTAGATTTTCAGAAATCTGCACTCTGATTTTCTGCAAAAACCTCAAACTCACTGAGGTCTCAAACTGGACATGTTATCTAACTCTACCACTCCCATTTTCTCAAACTCTTTCTTATGTTCCTTGTGTCTGACTTAGCTGTTCCCCTCGCAGCCCAGGGGAACACCCTTACCATTTTTTCTACTTTCCTGTCTCTACCAGTATTTAAGTAGTTGCTGAGTCTTATTATTTCTACCACCACAGACCTCTTAGATCCAGTTTCTCCTTTCTACCCTTGTATTCACATTGTTCTCCCTGGGTTATTACAGTGGTCTTCCAATGCATTTCCCTGTATGTAGATTTTCCCCTTCCCTCTTGTCTGCCACATCAGTGCCAGTTATCTTTCTAACATGCAGATAAGGTCAAACCACAGCTTGACCCAAAACATACTTTGGCTCTATACGTTCTTCTTGAAAGCAAAAATTCTTGATCATTGGCATTCAGGCATATCCCGATTCCATCTGGTTTTTTAGTTTCTCTCTCAGTTGGCAGAAGTAAGCGTTCCCTTTGTTATGCTCATTCATCACTGAATTTACCTGTCTGAGAACTATATATTAATCTAAATTATATGATCAGTTAGTTTTTTCTGGATTACCATATCATGAGTCTACAAGGTGATATTTTTTTATAATTCATTTTAATGGTCTCACCTCAATGAATGCTGGTTTATTAGAATTGAAATTACCTGGAGGAACACTCCATCAATGCTACTTTTCAGTACACACTTGTTATGGCATTTGTGCTTTGCACAAACCATAGTTCCATCTCAGATTTTTTTCCTATAACATTTTTTCTTAATTCCCATCAAGCTATATTTCATGTATTTCTCTAGCAAACACTTAATGAAAATGAATAGAATCGTTTATAGATTATTATACCAACATAAAATTTAAAGTAAATACTTTCAGGTAATACAAATTGAATATTTCTTCTCCTCTTTATTACTATTCCTAAAACCCCAAAAAACCCAAAGGAAAATGATTTCTGACAAATAAAAACATTCTTTTTCAACATACCACTTGAATAATTTTAAACTTTGTCAGATTTTGGGGGCCCCTAACTGTTTATCTTTACTCACCTAGACATAAAATGACCAGTGTAATGCCTTTTACTTGCACAGTGGGTACTCAGTAAATGTTTGATAATAGTGATATACAGAATTAAACCTGACTGTACCTGTGCCTAGCAAAAAGTAAGAGTATGTATAATTTATTTCAGAAATAGAAGTCTAATTACATATTATTAAAAAGTGTATTTTCAGAAATGTATTTCCTTGAAATCTTACTTCACACCATATATAAAAATTAACTCAAAATGGATCAAAGACCTAAATATAAGAGCTGAAATTCAGTAAAAACTTAGTTATAAATCTTCATGGATTTATAAATCTTCTTGGATTTGATGATGGAGTCTTAGACAGTAAAAGCATCAATAACAAAATAAAAAATAGAGCTCATCAAAATGGAAACTTTTGTGCATTAAAAACACCCCCCAGAATGGGAGAAAATATATATAATTTGTATATCTGATTAGAGTCTAATATGTAAAGAACTCATAAAATTCAATAACAATAAGACAAATACCTAATTTTTAAAATGGGCAAAGGACTTGAATAGATGCTTCTCCAAAGAAGATGTACAAATGACTAACAAACACTTGTAAAGAGGCTCAACATCATTAGTCAATGCATGCATGCATGCTAAGTAATTTCAGTCATGTCTGACTCTGTGACCCTATGGACTGTAGCCTGCCAGGCTTCTCTGTCCAAGGGATTCCCCAGGCAGGAACCCTGGAATGAGTTGCTGTGCCTCTTCCAGGGGATCTTCCCAACTCAGGGATTGTACCCTCATCTCTTACGTCTAACCTGCATTGGCAGGTGTATTCCTTACCACTAGTGCCACCTGGGAAGCCCCCATTGGTCAATAGGGAAATGTGAATCAAAACCACGTTGAGATACCACTTTACACTTACTAGAAACGTGATGAGGGAAAAAAGGAAAATAGCAAATGTTCATAGCTGCACTATGCAGAATAGCCAAGAGATGGAAAGAGTCCAAATGTCCATTAGCTGATGATAAACAAATGTGTTATATCCAGACAATGGAATATTATTCAACCATAAAAAGAGAAGAAGTACTGCTACATGTTACAACATGATGTACTTTGGAAACATTTTGCTAAATTAAAGAAGCCAGATACAAAAGACCACATATTGTATGATTCCGTTTATATAGAATGTCCAGAATAGGCATATTCTATCTCCATAGAGACAGAAAACAGATAAGTGATTGACCAGGGCAGGGGAGTAGGACATGGAGAATGACTGTTCAATCAGTGAGGATGTACTTTGGGTTGATGGAAAAGTTCTAGAGCTAAAATGATGTTGATGGTTGCACAACATTGTGAATGTATTGGGTTGGTACAAAGGTAATTAAGGTTTCAGACCATGAGTTTCAAAACATTGTAACTAGGCTCAAATAAATCTTTATTAATCAAAATAGGAACCATTACAGTCAACACATTTTTACCAATGAGAAATAAGTTTGTTTATTCCTGTAGTATAAAAATCCATGCTTCAGAATTTGATGAACTCCTGGAATGGATTTTCTGCCTCCTGATGGTTGTAGAAGGGTTTTCTCTGCAAAAAGTTGTCAAGATGTGTAAAGAAGTGGTAGTCATTTGGCGAGAGGTCAGGTGAATATGGCGGATGAGGCAAAACTCGGTAGTCCAATTTGTTCAACTTTTGAAATGCTGGTTGTGCGACGTGCAGTCTGGCGTTGTTGTGGAGAAGAATTGGACCTTTCTATTGACCAATGCCGGCGGCAGACATTGCAGTTTTTGATGCATCTCATCAATTTGCTGAGCATACTTCTCAGGTCTAATGGTTTTGCCAGGACTCAGAAAGCTGTAGCGGATCAGACGGGCAGCAAACCACCAAACAGTGAGCATGACTGTTTTTTGGTTGTGAGTTTGACTTTGGGAAGTGCTTTGGAGCTTCTCCTTTGCCTTTAGCTTCTCTTCTTTTCTCAGCTGTTTGTAAAGCCTACTCAGACAAACATTTTGCCTTTTTTGCATTTCTTTTTCTTAGAGATGGTTTTGATCACTGCCTCCTGTACAGTGTCATAAACCTCCATCCATAGTTCTTCAGGCACTCTGTCTATCAGATCTAATACCTTGAATCTATTTGTCACGTCCACTGTATAATCGTAAGGGAGAAATATCAATAATCTCAGATACGCAGATGACACCACCATTATGGCAGAAAACGAAGAAGAACTAAAGAGCCTCTTGATGAAACTGAAAGAGGAGAGTGAAAAAGCTGGCTTAAAACTCAATGTTCAAAAAACGAAGATCATGGCATCTGGTCCCATCGCATCATAGCAAATAGATGGGTAAACGATGGAAACAGTGACAGACTTTATTTTCTTGGGCTCCAAACTCACTGCAGATGGTGACTGCAGCCATGAAATCAAAAGATGTGTGCACCTTGGAAGAAAGGCTATGACCAACCTAGACAGCATATTAAAAAGCAGAGATATTACTTTGCTGACAAAGGTCCATTTAGTCAAAGCTTTGAGTTTCCAGTAGTCACGGTATGGATGTGAGATATATAAAGAAAGCTGAGCACAGAAGAGTTGATGCTTTTGAACTGTGGTGTTGGAGAAGACTCTTGAGAGTCCCTTGGGCTGCAAGGAGATCCAACCTATCAATCCTAAAGGATATCAGTCCTGAATATTCATTGGAAGAACTGATGCTAAAGCTGAAACTCCAATACTTTGGCCACTTAATGTGAAGAATTGACTCATTGGAAAAGACCCTGATGCTGGGAGAGATTGAAGGCTGGAGGAGAAGGGGACGACAGTGGATGGCATGGTTGGATGGTATCACTGACTCGATGGACATGAGTTTGAGCAAGCTGCGGAAGTTGGTGATGGACAGGGAAGCCTGGTGTGCTACAGTCCATGGGGTCTCAAAGAGTCGGAGACGACTGAGAGACTGAACTGAACTTGAAGCTTCTTCTCAGTTCAAACACTGAGCTGGTCATCATCAGTTGTCATATAAAATCCACTTTTCATGGCATGTCAGAAATGAATCAAGAAATGGTTCATTGTTGTTGTGTAGAATAAGAGAAGATGACACTTCAGAATGACAATTTTAAAAATTTTCTGCCAGTTCATGAGGCATCCACTTATTGAGCTTTTTCACCTTTCCAGTTTGCTTCAGATGCTGAAAGACCGTAGACTGGTCAGCATTGAGTTTTTTGGCAACATCTCATATTGTTGTAAGAGCATCAGCTTTGATGATTCTCTCAGTTGGTCGTTGTCAACTTCTGATGGCCAGCCACTGTGTTCCTCATCTTCAAGACTCTTGTCTCCTCTGCAGAACTTCTTGAACCACCACTGCCCTGTATGTCCTTTGGGAGTTCCTGGGTCAAATGCGTTGTTGATGTTGTGAGTTGTCTCTGCTGCTTTATGACCCATTTTGAACTCAAATTAAAAAATCACTCAAATTTGCTTTTTGTCTAACATAATTTCTGTAGTCTAAAGTAAATATAAAATAAACAGCAAGTGATAAGTCTTTAACAAAAACAAGAAAGCGAGAAATGCACATAAAAATGATGTATAGCATAATCACGTTTTTAAAAAAGAATGTATTCCAATATCAAATGGCAAAATTCAACAGTGCAAAACTGCAATTATTTTTGCACCAACCTAATACTTGATCCCACTGTACTGTACACTTTAAAGTTGTTAAAATGGTAAATTTTATGTTGAGTGTGTTTTGCCACATGACAAAATATTTCTTTTAGTTTTGGGGAGGTACGGAATAGGCAGCTAGATAGTTACTTACACAGAATGGCAATGTACTGTACTGAGAAGTAGCACGACAGAGAGTCAGAGGAAACTTGGATTTTAGAACAACCTCTGTTATCAACTCAACACAGAGCTTTGGGAAATAAATCACATAAAACTCCCTGGTCTTGGTTTTTCCTGGCTGTAAAATGAAGGGTTTGAGCTAGATGAAATCTAAATTCCCTCTCAGCTCAGAAATTCTTTCACTGAAGCTACAAATACTTTTTCGTGCTTAGATTCTCACCCTGCTTTGTTTTGTTCTCGCTTTAATTTACAACAGTAAAGTGAGTGTGTGTTTCTGAACTTGTAATAATTATATTTTGAACTTGGTTATATTCAATACCAATAACCCATTTACAAATGAATACCAGTTACATAAATCTCCACAACATGTAACTAGGTAGCCAAAAAATCCCTCAAGTAATCTGAAAACTTATTAGTGTATTTGTTACTGGTATTTCCTTTTCTTTATGCAAAGTTTTTTTGATATTTAATATGTTAGGAATGTGAACTTTTAACTCGGGGAACTATTGTAACATATTTGAAAATTATAGTAATTTGATTAAAATGTTGCCTATAAGGCAGAAGGTTTAGTTAATAGAATCCATATGTAATTAAAATGCAGAACTAAATGTAATCAGACTCCAGTGACTAGTGCCTTCATATTGATAGTTTTACAATGGCCTCTGGGGTTGAAAGTTTAAATGTTACAGAATGCAACAACACTGCAGAAAACAACCTCAGCTGGCAGTTGTAGCTGTTTTAAAGACATCCGCATGGTTACTTGATAAAATGGGAATATCGCATCCCAGATTTTCATCATTTTAGGAATATCTTCAGTTGGCAGGTGGTAGAAACACATGACTAGTATGCTGGTGGAGAACCACACTCTATAGCCCTGTTATATAAACAACCCCAGGTGAAGGTCCTTGCTATGAGCCAAGCCATGATCTTCTTTTTTTTAATTTCTCTTTTAATAACAGAGTTGCTTAATTTGGGTGAATTCATTTGAATCATATGAAAGTTATAGACACAACACTATGCACCAAGCCACAAAAAACGTTTAAAAAAATTATTTTCTCTGGCCAGTTTTAAGAGTCGACATCCTGTGTTAGAGTTCTCTAATCATCACCAGCACAATTTACAATCAGAACACACAGAGAGCCAGTTTAGACCAGCTCATCTGTTGATCTTGGCAGGGATCCTTCATCTCACTGTGTGCAGCTGCCACTTGAGAGTTGGGGGACTCAGCAGAGAGCCAGAGGAGGGTGGGATGCAAAGCTGGTCAAGGCATGAACACGTAGGCCTGCTTCATTTCAGCAGTTGTGTTGCTTAAAAAAAAATTGACCTTTTATTTTACTGCCCCCCCCCGCCTTGCTTCTTTTTAACCTGAAATTAAACGAGGACCTCTCGTGAGCCACTGCGCTCCAGGCATAAGAAATTGTAATGTCTGGCTTCCAGAAACTGTCCCGTCAAAATGTGCTTCTGATTAGGTGGCTTAATTACAGCTGTGAAAACAATGTTGATTTAGGCCTCAAGATTCCAGGGCATGTCAGCCGTTATTAGCTAACCTTGGACTGAATCCACAGTTTTAAAACTCCGTACCACTAAAGTCACCCTGCTTGACAACTTTTTATTTAAGAAGAAACGTTGCCAGAAGCAACACATTTTTATGCAGAACATTGTTCGATGCACAGTTTCAACAGCAGCACTATTAGTGGTCATCAAGGAGATGGTTAACTTTGTACTTTATCAAGAACAAGGAAGTTCTGTTTGTAAAAACAGTAAGTTTTGAGTAGTATTTTTAAAGGGTTGACTGACATAAGAATTAATTTTAATTCCTTTAATTCAGTTTTATTTCAAGCCCAGCATGTTGGTTTAACCACCCAATTTTATTACACCTAAATTTTCCTGACAGTTTCATTTGCTGTTAGGAAATAAAATTGCAATTTTTTTTTTTAAACAGGGGAAATAATGGCTAGTTTTAAAAAACGTTATGTTTGAAACTTCCCTTGCCTCAAGCTGGTTCAGACACAACCTCAGTTTACTTTTGGAAGGAAACGGACCTCATTAAATCGTTTTTAATATATTAATATAAGTATGTTTTTTTTCATAGTGAGAAAGCTTATTACACTCATGTATTTACACCTGCAGGGCAAGTAAAAGTCTTAATAATTAGACGGTTCCAACACTCTGGAAGTTTCAATACAGTTGTCACTGATATCATGAATGTTAGAGCTATATATTTAAAGTTGTTCCAGTTCCATTGTATTTTAGATGACTAAAACTCTCCTTCTGTGCTATGAATGTTTTTAAAAATTTATCTATATTTAAAAAGTAGACATTAAATAGAATGCAATCCCAAAAAAGTAAGGTGGACAGCTGAACAACAAACATAAAGAGTCATAATTCTCATAATTTTGGAAGAAACTTTTGCTTGAAAATACATGATTTATGCCAAACTGAATACCCAAGAGAGAGCTAAATAATTTCTTTAAATGAAATCTCCCACACCCAAGACATTAAATCCAACAAAGTGGGTGGTCAAGGCACATCTTTTTCTACTAGTTAGGCTCGTTGAACAATTAAGGGACTCACTTTAAACCACATATGGACAAGCAAACTTGTTTGCTCATCAAATTAAGAGTTCATGCATAGGTAGTTGATTGTGGGGAGTGGATGGATGAAAAGTTGTGTTGACGATATACTATGCGTGTCTTTAAGGAGAAAGCTGGACAACTAATTCAAAGCTGAGTTTAAATTGATAATCCCTCAATAATGTCAGTAATATTTTCTAATTGACAGGTGCTATAGAGACATTTTCTATCAGTATGTATTCCATTTGTTATTTTATTTAATCTTCACATTGATCTTATGAGAGATATTGTTTCCCCATATGGCAGGTAGGGCTTCCCAGGTGAATCAGTGGTTAGGAATTCTCTTGCCAGGGCGTGTGCCACGAGAGACCTGGGTTTGATCCCTGGGTCGGGAAGATCCCCTGGAGGAGGAGATGGCAAACCACTCCAGTATTCTTGCCTGGGAAAACCCATGGATAGAGGAGCCTGTTGGCTACAGTCCATGGGGTCACAGAGAGTCAGACGCAATGGAGCACGCGTGCATAGTGCAGGCAAGGCCGCTCAGTCCCAGAGAGGATAAGTAATCTGCCCACTGCCATTGCTGCACGGGATCTAAGATGGAAACCCTTGCCTGTGTGTCCAAAACCCATGCTTGACCTGACAGGAGAAATAAGCATTTTTCTTAGAAAATGGATTCCAGGTTACGAAATAGTAGACACATTAAGAAAGACCAAGTTTAAGTTGAATGTGCCTTTAGGTTGTTAAGAGACAAGAACATTTACACTTTAAAAAAAGTTTTATAGTTTTCTGTCCAAAATAAAAAAGCGATTCTTTTTTTCTTTCAGTAAAAAAATGACTGTGTCTGAAGAGTGGTGGATTCACCAGGTCTCTGGTTAAAGCCTTTTACCTAGAACAAAGGGCCTTCCTCGTTCCTTTTGAAGTTGTGTTTTGCACAGAGAATTGAAAGAGTATACCCTTCCATGTTATATCGGTTTGAAGTTTGGATATATTGCACTTGTTCTTAAGATTCTATGTCAGCTGAGAAACTGTGAAGACACAGCTGCCTTAGCTCCCCAGAACTTTGGCTTCGGGCACGCTTTGATCGAATCTGAATTCAGCTCATTCCTTTGGCTCTCCTTTTGTTTTGAATGTTTGTCTGGCCCCATTGGAAAGGTACCCTTCCAGAATGTGAGGGCCAGCATAGGTTACAGCTTTGTGTTTCTAGTTGCCACCGTCTTATTTCTGATGCGTTCTAACTGGAAATAGGAATTTGGTTGAAACTACATATCATATAGATTGTATATAGTACAAGTTATATCTAATTTTATCACGCCAATGTCATTGTTTTGATACATTATTTTGTTAATCCTCTTGGAGGCTTATGACTTAAATTTTAAAATATTTTATTAAGTAGCATTTTTGATATTATCAATTCTTAGGTATTCCCTATCTTTTTTGACTTTTCTTGACAGTATAACCTTTTTTTTTTTTTTGCCAAAAGAACGTGGCCTAGGAAGGAGTTTTGAATGTAGATATATGTATATAGTATAGAAAAATAGGTATTCATTATTTATATATTGTTGTCTTTTGCCTATGGAGTAATCTTTTTTTTTTAATCTTGGTTTGTTTACTTAAACATTTCCTGACCCTTGTTTATTTGGATATAAAATCTTCCAATTCTTTAAAAGAAGCTAAATGTCTTTCCCAACGCAGGTAAAAGAACCAAGAAATTTAAAGTAAAGTTATTAAAATAATTTGGATTTTATAACCACATTGCTTCTTCTTTTTAATGGCACTGATAACCAAAGGCATCAGGTGTGTAGTAATGCTTTTTAGCAATGTTTGGAAGAGTTTAAATAGATCCCTATTTCGGAACTAAGAAAGCTAGGTATAGAGGGATTTATCATTTATTAGAAACAGCCATTTAGTAAGTCTCAGTCTTATTTATCCCTGTTTCATATGGGTATCTCAGGGTGGGAGCAGGGAAGACTAGAAACCAGAGTCCTCACTCCTACTTCATTCTAAGCAGGGTAACTTTGTATTAGTTGCTCAGTCATGTCCAACTCTTTGTGACCCCATGGACTGTAGCCTGCCAAGCTCCTCTGTCCATGAAATTCTCCAGGCAAGAATACTGAAATGGGTAGCCATTCCTTTCTCCATGGCATCTTCCCGACCCAAGGATCGAACGTATGTCTCCTGCATTGCAAGCAGATTCCTTACCATCTGAGCCACTAACTTTACTTTTATCTTATTTTAGTTCAGAAATTAAATTTCCGAGTAAGATTTCATTTGACAAAAGACTTTCGCTTTAAAAATGTTTGAGGACTCCTGTCATATCAAGAAGATAGGAACAACAAATATTTTTGCTTTATGCATAAATGGACTTATTTATTTTTGGCTGCGCTGGGTGTTTGTTGCTGCCTGCAGGCTTTCTCTAGTTGAGGCGAGCAGAGACTGTTCTCTGGTTGTGGTGCACAGGCTTCTCATTGCGGTGGCTTCTCTTGTTGCAGAGCATGGGCTCTAGGGCATGCAGGCTGCAGTAGCTACAACACACAAGCTCAGTAGCTGCAACTTGCAGGCTCTAGAGCATGGTAGTTGTGCTGCACGGCCTTGGTTGCCACATAGCAGGTGGAGTCTTCCTGGACCAGGGATCAAATCTGTGTCCCCTGCATTGGCAGGGGAATTTTCAACCACTGGACCACCAGGGAAGTCCCTGTGCATAAACTTTTTAATGAACAGCTGTTGACCTTGATTGCTGATGGTGATTTTTTCATTAAATATATAAGGAAAACTTTTTATCATTTGTTTTGGGGAGAATAGTTATGTACGTATTTTGGGTAAAAGCATATAGTTAACCTTTAAAGAAGTAAAATCATGTCTTAGCATATGTTTTTCAGTCTGCATCTTATACTTGGCCTTCTTATCCAGTTAAGCTCTAAGTCAGTTATGATCATTTCTATTTTTCAATGACTGAAGGAAATTTACAGGGCAACAGAAGTGCTGAGGTAACTGACTTCATGCCTCAACTTCCCTTTTGGTAGGGACATTCACAGAATTTCCTTATGGGAGTAAGGGGAGAACCCTTTGCATAAAGCCAGCCTTGCAGACTGAATTTGGGAACCAACAAAGATATAAAAGTTGGCCAACCTACCCAACATTTCACTGATTTTCTCTCTCTGTCTTCCTCATCACAACTCTCATGTACTGCCTGCTATCGTGGCTTTATCTCTTCAGTATTTCTACCTGTGATTTTTGAGGTGCAGAGGAGCTGAAGGCTCGTGCCCCTAATTCAACACAGTGGAAGCACAGTGGACTGAGGGGGCAAGAGTTAGGAACTTGCTCCTGGCACTACCACGCTAGCTGTATGCTCCTGGGCAAATAACTTCTCTGGGAATTTTCAGAGTTGTGAAAAGAGGAGATTTGACCAGAGGGTCTCTAGGGTGCCTTCTAGTACTAAACAGATGCTTTTTTCTTTCACGTTATTAATTCTGTCACAACCTCCGTTCTACTTGGTAGCCTTCTGAAGCATGTGGGTACAAATTCAAGGCCGTCCTTTTATGGGTTTGTGTCACTTCTATGTTAACTTACTCATTTGGCAGGTTTCTCTGAGGATTCAGGTCATTAATGATAATAATGGCATGTTTCAGTTCCTGTTTTTTAGATTAATACAGAAAACAGGGTTTAAATATTTTTACCTTTGTAATGGAGTGCTGATAGCCGCTGAATGCATATAAAGTTAGCATGTTGACTAGTGGAACTTACAGGAGCTCATAGAAACTCCTGATTTCCTGCTTGTGCCCAGTTGCTACTGCGACCCTACGGACTGTGGCCCACTGGGTTCCTCTGGGATTCTCCAGGAAGCTCTTAGCTAATTTTTTACTTAGTTGAGCACTTTGGGAATGCCATTGTACTTTTAACCATTCCTACAGGTTAACTTTTTATTCTTATTCTTACTTCATTTGTACCCATACTTTAACACTGGATGAGGTAGCAGGCCTAAAAAACACTGATGTTGAAATACAGTAGTAGTAAGGAATCAAAAAAGAAAAATAGATATGGAAAGTTATTTCAGATGATCTTCCCCAGAATCATAAGTCCCACTCAGTGGATCAAATTCTTATACCAACATGTTGATGCTTTTAGTGTTTCAAATCCAGTATTAAAAATATAAAAGTGTGAAAATTTATTCAAATTGTCTGTTCATTTATTGAAAAGACGTAGAATGTGTAGTTTGAAAAACATCCTGGGCAATAAGCAGCGGCCTGAAACCCTCTGTTTCAACTAGTGATTTAGAAGCGAAGTATACAAATATTATATAAGTCAATTCATTTTTAATCACAAAGTGGGAAGACCTAATAGAGCATTATCAATCACGATATTTGTAGGGTTACCACTCTATTAATTGTGGATTTTATTAAATCAGTCTTTTACTTAAATTAGTAAAAATTAGTGCTGGGTAGTCTCTCTCACAAGCCTTGATATTTGCAGACTACTTTGTTTGGAATATTATTTTCTACTTTGTGTTCAGTTTAGTTTCCCCCTAAGTTTTAAATTCCAAATCTCTCCTCAAGCACCTTGTTGTACTCTTATAACATTAGTCATACCATATTGTAATTGGTTGTTAATTAACTAACCTCATTAGACTGGAAGTGCCATGTAAATAGGAAATTGTTCTATTCCTAGATATTTGCACAGTATCTGGGACATAGCAATAGTTTACCCAGAGTTCCGTCACAAATGCCAAATTGTGTGGTCCAACTTAGAGTTTACCAACCTGTTCAGAAATTCAGTTTATCAGAAAGCCAAGCGTGTGGCAAAGATTGGTCCTCTGTCTCTGTGGGTTCAGAATTTTTTTATTTTTAAGATCATTTGTTATGTCAAGTTACTACTGAAAATGTTGTTTCCATGGTCTCCTCACCCCCTTTTATTAAGGGAAGATAAAGGGGAAAAGAAAGAAATTTCTCATATGTGGTTGTATTTGAATTTCACCTGGGGTCAGGAGTTGTGTCTTTGTTAGTATCTTATACAGTCCCTCACATACTGAAATATAGTATGAAATATATAAATAAACAAGTGACATTGGTGATGGTGAATATTCTAGTTGACCATCTGTGGGCCTTAAAAATAATACAAAGAAGAGAAGAAATGTTGGTTTAAAGCCTAAGTTCACGTAAAGGGTGTGCTGAGGATACACGTTTTCAGTTCAGTAGAAATCATAATTTTGCAACAAATAATCTTTGTATGTTTACATTTCATATCCCTAAGGGAAAGAAATCTGTTTCTTTACCATAAGAAAGATAAAAGGTATTCTAGAAATTTAATTTCCTTTTTATATTGACTTGTTCTTTGCTTTATTTATGTATAAAAATTCTAAACTCTGATAAAGAGCTCCTACAACACTTGTAGCCATGTAGAATGGAAAATTAAAAAAAGAAAGACAGAAAAACAGTTTAAGAATCTAGTGATAGGAATGTCAGTCCGCTTGAGAATAGCCCTGACCCCTGACTGCAGCTGCTGAACCCAGACCAAACTGAGTAAGGAGACAGGTCCTGAGTTAAACCGCTGGCTGGCTTGTCAGCTCTTTCTGATGTTCGCTTTCGGTTTGAAGATTTCCTGTTTCCTCTGAGGTTCATGGCAACGTAATAATGATTCCATAGTACATGTGTGTTTCTCAGCATTGTTACCGGGGTTGTCACTGTTGTCACTGATGCATTTAATTCCATGACCCTAGAATTGGCATGATGGCAGTTGGGCATCAGTTTAAGGATAAGAGGAGCAGAAGTCGGAAGCAAATATTTATTGATGAATTCAGAAACTCTGCAGTGCATAGGGGGTACATCATACAGATGATGACAAGAACTTGTGCCTGCTTTTATTTCTATAAAATAGTGACAATGCTATATATTTTTAAAAAACAGGTTCATTGATAAGAAATCATGTAAGGAAGAAAAAAGAGAAATCATGTAAGAATTAAGCATGTCATAGAAGTGAGTTAATATTTATTTTATTAAATGAATAAATCTCAAGTTTAAAAACTGTATATTTATTTTGAGATCTTCAGTTGCTGAGTAGTGTCTGACTCTTGGTGACCCCATGGACTGCAGTGTGCCAGGCTTCTCTGTCCATTACCGACTCCCGGAGCTTGCTCAAACTCATGTTCATTGAGTTGGTTGAGCCATCCAACCATCTCATCCTCTGTCGTCCCCTTCGCCTCCCACCTTCAATCTTTCCCAGCATCAGGGTCTTTTCCAGTGAGTCAGTTCTTCGCATCATGTGGCCAAAGTATTGGCGTTTCAGCTTCAGCATCAGTCCTTCCAATGAATGTTCAGGGTTGATTTCCTTTAGGATTGACTGGATCTCTTTGCAGTCCAAGGAACTCTCAAGAATCTTCTCCAACACCACAGTTCAAGTATATCATTTCTTCGGCACTCAGCTTTATAGTCCAAATCTCATATCCATACAGACCACTGGAAAAACCATAACCTTGACTAGACAGACCTCTGTTGGCAAAGTAATGTCTTGGCTTTTTAGCACGCTGTCTAGGTTGGTCATAGCTTTTCTTCCAGGGAGCAAGCGTCTTTTAATTTCATGGCTGCAGTCACCATCTGCAGTGATTTTGGAGCCCAAGAAAATAAAGTCTGTCACTGTTTCCATTGTTTCCCCATCTATTTGCCAAGAAGTGATGGGACCAGATGCCATGATCTTTGTTTTCTGAATGTTGAGTTTTAAGCCAGCTTTTTCACTCTCCTCTTTCACTTTCATCAAGAGGCTCTTTAGTTCTTCTTCACTTTCTGCCATAAGTGTGATGTCATCTGCATATCTGAGGTTATTGATATTTCTCCCCAGAACCTTGATTCCAGCCTGTGCTTCATCCAGCCCAGCATTTTGCATGATGTACTCTGCATATAAGTTAAATAATCAGGGTGACAACATACAGCCTTGACATTCTCCTATCCCAATTTGGAACCAGTCTGTGGTTCCATGTCCAGCTCTGACTGTTGCTTCTTGACCTGCATACAGATTTCTCAGGAGGCAGGTCAGGTGGTCTGGTATTCCCTTCTCTCAAGAATTTTCCACCGTTTGTTGTGGTCCATACAGTCAAAGGCTTTGGCATAGTTAATAAAGCAGAGGTAGATGTTTTTCTGGAACTCTTGTGCTTTTTCAGTGATCCAGTGGATGTTGGCAGTTTGAACTCTGGTTCCTCTGCCTTTTCTAAATCCATCTTGAACATCTGAAAGTTCATGGTTCACATACTGTTGAAGCCTGGCTTGGAGAATTTTGAGCATTACTTTGCTAGTGTGTGAGATGAGTGCAATTGTTTGAACATTCTTTGGCATTGCCTTTCTTTCAGATTGGAATGAAAACTGACCTTTTCTAGTCCTGTGGCCATGCTGAGTTTTCCAAATTTGCTGGCATATTGAGTGTAGCACTTAAACAGCATCTTCTTTTAGGATTTGAAATAGCTCAACTGGAATGTGATGGATCACCTCCATTAGCTTTGTTCGTAGTGATGCTCCCTAAGGCACACTTGACTTCGTATTCCAGGATGTCTGGCTCTAGGTGAGTGATCACACCATCGTGGTTATCTGGGTCATGAAGATCTTTTTTGTACAGTTCTTCTGTGTATTCTTGCCAGCTCTTCTTAGTATCTTCTGCTTCTGTTAGGTCCATACCATTTCTGTCCTTTATTGTGCCCATCTTTGCATGAAATAAGTACTCCTTTGGTATCTCTAATTTTCTTGAAGAGATCTCTAGTCTTTCCCATTCTTTTGTTTTCCTCTATTTCTTTGCATTGATCACTGAGGAATGCTTTCTTATCTCTCCTTGCTATTCTTTGGAACTCTGCATTCAGATGGAAGTATCTTTTCTTCTTTGCCTTTGGCTTCTCTTCTTTTCTCAGCTATTTTGTAAGGCCTCCTCAGACAATGGAGAAGGAAATGGCAACCCACTCCACTATTCTTGCCTGGAGAATCCCATGGACAGAGGAGCCTGGTGGGCTGCTGTCCATGGGATCGCACAGAGTCGGACACTGAAGCGACTTAGCAGCCTCAGACAACTATTTTGCCTTTTTCCATTTCTCTTTCTTGAGGATGGTCTTGATCACTGCCTCCTGTACAAGGTCACAAATCTCTGGGATCATAGAATTGAGATATATCCCTCCAGGTACTTAAGATGGATTTTTTTATGCACTTAGGGTTATGAATTTATTTTCAAGTTTTCAGGCTATATTATTCCCACTTCAGCTTCTTCCAAGGTTCCAGTTGATCCAGGGGCTGTCCTTGGTTTTGAAAAATCTTGGGAGCATTGGTAAACTTTCTCCTTTAGTGATTCTTAACAATTTAGGAAAAAAGTTTAAAAAGGTCAGGTCCCAAGAATCAACTTTAATACCTTCAAGGAGTATGTCAAATCACTGTTACTTATTCAGACCTGACCTGTGCATCTAGAACTAGACCAAGATCAAGGCCTTCAGATCTGCGTACATATTTCATTTTGCTAAGCTTGAGTCTAAGCTTGGTCTGGAAGTCAGGAATTGTGTTTAATCATCCTTACATCCGTAGTGCCCACCCACATTGTGCCTGACTCTTTACTAAGTGACCAACAAAAGTTTGTTGAATCAGTCAGTGAGCTTTATTCCTCTTTGAAGAGTTCTAAAATATTTTAGAGCTCTCTCTCTCTCTTGTCATATTTTATGTAAGGAAGATAATTGTGTCTGCATATTCCTTGAATACAGAAAGGCATAATGAAGAGTTGCTGATTTGATAAAATTTGTAATCTAGTTCATGAGTCAGGACAGGCTCCCATCAAGCTGTAAGATGACGAATAACCATAGATTTTTAAAAGTTAGATTTATTTTGACTGGGGTGGCTAGAATGTTTTTGAGAATTTGTATTTGAGCTTGATTTTGAAGGAATGATAGGGGTTGAATAAGGAACTCCGGATAGGGAGAACTATGTGAGCAGAAATAGGTTGCTGCTGGTGTATATGTACTCATGGTCAAGCTATAAGTTGACATTTTCCTCGTAACTACGACAATTTGGTTTCTGCAGTTCTTTACAGTTTTCAAAATATACTCAATGTATACCACCTTATAGCTTTTAGTGATGAAGGTATTATGTATGAGATTCAGAAAGCCTGTGTAATTTGTGCTACACCATCCAGCTAGTAAGCCAGTGAACTGAGACTGCTGGCTCTTGGTAAACTACTGTGGCCAGCACTTTTCTTCTTGGCCTAAATAATTTTCTTATTGAAGCCCCCTTGTGACCAAGAAAAAGTATCTTCTAGACAAGGCACAGTCTGTATATGTGAGACAGAGCTTAGGGATATATACATGGTTTTCAAGCCCGAGAGCTGGCTGGTATAGAGCAGGAAGAGGAGGAGAAGGAGATTAGCTCACATTTATCCAGTACTTCCCGTTACGAAGCAACATTCTCAGAACCTAGTGTGTATTAGTTTAGTTAATTCCGCAATACCCCTGTGGTTATATATTATTTTTGGTACCGTTGTTATCTCCCTATTGTATGGCTTACCTGGTGCTGAAGCAAAGATTTGAACACAGGCAGTCCAACTCAAGAGCTCATTCACAGTGGCTGGGTGTGGGACCCTGGAGTTAGGAGTATTCAGATCCTGGTTTCACCACTTGGCTAACCACGTGAACCTCGTTAACAGCCTCTTCAACAGTGCTTCAGTTTCCTCACATGTAAAAATGAGGATACCAGTAGCTTCTCTCTTTAGGCTTGTATGGAGATTAAAAGGAAGGATAACTATAAAGTCTCTGCTATTATTATTAATGCCATTTCTATCATATTCTTATCAGCTGAGCATAGAACTATGATTTGTACCTGTTCTCAACATAAGAAGGGACTACGAAGGTGTTAGAGTAACTCCCCTTTGCTAGGCAGAGCTTTGGAGTTAGCATTAGAATGCCTTCTGATTGGTGTTTTTGTTTCTTTGCCTAAAATTAACTTACATAGTTAGGTTTCAAGATTCATTTCTAAATGCTTGGCTTATTGATGGTGGACGTCATCAATTTTATATTTTAATACTTTTTTGCTTGAATGCAGAGGTTTTATTTCTTAAGTTATAAAATTAACATTTTAATCTGTCTCATTTCTTTGCATAAATAATATCCTATTATAATAAAATTATGTCTATTTAAAAAGTGAAAACCATGATCCTAACAAATCAAGCTACTTTGGGATTTGGGAGAGACAGCAAACTGCTATCACATGAATTTGGATAATGAAACAATAACCTGTGTGTATCATTATTGTTATAAAACATTTCTATATGTATTTATTAGAAAATTATAGTTGCATATATATTAGAAAGTTTCTGAAACCTTAATGTTCACAGACGTGTAAAAATTTCTTTCATAGGGTGTTTTTGGAACTTCTGGATAAAAGCTTGTGTTTATCATGGCATCATTTAATACACTTGAAAAACACTACTGCTTTCTGAACATATTTTGTTAACAATGAAAGTAAAATATTCAGCAACTAGAAATGAAGGGGGAAAAGGTTAGTTCACTTTCATATGTAACGAGGCCTCCAAAAATGTTTGCTCCATTTGCTTATAACATTTGAAGACTAAATATAAAGCTTCAGTGAGAGATGATGTTTATGAACAATGACCTTTAGAAGTTAATAGGGCTTAGGAAATCCTCAAGGTTTTGCTGAGCTAATAATTGAGCTAGTATCTAAAACAGCCTGAAGTAGAACTACATAGGTACCCTGAGCCCCAAATTAAAAGGATAATAACCCTAATTTGTTCCTTCTTATGCTGTTCGTAGTTGTGATAGTAGACTGAATAGAGTCCTCTGTGTTTGCTCAGAACCTCAGAATGTAACCTTATTTGGAAATAAGGCCTTTGCAGATATAATCAGTTAAATTAGGATGACTTCATACTGGATTAGAGCAGGCCCTAAATCCAGTGACCAGTGTCCTTTTAAGGGGAGCCACACAGAGAGGGTAGGTGGCCATGTGAAGACAGAGGTAGACACTGAAGTGAGGCAGCTCCAGACTAAGGAGTGACTTCCAGGCACTACCAGAAGGTGGACGGGGCAAGGGAGAATTCTTCCCGAGAGTCCTGGGAGGAAGCACAGTCCTGCCAGTACCTCAGTTTCAGACTTTCAGCCTCTAGAACTGTTAGAGAATAAATTTCTGTTTTTCTCAGCCCCCCAGTTTGTGGCCATTTGTAATAGCAGCCCTGGGAAACTAATATTGTTGGTAAGTTTAATGTGAGATTTAATTTTATAAAAGGCATTACTTAGGGTGGCTGTAAACCAAGTTGAAATAGAAGTGTGGCAAATTTTTTTTTATACTTCAAATACCAATAACTTTTTTAAATTTTAAAGGATTAACTGTTTTGATGTCTTTACTTAAAGGACATATAATATTTATAAAACATGGCCTGTTATTTTTGTGCATTTTAGCCCAGGAAGAATGCCTATATCAATCCAAACTCCTCTTCTGGTTAAGATGTTCAGTAGCTTTGAGATAGAAAAATGTAAAGCTGTGTTCAAGGAAAATAAATTAAGATCATTTTTGAAAAGTATCCTAAGTAAAACCTTCCTTTCAAATAAACCTTTTATTCACATTCCTTAAAAATTCTGTAGATAATGAGGTCATCCTCATATTGAATAAGCAAGCCATCAAATCTCTAAAAAAGGAAGGTAATTAAAAATGTTTATTTTTAAACAATAAAAACTTTTTCTTTATGCTCAGAAGAGCATGTTATTTGCTCAGAAAAAATACCTAAGAAACCTCAAATTCTTACTGATTTTTAAAAATTTAGATATTTTCAATGCTTATTTATTTCTATAAAGTGATAGTATCAGAACTTAAAAGTTTTAAATCCATCATTCATATTCTTCATGAACAATTTTTATTCTTTACATCATCCTGAAATGAAACAAAAGATTCCCTTATTATTACCTAATTACTCCTTCACTATGCATTTATTACCTCCTATGTGCTATGTACTTTGCCAAGTTCTAAAGATGTTATAATAAGAGTAATAACAATAATACCAACATTCATTGAAGGCTTACTATGTGCTAGCCATTGTGCTGAGCACTTGATGTATATTACTAATATAATTTTCATTGTCCTATCAAAGGAGGGTTATTATCACTTTTTAGATGAAGAAACTACCAGCATAGAGTACAAGATTTGAGCCTATGCACTGTGAACCTAAAGTGCTTTAAGCATTTGGCACTCTTAAGCATTGTATTATAATAAAATTATATTACATCCTTAATAGGATGAGATAAGGGACCTTCTCTCAGGGATCTGAAGGTGTTTGGAGAAGACAGACATATACATGAATACTTGTAATGAATTGTGATAAGTCATATTAAAGAAGACCAAGTGAGAAGTGAGAATTACTTGGATGAGGTCAGTAACAGTGGTGATGGAAAAGGATTAGACTGTGGCCAGATAATATAGATGGAGAAATTGACAGGACTTGATGAATAAAATGGATGCCGTGTGATTTCCTAAGTGCTCAGCAATTGAATCAAGATCTATCCCTGCCTTGAGCTTCTGTTAAGAAGTGAGCAGTGTTCAAAACAACAAATAAGATTTTACGTACAGAAAGATTTCCTTCAGTTTGAAGGCATGTCACAAAAGCACTGCTACTTACAGACTTGACTCCAGAAGCTTAGGTCATCATCTCAGACGCATATTGAATGACAAGGTATGCTTAAACTCTGCTTTGCTTGGTGTAAAGTAGTGGTAAATTTCTCCTAGAATTAGTTCATGGTGCTAGAGGCTAGCATTCCCATTCCTTTAATTAGATTTTCAGCTCTGATCACTGATAGGGTCCTTGGAATTGAAATCGTAACTCTATCCTGGTAACAGCTACAAGAATCTGTATTTGAATGTCAATAATGAGGAATCCTATCATAAAGTGACTTTTTGGTGGCCTCTTTACCTCACATGGCTCTATAAATGTAGGGAACCAAAGACAGTACAGTTTATATTACTTTTCTTTACATAACATTAAAAATTTTTTTCAGATCTTCAGCGTGCAAATAAGTGAAAACTGATTATACACTTAGGTCTGAATGTATTGAGAGATGAAAGAAAATGTGTAAATTACTCAGATCATTTTTCAAAATAAGTATAAAAGTTTTAAATTCTTCAGTTCAGTTCAGTCACTCAGTCGTGTCCGACTCTTTGCGACCCCATGAATCGCAGCACGCCAGGCCTCCCTGTCCATCACCATCTCCCGGAGTTCACTCAGACTCACGTCCATCGAGTCCGTGATGCCATCCAGCCATCTCATCCTCTGTCGTCCCCTTCTCCTCCTGCCCTCAATCTCTCCCAGCATCAGAGTCTTTTCCAATGAGTCAACTCTTCGCATAAATTCTTAGCCAAGTCTATTTTCAAGTACAGTGTATTTCACCTGAAAGGCTAAACAGAAGGACAAAAACTTATTAAAAAATTGTTGAGTTTCTCAAAAAAAAGTGCATTTTTATGAGCAAAGGCTGAATTCCATACTCTTGAATTGTGCCTAGAGCTTTCTGCTCTTACTTGTCAGAAGTTTTTCCTATCCCAGGTCATCTTTGTATCAATACAATCCTATTATTTGTGATACTAACCATAAATGAAAAGTAAGCAAACTCTGGGAGATAGGGAAGGACAAGGAAGCCTGGTGTGCTGCAGTCCATGGGATCGCAGGGAGCCGGACACGACTGAGCGACTGAATGACAGCAAAACCATAAATTGATTGCTGGTTGATACTAAGTTTTGATCATCTAAAAATCAGATCTTCTCAGAAGGGTCTGCGGAACTGATCTGAAATTTAGCTCTAGTCATCTAGAGATCTGTTTTTGAGCAGGTTCTTAGTGCATCACTGTACTGTTCCCTAGATTCCCATCCAGTTCAGTAGAGGGAGTGACTGAATTATAGTCATCCTAGTTCTAAGCACGTTGGCGAGAAGAAAGTAGTTAAACATCTTGCTGTGTGTGAGCAGGTCGAGGGCAGGCAGACGCCATGCACCTTGACCACCTATTATGAAGCTTTTTGCTGCTGTGTCAAGTGAAAGCGAGTTAATTGGGTGAAGCTGTGGAGCATGTTAGGGGCCTGGTTGAGGGTTGCTGTCTGACAGCTGAATGTCAGCCAAAGCCAGTCAAGTGTAGCTGAGAGACAGAGAGCTGTCACAAAGTTCCTGCAGCCTGGAGCACAGTGAGGGAGCTGAAACATGGTTCCGTCTCACTTTCTCCCTCATTGAATCCAAGCACCTTAAAAGATTTTCCACTGTATGTGTCAACTCTTGTTCTCTAAGCTGTTTCCCAGAACTGTCCTGCATTCAAATGATTGAACAAAAGATGCTAATGTTTAGCAAAGTGAATGTAAATTCCCTCTTTTCCCCTTTTCTGCCCAAGCAGATAGACATTCAACTCAAAGGAAACTTTGAAGGTTTACATCAAACAATTAGATTGCCTCCAAATTTAGCTTATAATAGAATCCTTTTCTCAAGAGAGTATAGAAATTGAAAATTTAAGCAGGAGAATAAGCAATGCGTCTTTCTCTGATACAGCAAATCTAGGTCAAGAGAACTAGGATTCCGGCCTGGTGTCTTGTGCTTGCACGCTTGCCAAGATAACTGTCCTCTTGTCTTTCTGTCACAGGCTGCTTTCCTTTACTTTCAGAGCAGCCTAAGGTGAAATGCGATAATGACACTCACCAGGTGGAGAAAGATAAGCGCAGAAAGGAGCAGTGAGAATCCTTTTGAAACTTTGAACACTTTAGAAAGGAAAAATCAGAAAAAGTTAGAATTAAAGAATGAAAATTAAGCATTGTGAAATGGGTTAGAAGCTGTGTATTCAGTCAAAAATAAGCAAATATGTGGTATGGCTGTGATCTACTGGTCACTAGTCAAGCCACTGGCTTTGCAGGTAAAGAACTCACCTGGCAATGCAGGAGATGTGGGTTCAGTCTCTGAGTTAGGAACATCCCCTGGAGAAGGCCATGGCAACCCACTCCAGAATTCTTGCCTGGAGGATTCCATGGACAGAGAAGCCGGGCAGGCTACAGTCCACGGGTTGCAAAAGGGCTGGACATGACTTAGTGGCTGAACAGCGGCAAGTCAAGCCACTGGTAATACTGAAACAAACACAGATAGAATAGTCTGTGCCTCCAAGGAAGGAACACTCCGTGCCAGCGCTGACCATTGCGACATACTGTGATGCTGGAGTCATGGCTGTTGAACATGTGGAGGACAGTTAGTGTGCCCGAGGAACGAAATTTTAATTTTACAGGAAATTCAAATTTAATTAATTTAAAATTAATTACATATGCGCAGTGGCCACTACAATAAACAGCACAGGCTGAAGCACACAGCAGACTGTGATGCTGTGCTGTTATAAAAGCAGCAGTGTGGGGTGTCTGGACAATGCCAAGAAGGGGCTTGTAACCCAACTGTAGGGAGGCTGGATTCAGGGAAGGCTTGAGGGCAAGGTGATGCCTGAGGTGAGTTGTGAAAGCCCAATGAAGAAGTCTCCTTTTAAATAGAAAAAGCCTCCCTTTAAATAGAAAAAGCCGCTTGAAGAAGAGAATCTGAGATAGGAGAAGGCAGGGCTTGCTTCAGGATCAGCGTTTTGATTAGTCTCAGGGGCAAAGGAGTCTGTGGGAGATTGCCTTAACGTAATGGTAGCCTCCAAGGACTCTAGCAGGCAGGTTATCCCCGAACTCACAGAACAGGAGGTCTCACAGATGAAATTAGGATCCTCAAATCACATGGTTTAGCAAATCAATCTAAAACACATAGCAAGAAGCAGATGGTAGGGAGGCAGCAGGGGGACAGACCCTATTCTCTGGTTCCTTGCTTGTAAGGTGTTCAAATGGCCTCTCTCTCAGCTGCATCAGCCTTCTCCACGTGAGGTTATAGGACCAAGGTGGAGCGCTGAGAAAGCGGGATTAGGTGACTGAAGATGCCTCGGTCCACTTATCCACGCTTGTCTTGAGAAATACTCCTGGCCAGTATCTCTGTAGCTTGCCACTTAGGCAGCTGGACAGCTTTGGGTTTTCTCTGTAGCTCTGGGGGCAATTTGCCTGTGTTCTGTGCTTCAGTTGTATCTGACTCTTTGCAACCCTGTGGACTGTAGCCCACCAGGCTCCTCTGTCCATAGGATTCTCCAAGCAAGAATACTGGAGTGGCTTGCCGTTTCTTTCTTCAAGGGATCTTCCCAACCCAGGCATCAAACCCGCATCTCCTATTTCTCCTGCATTGGCAGACAGATTCTTTATTGGCTGAGCCATCGGGGGCAATTTGAGGCTGACATTAATCTGGAAGTGATGCATCTCTCCCTCTTTCTTGTTTGTCTGGGAGTAGCCTGTCCTGCAGGGGACCAGACTAATACCTTTTCCTATCATATAGATTCTGCCTTTTATCTCACACTACTGGCTGATTCATTCTCTATGTTTAACAGTTGTTATGAGTTACATCTGTCTTATTTTTTCTTGTCTTCAAGAGAAAATTTGAATATTCTCAGATAATAAGTAAATATACAATAAAGTAGAGGTCAAGTAGAAAAAAGAGAGAAGTCTGAAGGAGTGACTTGCTTAGAAAAATTAAAAGTGCATTTGTAGACTAGAGAACATGACGAGACACTTGAATAACAGATGAACAGTTTTAGAAAAGAGCTTGAAAACCTTTGTCAAAATTGTTATCTTGTGGCTACCCTAACCTGAGTTGCGTTTCAAACAAATCAAGGCCTTTGTGAAAAAGTGGTGTGCAGGCTCTTGGGGAGTTTATGTGACTGAGGGCCTTGGTGATGGTTGAAGGGCAAGTGGAGGTTTTGGGGGCAGGTGGTCAGAGGAGGTGACGAGAAGCAGAGAACGCAGTGTAGGTCTTCTCCTCCGTGCGGGCCTATGGCCTGGCTTCTGGTCTCTGAGAAAAAGATGCCTACAGGTGGAAGCTGAAAGAAATGCTATGTGACAGACAGTGTGAGACACTGGGTTCCAGTCCGAGCTACCATAGGTTTCAGAGGGAAGAGTGGGTGTAGGGCTAGTCTGTGTAAAGATGGTGCCCATATGCACAATGAGTCTCTCTAATAACGCTGGAGGCAGGCCCGATGGAAGGATGTCAGACACCCAGCAACTTTTGACAGGGAGTTTGAGGTCATGTGTGATCTGGTCAGGAAAGAACTAGGGAAACGTGACTCATTACTGGGACCTTGCTTGTGTCCATGGAACAGTTAGTCTAGCAAACTCTAAGTACCATTGTCCATCAAAATGTAATACTACAAAACAGCAGTTGTGTGGTTATAGAGTATTGAACAAATTATAATTTAAGAACTGACTCCAAACACAGGTAGTCAAGGACAAGGTGAACTCTCTAAAGGCAGAGAATTTTGGTGTGTAATTCACTTCTGTATCCCAGTACCCTGAACAGTGTCTGACACTTTCTAGGCATTTTAGTTACTTCTTTGATTTTATTCTTTTAATAGACAGTAGATATCTATTAAAAGAATTAGTGAGTGGAGCTAATTTAGGGTCCTGATGCTATCTTGGGGAAAGTCTTATCATGTGGAATTGGTCATGCAGGGAGTAGGTTCTTGAAATGGAATCCGTAGCTCTATTATTTTGGAATTTTGTGGTTGCTGCATTACTCTCACAGTTCTATAAGATGTTCTCCCTAGAGATGGGTTTGGTTTGAGACTGCTGGAAATGGCCTGGTTCTATCAGAAGTAGCATTCCTGCCTATCATGTAAAGGAAATGTCATTGCCAGCTAAGTGGTTTGTTTTGGAACGTATGCCCCAGTGCTTGTTGTGATTGGAAGGCATTCCACAGATGTGAACCCCAGATCACATGATTTGTCTTACATCTGAAGGGTTCCTCTCTCACTGAGAAACAGAGAGGCCACATTCTTTTAACTCAGGATAACCAGTCCCTCCAGAAAGGCCCAGCTGGGGCATTGGCCGAAGGGCCAGCAGGCCTGGGGAATATAGCACGGATCTCTTCGATCATCAGCAGGGGAATGAAGACTTTGCAACATTTCATGAAGAATGGCTGGGGATTTCAGGTTTGATTGAAGTGGAGTAACAAAGGAGCATCGTTTAAACCAGCCCTGGAAGGGAGGGGCAGGAAAAAATGGGTTTCGATTTTTAACATGCGAATTTATTGCTAATTTTGTTGAAATATGTGACTGACAGATACCACGTTAGTGAGACTAAGTAAAACCATCTCTTTCAAACAGCTTTCAATTTTAGATGTTTCTTCCTTCTTCTGCTCTTTTTTACCTGAGGGCATGGCCAGTATTGCTACTCAGAGAAAAACATGCTGCTAAAAGGTCTAAGTTTATAGCTTCCAGATATTACTAAATTTTTGACATTGAATAAAAAAGGACTTATAACTTTAAGAGGAAATTCTTCAGTAATGAAAAAGTGGTCAGAAAACTTTTGCTTAATAGTTCCCAGAGAGAGTGTGACATGTGTGCATTTTGACCACAGAAGTCGTAACTTGGCGGCGGGAAGTGCTGTTTGGAGTTAAATAAAGGCACGCAGGTTGTAAGTAGGCACTCCACGTGAAGAGCTACGCTTGTACAGAGGTGCGAGTTACTCATATGTGTGTACTTAATGTCAGATGGTGGATATGAGTTAGATACCTGGAAACGTTGAAGGAAGAAAGTGTTCTCAGCTAAATTAAAATCCGATTTTCAAAACTTGCGAAAACACTTGGTTCACGACCTCCCCTCTGAGACCTTTAACAAACCAATTACATTTCATTTTGACCACACAGTTCAGAGTCCTAACTATACTAAAATATGGGTTTCAGTATGTATAAAATTAGTCTTTTTCAATAAAGCAGTTTTAGTTATAAAAGTGCTATAGATAATTGGAAAATTCAGAAGCTTAGGGAAAAAAATTCCTGCAGTCTCAATACCTCACAAGTATCCTATGTAATTTTGTGTATCTCGTTTTCATTTATATAGTCTTGCTCAAGGGTGGGCAAAAGCACAGCCTGTGAACCAAATCTACTTTCCATCTGTTTTTGTATAGCCTGTAAACTAAGAATGGTTTTTACATTTTTAAATGTTTAAAAAATGGATTAAAAAAGAATAATATTTCATGATGTGAAAATTATGGTAAATTCAAATTTCAGTGTTCATTAATGCAGTTTTATTGGAACATGGCCACACTAATTCATTTATATATATTATCTATAGTTGCTTTGGGGCTACAACAGCAGAGTTTAGTAGTTGCAACAGAGACATATGGCTTGCAAAGCATGAAATATTTATCTGATCCTCAATAGAAAAAGGCTTCTGACCCCTGGTCAAGCCTCAGCATTTGTCTGTGTTCTACAACTATTTGTTAATATAACCATAAATTTTATAGCCATATAATATTCCATCAAGTGACTAAAGCTTACTTAAATGTACTTCTGTTATTGAATATCAGATTATTTCTAACTTTTGTCTGTTATTAACATTAAGAAACTAATCATAAATGGAATTGTTTGGTCAATGGCTTTAACTATTTCAAGACAGTTGCCAAGTTATAGTCCAAATGGTTCAATCAATTCGTACATCACTAGCAATTTGTGAATGCCTGTTTTTTAATGCCTTCACGAACATCAATTATCACAATTTTTTAAATTGAATTTTGATTGGTAATGCACATCTCATTTGCTTTATATTTTTGATTACTATTGGCAGTTACCATGTTTCCCATTTGTTTGTTAATCAGTTGTATTTTGACTTTTGTGAACTGCCAGTTTAAAACCTTTGATCATGATTCAGTAGTTTTAAAGATAAAAAAACACAGAAAGAAAATATTTTGGACTTTCAAAGCTTTTCCCTTATAATATATTCTCCAGTTTATTCTCCTTTTCTATAAACAACTAGCAGTTTCTGTGATTCTCTTTCCAGAAAGAAGAAAAGATATATGTATACATGTATGTGTTTATACTATGTTTTGGCTGCTCTGTGCAGCATGTGGGATCTCAGTTCCCCAATCAGGGACTGAACCAAGCTCCTTGTAGTGGAAGCACAAAGTCCTAACCACTGGACTTCCAGGGAATTCCCTGTACTTATTTATGTATTTCTTCATACAAATGGGTTCTTTCTGTTTATACACACACACAGACGTGCCCATGAGCGTGCAGTGTTTTGAATCTTCTTATTTCACTTGGATGTATTTCTACATCAGTATTTACATATTTACATCAGTTTTCAAAATTGTTGTATGATATGATTGTATCATACTTCACTTAACACTTCAGTTTCATTTTGAAAGTGTTTTTCTAAAAGAATTATTTGATGAATGCGTCTGTATGCTCATCTTGGTGAGCTTCTGTGGGTGTAGCCATAGAAGAAATGTCTAACAGTGGAATTGCTGAATCAAAAACAGGTACAATTAAAGTTTTGCCTTCCCAAAAGTTTGCACCAGAGTACAGCCCAGCCTATGTGGTAGGAACTTGCCTGTTTCCCTCTCTTAGCAGTGGGTTTCATCAGACGTCTAAATTTTCGGCTATTTTATACGCAAAAAGTAAGCTTTCACTGTCACATTTTATGTTGCGTTTCTTTAATTGTGAATGAGGTTTACCTCTTTTTTTTATATGTTTATTGGTTATTGTATTTCTCTGCCCTCCACCAAGCAGCCAATATATATCTGAGGTGAAGGCTGTCAGTGGTTTCCTGACCTCTTTTCTCATTCTTTCTTTGTAATTGAACCTCTGATTATTACCCAGGCCATTCAGGGGCAGGGGGAAGCTGTATTTTTCAGACTTCCCTGAAACTAAGTTAGCCACATGACTAAATTCTAGCCAATGGGTTGTAAACAAAAGTACTCTGATTTTAGGAGATGTTTTCAAATGTAAGTGATACCTTCTCCTTTACTGTCCTTCTTTCTTCTGGCTAGAATGCAGACATAATGGCTGGAACTTGAACAACCATTTTGGATCCTGGAGGTGGAAGCCACATACTGAGACTGTGGAACCCAAGGTAGAAGCAGTCTGGATTCCTGGTAGCTTCATATAGCTATATCAGAGAGGAATAAACTCCTGTCTTGTTAAAGCCACTGACATTTTGAGTTTCCTGTTACAGCTGAATCCAGTATTAATAAATGCACTATCCAGAGCCTATTTTCTAATTAGGTTCTTCTTTTTCTTGATTTTCATAAGTTTTTTGTAATTTAAGAAAACTACCCTATGGCTCTCATATGTGTTGCATATATTTTATCAGCTTTTCATTTCAGTTTTGCAATGGCAATTTTCTATTAAGTTTATTTATTCAATTAATTCAATTAATTAAGCATACATTTTTATTTATCCAATTTTTGTCCCTTTTTAATATACATGAGTGTATGGATATATTTACTTTTCACATTCTCTCTGATTGTTTGAAAAATTTATATTCTTAAGATCCAGGGGGGAAATGGTCTTTTTTGAATTTTCTGGCCATTTCTAGTATTCTCTACTGTCAGGTGTATCAGAATTGCCGGGAAAGGAGCAGACTGGGAGCACAGGGGTGTGAAGGAACATAAGAAAAGAAAGAACAAAAGCCATCTGGGAAAATTCTTTGACTCTTTTTCCAACCTCAATCATGTCAGGAAGTCTAAACATCCAAGAGAAGAAAATAGGAATTGTTATCTTGTCAGGCACAAGACATCTTTAAAGCAATTTAAAATTAAAGTTTAACTGTTATGGTGTAATTTAAAACTTCAGCACTGAGTGTAATCCCTGAATGTAGCAACATACAAGCTTCTTTGGTGAAAGGGCTAGAACTTTTATTTTATGTAAATGTCATAAAATCTATTCATTCACTCCAGTACTGTGGATATTCAACTGGACTATAAGAAACGAAACATCTATTTTTAACCTCTAGTACAACCTACATGCTTTTCTTTTCCACTTTCACAGAGATTTGTTGAGCCCTTACTGTCTTTATGAAATAGCTCTGGATATGAATAAGCCTGAGGCTGTGTCTGCTTTGGGTGATGTGATAAGGTGGTGGCCAGGCATAAGGGGAGAAGAATCATGGATCAAGAGTCGGATCCCTTTGTACCACTTAACAAGCTGTGCAACGTGGAGCAGTGCTTGCCACTCTTGTGATCCCTGGTTCTTTGACTATAAAATGAAGAGTAGTAGTACCTTCCCATTGAGTGGCTATGAGAGTTGAGATACTGCCTATAAAGCTGAACATAGCACAGTGCCTGACATTTATGTTCATACATGTTAGTTCAAAATTTGGAATTTATTATCACTTGAGAAGAGTAGAAAGAGAGGCGAAGGGGAGCTACTGTATGTTATGCATTTTTTTGTATATTATTTCATTTAATCCTTGTAACAGCTCCATAAAGGATTAGTCTTCATATATAATGGATAAGATGCAGGCTCAAACAGGTTAAGAAACATGTCTTAGATTACATAGTGAGTACACGGCAGACTCAAAACCCGAGGCCTCTTCAGCTTCAAAGCCTGAATTCTTTCCAGTGCACTGTGCTACTTTTAATTGTGACATAATCTGTATATATGTGAAATAACCAAATATAAAATATAAAACCAAAATCATGAAATAATAACATGAGTGGTTTGTTTATTCATTCATCAGTTGGAAATCTTATTATCAGATACTCTTCTAAGTGCTAGGAATACAAAGTCATGATTCCATTACCCTAGGTGCTTATAGTTTTCTGAGGAGATGAATGAATACAAGTAAGTGAAAACAGAAAAATAAATGTTCACAAAGGAATGCCAACATGTGATTGAATGTAGCAGCTCACAGCAGTTGGGGAAGTGTGTGGCAATGAGCTGAAAAGGGCTTACAAGGAGGAGAACCTTGGCAGAGTCTGAAAGGTAGAGAAGGCACACTCATCCCACAAAGGATAGAGGTGTATACCAGACAGTGAACAGACCAGAGGCAGGTGTGAGCTATGGAACATCTCATTTCCTGACTCACAAGTCCATGTAAAGTGAAAGTGAAGTGAAAATCACTCACTCGTGTCTGTGTCCGACTTTGCGACCCCATGGACGGAATTCTCTAGGCCAGAATACTGGAGTGGGTAGCCTATCTCTTCTCCAGCAGATCTTCCTGACCCAGGAATTGAACTGGGGTCTCCTGCATTGCAGGTGGATTCCTTACCAATTGAGCTATCAGGGAAGCCTCAAGCCTATGTAATAATCTGCAAGTCCATGTAAGCAGATGATAGAGTACAAGTGAGGAAATGCTAGACTAGCTGGGTAGGGCAACAATGTGCTTGTGAACCAGGCTGCAGACAACTGCAGGGTCACATGGCAAAGAGCATGCTTATAAGGAAGGCATAATCTAATTAATCTACCACATTAACCAAGTCGTTGAGGCTGAAACTGAACCAGACTGACTTAAGAACTCTGGCTTTCGAACGAATGTGAACTGTCTGCTTGAGGAGTAAATTGCTGTGATGTGAATCGAGTTGGTTATTAGTATCTTCTACCTCTCTTTTCTGATTTGTTTCTCCCTTTATGGTTGCCCTTCCTTTTTAATCTCTAAGTGTCTAAACTTATCAGATTGTGTTCTGTCTCTCTCTGGAGACTGTTTTACAGGGCCCTGCTGACTCACATATCCCCACCTAGCCTATTTTGTTAGTGAGCTAAAGATGCAACTGGTCTGTACTAAGGTTGTAATAACTTATGGAGGGAGGAATGTGCAAAATATTTCTACATGTTTGGTATTGGTAACTCAAAGTTATAATTGATGACTCCAGAGAATAAATATTTAATAATGTGCTAGAAGGGTATATATATATATATATACACACATATATATATTTGTATATGTTTATATACACACATATATATGTATAGCAAGTATATGTGTGTAGCTATATTTATCAGGTATATGTATATATGTGTGTGGTTTAATGAATAAACAGATAGATAGACAGATATCTGAGGTGCATAACTAAGCATTCCACAAGAGAAAACTATACACGTAATTATTGTCAAATCTGACTATATAAACTGTAGTATCCTGTGAGGCCTAATGGCAAAAGTGGAAAATAGGTAAAATTTGGTTATCTAACTTGAAGCATTCAGAAGGAAGAAAATTCTGTGTTCTGATTACTAAGACTCTAGTGATAAGAACGTATTAGGAGCTAAAGTAGAAATGGCAAGGGAGCCTCTTCATAAGGCCCTCTTGTGGGTACTTTGATTCCTTCATCAGTTTATGTAGAGCTGCGTACTCTACTTAAAATCAGTCAATAATTTACAGAGCTTAAAACATCATCATGGAGGTCAAAGTAATAAAAAATGTATCACAGAATTTAATTGAATGTAGCTACCTCTTCTAAACTATGGCTCATTTTATTATCTATTTGGCTTTTTTAAAGAATCATCTGCAGTATGTATTCCTTCCCCTTAAGAGTGGCCCATCTATATCCTCTCAAAATCTGAAGAATTATGTTTAGGAACTCTGATTTATGGGTTAATGGTATTCACAAAAGTTAGGTGTTAACCTTATGCCATACATCATCATGGGTTGGAATCATGGTGGACATGTAGAACTTCAGAGCTAGAAAGAGTCCTGTTCTTCAGTTACTAAGTCATATCCAACTCTTTGCAACTCCATGAATTGCAGCACTCCTAGCTTCTCTGTCCTTCACTACCTCCTGGAGCTGGCTCAGACTCATGTCCATTGAGTCAGTAATGCCATCCAACCATCTCATCCTCTCTTGCCCCCTTCTCCTCCTGTCCTCAGTCTTTCCCAGCATTTGGGTTTCTTCCTGTGAGTCAGCTCTTTGTACCAGGTGGCCAAATTATTGGAGCTTCAGCTTCAGCATCAGTCCTTCCAATGAATATTCAGGGTTGAATTCCTTTAAGATTGACTGATTTGATCTCCTTGCAGTCTAAGGGACTCTCAAAAGTCTTCTCCTGCACCACAGTTCAAAAGCATCAATTCTTTGATGCTAGGCCTTCTTTATGGTCCAACTCTCACATCCATACATGACTACTCTGGACCTTTGTCAGCAAAGTGATGTCCCTGTTTTTTAATACTTTTGTCTACGTTTGTCATAGCTTTTCTTCCAAGGAGCAAGCGTCTTTTAATTTCATGGCTGCAGTCATCATCCATCATGATTTTGGAGGCCAAGAAAATAAAATCTGTCACTGTTTCCACTTTCCCCCCAACCTATTTGCCATGAAGTAATGGGACCAGATGCCATGATCTTAGTTTTTTGGATGTTGCATTTTAAGTCAGCTTTCTCCCTCTCTCCTTTCACTCTCATCAAGAGGCTCTTCAGTTCCTCTTCACTTTCTGCCATTAGAATGGTATCATCTGCTCTTCGATTTTTTAGGCAAAGGAAATGAGACCTAGGAGTACTGATTCACTCACCTAAATACAGCTGAATTGTAACAGAACTGGGAGGGAAAAAATATAGTCTTCTGATCTCTAGTCCAATACTCCTTTCACCATACTATTTGCCTGGCATAATCTCCTTGCAATACTATTCAGGCTTACTAAATTAAATCACTCCTCATTTTTTATACTACTAGATTCTGGAAGACTTAACTTTATCGTAAATGCTGCACAGGAGACAGATGGCTTAGAGACAGTCATTGTTTTAGAAGCCTTGGTGTGCAAAGTGACTTTGATATATAGACAGTTTAGTTATTATCTTATTATTACACTAGTGTTATATTTGTTTTTGTTGTTAAAAAACACCCTTAGAAAATGGAGATATTAAAGTCTTGAAAAATGGTTAATGGACATGTCTAATTACTATATTTCATAAGATTTTTAAAATATAGAAATTTAGTAGACACATTTTGTATTGTGAATATATATTTAACTGATGGACTATAACAGCTTAAATAGAATCATTTACAGCTTATTAAGTAAATAAAAGTGCCTCCATAAAGATTCACATGACACCTAGCTTTTATTTCAGGTAGCTAATTTCTTTTTAAAAAATTGCCTAAATTTTGATTTACGTGAGAGACTGTCAGAACACCTCAGCAGTTTAAAAAGTAGCTTAAATGACCACAGATTTAAAATATAATATCAGATGGTAAATATTAACTTTTAATGGTCTCTGATAAAAAGTTATTTAACTGCCTCTTACTCTCTGTGTTATATTAAAAGTGTTATATTTCTGAGTATTATTTACAACATATTTACTTGTTATTTTAACATCATATTTTCAAATCAAGATCTCACCAGAATTTTTGCTAGTTTACTTATAAGCTATTAAGTGACTTAAAGTCAAATTTTATCGTATGTCATGGAAAAGATTATTTTCTAGCAGTGCATGCAGTATAGCACATGACCTCAGTAACAGAAAAACAATTATTTTCATTTACACAAAAGTAAGTCTGTTTACTTGATGGAGGGTTTGTCTTTCGAGGGGTGCAAATCTTCAAAGAAATCTCTTCTTTTTTTCCATTAAAAAAATCTTAATTGGAGGATAATTCCTTTACAATATCGTGTTGGTTTTTGCCACACCACAGCATGAATCAGCCATAAATATATACATGTCCCCTTCCTCTTGAACGTCCTCCAGCTGTCACCCCATCCCACCCCTCTAGGTTGTCACAGAGCACCAGATAGAGATGCAGGCCTAGGGAACAGGCTTGTGGACACAGCAGGGGAAGGAGCAGGTGAGGCAAATTGAAACATATTCATTACCATATGTAAGACAGATAGCCAGTGGGGATTTGCTGGATGATACAGAAATCTCTTCTTTTTAATGTTGTTTCCCATGTTTAGGATGTATTATTTCTTTAGTGTTTCAAATCAGAATCTCAGGTACACAAACAGTGAGACTCTGGTTTGAAATACCAAAGACGTACTCAATACCCTGTTTCAAGGTTATTTGGTCAAAAAATTTATATTAGAAATAAAAAATACTTTCAGGCTACAGGATGGAAAATAGACATAAGAAAAAGTAAGACTAGAAAAAGTAGAAGAGGCGCCCCTTTGTAGACTTTAAAATCCACTGAATGTATTAAGGGGAAGTGAGCAGTTAAAGACCTTTCCTAAAGGATAACCTTCCTCATGTGTAAGGTTAGGTCGATGGACACTCATAAGAACAGAAAAGGAAATTTCAAGTACAGAATATGGATTTGAGTAAGATATATCTAACAGGAGTGGTTGGTCAGTTTGGCACAGTTATCTTTCTCTAGTCGAAAGCATCAAGGAGGAGATTTTCTCAGAGAGTAGCTGAGCTTCCTTGGTCTGATTCTGCACATATACAGTTTTCTTAAACCAGAACCTGAAGTATAAAGATGTAACAAGAAACTTGTTGAAGGCTTGCCTGCCAATACTCTTTGATCATAATAAATAGTACTGTTGCTCTGAGTTTTATTATGAAGAAAATCACCCCCACCATCTCCTGCTCTTCCGTTGTCCCTCTTAGCCCCAGTTCTGGCAGAATCAGTTAGCAGATGGCATTGTAGTCTTTACAGCAGCAAAATCGATCAAGTAATAATGCTGCCAATTCAGACGCAGGGCTAAAAAAAATCACCAAAGATGGTTCTAGCAGCAGGAAAAGTGCAGGAATCTATACCTCCAGCCTCTGATGTAATGAGATGCCTCTGTTCTGGTTCTGAACTGATCTGGTCACCCATTAAGGTTGTGCAAGTGAAATCTCATCAGCGCTTCTAAGCAGGGTCAACATATGACCTTGGGAGTTGTTTTCTTTCAGCAAGGATAAGCTAAATCCTCTCCTTCATAAAGCCATTTGAGTGGCCATTTTAGGTGGGTTTTTTTTTTTCTTTTTCTTTTTAACTTACAGCAGAAAAAGAGATGATTTCCGTCAGCTGTAGGCTTGCAGTGGAGAATCAAGAAATCAAAAGAACGGAGATCAAAGAAAATTGCTGAACTAGGTGTTAGATGCAGTCATTGATTTTTCTCCAGTTGTAGTTTTAAAAAAATCCACAAAAATAGTAACGCATACAACAGTTGAATTTCTAATATGTTTCTGAAGCCAGATTGTTTCCTTCACGCTTTCACATGTAGAAACGGTTTTGTATAATATGACATAATAAAGCAGATCCTTAGCATTCATGCTGTTTTGTTGTCAAAACCTTAAGAGAATCTACCAAAAAGATGTTTTGTTATTAAAACCTCTGCAATATAAATGTGTTTTTTAATGGAGACACTTAGAACTAGACTTATTATTTCAGCAACATTTATTTACTGGGAATCTGGAAAATTCCGACATACAATTGGTTGCTGTTTTTCTCCTGTCTGTAAATGCCATAAAGTAACACCTATCTGCTTTACTAGTAAGACTTCATTTATGTTAAGGGTTAATTGTTGTTTACTGCTGTTACTTAAGACTTAAATGTATAGATTCAATAAAATATTAATTATGTTTTTAAGTATTTCATGAGTGTGTGGGTTTCTTAAGTTTGATTTCGAACAGTTTCTGGGTAGCAGTAATGTTTTAAAATATGTGACAAACTGTTTTCATGTTGCATTCCCATATCTTGATATATGGTTTCCAAATGCTTATAATAGAATAGTCGTCATTAAAACAGGGTGGTGGCAGTATTATTAAAGGTAAAGACAAATAGTTCATTTCATTGGCATTTCATATGTTGGTATGCTATTTTCTATAGGGTGCAAGGATTGACTTGTTTTTCTTTGTGCTGTATTGTTCAATTAAATAAGTCAGGGTGATAACTTAAACACACAAATATTCATAGTTATGAATTTTCTAAGCAGTCTAATCTCCCAATTATATAGCATATATTATAGAGAGCTTCCCAGGTGAACTTAGTGGTAAAGAATCCACCTGCCAATGCAGGAGAAGCAGGTTTGATTCCTGGATCAGAAAGATCCCCTGGAGGAGGAAATGGCAACCCACTCCAGTATTCTTGCCTGGAAAATCCCCTGGACAGAGGAGCCTGGTGGGCTACAGTCCAGAGGGTCGCAGAGAGTTAGACATGACTGAACGACTCAGCACACACACACATAGAGCATAATGAAATAAACATTATTATTAGAATTGGTTTCTGTAATTTGCCAGTGGATGGAAGAAGAGGCAAAAATGCCTGATTGCACTGACTTTTTGATTCAATAACTTGATAAAAGTTTTCTACAAAGTTTTAGTGTTTAGCCCAATTCCTGATGTCCCAGCAGGTTTATGATATAGAACAAATGAGGTTCAATAACAACTTGGAAAATAATTTAATATTTATGTATTATCATATAGATTATTTAAATCGCTGTTTCCACCCCATTTCATATTATGATTCTTAGTCCACTTCTCTGTTTATGGGTTTAGACTCTGTTTGAGTTTTCAATTCTATGTTTATTGTTCTCTTCTTTTTGTATCATAGACAGGATCACGGGACCATTCAAATCTCTCCATTCCTTCAAGAGCTGCTCTTCCTGCTGACACAATTGATGTCGGGGATTTTTTGCCATTGAAAGCTGAACTTGACACAACTTACACTTTCTTAAAGGAAACACTTATAAATCCTGCGCCCCTGGCATCACCTCAGTCGTCTCCAGTGACAATGTCTGCTACTGCCAAGCGACCAGCTCAGATTGGATTATGACTTTATGAAATAAAAAGCATGCAGGGAAAGTTAACAGTACAATTAAAATTGTTGTGATGGGGGATTTTCTTATCAGTTGAATTTTGTTTCAGCTCAAGTGGCCATGGGTTTTTAAAAATTGTGTAATATCTTGATGTGTTCAGGTATCTATGTCTCCTCGAATAATGAAATAACCAACTTTTTTCCCCTCTAAGTTTTATTTATTATCACAGTTACTCATTTTTATGTAACATATTTTTAAATGTTAAAGAATGACACATTTTAGGTAATTTCCTTCAGACTTAAAAAAATCAATAAGCCATTTTAGTCTCTATCTATCAAAGTTGTTTCATACTTGTCTATTTTAAAGCAGGACTGCAATACTTTAATAGGATTGAGAGAGCTATTTGAAATGTATGCCAATGATTCCTGTCATTTCATGGCAGCCCTGCCATGGTTCACTGAGCCCCCTCTTCTCTCTTGTCAGCTCAACTGAAGACAAGCATTTAGTTGCAAACTTTAAGCAGGTTGTGCAAAACAGAAATGATGTGACTGCTTCTCCTCCTGCACAATAATGTCACTCCTGGTCAATGTGAGAAGGTCAGGTTGCTCCTTGTAAAGCTACATGATACCACTTGCCCATTTGAACAAGTTAAGTTAACTGCTGCATCTGGTCCCTGCAGGCATTGAAAACGCCTCCTTTTTAGCAAGCCTGCTTTTGATAAGAAAGTCGAGCACTTGTGCTGGGAAGATGTCTGTGGTGCTTTTAGGCACTTTTTAAGGACAGTTCCCACACCAGTACAGCACATAACATATTTAGAATAAGCTGAAAAACTTCAAGGTAATGGCTGTTTTGACCTTCAAAATAGACTCCTTTTTTGTTTGTGTGGTTGGTAGGACCCAAGAGTGACGCCCATCTTTGATGCTGACAGAATTTAAAACAAGGCCATTGCCCTGCATTTTCTGCCTTGTAGCACACAAAAGTAAAATTGTATGTCAGGCCGAGATGTCGGGGAGCTGACAAGATGCCCCAGTGACATTTCAGCTAGAAAGAGCAAGTGTCTTGCAACCAAGTGGTCAAATATCAAATAATAGGTCAAGCAAGAAGGAGCTGAGTTCTAACCACAAAGAGGTTTCTGGGAACTTACTTGACAAGCTTTTGGGTGCTTTGTGGCTTGACAAAGTGATGTTCTGTTGGGTATCGCTAGACAGACTGTTCTTTATCGCCTTCAGAAGATCAGACATTGACATTGATTAAACTCTTTAACCCTTAAAGGTTAAATCCTTGCAGTTTGCATCATAGTAAGTGAAGAACAAAAGGCTATTTGTAATACGTTATTTGTTTTTGTTTTAATCATTTAACTCCCCAGTGATATTAACTTCTGATGTGAGCTGTACTTTGTGGTGAAGAGTTTTGATACAAAAATCCATATTTTATATTATGTTTCATTATGGAGTTTCATTATAGATACATTAGAAAACAACAGTATGTATTATGGAATCTATATTGTCTTAACAGTGACATTTGATTCAAATATACCTAGTTTTTAAGAATTTATTAATTGGCCTTGGTAAATAAAATTGGTGTACTATTTACGTATTAGCCAAATCAACCAAGTGATTTACACCATCTGAGATAACACAGCACTATTACTGTCATACTGTGTATTCTCATAGTACTGGGCCAATATAATAAGCTTTATATAAATCATCAGAAAGCTATTTCTATGAAGTAAAATAACATCTTTAACCAAATTTCTCTTAATTTTTTCCTTGGAGTTCTTTTTATTAACCATTCTGGGTTTTGAATATTAAAGGACATGCCCTGTATGAAATTCAACTTGCAAATTTATTATAACACAGAAAATGCTGTTGTTTTTATATAGATCATAGAATAATTTCTGCATGTTTCAAAGTACTTTCTTTTGCCATTCCATATAGTAATTAATATATTGGCAATATAGGTATCAAATACGGTTCATATGACATCATTGAGCTTCCAATTCTCACACTGTAGAAAAACAATGTCACCTTACATCACATATATGTCTGGTGTGTGTATGCTTGTGTTAAATCTGTTTCTATATCCTAGTAATTAAAGGGGAAGGAGCACCTTTGTAAATTTTGCCTTGGGCAGACCTTGGTCATCTCGCCTTAATTTTACAGTCTGTTAATGGGATAACACCAGAAATAAATGTATATGTCTCTCCATTTATGTGAATATCTGATTTTATAGATAAACTTTATATAATTAATTATGAACTATAAATTCAAAAAGATTATTAAATCAAATCAAAGCATGTCACATTTGTATCCAACTAGATGCTAAAGGCCATAGAGACTGAAGGATGAGCCTTCTGAGCAATCATTAGTATTCACTACCAAATATAGTAATTTTTATACCATATGCTTTTTTCCCCAGAAGTCAGACCCAGCAGGAGGAGAAGATTTAATGACATATCCTATGGAGATCTGAGAAACTCTAGACTGCTTCTGAGCACCTCAGTGACCAATCGCTGCATATTTGAGATCTGTGTTGTGTTGACGAGGATGGTTGCTCTATCAGCTTCTTTACTTCCTTAAGAATGATGTATAAAGTAGACTTTTCTCAGGAGGACAACTTCAAATATTTTTGGAAGGGAAGAGAATTTTTACTTTACCCTTTAGTATGTAGATTTTCTTACCTTTTGTGATCTAGAAAAATACTGTATCGTCCATCACCATCAAAGGGATTCTTAAAGTTATTGTTTTGGCACCTAAATCATGCTTACTTATTGAGATTTTTTTGCCAGCATGTTTAACATAAACATTTTAGACTGATGTAATATGAATGCAAAGAGGTGTACGAAATTGAGAGAATTGCCAGAAAGTGAAAGTTGCTCAGTCGTGTCTGACTCTTTGTGACCCCATGGACTGTAGTCCATGGAATTCTCCAGGCCAGAATACTGGAATAGCTAGCCTTTCCCTTCTCCAGGGGATCTTCCCAACCCAGAAATCAAACTGGGATCTCCTGCATTGCAGGCAGATTCTTTACCAACTCAGTTATCAGGGAAGCCAATTCAGATAACTGCCAATTCAGTGATGATTTAAAGACAAAGGTAAATAGCCTCTTAAATAGTAGAATGATAACTTGACCAAAATGTCTAACTTTACTAAACTTGGCAGCACTATTTATTTCACATTTATAATATCTGTTATCAAGTGCTCAATGAGAGCATTACTATTTTCATGTTACTTTATTTACCAGTTAGAGGTGACTTCCATGGCAATCCAGTAGTTAAGATTCTGCACTTCCACTGCAGGAGGTGTGAGTTTGATCCTTGGTTAGGGAGCTAAGATCCCCCAGCATGTGGCACTGCCCCCCCAAAAAAGTATATTTACAAGTTATATCTGAATTCATTCTATAGACAATACTAAACAATGGTAAATCGATCTTATTTTACTATGCACTTTTTATACATGACTTTTTTAATATAAAAAGTGGAAAGTAACTGATATTTGTTGAGCAACTATTCTATGCCAGCTATTATAGCAAAACTGTAATGTTCTCACGTATAAACCTCTTGGGTATTTCCATTACCATCTTATAGATGAATAACTGAGCATCTAAATTGTTAAGCATTTACCTAAGATCACACAGAACCTAGTAATTACTAAGTCCAGAGTTATAACTCCAAAGCCCACGTTACTTCTACTTTGCCAGGCCTGACTTCAAGAAATAATTAGCAGTTTTTAAAGAGGACAAAAAAAATTTTTTTTAATTTCATGATTAGTTAGGAATAATTTTCAGAAGTGTGTTTTGGTATGAAATCTAGATCATTTATCCATTGATTGCATAAAACACACCCCTCCCTCTGTATGACTAGTAATGTGAAGAAGAGTAACATTGATCCTTACCTTTCAAAGGACCCAGTTCAGTTCAGTTCAGTCACTCAGTCTTGTTCGACTCTTTGCGACCCCATGAATTGCAGCACGCCAAGCCTCCCCATCCATCACCAACTCACGGAGTTCACTCACACTCACGTCCATCGAGTCAGTGATGCCATCCAGCCATCTCATACTCTGTTGTCCCCTTCTCCTGCCCCCATCGCTCCCAGCATCAGAGTCTTTTCCAATGAGTCAACTCTTCGCATGAGGTGGCCAAAGTACTGAAGTTTCAGCTTTAGCATCATTCCTTCCAAAGAAATCCCGGGGTTGACCTCCTTCAGAATGGACTGGTTGGATCTCCTTGCAGTCCAAGGGACTCTCAAGAGTCTTATCCAACACCACAGCTCAAAAGCATCAATTCCTCGGTGCTCAGCCTTCTTCACAGTCCAACTCTCACATCCATACATGACCACTGGAAAAACCATAACCTTGACTAGATGGACCTTAGTCGGCAAAGTAATGTCTCTGCTTTTCAATATGCTATCTAGGTTGGTCATAAGTTTTCTTCCAAGGAGTAAGCGTCTTTTAATTTCATGGCTGCAGTCACCATCTACAGTGATTTTGGAGCCCAAAAAAATAAAGTCTGACACTGTTTCCACTGTTTCCCCATCTATTTCCCATGAAGTGATGGGACCGGATGCCATAATCTTCGTTTTCTGAATGTTGAGCTTTTAGCCAACTTTTTCACTCTCCTCTTTCACTTTCATCAAGAGGCTTTTTAGTTCCTCTACACTTCCTGCCATAAGGGTGGTGTCATCTGCATATCTGAGGTTATTGATATTTCTCCCGGCAATCTTGATTCCAGCTTGTGTTTCTTCCAATCCAGCGTTTCTCATGATGTCCTCTGCATATGTTAAATAAGCAGGGTGACAATATACAGCCTTGACGCACTCCTTTTCCTATTTGGAACCAGTCTGTTGTTCCATGTCCAGTTCTAACTGTTGCTTCCTTACCTGCATACAGATTTCTCAAGAGGCAGGTCAGGTGGTCTGATATTCCTATCTCGTTCAGAATTTTCCACAGTTTATTGTGATCCACACAGTCAAAGGTTTTGGCATAGTCAATAAAGCAGAAATAGATGTTTTTTCTGGAACTCTCTTGCTTTTTCGATGATCCAGCGGATGTTGGCAATTTGATCTCTGGTTCCTCTGCCTTTTCTAAAACCAGCTTGAACATCTGGAAGTTCACGCTTCACATATTGTTGAAGCCTGGCTTGGAGAATTTTGAGCATTACTTTACTAGCGTGTGAGATGAGTGCAATTGTTCAGTAGTTTGAGCATACTTTGGCCTTGCCTTTCTTTGGGATTGGAATGAAAACTGACCTTTTCCAGTCCTGTGGCCACTGCTGAGTTTTCCAAATTTGCTGGCATATTGAGTGCAGCACTTTCACAGCATCACCTTTCAGGATTTGAAATAGCTCCACTGGAATTCCATCACCTCCACTAGCTTTGTTCATAATGATGCTTTCTAAGGCCCACTTGACTTCACATTCCAGGATGTCTGGCTCTAGGTGAGTGATCACACCATCATGATTATCCGGCTCGTGAAGCACCATTTATTTTGTTTACCAGTGTCTCTAACTTGGGCTCAGAGACTGCACAAATGCTCTTAGAACAGACGCTCAGTTGAAAGCTATTGATAGTAAGCCAGTCTGACCAAGTTGTAACTTCCCAGTGGAAAATAATGGCATATGCTGAATAAAGGTGATCAAGAAAACATTAACTTGTATATATCCTAGGATGGAGATGGAGATTTTAAAAGATGTTTTTTGAACTGATGTCATAGACTGAATAATGACCCCAAAGATATCCCTGTCTAATCCCTGGAACCGTAACTTACATGGTAACAGGGGCTTTGTGGGTGTGATTAAGTTAAGGATCTTGAGATGGGGAGATAATCCTGGATAAGCTGGGTAATGCAGTCACAAATGTCCTTGTGGGAGAGCGAGGTAGAAGTTGATTTGACTACAGAGAGGAAAAGGTGATATGATAATAGAAGCAGAGATTCAGGGAATGCCCTTTTAAGGTGAAGGATGTGACTGTGGGCTGAGGATACAGGTGCTGCTAGAAGCTGATAAAGGCCAAGAAACAGACTTACCTGTCAAGGGTCTAGAAAGGTAAGAGAATAAACTCATGTTGGTTTAAGCCACAGTTGTAGCCCACCAGGCTCCTCTGTCCATAGAATTCTCCAGGCAAGAATACTGGAGTGGGTAGCCATTCCCTTCTCCAGGGGATCTTCCTGACCCAGAAATCAAGCCTGGGTCTCATGCATTGCAGGAGGATTCTTTACTGTCTGAGCCATTAGGGAAGCCTTTTAAGCCACAAGTTTGTAGTAATTTGTTATAGCAGCCATGGGAAACTAAAACAACCAGTAAACTTTAATGTTTTTTTGAAAAGATTCATGCATTGATCTTTTAATGTTTTCTAACAAAAATAATTTCTTCTTTTAAACTATTCTGATCACTTGCTTTCATAATTGAAAGTCACATATTTTTAGGTTTCCATTTTATATTCCTGGCTTCTGAATACAATAAACAGTGACTGTCTACCTGGGACATTTAGTCACTTTTCTGTTGCCATCATTTTTGATAGTTTTTAAATTAACTTGTAACTTCAGTATGTATTTTAATGTTCATAGCTTTAAAAAGGTATCATGCTTTAAAAAGGTATGAGGGTCTATTGTTTTAATTTGGTTCCCTTTTTGTTGGCATATTTCTATAGCTTTTTTACAAAAGAGATTCAAACTTGAAAAACTTTATCTTAATTGTAGCTTAAAATAATGATTCAGAATTTATAAATCATATCTTAAATACACCAGAGCATTTTTTCTTTACTGTTTACCCATGAGTTCAACATATGTCCCTAGTCATTTATCCATTTTTAAAATTACAATTGAAGTGAAAACATTTTAATCATTTCCACACAATGAAATTTCAAAAAATTTTATTGTATAATATTTGAGTATATTTTGTCATCACTTTGTTGAAATCAAGTAGTTTAAAAAAATGGTATCATTAGTGAGAACAACTTGAAATGATTATGTTCAATATAATGAAACCTAAACTACTGAAGGCTTAAACCTAGAGTGTTAAATATTTCAAATACAGCAAAAACAAGCAAACAAACAAACAAAACCACCTCTGGTTTTGTAAGGAACACATCCGTCCCTCTTGGTTAAGTGAGACATAAATATGTGCATTTTACATATTGGTGGAAGAGCTCCATCTTTTCTCAAGAACCTTGGCAGTTGTATAACATCTATTTTCTGGCCATGAAATGTGTTGATTGGCACACCCAGGGTATCAGATGTCCTGTGAGTTCATACCTTGGGTGCTTTCATATTTTCTCTGAACTATTCCCTGCATGAGCCTTTCTGGTTTGTTTGTTTTAAATCAAGCTGACTCACAAACAAGTCTTCCAAACTGTGTCTTCTGTGCAAATTAAATTTCCATTGACATCTCAGATGGAAAATTTGTTCTTAATCTTTGCAGTAGTGAGATCTAATTGATATTGCATGCTGTCAGTGGTAAAATATCTGGATACAGTGCTAGAAGGAGATAAATCAAAACAGAGTTCTGCTCTTTCCTCTAAATCACCTTGTGTGTGGGTTTGTTAGATGGTTAGGCATAGGTTTTCAAAGCACTGACCTTAATGCTAGTCATGCAGCAGAAGCCCCACATAGGTTTTGAAAACTACTGGGTTAATGTTATCTGAAAACAGGTTTTATTTTTGTGGTTTAATTGAGTCATGCTTCATTGTCTTTTATTGCATGTTAATGTCAATGAAGTGCTGATTGTTGACAGAGTCCTCCCAGCGAAGCAGCTCCAGCAATGCTGAGCTGCTCTAGGAAACTATGTAAAATAAAAAGTCTTATTTAGATCTGTAGAAGACTCCGCTGACAGGTTAAGCACTATCAGATATTCATAAATATTCACTAATGACAAGAATATAAGGGGAGCTACCTGTTCTCAACAGATTCCTTCTGTTTGGGGGTATTTATATAAGGGGGAAATCGTAAATGCAATCCAGAGTAAGTGGAATCATACTGAATGCCTAGTAGAAAGCACCATGTAAAAATAAATATGGAATATAGACTAGGATAGCTAATTTTTGTCTTTTTTCTTCCAGCAGTGGGCAAAATGTAACTTTTTCTTTGATTTTTGTAAGCTTACCTCTGAACTAAAAGTGAGATACTGTCCCAGTAAAACTGCATAGAAAGCTATAGCACCTGAACACTCCAACTCATTGTGAGTCCTTGCATGGTTCCAGAAGCACATCTTGTAGTCACACTTAAGTTTTCTTCTGGACTGGAGAGAAATAATTCCCAAGTATATATTGTGAAGACTAGAGAGAGATTCCTATGAAGCAGAATTCACATTCACAGTCAGAATTAAAGTCGTGCTTTCAGGTAATTAATGGTGGTGACCATCCATAACATCATCTATAGGAAATGACAACCCACTCCAGTATTCTTGCTGGGACAAACCCAGCAAGAGTTTGTGGACAGAGGAGCCTGGCAGGCTACAGACCATGGGATCGAAAAGAGTTGGACACAGCTGAGCAGACATGCACCACACTTCACCAGTCTCTTCAACAAATGATACTGAGAAAAACGGACATACATCATTTACAAAAACAAAAAGGGTTAGACTTGAATGTAAGGCCTGAAGCCGTGAAACTCCTAGAAGAAGACAGAGGCAGTATACACTCTTTGATATCGATATTAGCAATACTTTCTGGTCCTGTCTGCTCATACAAGGGTAACAAAGGCAAAAACAAACAAATGGGACTGTATCAAAGTAAAAGCTTTTTTGCACAGTGAAGAAAACTGTCAACAAACAAAAAGGCAATATACTGAAACAAGATATTTACAAATTATGTATCTGAGAAAGGTTATATTCAGTATGTAAAAAGAACTTACACAGCTTATTATCATAAAAAATAACTTGATTAAAAATGGGCATAGGAGCTAAACGGACATTTTCCAGGGAAGACGTAAAGACACGTGAAAAGATGCTCAGTATCACCTATCATCAGGGAAAAGCAAATTGTCTATTTATTATTGAGTTGTAAGAGTTGATATATTCTGGATACAAGTTCCTTCTATATGTTTTGCAAATATTTTCTTCCATTTTTGTGGGTTGTCTTTTTACTTATTTAATAGTCCCTGCCTCTTGAGAAACCTGTATGCAGGTCAGGAAGAACAGTTAGACTGGACATAGAACAACAGACTGGTTCCAAATAGGAAAAGGAGTACGTCAAGGCTGTATATTGTCACCCTGCTTATGTAACTTATATGCAGAGTACAGCATAAGAAACACTGGGCTGGATGAAGCATAAGCTGGAATCAAGATTGCCGGGAGAAATACCAATAACCTCAGATATGCAGATGACACCACCCTTATGGCAGAAAGTGAAGAAGAACTAAAGAGCCTCTTGATGAAACTGAAAGAGGAGAGTGAAAATATTGGCTTAAAGCTCAACATTCAGAAAACTAAAATCGTGGAATCTGGTCCCATCACTTCATGGCAGATAGATGGGAAAACAATGGAAACAGTGGCTGACTTAATTTGGGGGGGCTCCAAAATCACTGCAGATAGTGACTGCAGCCATGAAATTAAAAGGCGCTTAGTCCTTGGAAGGAAAGTTATGACCAACCTAGAGAGCATATTAAAAAGTAGAGACCTCACTTTGGCAACAAAGGTCCATCTAGTCAAGGCTATGATTTTTCCAGGAGTCATGTATTTATGTGAGAGTTGGACTATAAAGAAAGCTGAGCATTGAAAAATTGATGCTTTTGAACTGTGGTGCTGGAGAAGACTCTTGTGAGTCCCTTGGACTGCAAAGAGATCCAGCTATTCTAGCCTAAAGGAGATCAGTCCTGATTGTTCATTGGAGGGACTGATCTTGAAGCTGAAACTCCAATACTTTGGCCACCTGATGCAAAGAACTGATTCATTGGAAAAGACCCTGATGCTGTGAGGAGAAGGGGATGACAGAGGATGAGATGGTTGGATGGCATCACCAACTCAATGGATATGAGTTTGGGTAAACTCCAGGAGTTGGTGATGGACAGGGAGGCCTGGTGTGCTGCGGTCCATGGGGTTAGTGACTTAACTGAATTGAACTGAAGCAAGAAAGTTTTAATTTGGGTTTAGTTTTTTGTTGCTTTTACATGCTTTTGATATGATATCTGGAGATCAATGCCTAATCCAGTTCACAAAGATTTGTTCTAGTTTCATGAGTTAATTTCTGTATATAGTGTGAGGTAGGGGTCCAACTTTATTATTTTTCAAGTAAATTCAGTTGTCCCAGTACCCCTTGTTAAAAGACTATTCTTTTTCCATTAAGTGGTCTTGGCACACTTAATAAGTCATTTTGCTCTATAGATCTAAGGGCCTTTTTCTAGAATCTCTGTTCTTTCTATTGATCTATGTTATGTCTATTCTTAGCCAGAACCACACTGTCTTGACTACCATAGCTTTGAAGTTAATTTTTGAAATTGAGACGTGTGAGTCCTCCCAACTTTTTTTAAAAGATTGTTTTGGTCTTTTATGCTTGGTATTTCTACCTGAATTTTAGGATCAGCTTTTTGCCAAATGATTTTTATGCACCTATTGAGATGATCATGTGTTTTTGAGCTTTATTCCATTAATATGATCAGAGAAGGCAATGGCAACCCACTCCAGTGTTCTTGCGTGGAGAATGCCAGGGACGGGGGAGCCTGGCGGGCTGCTGTCTGTGGGGTTGCACAGAGTCGGACATGACTGAAGCAACTTAGCAGCAGCAGCAGCAGCATTTCTACTACACCACTGGAGTGGGTTGCCATTTCCTTCTCCAATGCATGAAAGTGAAAAGTGAAAGTGAAGTCGCTCAGTCATGCCAGACTCTTAGCGACCCCATGGACTGCTCCCTGTTGCTGCTGTTAAGTCGCTTCAGTCATGTCCGACTCTGTGTGACCCCATAGATGGCCTCCTACCAGGCTCCTCTGTCCCTGGGATTCTCCAGGCAAGAACACTAGAGTGGGTTACCATTTCCTATGTTCCATCAATTAAATTTCACATATTAAACCGATCTTGTGTTCCTGGGATAAATGTCACTTGGTCATGATGTGGTGTATAAACCTTTTTTTTTTCATGTTGCTGAATTCCATGTGCGAGGATTTTTTGAAGATCTTGCATCTCTGTTTATAAAGGATATTGGTCTGAAGGGTTTTTGTTTGTTTGTTTGGTATTAGCTTAAGACTGAGCTCAGAGAAAATGAACGGGAAATTCTCCCTCCTCTTCTATTTCTTGGAAGAGTTTGGGAAAAATTGATGTGATTTTTTTTCTCTATATGTTTAATAAAATTCACTACTGAAGATTTCTGGATCTCGTCTTTTCTTTGTCAGAAGTTTTCAAAAATATTTTAAACTTTTAAAAAATTGTGGTTTTAAATATATGGCTGTGGTTTAGTCGCTAAGTCATGTCTGAGTCTTTTGCAACCCCATGGACTATAGCCTGCCAGGCTTTTCTGTCCATGGGATTTCCCAGGCAAGAATACTGGAATGGATAGGGATTCCTTTCTCCAGGGAATCTTCCTCACCCAGGGATTGAACCTGGGTCTCCTGAATTGCAGGCAGATTCTTTAGCAATTGAGCCACCAGGGAAGACCTCCCCAATCCCACTCCCGCACCTTAAATATAAATAAAACATAAAATGTATTATTTTAATAATTTTTTACTATTCAATCTTTACAAGACCAAGCTGTAGCATTTAGCAAAACTTTAATGAATACCTGAAAATAAGACAATTTTATCATAGAAGTGAAGTGAAGTCGCTCAGTTGTGCCCGACTCTTTGCAACCCCATGGATAGTAGCCTGCAGCAAGCTCCTCCGTCCATGGGATTTTCAAGGCAAGAAGTACTGGAGTGGGTTGCCATTTCCTTCTCCAGGGAATCTTCCGAACCCTGGGATCGAACCCACGTCTCTCACATTGTAGACAGACAGTTTACCGTCTGAGTCACCAAGGAAGTCATAGAAAAGAAAGTATTACAATGGAAATAGATGTTGTTCAGTCATTCAGTCATGTCCGACTCTGAGACCCACCAGACTGCAGCATGCCAGTCTTCCCTGTCCTTCGCCATCTCCCGGAGCCGGGTCAAACTCATGTCTATTGAGTCAGTATAATGCAATCCAACTGTCTCATCCTCTGTCACCCACTTCTCCTCCTGCCCTCAATCTTTCCCAGCTTCAGGGTCTTTTCCAGAGAGTTAGCTCTTCAGATCAGGAGGCCAAAGTACTGGAGCTTCAGCATCAGCCCTTCCAATGAATATTCCAGGTTGATTTCCTTCAGGATTGACTGGTTTGATCTCCTTGCAGCCCAAGGAACTCTCAAATGTTTTCTCCAACACCACAGTTCAAAAAATCAGTTCTTTGATGTTCAACCTTCTTTATGGTCCAACTCTCACATCTGTACATGACCACTGGGAAAACCATAGCTTTGACTATACCCACCTTTGTCAGCAAAGTGATGTCTCTGCCTTTTAATATGCTGTCTAGGTTTGCCATAGTTTTCCTTCCAAGGGGCAAGCATCTTTTAATTTCATGGTTGCAGTCACCATCTGCAGTGATTTTGGAGCCCAAGAAAATAGAGTCTTCACTGTTTCCATTGTTTTCCCTTTTGTTTGTCACAAAATGATGGGACCAGATGACATGATCTTAGTTTTTGAATGTTGAATTTTTAAAAAAAATTTTTACTTTGTTTTACAATACTGTATTGGTTTTGCTATACATTGACATGAATCAGCCACGGGTGTACATGAATTCCCCATCCTGAACCCCCCTCCCAGCTCCCACCCCATATCATCTCGCTGGATCATCCCTGTGCACCAGCCCCAAGCATTCTGTATCCTGTATCGAACATAGACTGGTGATTCATTTCTTACCTGATAGTATACATGTTTCAATGCCATTCTCCCAAATCATCCACCCTCTCCCTCTCCCACAGAGTCTAAAAGTCTGTTCTATACATCTGTATCTCTTTTGCTGTCTCCCATAGAGGGTTATCATTACCATCTTTCTAAATTCCATATATATGTGTTAGTATACTGTACTGGTGTATTTCTTTATGGCTTACTTCACTCTGTATAATCGGCTCCAGTTTCATCCACCTCATTAGAACTGATTCAAATGTATTCTTTTTAATGGCTGAGTAATACTCCATTGTGTATATGTACCACAGCTTTCCTATCCATTCATCTGCCAGTGGACATCTAGGTTGTTTCATGTCCTGGCTATTATAAACAGTGGTGCGATGAACACTGGGGTACATGCGTCTCTTTTAATTCTGGTTTCCTCGATGTGTATGCCCAGCAATGGGATTGCTGGGTCATAAGGCAGTTCTATTTCCAGTTTTTTAAGGAATCTCCACACTGTTCTCCATAGTGGCTGTACTAGTTTGCATTCCCACCAACAGCGTAAGAGGGTTCCCCTTTCTCCACACCCTCTCCAGCATTTATTACTTATAGACTTTTGGATCACTGCCATCCTGACTGGTGTGAAATGGTACCTCATTGTGGTTTTGATTTGCATTTCTCTGATAATGAGTGATGTTGAGCATCTTTTCATGTGTTTGTTAGCCATCCATATGTCTTCTTTGGAGAAATGTCTGTTTAGTTCTTTGGCCCATTTTTCAATTGGGTCATTTATTTTTCTGGACTTGAGCTGCATAAGTTGCTTGTATATTTTTGAGATTAGAAGAGCTAACACCTATCCTACTCAAACTCTTCCAGAAAATTGCAGAGGAAGGTAAACTTCCAAACTCATTCTATGAGGCCACCATCACCCTAATACCAAAACCTGACAAAGATGCCACAAAAAAGAAAACTACAGGCCAATATCACTGATGAACATAGATGCAAAAATTCTTAACAAAATTCTAGCAATCAGAATCCAACCACACATTAAAAAGATCATACACCATGACCAAGTGGGCTTTATCCCAGGGATGCAAGGATTCTTCAATATCCACAAATCAACCAATGTAATTCACCACATTAACAAATTGAAAAATAAAAGCCATATGATTATCTCAATAGATGCAGAGAAGGCCTTTGACAAAATTCAACATCCATGTATGATAAAAACTCTCCAAGAAAGCAGGAATAGAAGGAACATACCTCAACATAATAAAAGCTATATATGACAAACCCACAGCAAACATTATCCTCAGTGGTGAAAAATTGAAAGCATACATTCACCACTACTATTCAACATAGTTCTGGAAGTTTTGGCCACAGCAATCAGAAAAGGAAAAGGAATCCAGATTGGAAAAGAAGAAGTAAAACTCTCACTGTTTGCAGATGACATGATCCTCTACATAGAAAACCCTAAAGACTCCACCAGAAATTTACTAGAACTAATCAATGAATATAGTAAAGTTGCAGGATATAAAATCAACACACAGAAATCCCTTGCATTCCTATACACTAATAATGAGAAAATAGAGAAATTAAGGAAACAATTCCATTCACCATTGCAACGAAAAGAATAAAACACTTAGGAATAGATCTACCTAAAGAAACTAAAGACCTATATATAGAAAATTATAAAACACTGATGAAAGAAATCAAAGAGGACACTAATAGATGGAGAAATATACCATGTTCATGGATTGGAAGAATCAATATAGTGAAAATGAGTATACTACCCAAAGCAATCTACAGATTCAATGCAATCCCTATCAAGCTACCAGCAGTATTTTTCACAGAGCTAGAACAAATAATTTCAAGATTTGTATGGAAATACAAAAAGCCTCAAATAGACAAAGCAATCTTGAGAAAGAAGAATGGAACTGGAGGAATCAACCTTCTTGACTTCAGGCTCTACTACAAAGCCACAGTCATCAAGACAGTATGGTACTAGCACAAAGCCAGAAATATAGATCAATGGAACAAAATAGAAAGCCCAGAGATAAATCCACACACCTATGGACACCTTATCTTCAACAAAGGAGGCAAGAATATACAATGAATTAAAGACAATCTCTTTAACAAGTGGTGCTGGGAAAACTGGTCAACCACTTGTAAAAGAATGAAACTATATCACTTTCTAAGACCACACACAAAAATAAACTCAAAATGGATTAAAGATCTAAATGTAAGACCAGAAACTATAAAACTCCTAGAGGAGAACATAGGCAAAACACTCTCTGACATAAATCACAGCAGGATCCTCTATGATCCACCTCCCAGAATACTGGAAATAAAAACAAAAATAAACAAATGGGGTCTAATTAAAATTAAAAGCTTCTGCACAACAAAGGAAACTATAAGCAAGGTGAAAAGACAGCCTCTGAATGGGAGAAAATAATAGCATATGAAGCAACTGACAAACAACTAATCACAAAAATATACAAGCGACTTACAAATGTTGAATTTCAAGCCAGCTTTTTCATACTCCTCTTTCACCCTCATCAAGAGGCTCCTCAGTTCCTTTTCTCTTTCTGCCATTAGGGTGGTGTCATCTGTATATCTGAGGTTATTGATATTTCTCTTGGTAATCTTAATTCCAGATTGTTCTTCAACCATCCCAGCATTTCTCATGATGTACTCTGTATTTAAGTTAAATAGCAGGGTAACAATATTCAACCTTGACATTCTCTTTTCCCAGTTTGGAAACAGTCTGTTGTCCTGGTTCTAACTGTTGCTTCTTGACCTGCATACAGATATCTCAGGAGACAGGTAAGGTGGTCTGGTATTCCCATCTCTTAAGAATTTTCCACAGTTTGTTGTGATCCATACAGTCAAAGGCTTTGTCAATGAAGCATGCTGCTGCTGCTGCTAAGTCATTTCAGTTGTGTCTGACTCTGTGTGACCCCACAGATGGCAGCCCACCAGGTTCCCCCATCCCTGGGATTCTCCAGGCAAGAACACTGGAGTGGGTTGCCATGTCCTTCTCCAATGTATGAAAGTGAAAAGTGAAAGTGAATTCGCTCATAAGTACATGTTTTTCTGGAATTCTCTTGCTTTTTATATGATCCAGCAAATGTTGGCAATTTGAGCTCTGGTTCCTTTGTCTTTTATAAATCCAGTTTGTACATCTGAAAGTTCAGTTCACTTACTGCAAAGCCTAGCTTGAAGAATTTTGAGCATTACCTTGCTAGCATGTGAAATGAGTACAATTGTGCAGTAGTTTGAACATTTTTTGGCATTTTCCTTGTTTTGGATTTGAATGAAGACTGACCTTTTCCAGTCCTGTGGCCACTGCTAAGTTTTCCAGATTTGCTGGCATATTGAGCACAGCACTTTAACAGCTTTATCTTTCAGTATTTGAAATAGTTCAGCAGGAGTTCCATCACCTCCACTAACTTTGTTTGTAGTAAGGTTTCCTATGGCTCACTTGACTTCGTACTCTAGGATGTCTGGCTCTAGGTTAGTGACCATATCATCATTGTTGTCCGGGTCACTAAGACTTTTTTAAAAAATAGTTCGAAATTCTGCTACAGACTAAATTGTGTGCCTTCAAAGTTCATATGTTGAAACCATAAACCTCAGTGTGATCTTTTGGAGATGAGGCCTTTGGGAGGTAATTAGAGTTAGATGAGGTCCTGAGGATGGGTCCCCATGATAGAATTGGTGGCTTTATAAGAAAAAGAGAGGGGGAGAAGAGAGAAAGTTCATTTTCTTTCTACAATGTAAGGACACAATGAGAAGGTGACTATATGCAAGTCAGGAAGAGGATTCTCACTGAGAACTGAATTGACTGGCACCTCGATCTTGGTCTTCTCAGCCTCTGGAACTGTAATAAGCTGCAGGCTGATTCTTTACCATCTGAGCCACCAGGGAAGCCCCAATATACTTTAAGCCACCCAATCTATTAGTATTTTGTTATAGTAGCCTGAGCTAAGACAGCATCTTAACTTTCAGTGAAAGTGTCTAGTTAATATATCAATAAGTGTTCCTGACTTATATGTGATGAGGATGACAAACAGGTGGAAAGATCTGTCTGGCATGAACAAGATTTTAAGTTGCAGTTTCCTAAACAATGTTAAGTATTCTTTGTGGATAACAATGCCCATTTTAAAGTAGGCCAGAACAACTGGAAGATTCTTAGTACTTCAGAAACAATGTCTTACCTTTTCTTCTTTCTCTCCCCTTTCCCACCCCCCCCCCCCTTTTTGACTCTGCCTATCTCTTTTCCATCTACTCTCAGCATGACTTCCTAAAGGTACATTTTAAGTGGTTGGGGTTATTTGAAAAAGTGTCTGAAGTTGTCCTCCCTGCTAAAGGAATTGTACTATAAAGTAGAATAATTTGAAAGGGAGGAGTTTGTCTTTTTCATGCACTATAAAAAGCTTTCAATTCTTTTAATAACTGAAAAGGATTATGCTTCTGTTAGAGTCTCTAAGAACTTCTGATAAAGTTCATATTGTAGTTGTAGTATATTGATATTTCATGAACCAAGAGAATACAAACTTCTTTTTCGGAGCCTCAGTCTCTCTCCGACACATGTCCCCCTCTCACGGACCCTACTGAATGGTGATGCACGAGTGATGCAAATTAAGGTGTTCTGTTTATAACTTAATGTAACAGAAGAGATTGGAGCACATGCATAATCTTTCTGTACTTCTGAGGACTCCATCTCTGTCAGCAGTAATTGAGCATGTATCGTGTTTATGGTCCAGCCTAGCGGTATGAGAATTCAGAACCAAAGTCACTCAGCAGCTGTGTGACCTTAGGCACATCATCTAACCTCATGAACTTCAGATTCCTCTCTGGGAAAGGGAGATAATGACACCTATTTTTCTGGGCTTCAGTGAGCATTCTGTGAGAGAATACTGAACACAGAGCTAAATGACACAGAATAGTCACTGTCTTGGATAGGGTGATTTAATTACCCTATGTGGCATCAAAACCCACATAAAATTATTGGAAGAAAAACTGGGTAATTCATAGAAACCCAGGGCAAGGAATGCAGCCAGCCTCCAGAGGAAGCAGAGTTCTTTCTCATGTGTTCCTGGGGCTCCTTATTCTCTCATCACTGTTGCTCTCTGTACATCTCCTTCTCTCCTCTCTCTTGCTGACTGCCTCTCTGAGCTCCATTTCCACATGGCCCAGGCCTGGTCATCACAGCTCCACTTCATGTAATTTTCCAGTTTAAGAGCCTAACAGAGCGTAGTGTGAGACTCTTGATTCTTTGTGGTCCACCTCCCTGTAGTCACTGGTGTCCAGAGAGCAGGCCCTCTGGGTTGTTACCTGCTCAGCAGAGGCCACAGGAAGAGACAGGGAGATGTGGTAGATTCTGTGAGAAAGTGGGGTGGGGTGAGGAAGGAACTGTGACTATCTCCAGAAAAGTCACCCAAGAAACCTGAACTTTCATTCTCCCTGGTAGGTCACCTCCTCCTCATACATCCCACCTAATTCTGTCAGGTTTTGTCCTTTTTGTATTTTGCCTAACTATGGACCTGTTCCTGCTTCTTGAAGCTCCTTTTTTCAGTTTCCATGTAAATACATAGTCTTTGTTATCCTCATGCTTTTTTGACAGATTCTTCTTTGGGGATTCCTCTTCCTCTTTCCCCATAAATACCAAGGAGTTTGTGAGGTTGTGTCATCTTATCTGCTGACTTTGCCCCAGCTGTCTGTCTCTTGGTGAACTCAACCACAGAGTACTTGGAACGTAATACTTGGCTTTTCTTTAAGAAAGGATTTTATTACTGTTTTCTTCTTTTCCAGACTCTCTTCTTAATGCTTGAGACCTGGTAATATGCAGTATTTTAAATATATTTTATGGAGTTCATAGTATGGATTTTGTGATTAGTTTTGGGGTGCATATGAACCTGTGAAGTATGTAAAGTACATCTAGGAAAGCATCAATGAGGAGTTTAGCACCTTTTAAGGGATCCTCAGTTCTGCTCCCAAAGTCACACAGGCATTTAGTTGTTCCTGGATAAACAGTCGTGATGAATTCTGTTTGGGAAATCTCTTTGGTGCTGGATACTTATGTAAGAACTTATAATAATCTGCTCATTCCTATGGTTGGGACTGCTGGAGATGAACGCAGTCTATCATAACTGCTTCACTTGTGTTTATTCACCCCATAGGTAGGAAGACAAATAAAATTGTGTGTGCATGTGTGTTGGACTTTGGAGACTAGGCACTACTGTGACAACTTTACCTCAGCTGCAACATAAGGAGGGAATTTGAAGTAGGAAAATCAGAAACTAATCTCAGAAACCATCTTCCCATCCAGAACCATTGAGGCAACAAAAATAGCCTTTTCCAATTTGGGGCAGAATAGAAGAAACCAGGGGAATTTGTAGCCCTTGGTGTCAGAAGAGATGGCAGTATATGTTCATACAAGCAAAACTGGACAGTATGGCTATGGAATGGTAGCACCCAGGTGGGCAACAAGACAAGAAAGAAGGTAATGCCACTCGAGCCATGGTCCTGGGACAAAGGTGAGCAACTACAGATCATTTGGAGCCCTGAGATTGTCTTGGTTAAAGGAAGTGTAGGCATCCAGGGCTCCAAAAGCATGCCACAATGGATGGAAGGAGAATACATCCTCATGCCTATCTAACCAGAGGGGATTTTTAAAATGATGATAACTTTGTGTCAGTAATAGTGTCAGCATGGGTTGCATGTCAGTAAATATAATCATGCTGGAGAGCATTTGGCCTTATATATCACAATCCTTAAATGATTTTATTACCTTTGATCCAGCTTCTAGGAAGCTTTCCAAAGGAAATAACCAGTGATATACACTAAGATTTCTCTGTGTGATATACATGACATGGTTATTTGTAAAAGCAAAATAAGGGATTGTCAGATAAATTCTGTATTCATACAAAAGTCTATTCTGCAATATTGAGAATCATGGTTTCCTAGAATACTGCATTGTTCTCATGCAAATTTCACATGCAAAGTTCTCAAGATGTGTTGTTTGAGCAAAAAGATGGGACATAAAACTGTATAGAAGCTGCTATTTTCACAGACTTTTCCACTCATAGCCCTTTTATAGATGTGAACTAAGCTACACAACAGGACAAAAGAGGCTGATTTTACCCAACAACAAATGTTTTTTAAAGACACTATGCACAAGTGGATTTACATTTGAGAATCAAGCCTGTTTTTAAGTAGAATTACTTTTATATGCAAAATGATTTTGTTTCTACACATACACATAGTGGGATTCCCTGGTGGCTCAGATGATAAAGAATATGCCTTCCATGCAGGGGACCTGGGTTTGATCCCTGGGTCAGGAAGATCCCCTGGAGAAGGGAATGGCTACCCACTCCAATATTCTTGCCTGGAGAATCCCATGGACAGAGGAGCCTGGCAGGGTCACAAAGGGTCAGACATGACTGAGTAACACTTCTGTATGCAAAATGATTTTGTTTCTACAGGTATACATAATATAAATAGCTACATTAGTATATATTTGAGAGAAAATATACCAAAATACTACCAGAAATAGAATTATGAATAATGTTTATTTTCTTCATAAGTGTTATTTTCTTCATCATACTTTTCTGTATTTCTCTATTTTCTACAATGAGCATGTATAATTTTATGTTTTGATTAAAACAAATGATAAAAATAGCAAGGGAATTGTGGGTACAAAGAGCAGTATAATAAGCGAGGTTCTGTAATGTGACAAAGGGAAATAAATAATCTTGCTTGAAATAATATAATACACCAACTAAAAAGACTGTGCAATGCAGTATGTAAATTCATTTTCTTCCTTAGTTGAGTGAGACATGGATTCACAGGTGGAAGCACAGCTAACCATTTAGTAAGAGTACTCCTGCATTCAGTTAGTATCCTTTATTTAGTCGACAAGACACCAGTGATAATAACACTGTTAACAGGGACAATCCCTTCTTAGGATTTGTCCTGGCAGCCAGGCTCTGTGTAAAATACATTGTTCATATTGTCTCATACTGTCCCCAAATTTTCTGCTTCGACTGTCTTTTACAGGTGAGGTTACTTATTAATAGATCCACAGAGATTGTGATTTGCCCAAATTAGGCAGTGAAGAAATGGCAGATTGTTCTACTGTCCAACCTTTGATATAGTGGAAAAATATGAACAATTTGGGAAGAAAGAAGTTATACTGTGATATATAGAGTAATCAGCCACTAGAAGATCTTCATTTAAAACAAAGAAAACAAGGTGAGTCCTCTACTCCTTGGCAGACCCATGTGAAAGTTTGAAAGTACTTGATAGCATCCACCCAGAAGTGGCCAGACTACTTTTTGAGTTTTGTGTGTAGCTGTTGAGATAGACTGGTTAATCAACAGAGAATTTCAGGCCGTTCTTTTTCTTCCAGTTATTGGCTAGTTGGGAACTCTGTACTTGGTTGAAAGACACCACAGAACCAAGTGATGAACAAGAAGGGATAGCTCCAAAGAGGAATGAGAGCAGAATTTTAAGAAACTGCTGATGCTTAGGAAATGAAAGGGGCTGGTAATAGCAATTAATGATTGTGAAATCTGGGCCTCTGCTGTGAGTCTTAAAACCAGCTCTAAAACAGAAGAAGATTAAAATACATATTGATCTGCTGATGGGCCAAAGGTAAAGTTTAAAAGCAAAGCATTGACCAATATGTATTACATTAATTAAACCCTTCTCTGCGAAGTGAAGAAGCACAGGCTGATAACTAGTATCTGTGAATTCCTGAATTGATTCTGCATTGAGCACACTTCAAAGATGTGAGGCCATGTCTGTCTGTAATCACCTTCAGAAAGGCTGTCTTTGCAGCAGAGGGAGGCCCTGAGACACTCTACGTTCTTGTGTGCAACTGATCCCCCTACTCACTTTACTAATGCAGCAGCTGTAATAGCAACAGGCTTTGAAGTGAAAGCTTTGCTGGAGTTATGTGCTCATTAAAAACTACCATGCTTTCATACAACCCAAGAACTCTAATGGGGAGGATTTTATGTTAAGAGGGTAACAAAAACCTAGATTGCCTCAATCCGTGCCCTCTTGCTTGCTTGCTTGGCACCCACTGAAGATGTGGACCATCTCTTTCAACTTTAGACAGAGCATTCTTTAAAAGTGATGAGGACCTTGGAGAACTGGACTGTTGACTTACATTTAGGTCAGTGTTTCCATTCTGCTGTTTATCTCATTTGTTTTTTCACATATGGTTGATTAACACAGGTTCTGCAAAGATCCCAAGGGTCTGAGGAGCATAGTAATTAAGAAATACGATGGGAATTTAGAGTGTGGTAAAGATGATATTTTAAATCACTGGAGAAGGATGGATCATTTAATACATGGCATTAGAATTACTGGCTACCACTTGGGAAAAAATAAAACTAGATCACTTATGCATAAGTAAATGCCAGAAAATAAAAAAAATTAAATATGTAAAATGAAAACTTTTGAATGTATTAGAAATATGCACAGATGATTTGTTTTTCATATTATTGGTGTAGAAAAGGTCATTCTAGAAACAGCTCCAAACCTAAAATCTATAACAGAAAATACTCATAAATTTGACTGCAAACACATTTTAAATTTTCGAGAGAAAAACATACCATAAGCAATCTCAAAAAATAAACAACAAACTAGAGAAAAATATTTGTAATGCATATCAGAAAATGAGCTAATTGTTTTTTCACATTTAAAGGACTCTTACAAATCAGTATGAAGAAGATAAACACTCTGATAAAAAATGGGTAGACATGGAGTATCAGTTTCCAGAAAATAAATACAAGGAGATTCATTCCAGCCAAATCCTAGAAATATAAGTTCATCAATAACATGACTTATTGACTAAATACGATAATAGCTGTTAAAAAGAGGGAAGAAAAGTTATATATATTGATATGGAGAGGTGTTCGTATGTCCAAAATAATAGTTTTAAGTTAAAAATACTCAGCAAGTTGCATAATAGTGTTTACTATAATCCCTGTTTGTATATAGAAATATATGTCAATCTGGAAGAATATATAAGTTAATGGTTAACTCTGGGGATTAGGACTGGAATTTAAGAGGATAATTTTAGGTCTGTAGTGTATGAATTCTACTTTATATTATTCTTAAAATAATTTTAGACACAAGTAAACAAATATGAAAACAGGGCTTCCCTGGTGGCTCAGTGGGTAAAGCGTCTGCCTATAATGCGGGAGAACTGGGTTTAATCCCTGGGTCGGGAAGATTCCCTGGAGAAGGAAATGGCAACCCACTTCAGTACTCTTGCCTGGAAAATCCCATGGACTGAGGAGCCTGGTAGGCTATAGTCCATGGGGTCGCAAAAAGTTGGACATGACTGAGCGACTTTCCCTTCAAACAAATATGAAGGCAAATTGTGGTAAAAGCTCAAACCAGGTAATGAAAATGGAATGTAAGATCAGATCCACCATGCACTGATGAATAATCAACATGGATTAGTCCTGAATGGGTATAGGGTGAAGGTATTGTCCACTTGCCTCCAGGGTTTCCTATTTAGCTCTTTGTCAATCTGGCAAACAGGCACTGAGTCAGAGTTGGGAGTACAAGAAATCAATTGAGGAGTAAAGCCTGTGAAAGATGGAGAGGGAGCAGGGCTGGGGCGGGACCCCTCAGACTGTGGTGCTGCTTGACCACCCTGAGAAAGCCAAGATGGGAAGAAGAATTAGGCAGGGAGAGACTCCAACCTCTTGCAGATCAGACAGAGCCAATCCAGCATGATTCTTTGGAGCAAAGATGCCTATCACAGGAGACTGGTTTTGGGCAGAGAGATGGCCAGACTCTTGGACTGCCACCATGCTCTGCAGTGGGCTTGGGGGCTGCCCAGAGGAGCATGGCCTCACCTCCTGCACTGTTGAAGATCCCAAATGTGCAGCAGCCAGAGCTGTTAAGGCATCAGAACAGCAAGTTCTTTCTTTCTTTTTTTTTTTTTAGTTGGAGGTTAATTGCTTTCCATTGTGGTGGTCTCTATTGTACATCAATGGGAATCAGTCATGACTATATATATTTATATCCCTGTCCTTTTGAGCCTCCCTCCCCTTCCACCCCCATTCCACCCCTCTAGGTCATCACAGAGTGCCAGGCTGAGCTCCCTGTGTCATAGAGCAGCTTCCCACCAGCTATTGATGTTACCCATGACCGTGTATATATGTCAGTGTTATTTCTCAATTTGTCCCACGTTCTCCTTCACCTGCTGTTGTACACAAGTCCATTCTCTACGTCTGCTTCTCCATTTCTAAAAGGACAACAGGCCCACACCTCCTTAGCTGCCAGAGTCCAGATCCACTTCCTAAATGTTCAGGGAGTAGCTCTTCCACGTTGTCAGTCGGACTCTCTTTGGGAGCGGGAATTAGAAGAGGGAGGTTAGAAGGACACACTGCAGCCCCTGTTGCTGCATTTAGTGTCAGAGCTGTGAGTGATATTCACACTCCTCCTCCTCTACTGTCTCTCCTCAGGTCCCCTCGCCTTCAGCTCTCACCTCTGCTGGTCTCAGTGACTTACCGGTGACATTACCCAAATCCTCGTTCCTCAGGGATCTGAGCTCCCACTAACTATCCCTTTCTTAGGCCCTTTTCAGTTCACTGAGCTGGGCAAGGAAGTACCAGGATGGAGATGTTCTAGGCCGTGGGGGCAGGATATTTTCTCACTATGTGGAAGTCACATAGCACCTACCCCGCCTCCCCCACAGTCCCCTTCATTGTGGAATCCAAAAGATGCCCACATTTCCATATGTCTTCTGGCCAAGATCTATAAAACTCAAAAACTTTGTAAAGTTGCAAACCCAAAGCCTTTCTCTCCAGATTATTGTCTATGAAATAACTGAAAAACAAAGAAATCAACTTTTCTGCTTGCAACAACCCTCCTTCAGGCAATGCGTGTCTTCTGAACTGCCTAAATGAGATACATATCTGTGATAAGAAGATGTGGGTAAAAACAAATGGTTTAATACTTCTAAAGGTTTGAAATGGAAAAGTTTGGTTTTTTTTTAATCATCTTTAATACTCTTCATTTTCCAATAAAGTTGAAGTCAGGTCATCAGGTGACTGAGTGGGGAAGGAACTCTGGAGATCTGAGGAGAGGAAAGAAGATGTGAAATACTCATCTCAGAATTGGGAAGAATGCTTTTCAGATGGAGCCCATCAGCTAAGCTATGTGATTTTCTACAATGTTTGTTTGGGTGAAGGCATAGAGATTGTTGGGTTCATTCATTCTGGATCAGTTCCCTTTGCCTCAGACACAGGGAAGACAGGAAAGGAAGTTGAGGGTGCTTGAGAAGAGGTGCTTATATTTAGGGGCCATAGCATCCGTTCTGGACAAGGATTGATGAGCTTCCCCATCTTTATTATTTAACATCTCCTTGTCACCTGGCTCCTCTTAAGACTGCTTCAAGTCACCCCAGTCTTAGAAATGTCCTTTCTTGGCCCCGTTCACATCCCTTTCCAGCCTCCACTCTGTCTTTAGCCTCTCCTTCACAGCCACATTTTTTCAAAAGGTTTGTCTATGCTGTGGTCTCCATTGCCTTATCTCTAATCACTCAGCCCACTCCAAACAGGGTTCCCTCTCAGTCATGAACCTATGTCTCATAAAAGTCACCCCTGACTTCTAGGCCACCAAATCAAATAGATATTGAGGAACATGTTTTTAGTGTTACCTTATTTGCTCTCTCAGGAGGATTTGGCCCTTTTGACCATTCACTCCTTTTTGGAATACTTTTGTCCCCATGGCATCTGTGATATTCTCTTTATTTACCCTCTTACCTCAGTGATTGCCCCCTCATTTTCTTCATTCTTGACTCACCCTTTTCTACCTTACTTTTCCAGTTAGAATTGAGTTTATATGTGCTTCACAGAAAACAAGCTAAGTGGTGATTGCAGCCATGAAATTAAAAGACACTTACTCCTTGGAAGGAAAGTTATGACCAACCTATATAGCATATTCAAAAGCAGAGACATTACTTTGCCAACAAAGGTCCGTCTAGTCAAGGCTATGGTTTTTCCAGTAGTCATGTATGGATGTGAGAGTCAGACTGTGAAGAAGGCTGAGCGCCGAAGAATTGATGCTTTTGAACTGTGGTGTTGGAGAAGATTCTTGAGAGTCCCTTGGACTGCAAGGAGATCCAACCAGTCCTTTCTAAAGGAGATCAGTCCTGGGTGTTCTTTGGAAGGACTGATGGTAAAGTTGAAACTCCAGTAATTTGGCCACCTCATGCGAAGAGTTGACTCATTGGAAAAGACTCTGATGCTGGGAGGGATTGGGGGCAGGAGGAGAAGGGGATGACAGAGGATGAGATGACTGGATGGCAACACCAACTCGATGGATGTGAATCTGAGTGAACTCATGGAGTTGGTGATGGACAGGGAGGCCTGGCGTGCTGCAGTTCATGGGGTCGCAAAGAGTCAGACACGACTGAGCGACTGAACTGAACTGAACTGACTGAAGATTGAAGAGTAATTCTCTTACAAACAAGGAAGCCCAATGGTAGGCCACAGAGGAATTCAGTGTCTGTCTTTCTGTTTCAGCATCCTAATGTTCTCAAGGTCACCTTGTGGCCCAAGATGGCAGCCATCACATCCGTATGCCAGGAGACATCTAAAGGAAGGGAGAAAAGGCAAAATGTTGGGCCTTCTAGGTGAGTCATTAAAGAGGATTCTTGTAAGCCCCATTCAATTCTTATGTTCACATTCTGCTTACCTCCCAACTGTAACAGATGCTGGGAAACAGTGTCTTTTAAGTGAATAATCAGGGCCTTATTACTAAGGAAGTAGAGGAGGATAGGTACTGGGAAGCTTATCAGCAGTTAGATTTGGATATTCCTGAGGGTCTTATCCTGAAGCCCTGTCTTTCTCATCCTATGTATACTCTTTTCAGACAAACTCATCCATGTCCATGCCTTTCAATATACCATGTTAACCCACTGATTACAAACCCATCTTTTTTCAGTTCTTCATGCTCCTTTTGAGCAGAGCTTTTTTGATAGACTGGGACATAGTTGTGTCCACAACCTAGTACAGAGCCAAGATTCAGAAAATATCACTTGAATGTGAACCAAAGAGTTGTATGGGTCTTACAGTGTTAGGACTGGGGAAACTGAAGGGGCCCAGAAAGAACAAGGGTCGTGGGTGCCATTTCTGTATGATGCACTTCTCATGGTGGGGCATCTCTAGGGTCACTGGGGAGGAGTGAGAGAGCTGAACTGTCCCACTTCCATCTCCACTGATTCAGGGAGAGGACCCTTTGCTGCTTCCACAGGCTTTGCCACCTGTTCATTTCCCAGGGACACAACTACACAAATACCCCTGCCAACCTGGAGTATCTTGCAAGAAACCGGGGTGCTAAAAAGTCCAGTCCAAGAGGTTTTTATTCTATTTAACCTTATATAATTATTATATAAAGTTGAGTAATAAGGACCATTCACTTCAAATCCACCCACAGAAAGTGGCTGAAGTTCTTTTCTTTAGAGGAACTGGGCTGGATACTGAGGGGAGGAAAGTGTCCCAGGTGGCTCAGATGATAAAGAATCTGCCTGCAATGTGGAAGTGTCGGGTTCAATCCCTGAGTCAGGAAGATCCCATGAAGAAGGGAATGGCTACCAACTCCAGTGTTCTTACCTGGAGAATTCCATAGCCCACCAGGCCAGAGGAGCCTGGGGGCCTATCCAGTCCATGGGGTCACAAAGTGTCAGACTCGACCGAAAGATTAACACTTTCACTTTCTTTCCACAGAGCAAACACACACACACACACACACACACACAGAGGCAAACTTGACAACATTCACATTTTCACCCTATTTAAATCAACAATTTCTTATTTAGATTGCTACCCTAGGCTGGATACTCTCTTAAAGGCATTTGATACACCAGGATATAAATAACTCAGGACAGGAAATAGTTCTATTTTTTTCTGAATTTTAATAATGAAGAATTGAGGATCAATCCTTGTTTTGGAGCAAAGAGAACATTATTTATTTTTTAACAGACTTGCCAGCATTCAATTTGCTCTAAAGAAATTTTTGGATCTATGAGATTATTTCCATTAACTGTCTACTTTCAAGATTTATTTTGTTCCTCAAATTTATTTTTAAGGCACCTAAGTAAAATAAGTTTTGTTAAAAATTAGTTCCATTTTCCTTCCAAATAATATTGTACTAAATAACTCAGAAGTTTATCTGGATTAAAAAATAATACACACAGACAGATGCATGTCACTTATAGTTGTATCATTCTTGTAAAAGGCATTTGGGTTTTCTCAGTTTTCTATCAGTTTAACTATTGACATACAGGGTTGCCTTTCTGCTTTCACAGGGCAGTGTTAGAACTACTAAGTAATTCTCATTTACTTACCAGAAAGAACCATAAAGGAAATTATCAAAAAAGCTTAAAGATAGCAAATCAGAGATAATATGTTTTGTTGCAACCCAAATTTGAAATAATACATAACTCTGCTTTTTTAAAAAAATTCTTTGAAAATATTTCTAATTGGAGAATCAAGAGTAGAGCTGAGGAAAAGCAGTCAGAATACACCAGGTTCAGTAACAGAATTCCCAGAGACTGTACCCCAATACTTGATGTCTGGTTTTGTGGCTGGAATAGGGATAGGAGGCTGGAGTATTCAGTTTCAAAGTGACTGGGAGTTTCTGTTTCAGCTAACAGTAGACACTCCCACCTGAGGGCAGACAGCTCTTTTGATCTGGGAATGACATTTTTGTGATTTCCTCAATTCTGCAAAGCTAAAGCCAGATCTTTTTCTGGAGTAGGGTATTTAAGATAAAGAGGACATAAACTATTCTCCATAGTAATATTAAAAAAAAAATCCTTGCTATGACCAGAGTTACATCTTTGTAAAATTATAATGATGGTAATTTGGAGAAAGAACAGTCTCTTCTCCTTCAGGCAAAGGGAGAGTTAGGGGTGGTGCTGGTGAAGGACATGCTTATCTTGGAGAGGTCTGCTTGGCATTAGGATGATGACCAGGGGACTAAGGTGGGAGATGCCCAATGGATGCTCTGTGGACAGCAAGGTGCAACGTAGCACAGCAATACCCAATATCCAGCTGTGTGTTATTGTCTCCTGTGTTGTAATTCCTCTCTGCTTACCCCAGACCTTGAGTAAAATTGTGTTAGATGTTACTACATAGTCTTATCTGTGTTCTGGCAATTCAGAGTAAGGCTTGTGACCATGTTTGGGATGCAGAACTCCCTGGAGAGGGGCAACAGTCATAAGCCATGACAGAATGGCAAGAACTGGGCCGGGGGTGGGGGTCAGAGAGAGAAATGGCTGCATAATGGACAAGAACCGTGGGATACATCAGCATGTCCTGGGGGCTGTCATGATGACTTGCAGAAAACCTGATTTTAAAAATGACATTTCTGTGTTCATGAAACATAGGAACTCTAGCTGTACTAAATGAGATTAAAGGGAGGGATGACTTTTGAAGGTTAAGAATGTGGGGACATCTGTGTCTTAAAAGAAACCTAATAAGGGTGGTAAGACCATTCAGTGGGGAAAGAATAGTTTTTTCAGCAAATGATGCTGGGACAGCTGGATAGCCAAATGTGGAAGAATGAAGTTGGACCTGAATGTCACATCATACACTGTGAAAATTAACTCAAAGTAGATCAAAACCCCTAAATTTCAGAGCTACAAACTATGAAACTCTTAGAAAACATGGAAGAGGGGCAGTCCTAAGATGGCAGAGGAATAAAACGGGGAGACCACTTTCTCCCCCACAAATTCATTGAAAGAACATTTGAATGCTGAGCAAATTCCACAAAACAACTTCTGAATGCTGGCAGAGGACATCAGACACCCAGAAAGGCAGCCCATTGTCTTCGAAAGGAGCAAAATATAAAAGATAAAAAGGCAAAAGAGTTAGGGATGGAGACTCATCCCAAGAAGGGAGTTTTAAAAGAGGAAAAGTTTCCAAACACCAGGAAACCCTCTCACCGGCGGGTCTGTGGGGAGTTTTGGAATCTCAGAGGGCAACATAACTGGGAAGATAAATAAATAAATAAATCCCACATATTATGTGCCTAATGGCAATTCCCAGCAGAGAAGCAGCCCAGATGCTCTCATCCGCCACCAGCAAGTGGGGGCTGAACAGGGAGGCGTGGGCTGCATTGGGTAAGGACCAGGCCTGAATGCCCTGAGGGCAATCTGAGGGAGCTAACGTGAGATACCAACCCAAACTGTGGGATAGCCAGAGAGAGAGAGGGAGAGAAAAAGAGAGAGAGAGAGAGAGAGAGAGAGAGAGAGAGAGGGAAACTCTCCCACGAAAAGCCCTAAACTAAGGCACTTCTGGCCCCACTCACAGAACAAAGGACAGAGGAGAGCTAGCCGGCTGCAGACCTGCCCATGCCCCCGCCAGAGACAGGGAGGCAGGCGGGCAGCAGCCAGAGTTGGAAAGGGGCAATCTCGGCCCCAGAGATGGCATCCTCTACCAAACTGTGAGCAGGCTCCCAGTTGCTAACCAAGACTTCTGGGATTCTGGATGGTTGACATCTGCTGGGAGGGTTGCATCCAGAGATCAGCTCCCCAGAAGAGACACAGGGCACACCTGAGATGGTGCACCCACTGTGCACCCAGGAAACTGAGCCGCTGGGATGGGGAAGGTGATAAAATGCACCCCCAACCTGGGGAGAGTGAGCTCGCCAAGCACCTGGTCACCTGAGCTGCTGGACCTGGGAAGGGCACCAAATGCAGGCCCAACTGAGTCTGCGCCTCTGTGGAGTACTCGAGAACCTGAACCTGAGCGGCTTAGACCTGGGAAGAGCACGCAACCCAGGACCCACTTTAGATAGTTCCCCTGCAGAGCAACCTGGAGCCTGAGCAGTGTAGACTGGGAAAGCACACATGCCAAACCCAGTGTGGCCAAGACACTGTGAGCACGCCCCACACACGCCAGTGATATTTGTTTGCAGTGTTCCTCCCTCCCCACAGCACGACTGAACAAGTGAGCCTAAATAAGTGACCACCTTCACCCCGTTGTGTCAGGGCAGAAATTAGACACTGAAGAGACCTGCAAACAGAAGAAGCCAAAATAAATAGAGAACCGCTTTGGCAGTGACAGGTGCAACAGATCAAAACCCTGTAGTTAGCACCGACTACATTGGAAGGGGCCTATAGATCTTAAGAAGTATAAGCTGGAACAAGGCTCTATCTGAAACTCAGCTGACCCCACAATGCCCGCAACAGGTCCAGAGAAATTCCTAGATATATTTTTACTATTATCATTTTTAAAATTTTATTTTTTTCTTGTACTGCTTTTTATTTTATTTTTAAATTTTTATTTTTACTTTATTTAACTTTACAATACTGTATTGGTTTTGGCATACATTGACATGAATCTGCCACGGGTGTACATGAGCTCCCAAACATGAACCCCCCTCCCACCTCCCACCCCACATCATCCCTCTGGATCATCCCCGTGCACCAGCCCCAAGCATCCTGCATCCTGCATCAAATATAGACTGGCGATTCATTCCTTACATGATAGTAAACATGTTTCAATGCCATTCTCCCAAATCATCCCACCCTCTCCCTCTCCCTCAGAGTCCAAAAGTCTGCTCTACACATCTGTGTCTCTTTTGCTGTCTTGCATACAGGGTCATCATTACTATGTTTCTAAATTTAAAAAAATTTTAAGTTTTCTATTACTCCTTTAATTTTCATTTTTATAACCTACTATTACCTTGCAAAAAGAAAAGATGCTATTTTTAAAGCAAACTTCATATATATTTTTTATACTTTTCGTGACTTTTTTTAATATTATATTTTTGAGAGTCTAACCTCTACTCTAGATTTTTAATCTTTGCTTTTTGGTATTTGTTATCAATTTTGTACCTATAAGAATCCAATCTTTAGTACCTATTTTTACTTAGGAGTGTGATTACTGGCTTGATTACTCTCTCCCCCTTTTGACTCTCCTTTTTCTCCCGCAGGTCACCTCTATCTTCTCCATCCCCCTTCTCTTCTCTACCCAACTCTGTGAATCTCTTTGTGTGTTCCAGGCTTTGGAGAACACTTAGGGAACTGATTACTGGCTAGATCTGTCTCTCCCCTTTTGATTCTCCCTTTTCTCCTCCTGGTCACTTCTATCTCCTTCCTCCCTCTTCTCTTCTCTTTGTAACTCTGTGAACCTCTCTGAGGGTTCCAGACTGTGGAGAGCACATAGGGAATTGATTACTGGCTAGATGCTCTCTCCCTTCTTGATTCCCCCTCTTCTCCTCCTGGTCACCTCTATCTCCCTCCTCTCTTTTCTCTTCTCCATGTAACTCTGTGAACCTCTCTGGGTATCCCTCACTGTGGAGAATCTTTTCACCATTAACCTAGATGTTTTACCATTGGTGCTGTATGGATGGAGAAGTCTTGAGGCTACAGTAAGAAAAAGACTGAAAACCAGAGGCAGGAGGGTTAAGTCCAAAACCTGAGGACACCAGAGAACTCCTGACTCCAGGGAACATTAGTTGATAAGAGCTCATCTAAAACCCTTCATACCTACACTGAAACCAAGCTCTACCCAAGAGCCAACAAGTTCCAGAGCAAGATATACCACACAAATTCTCCAGAAAGGCAGGAACATAGCCCTGAGCTTCAATACACAGGCTGCCCATAGTCACACCAAACCCGCAGACATCTCAAAACTCACTACTGGACACTTCACTGCACTCCAGAGAGAAGAAATCCAGCTCCACCCACCAGAACACCAATGCAAGCTTCCCTAACCAGGAAACCTTGACAAGCTACTCATCTGACTCCACCCACAGGGAGGAACCTCCACAATAAAGAGGAACCACAAACTGCCAGAATACAGAAAAGCCACCCCAAACACAGCAATCTAAACAAGATGAAAAGGCAGAGAAATACTCAGCAGGTAAGGGAAATAATAAATTCCCACCAAACCAAACAAAAGAGGAGATAGGTAGTCTACCTGAAAAAGAATTCAGAATAATGATAGTAAAAATGATCCCAAATCTTGAAAACAAAATGGAGTTACAGATAAGTAGTCTGGAGACAAGGATTGAGAAGATACAAGAAATGTTTAACAAGGACCTAGAAGAAATAAAAAAGAGTCAATCAATGATGAATAATGCAATAAATGAGATCAAAAACACTGGAGGGGAACCAACAGTAGAATAATGGAGAGAGAAGACAGGGTAAATGAGGTAAAAGACAGAGTGGTAGAAATAAATTAAGCGAGAGGAAAAAAGAATTTAAAGAAATGAGGACAACCTCAGGGACCTCTGGGACAATGTCAAATGCCCCAACATTCGAATCATAGGAGTCCCAGAAGAATAAGACAAAAAGAAAGGCCATAGGAAATACGTGAGGAGATAATAGTTGAAAATTTCTCTAAAATGGGTAAGGAAATAGCCACCCAAGTCCAAGAAACCCAGAGGGTCTCAAACAGGATAAAGCCAAGGCAAAACACCCCAAGACACATATTAATCAAATTAACAAAGATCAAACACAAAGAACAAATATTAAAAGCAGCAAGGGAAAAACAACAAATAACACACAAGGGGATTCCCATAAGGATAACAGCTGGTCTTTCAATAGAAACTCTTCAGGCCAGGAGGGAATGACATGGCATACTTAAAGTGATGAAAGAGAAAAACCTACAACCCAGATTACAGTACCCAGGAAGGATCTCATTCAAATACGAAGGAGAAATCAAAAGCTTTACAGACAAGGAAAAACTGAGAGAATTCAGCACCACCAAACCAGCTCTCCAACAAATGCTAAAGGATCTTGTATAGACAAGAAACACAGAAAGGGTATATAAACTCGAACCTAAAACAACAAACTAAATGGCAACAGGATCATACTTATCAATAATTACCTTAAATATAACTGGGTTGAATGCCCCAACCAAAAGACAAAGCCTGGCTGAACAGATACAAAAACAAGACCCCTATATATGCTGTCTATGTTCAAGCTGGTTTTAGAAAAGGCAGAGGAACCAGAGATCAAATTGCCAACATCTGCTGGATCATGGAAAAAGCAAGAGAGTTCCAGAAAAAACATCTACTTCTGCTTTATTGACTATGCCAAAGCCTTGGACTGTGTGGATCACAGTAAACTGTGGAAAATTCTGAAAGAGATGGGAATACCAGACCACCTAACCTGCCCCTTGAGAAATCTGTATGCAGGCCAGGAAGCAACAGTTAGAACTGGACATGGAACAACAGACTGGTTCCAAATAGGAAAAGGAGTGCGTCAAGGCTGTTTATTGTCACCCTGCTTATTTAACATATATGCAGAGCGCATCATGAGAAACGCTGGACTGGAAGAAACACAAGCTGGAATCAAGATTGCCGGGAGAAATATCAATAACCTCAGATATGCAGATGACACCACCCTTATGGCAGGAAGTGAAGAGGAGCTAAAAAGCCTCTTGATGAAAGTGAAAGAGGAGAGTGAAAAAGTTGGCTTAAAGCTCAACATTCAGAAAATGAAGATCATGGCATCCGGTCTCATCACTTCATGGGAAATAGATGGGGAAACAGTGGAAACAGGGTCAGACTTTATTTTTTGGGGCTCCAAAATCACTGCAGATGGTGACTGCAGCCATGAAATTAAAAGACGCTTGCTCCTTGGAAGAAAAGTTATGACCAACCTAGATAGTATTTTCAAAATCAGAGACATTACTTTGCCGACTAAGGTCTGTCTAGTCAAGGCTATGGTTTTTCCTGTGGTCATGTATGGATGTGAGAGTTGGACTGTGAGAAGGATGAGCACTGAAGAACTGATGCTTTTGAACTGTGGTGTTGGAGAAGACTCTTGAGAGTCCCTTGGACTGCAAGGAGATCCAACCAGTCCATTCTGAAGGAGGTCAACCCCGGGATTTCTTTGGAAGGAATGATGCTAAAGCTGAAACTCCAGTACTTTGGCCACCTCATGTGAAGAGTTGACTCATTAGAAAAGACCCTGATGCTGGGAGGGATGGGGGCAGGAGGAGAAGGGGATGACAGAGGATGAGATGGCTGGATGGCATCACGGACTCGATGGACGTGAGTCTGAGTGAACTCCAGGAGATGGTGATGGACAGGGTGGCCTGGTGTGCTGCGATTCATGGGGTCGCAGAGAGTCGGACACGACTGAGTGACTGAACTGAACTGAGCTGAACAAGAGACCCACCTCAAAACAAGGGACACATACAGACTGAAAATGAAGGGCTGGAAAACGATATTTCATGCAATTGGAGATGAAAAGAAAGCAGGAGTAGCAATACTCATATCAGATAAAATACACTTTGAGATAAAGGCTGTGAAAAGAGACAAAGAAGGACACTACATAGCGATCAAAGGATCAATCCAAGAAGAAGATATAACAATTACAAACATATAAGCACCCAATGTAGGAGCACCACAATATGTAAGGCAAATGCTAACAAGTATGAAAGGGGAAATTAACAATAACACAATAATAGTGGGAGACTTTAATACCCCACTCACACCTATGGATAGATCAACTAAACAGAAAATTAACAAGGAAACACAAATTTTAAATGGTATAATGGACCAGTCAGACCTAACTGATATCTGTAGGGCATTTCACCCCAAAACAATGAATTTCAACTTTCTCTCAAGTGCACACAGAACTTTCTCCAGGATAGATCACATCCTGGGCCATAAATGTAGCCTTAGTAAATTCAAAAAAATTGAAATCATTCCAAGCATCTTTTCTGACCACAATGTGGTAAGATTAGATCTCAATCACAGGAAAAAAAAAAAAGAAACTATGAAGAATTCCAACATATGGAGGCTAAACAACATGCTTCTGAATAACCAACAAATCACAGAAGAAATCAAAAAAGAAATCAAAATATGCATAGAAACGAATGAAAATGAAAACACAACAACTCAAAACCTATGGGACACTGTAAAAGCAGTGCTAAGGGGAAGGTTCATAGCAATACAGGCATACCTCAAGAAACAAGAAAAAAAAGTCTAATAAATAACCTAACTCTACACCTAAAGCAACTAGAAAAGGAAGAAATGAAGAACCCCAGGGTTAGTAGAAGGAAAGAAATCTTAAAAATTAGGGCAGAAATAAATGCAAAAGAAACAAAAGAGACCATAGCAAAAATCAACAAAGCTAAAAGCTCTTTCTTTGAGAAGATAAATAAAATTGACAAACCATTAGCCAGACTCATCAAAAAACAAAGGGAGAAGAATCAAATCAATAAAATTAGAAATGAAAATGGAGAAATCACAACAGACAACACAGAAATACAAAGGATCATAAGAGACTACTATCAGCAACTATATGCCAATAAAATGGACAACTTGGATGTAATGGACAAATTCTTAGGAAAGTATAACTTTCCAAAACTGAACCAGGAAGAAATAGAAAATCTTAACAGACCCATCACAAGCACGGAAATTGAAACTGTAACCAGACATCTTCCAGCAAACAAAAGCCCAGGACCAGATGGTATCACAGCTGAATTCTACCAAAAATTTACAGAAGAGTTAACACCTATTCTACTCAAACTCTTCCAGAAAATTGCAGAGGAAGGTAAACTTCCAAAATCATTCTATGAGGCCACCATCACCCTAATACCAAAACCAGACAGAGATGTCACAAAAAAAGAAAACTACAGGCCAACATCACTGATGAACATAGATGCAAAAATCCTTAACAAAATTCTAGCAAACAGAATCCAACAACATATTAAAAAGATCGTACATCATGACCAAGTGGGCTTTATCCCAGGGATGCAAGGATTCTTTAATATCCACAAATCAATCAATATGATAAACCACATTAACAAATTGAAAGATAAAAACTGTATGATTATCTCAATAGATGCAGAGAAAGCCTTTGACAAAATTCAACATCCATGTATGATAAAACCCTCCAGAAAGCAGGAATAGAAGGAACATACCTCAACATAATAAAAGCTATATATGATAAACCCACAGCAAACATTATCCTCAATGGTGAAAAATTGAAAGCATTTCCCCTAAAGTCAGGAACAAGACAATAGTGCCCACTCTCACCACTACTATTCAACGTAGTTTTGGAAGTTTTAGCCGCAGCAATCAGAGAAGAAAAAGAAATAAAAGGAATCCAAGTTGGAAAAGAAGTAAAACTCTCACCGTTTTTAGATGACATGATCATCTACATAGAAAACCCTAAAGACTCCACCAGAAATTTACTAGAGCTAATCAATGAATATAGTAAATTTGCAGGATATAAAATTAATACACAGAAATCACTTGCATTCTTATATACTAACGATGAGAAAGCAGAAAGAGAAATTAAGGAAACAATTCCATTCACCATTGCAATGAAAAGAATAAAATACTTAGGAATAAATCTACCTAAAGAAACTAAAGACCTATATATAGAAAACTATAAAACTGGTGAAAGAAATCAAAGATGACACAAATTGATGGAGAAATGTACCATGTTCATGGATTGGAAGAATCAATATAGTGAAAATGAGTATACTACCCAAAGCAATCTATAGATTCAATGCAATCCCTATCAAGCTACCAATGGTATTTTTCAGAGAACTAGAACAAATAATTTCACAATTTGTATGGAAATACAAAAAACCTCGAATAGCCAAAGCAATCTTGAGAAAGAAGAATGGAACTGGAGGAATCAATCTGCCTGACTTCAGGCTATATTACAAAGCTACAGCCATCAAGACAGTATGGTAATGGCACAAAGACAGAAATATAGATCAATGGAACAAAATAGAAAGCCCAGAGATGAATCTATGCACCTATGGACACCTTATCTTTGACAAAGGTGGCAAGAATATACAATGGAGAAAAGACAATCTCTTTAACAAGTGGTGCTGGGAAAACTGGTCAGCCACTTGTAAAAGAATGAAACTAGAACACTTTCTAACACCATACACAAAAATAAACTCAAAATGGATTAAAGATCTTAACATAAGACCAGAAACTATAAAACTCCTAGAGGAAAACATAGGCAGAACACTCTCTGACATAAACCACAGCAGGATCCTTTATGACCCACCTCCCAGAGTAATGGAAATAAAAGCAAGAAGAAACAAATGGAACCTAATCAAACTTAAAATCTTTTGCACAATGAAGGAAACTATAAGCAAGGTGAAAAGACAGCCTTCAGAATGGGAGAAAATAATAGCAAACAAAGCAACTGAAAAAGAATTAATCTCAAAAATATACAAGCAGCTCCTGCAGCTCAATTCCAGAAAAATTGATGACCCAATCAAAAAATGGGCCAAAGAACTAAACAGACATTTCTCCAAAGAAGACATACAGAAGGCTAACAAACACATGAAAAGATGCTCAACATCACTCATTATCAGAGAAATGCAAATCAAAACCACAATGAGGTACAATCTCATGCCAGTCAGAATGGCTGCTATCCAAAAGTCTACAAACAATAAATGCTGGAGAGAGTGTGAAGAAAAAGGAACCCTCTTACACTGTTGGTGGGAATGCAAACTAGTACAGCCACTAAGGAGAGCAGTGTGGAGATTCCTTAAAAAACTGGAAATAGAACTGCCAGCAATCCCACTGCTGGGCATACACACTGAGGAAACCAGAATTGAAAGAGACATGTGTACCCCAATGTTCATTGCAGTACTGTTTATAATAGCCAGGACCTGGAACAAACCTAGATGTCCATCGGCAGATGAATGAATAAGAAAGCTGTGGTACATATACACAATGGAGTATCACTCAGCCTTTAAAAAGAATAGATTTGAATCAGTTCTAATGAGGTGGATGAAATTGGAGCCTATTATACAGAGTGAAGTAAGTTAGAAAGAAAAACACCAATACAGTATACTAACAAGGAGATCCAACAAGTCCATTCTGAAGGAGATCAACCCTGGGATTTCTTTGGAAGGAATGATGCTAAAGCTGAAGCTCCAGTACTTTGGTCACCTCATGCGAAGAGCTGACTCATTGGAAAAGACTTTGATGCTGGGAGGGCTTGAGGGCAGGAGGAGAAGGGGACAACAGAGGATGAGATGGCTGGATGGCATCACGGACTCGATGGACGTGAGTCTGAGTGAACTCCGGGAGATGGTGATGGACAGGGAGGCCTGGCATGCTGCAATTCACCGGGTCGCAAAGAGTCAGACACGACTGAGTGACTGATCTGATCTGATCTGATCTGAACGCATATATATGGAATTTAGAAAGATGATAATGATAACCCTATATGTGAGACAGCAAAAGACACAGAGGTGTATAGAAAAGTCTTTTGGACTCTGTGGGAGAAGGCGAGGGTGGGATGACTTGGGAGAATCTCATTGAAACATGTATATTATCATATGTGAAACAGATCACCAGTGTGGGTTCAATGCATAAGACAAGGTGCTCAGGGCTGGTGCACTGGGAGGACCCAGAGGAATGGGATTGGGAGGGAAGGTGGGAGGAGGGGTTCAGGATGGGGCACATGTGTACACCCATGGCTGCTTCATGTCAATGTATTGCAAAAACCACTACAATATTGTAAAGTAATTAGCCTCCAATTAAAAGAAATAAATTTTTAAAAATGGGGTAAGTCTTTGTGATCTCAAATTTGGAAATGGAACGTTAAATTTGACATGAAAATATGAGCAACAAGACAAATAGATAAACTGGATGTCTTCAAAATTAAAACCTTTCATATATCAAAGAATGCTATCTAGGATGTGAAAGGATAATCCACTGAATGGAAAAAATAATTGCAAATTATATTTGCAAAAAAAAGAGCTTGTATTCAAAATATAGAAGAATCCTTACAACTCAATAATAAGGCAAGTAACTCATTAAAATGGGCAAAGAATTAGTATAGATATTTCTCCAAAGGAGGTATATAAAGAGACAATAAGCACATAAGAAAATGTTCAACATCTTGCAAGCCAAAGCCACAATGAGACCACTTCATACCCAGTCAGATGGATATAATTTTAAAAAGTCAGATGGTAACAAGTGTTCAGTTCAGTTCAGTTCAGTCGCTCAGTCGTGTCTGACTCCTTGAGACCCCATGAATTGCAGCACGCCAGGCCTCCCTGTCCATCACCAACTCCTGGAATTCACTCAAACTCATGTCCATTGAGTTGGTGATGCCATCCAGCCATCTCATCCTGTGTCGTCCCCTTCTCCTCCTTCCCCAATCCCTCCCAGCATCAGAGTCTTTTCTAATAAGTCAGCTGTTTGCATGAGGTGGCCAAAGTACTGGAGTTTCAGCTTTAGCATCATTCCTTCCAAAGAACACCCAGGGCTGATCTCGTTTAGAATGGACTGGTTGGATCTCCTTGCAGTCCGAGGGACTCTCAAGAGTCTTCTCCAACACCACAGTTCAAAAGCATCAATTCTTCGGCACTCAGCCTTCTTCACAGTCCAACTCTCACATCCATACATGACCACTGGAAAAACCATAGCCTTGACTAGATGGACCTTTGTTGGCAAAGTAATGTCTCTGCTTTTGAATATGCTATCTAGGTTGCTCATAACTTTCCTTCCAAGGAGTAAGCATCTTTTAATTGCATGGCTGCAATCACCATCTGCAGTGATTTGGGAGCCCCCAAAAATAGTGTCGGACACTGTTTCCACTGTTTCCCCATCTATTTGCCATGAAGTGATGGGACCAGATGCTATGATCTTCGTTTTCTGAATGTTGAGCTTTAAGCCAACTTTTTCACTCTCCACTTTCACTTTCATCAAGAGGCTTTTCAGTTCCTCTTCACTTTCTGCCATAAGGGTGGTGTCATCTGCATATCTGAGGTTATTGATATTTCTCCCGGCAATCTTGATTCCAGCTTGTGCTTCTTCCAGCCCAGCATTTCTCATGATGTACTCTGCATATAAGTTAAATAAGCAGGGTGACAATATACAGCCTTGATGTACTCCTTTTCCTATTTGGAACCAGTCTGTTGTTCCATGTCCAGTTGCAACTGTTGCTTCCTAACCTGCATATAGGTTTCTCAAGAGGCAGGTCAGGTGGTCTGGTATTCCCATCTCTTTCAGAATTTTCCACAGTTTATTGAGATCCACACAGTCAAAGGCTTTGGCATAGTCAATAAAGCAGAAATAGATGTTTTTCTGGAACTCTCTTGCTTTGTCCATGATCCAGTGGATGTTGGCAATTTGATCTCCGATTCCTCTGAGGGGAAATTGAATCCTCACAGATTGCCAGTGGGAATGTAAAATGGTGCAACCACTTTTGAATGAAGTCTGGCAGTTTCTCAAATGGTTAAACCTAATGTTGTCATGTGATTTCATTCCTCAATACATACTTAAATGACAATGTAATGTCCATATAAAATCTTATACAGTAATGATTATAGTAGCATTATTCATAATAGCAAAAAATGGAAATTGCCCAATGTCCATTAACAGATGAATGGATAGAGTCCAGTATATCCACAAAATTGGATATAATTTGGCCATAAAAGGGAATGAAATAGTGATTCATGGTACAACATGGAAAAGCTTTGAAGCAGTATGTTAAATAAAAGAAGCCAGCCACAAATGATCACATATGTTATTCCATTTATATGAAATATCCAGAATAGGCAAATATACAGAGACAGAGTAAACATTAATTATTGCATGAGGTGGACAGGATGAGAGTGCTAGAACATATGGGATATCTTTTAAGTTGATAAGAAAATTCTAAAATTGACTGTGGAGATGGTTGCATATATCTGTGAATATACCAAAAACCATTGAATTATATACCCTAAATGGGTAAATTGTATGATATATGAATTATATGTTAATAAAAGTATATATGGGACTTCCCTGGTAGTTCAGCTGGTAGAGAATCTGCCTGCAATGCAGGAGACACTGGTTCAATTCCTGGGTTGGGAAGATCCCCTGGAAAAGGGATAGGCCACGCACTCCAGTATTCTTGGGCTTCCCTGGTGGCAGATGGTAAAGAATCTGCCTGCAGTGCAGGAGAACTGGGTTCGATTCCTGGGTTGGGAAGATCCCCTGGAGGAGGGTATAGCAACCCACTCTAGTATTCTTGCCTGGATTATCCCCATGGACAGAGGAATGTGGCGGGCTACAGTCCATGAGGTCACCAGTAGTCAGACCCAAATGAGCAACTAAGCACTGTGCAGCAAAAGTATATTTACCATATATATATTCTTATATATAGTTACATAATATAAAATATGTTTATAAGCAGTTATATCTAATATATGTTATGTATTTTTCATATATGTAAATATAGTCAAAGCTATGGTTTTTCCAGTAGTCATGTACAGATATGAGAGTTGGACCATAAAGAAGGCTGAGTGTCAAAGAATTGATGCTTTCAAACTGTGGTGCTAGAGAAAACTCGAGAGTCCTTTGGATAGTCAATCCTAAAGGAAATCAACCCTGAATATTCACTGGAAGGACTGATGCTGAAGCTGAAGCTCCAATACTTTGGCCACTTGATGCAGAGTTGACTCATTGGTAAAAAACCCTGATGCTGGGAAAGACTGAGGGTAAGAGGAAAAGGGAATGACAGAGGAAGAAATGGTGGGATGCCATCACTGATTCAATGGATGTGAATTTGAACCAACTCCAGAAGATTGTGAAGGACAGGGAAGCATGGTTTTCTACACAGTCCATTGGGTTTCAAAGAGGTGGACACAACTTAGCAACTGAACAGCAACAATATATATTTTTATATTCTTTTATGTATAGAAGAATATAAAATAATGCATTCAGTTTGGCTTATATATTAGATGGAGTTGGACAGCTCATCCTTCCAAGGGCAGACTCTTCCATAATGTGAAGGGCCCCCAGGGAACGGATGTCTACCACCTCCTGCAACTCCTAGCTTCAAACAGCCCTCAAGGGCAGAACCCTGTCGCCATCTAGTCTATAGAGCTTTACTGAGAAATTTTGATATTCTATATCTTAGTGTCAAATGTAGATAGTTTAGATACTTGTAGGTACAAGCCAGGTAGTAGAAATGTGGCTGAGGGCAAGGGAGCCCTGGGACATTTGGTGGACGGGGGAGCAGTTTGGAACTGCCACACTGTGATGTGCACAGACCTACAGCCCAGAACTCACTGAAGACTTTTGAAATTAAAATAGAACAAAACAGAACACAAAGCCAGTACTAGGTCAAGCAATGAAAGCACAGCACTGGGCAAAATTTCTCCTGTGAATCATGGGTTCTTGATCTTTGGTCTACAAGAGATGAGCAGTAGCTGTAAGGAATGTCACTTTTTCCTTTTCCTGGCTGAGTTTTCAACATTCTAAAGGTCCTGCAGTCTTAAAAGATCATTTTTCTTTCCCTTATTTGTCATCTCTGGTGCTGGTTGTGCCCTGGGCTGATGAATTAGTTAAGACCTCCATTTCAACCAGGAAAGCAGCCTGTGTCTGATCCTCTGCCTTCAGCCTTCACTACTGGCTCACATTACCCATCTTGGAGTTTGCAGTGTGCAAAGGTGAAGCAGACAGACACACTGGTCGCCATGTCTTATGTTTCTGTTGTGTCTGCAGAGAGCCTTGCTACCTGCAAACTCCCACTGGCTCCTCTCTCTTCCCAGCTGCAGCCCTCATTAGTGGTGAATTGATTGCTGGGGCTGTAGCACCCGGTCAATGGCAGACACTCCCCTCCCCCTCTCCCCCTGGTGAGAGGTAAAAGACTGCAGTCCCAGTGGGGCACTTGTGCTTACTGTAAACCCATCCAGATGCCCCACCGTGTGTTTGCACACAGCCCAGACGTGTTCAGCCCCCCCACTATAGAACCCCATTCCACAGTAACCATTTTAGCAAAAGTGCATTTTATGCGAGGGTGTGAAATGTGAGCTCTAAAGAGACAGTTTGTAGTTAAGGGAGGACACCCCAAGTCTCATACATACAACACTTATTAATGGTCGAGGGTGAATACTTGGATTTTATCTGAGTATGGAATTCTGTTGCTAAATTCCCCTATTATCTAGAGATCAGCAGGATTAGTTTCACTGTCAAATAATGAGACAGAAAAGGCCCAATTAGAGTATTTAGTCCTTATATGGTACATTTCATCTAAGTGTTTCAAAGCCCTTTTTGTTCGTCATAAAATTTACCCCTCTGTCCTACTCCCCTAATCATCTTGGAACCTAAGACAGACCTGCAGTTGAGCCCAGAAACTAGTCCTTTCAGACTACTCTTGACACCTATCCTCATCTCATTGCTTCTTTTCTGATTTCTACAATCAGTTTCAGTGCAATTTTTCATTTGCTGCATGTCTAAGACCTATGAAGGAGTCATTGTGTTATGCGATCTTTTGATTTTTAAAGAAAGGTTACTGGTCTCAGGCATAAAATTCTTGAATTGAAAAGCTGAAAAGGACCTTAGACATCACTTGGTCCTATCTCCTTTGATGTAGATACTATTCAGAAGACACAGAGAGGGGTCACACAGCAAGGTAGTGGCTGAGATAGGATGAGAACTCTAGATCTGGAAATTGGGAGGTTTTGGGGGGTTTGTTTTTGACAACCAGATAGCATACTAAAAAGCAGAGACATTACTTTGCCAACAAAGGTCCATCTAGTCAAGGCTATGGTTTTTTCAGTGGCCATGTATGGATGTGAGAGTTGGACTGTGAAGAAAGCTGAGGACCAAAGAACTGATGCTTTTGAGCTGTGGTGTTGGAAAAGACTCTTGAGAGTCCCTTGGACTGCAAGGAGATCCAACCAGTCCATTCTAAAGGAGATCAGTCCTGGGTGTTCATTGGAAGGACTGATGCTGAAGCTGAAACTCCAGTACTTTGGCCACCTGATGTGAAGAGCTGACTTATTGGAAAAGACTCTGATGCTGGGAGGGATTGGGGGCAGGAGGAGAAGGGGACGACAGAGGATGAGATGACTGGATGGCATCACCGACTCGATGGACATGGCTTTGCATAAACTCCGGGAGTTGGTGGTGGACAGGGAGGCCTGGCGTGCTGTGATTCATGGGGTCACAAAGCCGGACACAACTGAGCAACTGAACTGAACAGAACAGAAATTCAGAGATTGCCGGGGTCCAGCCCCGGTGGATCCAGGGTGATTCGAAGGTGGGGGGACGGCGTCGGCCTCTTTGGAAAAATACATATTTAATTACAGATATAGAGAGAGATTAGAAACGGATAGTGTAGTAGGAGATAGCGTAGTGGAGAAAAGGAGGCTGAATCCAGATGGGAATTCAGCCAGAGAAATGGGAGCAAGAAAGAAGCGACATGGGGGAATCAGTCTTTCCGGAAACTGATCCAATTTCTTTATTTTGGGGTTTGCTTATATACCTTTTGTTACACATAGGGATGAATACAGAGTCACGCGGGGGTCAGCAGTCCTGACCTTTATCAAAATCAGGTGCTTCACATAAAAAGGTCTTAGGGATTTTATGATCCTTTCTTTCTGATAACCAAAAACTTATTTTTTCCAAGGGTGTTTTTCCTTAAACCAGGCACCACCCTCCAAATAAAGTTACATTCCTATAGGGTGAGGGTGTAGTGAGTTACAATCAAGAAAGGAATTTATTTAACCCAAGGTTAACATGATTAATCTTAAAGGTTAATACTTATTTCTCCTATATGCTTAAAGGTTAATACTTATTTCTCCTATATGCTAGTTATATTCATTATAAGGGCAGGAAATACGGAGATTTAGCAGCAAACATCAGCCCAACAAATGAAAATCCTTTCACCAATGTCCCCCTTCAGATCTATTTCGTCTTAAGATAGTGATAAAGTTACATTTTTACATAGCAAGGACACAGTGACTTATAACAAAGCACAGTGAGCTATTACAAAAGAGAAAATCCATTAACTCAAAAAGTCTAGTATTGCTCAAAAACTACTATATTTCCTTTTCTATATTCCAAATACATTGATTAATATATTCCCCAGTGCCTAAGGATATGGAGGCCTGGTGGCAATCATTGACTCAACAAGAAGAAAAAGCCCTATGCTAATTAAGACTTTCAAAATGCTCCAAAACTCTGTGCTGTTTATGGTTGAGAGGTAGTAAACAATCATGTGGTGGCAGGAGTATGGATAATCCTGTCACACAAGCTAGTCTGTCAGCAGAGAGGTTTGACCTGAGACATCCTTGTCCCACCCAGAGCAGGGAATTAGCAGCAATTATTGACACAACAAATGAAAAACCCTTCACCAATATAATTCCTAACCAACACACTATGCTAATAATTTCCAACTCCCCAAAAGAATTTGCCTTTAGTAAGTCTAAAACATCTCATGCCTCTCAGATTGTGAGGCTGTAAACAATCACATGTGGCCGGACGAACCTATACAGGCAGGCTAGATAACCTTTAGAGCAGTCCGTAAGCTGAAATACTCTTGTCATGCCCAAGAATTTTTATTGCCTTGGAGCTGCATGTTTACTCCTTCTCCGAGAGAAACAGCTATGGGGGAGAGCATAAAACAGACTCTGGTTTTGGGGTAGATGCTCGGGAACAGGGGGTTTCCTGAGGCTTGATCACGCCTTTGCGTATGCCAAGCCTCCTTCCTCATGACCTTTGCCATGGGCGGAGTTCCTCACGCTGGCCCCTGGCAAGAGATTACATCAGTAGATTCTAAACATGATGAAAATGCAGTTTGAACATTGTAATGGTGAAATACAAAGATACTAACCAACTTCTGAATTTAGGGGATTGAATGGAAGACCACCCTCAATCTCCCTGCACCCCTCCAACACACACATATAAAAGATAAAAACAGCCCTCTAAGAATTCATTTCCTAAGTTAATCACAATGGTGGTGATATCAGCAGACTATGGGGAAAATTGAGCCGGGCAGCCTGAGTTGAGGGTGCTCAACTTTTTTTCTTCAAGGGAGAAAGTCTCTGTGTTTAGTGAACTCACATCATCTAGCCATTAATTGGATAAAGTTTTGTCAGAAGGGCAGGAATAACGCACCAGGCCTTTCAGAAACTGGACAGAAATGTTGCACGAGATTGTTCAGCTCCTTTCATTCTGATTACATACTCTTCTATCAAGTGTCTGATTCCTACCTTGGTATTTTAGGCAGCTGGGTCCCAGAAAGGTTGATCTCTCAAAAGCAGGTATGACCTTTGTTAAAAAGAAAGCAAGAGAGTTCTATCGGCCATTATAAACGAATGCACTGGCTTTCTGATTTATACATTAATTTCTTATGAGTTTGGTTACTTATATGGTTACTGTGAGCCATCCAGTTATTTCTGGATGAGCCATTCATCTTCAGACTGTGCAAAGGTCCAGAGATAGCACCATGATAATCTTCCCTCTCCATTCCCTCCACAGGCTCCCTCACTAAAAGCTGTAACTCTGGGAGTCAGCTGGAGACAGCATCCTTGTGCCATTGCTGCTGCTGCTAAGTCGCTTCAGTCGTGTCCGACTCTGTGTGACCCCATAGACAGCAGCCTGCCAGGCTCTACCGTCCCTGGGATTCTTCAGGCAAGAACACTGGAGTGGGTTGCCATTTCCTTCTCCAATGCATGAAAGTGAAAAGTGAAAGTGGAGTCGCTCAGTCGTGTCCGACTCTTTGCGACCCCATGGATCGCAGCACGCCAGGCCTCCCTGTTCATCACCGTCTCCTGGAGTTCACTCAGACTCATGTCCATCGAGTCCGTGATGCCATTCAGCCATCTCATCCTCTGTCGTCCCTTTCTCTTACTGCCCCCTATCCCTCCCAGCATCAGAGTCTTTTCCAATGAGTCAACTCCGCATGAGGTGTCCAAAGTACTGGAGTTTCAGCTTCAGCATCATTCCTTCCAAAGAAATCCCAGGGTTGATCTCCTTCAGAATGGACTGGTTGGATCTCCTTGCAGTCCAAGGGACTCTCAAGAGTCTTCTTCAACACCACAGCTCAAAAGCATCAATTCTTCGGCGCTCAGCCTTCTACACAGTCCAACTCTCGCATCCATACATGACCACAGGAAAAACCATAGCCTTGGCTAGACGGACCTTTGTTGGCAAAGTAATGTCTCTGCTTTTGAATATGCTATCTAGGTTGGTCATAACTTTTCCTCCAAGGAGCAAGCGTCTTTAAATTTCATGGCTGCAGTCACCATCTGCAGTGATTTTGGAGCCCAAAAGAATAAAGTCTGACACTGTTTCCACTGTTTCCCCATCTATTTCCCATGAAGTGATGGGACTGGATGCCTTGATCTTAGTTTTCTGAATGTTGAGCTTTAAGCCAACTTTTTCACTCTCCTCTTTCACTTTCATCAAGGGGCTTTTTAGCTCCTCTTCACTTTCTGCCATAAGGGTGGTGTCATCTGCATATCTGAGGTTATTGATATTTCTCCCGGCAATCTTGATTCCAGCTTGTGTTTCTTCCAGTCCAGCGTTTCCCATGATGTGCTCTGCATATAAGTTAAATAAGCAGGGTGACAATATAGAGCCTTGATGTACTCCTTTTCCTATTTGGAACCAGTCTGTTGTTCCATGTCCAGTTCTAACTGTTGCTTCCTAACCTGCATACAGATTTCTCAAAAGGCAGGTTAGGGGGTCTGGTATTCCCATCTCTTTCAGAATTTTCCACAGTTTACTGTGATCCACACAGTCAAAGGCTTTGGCATAGTCAATAAAGCAGAAATAGATGTTTTTCTGGAACTCTCTTGCTTTTTCCATGATCCAGCGGATGTTGGCAATTTGATCTCTGGTTCCTCTGCCTTTTCTAAAACCAGCTTGAACATCAGGGAGTTCATGGTGCCATTAGATATTGATACATCATAACATAAGAATATGTGGATTTCAGGAGAAAAAAAACATAGGAATATAACACTTAATATAATATAGAGACAGTGGTTATGGCAGGTTCATGCACATAGTGGGTGAAACAAGGGAAAGTCCTTTCTTACTACAGAGGAAGTGACCTTGAGCAGCACTCCAGGGAGCTTGGGTGTTGCGGGGTGCAAATAAGGAACAGTAACTGTGGTCTGGATCATGTGGAGGGAAAAAGGAGGTGAGAAAAGTAGACTTAAGTTCCTGCCAGAGGCCAGTAACATGCATGAATTATACAAGGTGAATGTTTCTCTGTGAGTTGAAGGACACTGGACTTGTATGTATAGGATGCCCTTTAGGAGATGGTTCAGAGGCAGCATTTAGGCTTTAAATGAGGATGATGAGTGGGTTGTAGGATCCATGGGACACAGTGATGGAGATCAAGTAGTCACAGGAGTCTCCACATGGAGCTTCAAAGCTGGCGTATAGATCGTGCACCTGAATAGAAACCCTTCTAGTGAGTGTCAATGTACGTTAAAGCCACAGGAAAGAAGAAAGTTTCAGCAAAGACACTGAGGAACAGCCACAGAAAGACAGTCCTGGCAGTGGGAATGAAAGACGCCATCTGAGGAAGAGTAGTGATGAGGAAAAATACTGTGTTTTAAATATTTTGCAGTGTGATTCTCTTAGAGGTGAAGTTTTAATAATTCATATGAACTTATTGTTCACAATTTTTCTGAAGGATGACAGGCAAAATGGTCTTCTCTGTTGTTCGGCGTGACAACAGAGCCCAATTACGCAGAGCTCTGTTAATAATGGAGCAGAATATGCCTACTTTTCTGAGGCAGAGCCAGCCAGCCAGCAGCCACTGTCACCTTTTCTGTCAAACAAAAGGAGAAATTCATCCATTCCTGCATCTGGTCCAGACGGCCACTCGACATCTACTGAACTGTGTACCAGGACTGGGTGCACAGTGGGTACGTGCAGGGTGAGAAGAAAAGCTTGATAAGATCCAGGCCTCGCTCTTCCAAAGCTTATAGTGAATGGAGGAGGCAGAAGAACAGGGAATGACAGTTGTGTGAGAAGCTCAGCTGAAATGCAAGTGCCTCTCTTCTCAGAGGGGACTCTCACCTCCCACCCTTCAGTTGGAAGGGTGTCTCAGCTCCTTACTCTTTCCTTACCGTGCTTACAGACACTGAGTGACTCCGTGTCTCATTTCCGCTCATCCAGCGTCCTTTCCTTCTCTGCAGAGCTGGGGGAGATGCTGAGAGGAGAGGCTCTTCTTTCATTCCCTGATCACTCTGTCCTGCTGATAGCATCAGACCCATGTGGACTGCTTTGCAAGTAAGAAGTTCTCTCCTGAAAGTTAGGGCAGCTGTGGGAGGGAAGTAAATTCTGGCTCACTGGGACTGACTGTGCTGCCCAAGGCAGGCCTTCAAAAGGAAACTTTACAGCAAGAGTGTCTCACATGTGGCCTCCACTGTCTTCTGGGCTCCCATCCCCATGGCATCCATGAAGATGGTATATCTTTTCAGCTCTGGAAGGTTTCAAGATCTCTGTACTGTTGGTGTGGAGGTTTTACGAGGCTGTATCTGGGTGTGGTTCTTTTATTCCTCATGCTGGAAACTAATTGGACTCCTTTGACATGTAGACTCATGAACTTTCACTTGTATGTTATGTCTTTAATTGCTCAGAGGTTTTCATTCTCCTGGACTGGTAATCTGGGTTTCTCTTTCTTGTGTCTTCAGTTCAGTTCAGTTCAGTCGCTCAGTCGTGTCTGAGTCTTTGCGACCCCATGAATCGCAGCACGCCAGGCCTTCCTGTCCATCACCAACTCCCGGAGTTCACTCAGACTCGCGTCCATCGAGCCAGTGATGCCATCCAGCCATCTCATCCTCTGTCGTCCCCTTCTTCTCCTGCCCCCAATCCCTCCCAGCATCAGAGTCTTTTCCAATGACTCAACTCTTTGCATGAGGTGGCCAAAGTACTGGAGCTTCAGCTTTAGCATCATTCCCTCCAAAGAAATCCCAGGGCTGATCTCCTTCAGAATGGACTGGTTGGATCTCCTTGCAGTCCAAGGGACTCTCAAGAGTCTTCTCCAACACCACAGTTCAAAAGCATCAATTCTTCAGCGCTCAGCCTTCTTCACAGTCCAACTCTCACATCTTGTGTCTTAGGGCTTGTTAACTACTTGCTCAGTTTTCTGGACTACTTCCCTGACTCCAAATTTTCTATTGAAGTGTTGTTACTAGGACACTGATCATTTTATTTCAAAGAATTCTTTATGGATTGCTGGTAGTTCTTTTAACATGGAAACATGATCTCATTTCATGGATACAGTTTTCTCTCACATCTCAGAATGCCAGAGAAAGAGAGTTTGGTTCACTGAATTATCTCCAGTTCCTCTGGGGTCGTTGTTTGTGTTTGTTCACCTGGTTCTTTCTTATTGATGTTTGTGATTTCCTCAAGTGTCTGATATTCCTTGGCTACCTGTTCATGGGAGATTGATAGGGTTGGTGTGCATGGGTGAAGAGTATAGACTGGCAGGATTGAGCAGACAGGGAGCCAACCAGCATCTTGAGAACTCCTAAATGCTTGAATGTGGAAGTTTTGGCTGTATTATCCCAATGCTCACATTAGCTGCCATAGTTTTCCTGCCTGAATGCTTGAGCTTCTGAAACTAACATCTGACACCTTCATTTTCCAGCACTCTGACATTTCCAGCCATCAGACCTGCTAGTGTTTTCAACTGTACATGTCCCCAACACTCTCTACCTTCCCAGCCCTGTTTCCTTCCCCAGGCTTCCTGTTTCTGGTAGCTACACTGTCTTCCCAGTGTTAAAAGCCACAAAATTATATTGGAATGATCTTACCCTCCATACTTAGTCTGTTCCTGAGCCCTTGAAGATACCTCTGTCATTGTCCATCTTCCTCTTTCCATGTCAGCCTCTCCAGTCAGGTTGTCATTATTAATACATAACGGAAAAAATTCCAAGTTTCCCTTTAGTTGCCAGTCTCTCAATGTTGTATTGATATTCCCCAAATGTAGTTCTCTTTATATTATTCTGCTGCTCAAAATTCTTTCCTTTACCACTTCTTTTTACTCATTGCTACCAAATTCTCTAATCTGGTATTCAAGAGTCCAACCCACTTCTACTGTACTGCCCACGGGAGGCAGAAACATACTGTAGGGGCACAGGGACGCAGTCAGGTCCTGCCTCTGATGCTTATGGGGCAAATCATTTGCCCTCTCTCAGCCACAGGTTTCTCAGCCTTAACTTTAGAATAATGGAAGTACCTACTTTATGGATTATTGAGAAGACTTAATGAGATAATGCTAGCAAAAGAAGTAGTACATGGCCCCGTGCATAATAGTAAATGCTATTTGTAAGTTATACTTATGGTCACTACTCATTATTATTATTGTTGAATCCAATATCTTTCAGCCAAATTGGTCTCCTCTCTGTTTCCTGAATGAAGCCCATCCCTCCCATTTCTGTGCTCTGGCTCAAGCGCCCTTCCTCTTCTCAACACTTTTAAAAAATTGTGGTAAAACAGATGCAACAGTAAATCAACCATTTTAAGTGTACCATTCAGTGACATTAAATGCATTATCTTTATTGTGTAACCATCACCAGCATCCATGCCCAGAACTGTTTCATCTTGCCTGACTAAACAAAAATTCACTTTCTCTACCCTCCAGCTCCTGCCAACCTCCATTCTACTTTCTGTCTCTATGAATTGTACTCTTCCAGGTACCTCAAATAAGTGGAGCCATACAATAGTTTACAATATTTTATCCTTTTGTATCTGGCTCATTTCAGTTAATATGATGTCTTTAAGGTTCATCCATGTTGTAGCCTGTATCAGAATTTCATTTCTTTTTTAGGCTGAATAATATTCTGTCATACAGATCTATCAAAATCTCTATCCGTTCACCCATCATTGGACACTGGGCTGTTTCTACCTTTTAGCTGTTGTGAATAATGCTGCTGTGAACATGGGAATGCAGATACCTGTTTTTGCCTCCACTTTCCCTTCTTTTGGGTATTTGCCAGAAGTGGAATTCATAGATCATGTTGTAAGTCTCTGCTCAACTTTTTGATGAATGGCCATACTGTTTTCCATAGTGGCCACAGACACTGTCAATTTTAATTACCCTTTAAGGTCCACTTCCATTGCTTCCTCCTCTCTGAAGCTCTTCAGTTCCCTTTTTAGGTAGAACTCAGGTAGCACGGGGTTGGGTCACAACTATGCCACTCGGGAGGCACAATCTACCACCTTAGGTTACTGGGAGTGCTTGTAGATGGCCTTCCCTCAGCCCCTTCAAAGGCAGCTTGTTTCCCACGCTGCCTCACTCAGAGCAGGTGCTTGATGCGGATTTTGTGAATGAAAGAAAGAAGAGTGAATGAATGAATGAAGTCATCACCAGCCTTACTCTGAGTTAGCAGGGGATGACGAGACCCCTCGGGGAGGGTGCAGGGGAAACTCCCCAACCCAGAAAAGGTCAGCTGCCCAGATACCTTCCTACCTGAGTGAAGGCAGTGAGCCGCTCCTGCAGCACCCTGGGAAAGCCAGCATCACGTCCTCGCGTTGCTTGCCTGGCTCAGTCTCCTCCGACACAGTAAGAAGCAGCATGTGTTACCAGTGTCTGTCGGATTTCCCTAATGAGGAAAACGGGTGGCCACCTGGGTCTGCAGAGGCATTCCATTTCAGATGCATTATATTTAAATTTTGTTTTCATTGAAAATTTATAGCCACCCCTTCTACTGTAATGTAATGAATAATTAGAAGCAATTACAAGGAAATTTAGCAAATTACTAAATCATCTAGGAGTAAAAATGAGTGTTTATGGTGTTTTTCCTTTGCTGCCTGGCAATCCAAAGTGATATATGATGTGCATGCAGACTCCATGCACAGATAGCTTTCTATGCACCTAGCAGTTTTCCAGTAAGATCATAAAAATCAATGCATGGCAGTAGAGTCTTGTGACATTAAAGGGCCTGCTTAATAAATATTGGATGATGGCGGAGGGGGGAATGATGAATTTGAGCAGTAGAAACTTAACCACAAAAGGTTTTATGCTGGTGCATTAGAGATAGCTTTTAAAAAAAGTTTATTTTTCTATTTAAAAATGTACATTTTAATTAAAGAAGTTAAGGGTAAAAAAACAGAAAATTGAATGAAATTTCAAAAAGGCTGCCCAGACTCTGCACCCAGAGAAGATTATTTTTCAATTTTGGCAATATTGACTTTATAACTCTTATGCATGTTTGCACATTTTTTATTGTCATAGTTTTTATCATATTGCACCAATGCTTTACTGTTTTACTTTAAAAATTTAATAGAGTCACTTAAACATACCCTCATGTTGCTTCTTCCTGGAGAAGGGAATGGCAGTCCACTCCAGTATTCTTGCCTGGAGAATCCCACAGACAGAGGACCCTGACGGGCTACAGTCCATGGGGTTGCAAAGAGTTGGACATGACTGAGCAACTAACACTACTGCTACGTATTGCTATGGGCAAGACACATAGATAATGCATGTTTATTTTATACTCCATGTGATCATAGTTTTAGCCTGTTTCCACTTTTAATGCACAATAAATAGCACTGCAGTGAACCTCATAGTACATATAGCTTTTATCTATATTTTAAAATCAGGATTCTAAGAAGAATGATTCCTGGGATACAGAGTTTCAGAAGTTCTCCGTTCTTGTCTGATTGTTTTCCTAAGGGCTTATACTTATTTGCTCCTGAACCCGCGATGTTGAGAATACCTGTTTTGTGGCACCAGCACAAGTATTAAGTAGCACTGTTAAAGCATTTTGCTATTTTCACAGGCAGCTTTTATTTCTTTGGTTGGAACTGAGGTTGGTTGAACTTGGAATCTGTTAAGTTCAGTAGCTGGGAAAAGAATTCATCTGATCTGGTTTATGGGGAAGATTTATTTCATTACATGCTGTGCAGAAGAAACAGGCTTGGGTCTGCCTTCCAATTTAAATTACATCTAGAACTCTAGTTGCAAGGGAGTCCTGTAAATGCGGTTTTGAGATTTCCAATTTCTGGAGCACAGGGAGACCCACGAGAAGGAGGGCAGGAGAGATGTTAGGTGCCAATCTCCCGCACCACCACGACTCTGTTCAGTGTGTCTGGGATGTTTGTTAACCTATTGCATTATGTCTTAAATGAATGGTCATTTCCTAACCCTTTGTAGGCTATCTTGTAAAAGAAGCTACTAGCAACTAGAAAGACATGATGTCATTATTTCTAAGAAACTTATAACCTTTCTCCTGAAGGCCAGGAGAAAGTGAGAAAGGGCAAGAGATGACCCCATTGGCTCTCAAACTGCAGGGGCATCCAAAGGTTGAAAATGGGCTTCTTTGCACATATATCAGTATTGAGCAAATTAAGAAACTTTTATCCAAAGAGATAAAATTTTTATCTGTATTAATGACAGCATAGTCATTCAAATATTATGTTCTTTTCCTAATAATACTTGGACTTTATGCATTCATTAACTTCTAAAGCAACTTGTTTCCTCATTAAATAGGCTATGACCATTTAAACTTAAATCAGTAATAATCTGACTCCATCATACCCTCAGCTTACCTCCTGGGGCTGCATGGCTCCAGAGATGACTATTCACACAGAAAGTAATCTAAATGGCAGCCTATGGAGTTATGCTCTAACGCTGAGACCCTGTCAACTCCCCAGTTCACTAGAGGGTTGGTTCTACTTTTACTCCTTACTATGCTTTTCAGAAAGATGCTAATACCTAGGGCAGTTACAGGATTTTATGGGCAACTGGACCCTTAGAAAGCCTAGAATAGACTTTTTAAGAGATAGTGTGAACTCAGGAGACATCACCCAATGCCACCAGTATTTTCCAGAGAAATCCCTTTCTAGTTAGGCTTTTTTGTCCTTTGAATTAGCAGCCAAGATTGAACAATTTTATTTTTCTCATGGATAATAGGGCTTTATTTTTTCCATGGATAATAGGGCTGTATTTTTAGGTAGGGCTGCTTGGAAGACTGACTGAATCTAAAGTAGTGAATTAATTTAAGAAAGTGGGAGCAAAATCAATTGCAAAGGCAAAACTTTAACAGTTTCCTTTCAAAATCCTTCTCCAAAGTCTTTGATTTGGGAATTAACTCCAAACCCATAACTTTTTAGGAACTGCTCCATATTGCCCTGAATACCTAGAAGGAGAATTCTGAGCTCTGACCTCTTCTCTCCAGTGGTTCCAGTCTAACATCATTCAGATGTTGGTGAGTTGACAATTCCCATCCAATGCCTGCTAAAAAGAAATTGTGTGACCTCTATGGGTGGATGGATGAAGAGCCATCCTAATTCCTTAAGGAAGGGACTTCAAATTCTGTTGTAAGAAGACATAAAGTGATCATATTTTTGATCCTCATTTCTAGTTTTCCCATAGCCAAGAGTTGAGCTGTAAGGACAATTTGGGTTTAGGTGATGGATGGTAGGAGAGAGAGAGAGAGAGGAAGAGAAAGACAGAGTGGGGGAGGGAGGAAAAGCCAAGATATGAAATTTAAAGAAATTTTACTTGTGAGAAGAGAAATAACCTTCTACCCAGGCAATGCTATGTCAGTTGATTAGTTGACTTATACCAAGAAGCTATAAATACTGGTAGGAGGAAATTCCTTTTTTTTTTTCTTTTTCAAGTACTGTTGATGGTTTTGGAATAGCTACAATCTATAATTACCGTATATTCTGTGTTTTCCAGAACAGTCTGGATTTTAAATAATTGCTTTCATTATCCCCATAAAACATCAAAAATATTCTGGAAAAGCAAATATTTTGACAAATGGATAACTGAATGAGTCACGTCATTGAGCGTTACAAATGTGTGAATTCATTCTGTTGGTTCTGAGCATAAAATCAAAGACCTCAAACAGAAAGTCCAGGGTCACTGATTAGTAGCTTCTGGGCTGTAGAGAAGTCATCTGCAATGGATTCTAACACTGAAGAAGAGTCTCTTAAAATGTAAATTAATTATTCAGAGACCTGGCAAGAGATGTTTCAGGGAAAAAAGGGAAAATGGTTGCTGAATGAATAAGGTTCTTCTTATGAGTATGAAAATATACTAGCAACTTCACCAGAAGATGAATAACAATGATAAAAGTAAACCCTATACTAATTGTTATTTGTCTTTTGCTTATGTATAATACATTTTCACTTAAATTTTCTACTTTCAATAAGATAATTTCTTTAATATATAACTGATTGGTTATATTTTTATAAGCTTTTTCACATAAATAAGTAGTAAGGGGTAAATGTAAGAAATAAGAAATACATATGAATAAATAAATAAGAAATCACAGAAACTTCTCTAGTGAGGAAGGCAAGTTAAAAGCAGGAATTTGGGAGCTAGCTGGATTAGGAATCAAAGCCAGTTTCTGCCACTTGCTAGAGGTATGGTAAGTTAATCTCTCTAAGACTTTGGCCCCTTATTTTAAAAATAGAGGAAATAAGTATCTCATAAGTTTATTGTGCTTGGGATTAAATGGCTGTAGAGTGTTTTACCCAGAGTAAGTATTCAGTAAATTATAGCTACTCTGAAAAATACTAATACTGAAATGTGAATAAAAGTCTTTGAGAGTCAGTGCAAGGTTTACCCTTTGCCTTTCTTTCTCCTATGTGTCTAGCTGTGCACTGACTGGTTCAGGATCTATTAGCCTGAGCCTGTGAGGCCAGGGTGGAGCAGAGCCCCCTGCTGTTAGGAGATGAACGTGTGGAATGAGTAAGAAATAACACTTGCTTGAAGCCATTGAAACAGTGGGGGTGTTTGTTACTGCAGCCTAAGCAGCTTCTCCTGACTGATGCAAGATGGAACCCAGAGGCTTCTACTGCTAGCCTGTCTAGGACCCAGGGAGAGACAGGTGATGAGGACAATGCCCTGGACAAGGGGCATTAGTGACTGTGACTGAAGGGAGGAAACAGTCACTCCAGCTGTGAGCATTAGACTATGTATGGAGCCTTATATGCTAAAGACATTGAAACAAGGAAAAGACTACTAGCTGGAGACAGTATTGAATATACTGGCCCAGTTCCAGGAAAGTGTCAAGGGAGGTTAAAGTGGTCTGGAGACCTCCCGCATGTTTTAACAGCTGCCATCTCTTTTACCTGTCAAAACTGACAGGATGGAAATGTCATGTTAATGTCTGCAGACAGAGGACCATAGGTTGGGTGACTGTGGCTTAAGGCTCCCTGCCCAGCACTGGGACGCGCCACCCATACCTACTAGAGGAACCTGCCATTCCCCTTTACCATGTCTTTCTCTCAGATTCACCCAGGGGTCTTCAAAGAGAGTCTGATGTCTGTGTCTGGTTTCCTGGAAAAATAGGCTGTCTACCAGGAGGTATTTTCAGACACAAAAAGTGATTACTTTGTGTTCCCACAAAGCTCCTTCAGGCCCTTTGCCTCTCTTTCTAGGTTCCTGTATCCTCTGTAAAGAAGAAAGATCCAGCACCCCAGGGTGTTCTGTTTCTGATAGAATATGGTGTCCTCATCACTCCCACCAGATGAGTCAGTTACCTGCTCCTGCAGCATAGGCCTTTGTACATTGAAACCCTGGGGTGCCGGCATTTCACCACATCCAAGAAGTGGATGAGTAATAAACAACCTTCCATACACTGAATTACTGATCTCCTGATGCAACCCTGGACAGAACACCATCATCTAAATAGTTAATGCTCTGATTCATTGTTTTCCCAGTTCTTTTCCATAGAACCCAAGTTCTAGAAGATGTACCTGGGTATCCTGCTGCAAAGAGAGTCAAGATCAAAGCCTCTGGGGATATGTTATATTCTACATTTCCCTTTAGTGGTTTCAACACCTTGTAAGCATATTAAAGGCTCTGACAGGCCCTCAAATGAAAAATCTCTTTGACTCAAATAGGTATAATTAGGTTGTAACTTAACTATATTTTTCTCAAATTTGTTTGAATTTGACCATAAGCCATTTTTAGTACAGCAAAGTGATTAACATCCTGAGAAACAAAGACTCTTGACACTGACTTAAGAGTTACTGCCCTAATTTATTCCTCATGACCTGGGGCAACACAACCTCTGGTTTTGTCCAAAGATATAAATTTGTGAGGCTAGAGATGAAATTCATGGACCATGTTAAATCCAGGTTGTTTGTATGAAGTCCCTCAGGGAGACAGCCCTTTCCAGCTGGGAAACCTCCAAGACAGGCAAAGGTGATTGTGAATTTCTAGGGTTCATTGGGCATTACCAACTGCTTCTTCAACATCTAAAAAAGATTTTTACTCTGTATGTTCCAGTAACTGATCATCTCAAACTCAGTAAGGATTTTACCCAATCAGACCCAACCAAGGCTTTCTGGTGTTAAATACACTGTGGTAGACAGAATAATGCTTTCCCTTCCCTGCCACTGCCAAGATGGCCACATTCTATTCCCTGGAATCTGTGAATATGTTACCTTACATGGAAAAAGGGACTTTGCTGATGTGGTTAAATTAAGAATCTTGAGATGGGGAGGTGTCTTGGGTGTGCCCATTGTAATCACATGGGTCCTTCCAAGAGGGAGACAGAGGGTCAAATATAGAAAAAGGAGCTGTAACAAGGGGAACAGAGGTTGAGGTGATACATTTTGAACAAAGAGAAAGGGGCCATTAGCCAAGAGCGATAAGTTTTTTTTTTATTGGAGGATAATTGCTTTGCAGTGTTGTGTTTGTTTTGCCTTACAACATCACAAATCAGCCATAACTATATAACTATGTAACTGTATATATATATATATACTACCCCCTCCTACCCCCCTCCCTTTTGTGCCTCCCTCCTGCCTCCCAAGGGCAATACATTTTGAAGAAAGTAGAAGGGGCTATTAGCCAACAGGCGCAGGTAGCCTCTAGCAGTTTGAAAAGACAAGAATAAACCTTCTTCCCTAGAGCTTCTAGGAAGAATGCAACGCAGTCTGTGCCTTGATTTTAGCTTGATAAGACTTATTTTGGACTTCTGACCTCCAGAGCTATACATTTATATTGTTTCAAGCTACTAAGTTTGTGGTGATTTGTTATATCAATAGTAGGAAACCAATACGATACTTTGATTCTGTCCTATTTCTAACTGGCCCAGAACCACAGAATCCAGCCTAGAACCCTCCACTCTAAAAAGAGATTATTTTGAGTTAAGAGGAGCCATCCCCTTACATCATATCCTCTCTGCCTACTTTCTGGAAGCCAGAGGCCCTACGGGAGGCATCACCGAATAAGAGAGTAAGAACTATCAGTTGCTGTATGGCTGCTTCCAGGTGTAGAGGGACTGCCTTAAAGGGAGTGCTCAGACCCCCAGAAGCAAGGGCAGTTGAAATAGACTAAGGAGCACAGGTCTAAGACTAAGGTCACAGACTAAGGAGACCAGAAACTGTGCACAGAACAGAGATTGTTGGACACTGTCTTTCCACGAGTTTGGTATTACCTTCTGCTGTACACCACGCAGCCGGTATCCTGAACAAGTCCCCCATCCTGGAAACCAGAGCCCATGTGAAGAGGCCGTCCCTTTCTAGGAATCCACATGACCATGGAAGGAAGTTCTGACCATGCATCTTGGACACAGCAAACAGAAGCACTAGGCAAGAGCAAATTAGAGAAGCAGTATCTACACCTATGGCACCTGAGATTTAGGATCATTCAGAGGCAGCCCTAGGAGGCTCGGCATGCTGGGATGGCTTGTCCTTTAGAATCTGTCTCTCTGTAGGTAACTTCATGAAAATGATCACTTCCATGCCCCACACAGGATCTCCATCTCCATCAGCTCTGCTCCTTTTAAGAAAAGACCCTCTACCTTCCCGGTTTTCCAAGTCACTTCTTGTATTCTTCATGTTTGTTTGGGGTAGGAAGATTAGAGAGCATTGTTTGCTTTTCATTTCATCTCTTGGTGGGCATCCTGGTTGTAGAAGATGCTTCCAAAGACTTACCTCATGAGGCTTGCCTAGCCACCTGCTTTTCCTCACGGATTATGGCTCTATGGGAGTTTACCAACCAGGTCCCAGAGTCACAGCTTTCCTGCAGTGACTCCTAAGACAGTGTGGTTAATTCACTCAGGACAGGTGTGGTAACCCAACTCTCCCTTCATAGGGGAACCTAGTGGTTTTAGAGTCCTCTTCTAGGTACACCTGAGGACACCCAAAACCTGGTCTGCCAGAACCAGGATCTCAGAGATGTACATGGTATTGGATAGAGAGAATCAACCAGTTATTAGCAATTCATCAAACATTTGTGCTTATTTGATCACATCTAATGTAGGTTCTCTGGCTAACAGTACAGACCCTCCCTCCCTGAGGCCTCTGGAATTGCAATGGGAGATTCCTAGGCAACTGCTCCAGGTACCTAGATTCCAGCCCAGGGTTCTCCGGCCCTTGCTCCTTCCCCGCCCTGGGTCTTCTCTCATTTGACCTCTTGGGCCCCAGTTTCACTTTCTGTTTAATCCCCTCTTGGACCTCTTGAATATGCAACTTTTGGTTTTTCACTCATCAACTGACAAGGCAAGAAGCATGTACTTCTTCCCATTCATGGGCTCCACTGAAACTGGGCAGGGACATTCCCTGCCCTACCTGCCAGGGGAGGGAGCTAAGACAGGGATGGCAATGAAGGGTTTAGTAGTATTAGGAAAATCATTGAAACTGGAAACCTAATGGGGTTCCATGGTCTGAATGTATGTTCTCCCTGCCACCCTCCACCAATGTGTATGTTTAAATCCTAACCTTCAAGGTGGTGGGATTAGGAAGCGAGGCCTTCTGGAGGTGATTAGTTAATGAGGGCAGAACCTTCATGAGTGAGATTAGTGCTCTCATAAGAGAAGCTCCAGAGACATCTTTTGCCCCCTCCATGGTGTGAGGACACAGCAAGAAGTTGCCAGTCTGCAGCCTAGAGGAGGGACCCTCACCTGACCCATGCTGGCATCCTGATCTTGCACTTCACTCTCCAGAACAGTGAGAAATAGATTTCTGTTGTTTATAAGCTACCCAAGTATGGTATTTTATCATAACAGCCCAAACAGACTAAGACACTGGGTGAGAAGGAAAAAGTTAGAAATGTGGTTTCACCGGGTAAAAAGCAATAATAATTGCAGCATTCATGAAAATGTTTATTATCTATATTTAATAGCATAAAATGATTATGTATATTGGTAAGTATTAGCATATTGTCACTTTTGATTTCTCCAATTAACCCTCCATGAATTTACTCAACCTTCATAATTTATTGCTCATGTAGCAAGGTCATAATGTGCCCATCCCAGAAAATTAATGGGTATATTCCTTGACCTTAGGAGCTATCAGTTCTAGGCCTTGACATTGAGCCTGGAGATGTAGGGCAGAGGTAGTTTGGTGGTTTCTCAGCCCAAGGTTGAGTAAACAGATGTCCCGCAGTTGATCTTCCCCAGAATAATTGCATACAATGAGCACAAATGTTTAATTAATCAGGAATCTTGTGCTTATTATCTTTTCACTGGGTTTCCACTGATAATGACCCAGAGGAAAATTCTTTTCCTTTGTGTGAATGATATTTTATTTAAGGGTTTTCATTTCATCATCTGATTTCCTCCCCTTTTCTAGTGAGGGAGAAAGACTCTGAATGAATGAATACATGTGCCACCAACAAAAGACAGGCACACCCAGGCTGGGGACTGTGGGGCGGCCTCAGTGTAGCTGGACACGGGGGGCATTTTCACCATACGAGTCAACCTCGAAACTATGCTGAAGTCAGAATAATTTAACATTTTATATTCAGTTGATGCAAACTTCCTTTCCCCAAATCAAAGTTGGGAGAAAGAAAAGGGAGTTAAGGAGAGGTTTGACACATAAGAAAATGCGAAGACAGTTGTGTATGAAATGAGGTTTGAGTTTTCAGAACTGAAGGTTTGCAGTCCAGGCTGGCTCACTAATGAAGGACCTGCTCCTCTAACCTGGTGCACAACACAAAACGTTAATCAGGACATTGTTTGCATTAAAGGACTGCGTTTTCCAGTGGGTAATCATCAGGGAAATCCAGTCAAGGGCGAACAAGGACGGCAGCCCTGATTAATTAAACATCTGCACTGGGGCTAAAAGCAAGACTTACCCTGTTGGTTGTTACAAGAGCTATTGCTATTAATGCCACTCGTGGAATTGGGAGATGTTGTTTGCTAAAATCTACTCTGTACAGAAGGCTCAGTGTTCAAGGCATATCCAGTTATGTCCTGATGTTATTTTGTCTTCTCCCTGTGGCACTAGGTGTAAGGGATTGTGGGCAGGGTAATGGTGTACATAGCTTCTCTTCAAGGAGCTAGCCATGAAGCACAGGCCACAGCTGGAAATGTGGATTTGGGAGAAGACTACCCTGGGAAGAGCTTTCCGGGGAGGGGCACTAGTGTGAGCAAAGGCAGGATATCTGGAATTGTACAGAGCATGTCTTTATAACTATACAGTCCGGTCTGGAGGCCAGGGGCCATAAGTGTGGGAATCTGTGTCGCAAAGTAAGGCCAAACAGAGCCTGAGGAACTTGAGGTTTGTTCTGAAAGTCATGGGAGCTCTTGGAAATTGCTTGGGTGGGGGCTGGCACGACCAGAATAGTGTTTCTAGAAGATGACTTAGAGAAGTGGGCAGGGAAGAATGGATGACTGGGTAGGAAAGAGACCAAGACAGGAGGGACCTGGTTAGGATTGTCCCCAATTACAGATCCTATTCCAAAGATAAGGTTTGTCACAGATAGAGTCTAAGGCAAACAAAATTCCAGACATCCCTATTTGCCATGTTCTCAGACTAAAAAGGATTTGTTGTTTATTTGAAATCCAAATTTTTTTCTGGCTTTATTAAGATATAATTGACATATAACCTTGTATAGTTCTAAGATGCATGACTGTTGATTTGATACATTTATAACAAAACAATTTTACCACCATAGTATTTTAGCTTCCACCTCCATCTGGTAGTGTAGTTACCATTCCTTTATTGTAATGAGAACACTTAAGATCCACTCTCAGCACCATTCAAGTATATAATGCAGTATGTTGTATTATTATATATAATCGTCATGCTGTACATTAGATCCCCCTGTCTGCTAACCTTGTAACTGGACGTTTGTATCCTTGGGCCAATATCTCCCCATTTCCCCTCCTCCCCCAGCCCCTTGGTGGTCCGCCTCCCATTTGTTTATTTGCGAAATCCAGCAGCCCCAGCCATTGTCAGTGACCTGGTGTGGCAGCTCTGAGTATGTACCTCTCAGATCTGCAGCGGCAGGGAGTCACTAATTGGCTACGGCCTTAGCTGCTGTACTCTGAAGCTGCTGCAGTTGTGCTGAAGTCATGCTTCCCATGGTCTGCTCCCGGCCAATGGCTCAGTTTGGCAGGGATGTCAAAACACCAGACTCCTCTGATGGTGACTTTGGCTCCAGGACCTCCCGAAGGCTGTGCTGCACTGCAGTCCAGAATGCTTGTATCCAACCTTCCTTTTATCTCTCTCCTTTTCAAGGGGTCAGACTCTTGGTCAACACTCCTATCCCCTTCTGGCCCCTTCCACATGTTCTCTCATAGATCTTTGCACTAGTAAAGCTTTGCACATCTAATCCCAACCTGACATCTTCTCCTTGTAGGTTATAACTGTCTTGGTATTAGTCTTAGACTAATAGACTCAGTGACAAACAGAAGTTGTGGGCTAAGAAACAGAAGCTGGCTAGGAAAAGTTCAAGGTTCGTAGTTGTAGAACATGAACCAGTGAAGATTACAAGACAGGTGGAGGTAAAGGAGAGGGGAGAGGATTTGAAGGGGAAATTTTTCTGGTATGGGTTAGTTTTACTTAGCTCTAATGAAGACTACATAATGAAAATCACGCAGAATGCATTTTACAATGCCTATATTCATAACCACAGATTCTTCTTTTGATCTTGGGTCCCATTCAGGCACTATGCTGCTGCTGATCAGTTATGATTGAAGAATCTTATTTTACAGGACCTGGATCAAGGGTGATAAATTGATTCTGTTTTCAAAAGAACTCTGATAAATTGGTGTTAACTTTGGAGGGATGTGTTATGAGGGGCTCTGCAGTCATGTCTGGGCTCAGGGGAAAGAGCACTGGGCTGGATTAGTGTGGTCTGTTATGGTTGAGGGAGTTGGGGTATCAGATGAGTGCTATGTCTTGTCAGTCCTGCCACATTAGCAGGGTTCCTATAGGTCACATCCTGTGCCTGAAAGAAGGCTGTTGGGATCATCTGGGAAAGAAGCAAGAGGGCCTGAAATAGAGATGAGGCATCCAGGGTTTGAGAGGAAAAGATAGGAAAAGATTTATGAAGCTAAAATAGGAAAGACTTGGGGAGCAAGCACAAAGGACAAGAGATGGAAGAATCAGATTAGATTTTAGGGTTTCAGGGACTGAAGAGGTGTGTGTATGTCTGTCTGTTTAATCAGGCGATAAGCTCCTTGACAATTGAGACTAGTCATGTAAGTTACTCTACGGATGCCTCATAGTAGTAGTGCTGGTGGACTCGTCAACATGATCAGTGTGACTTTCTGTAGCCATTTTATTGTGTGTGTTTTTATATGGATGGAATGTTTGGATGATTAGATCCATTCCATTCCATCAAATTTATTTAGCTGCATTCATCTAGATGCACAGATTCTAATTTAGATATATAAAAGTTTGAAAAATGTACATATGTATATGGTAATTTCATCTGTTCCAAAGTCATGCCAAGAAAAACAAGTTTAGAGTCCACCGTGCATGTGTGCATGCTAAGCTGCTTCAGTCATGTCCAACTCTGTGTGGCCCTGTGAACTGTAGCTTGCCAGGAATTCTTCAGGCAAAAATACTGGAGTGGGTGGCCTTGCCCTCCTCCAGGGGATGTGCCCCACTGAGGCACATCTCAAACCCATGTCTCTTATGTCTCCTCGAGTGGCAGGTAAATTCTTTACCACAAGTGCTACCTGGGAAGCTCAGAGTCTACTATAGACAGATAGTATTTGATTTCTCCTTACTGGAAATTGCATGTATTTTGAAAGTGAATTTAGATTATGAATATGAACAACACTTGATATTCAAGAGCAGCAATTTGCATGATTAAGGGCAAAAGAACAACTGTCTGGCCCTGCCTCACATGGGAGGCCCCATGCCTGGTCAGGCATGCACCCGCAGGGAGCGGAGAGGGTGACAGGGCTCTGGGTTCATCACCACAGAATTCAGAGGACTGACTCACTTCCCTTCCTGAGATGCCGACTGTGGTTTGTGGTGGTGCCTCACTGCACTGGCCAGACCCTTGGCTCTCCTGTTATTCCTATTCCATGTGATCTTGTCCCCAGGTGCCAGCTCTTGGCTTTCCATCTTAGCAACGCATACATTTTTTTCAAGAGGGTGGAGGGAAAATCAACATCAAGATGAATGACCTTCAAAGTAGAGAAAGAATGAAAATACTGGAAACTTCTGCCCATGTTTCAACTTTCAGGGGCATAAGAGTACACTGGAGACAAGGATGGAACCAAGTCTAGTTCTGAGGCCAGAACCTTGAGTTGAAGAGATCATTTAGAGAACTCACCTAGTGCAACATGGCTGTCAGAGTAGTTGCTAAAATCTGCCCACTTTCTCCCTCTTTTTTTTTTTTTTTAAATGGTGGTGGAGGCCGAGCTTTAAAATGAGTTTAACTTTAAGAGAATTCATTTTAAAAACAGGTTCCTCAGCCTGCTTTTATAAAAGTAATTTCTCCCAACTGGAACACACTCACACATGTTCCACATATGTGGTCATTCCATTGTATAACATGCTCCTTCTGAATCCCACACAAAATAAATTACTAATCTAATTTTAAGTAGCATGGGAAATTTCTAGTAAATAGCAAATTCAGTAGTTCACACCAGAAAAGCTTTCACAAATGTCCAGGATAAATATAATAATAAGTGTTAGGGTGTACCTACCCAGACTGGCATACTCACTCTTCATCGTATATGTCGGTGAAAGTCTAGCCTAGCTCCATTCACAGTGTTTATTGTGATATGCTGAATTACTTGAATCTATAATACATTGATGTCTGTCTAAAACACTCAAGTTGTTCTTTGCCAGAGAGCTGCTCTCTCAACTGGATCTGTATGGGGCTTCGGGGAAATGGGACAGCCAGTTAAGTTAATCACAGGTGCGAATTCCTTATGGGCCCCCAGAGGACAACCCATAGAATGTGTTTCTCAGCTGCAGGAGGTACCCTGAATTCTAATAGGTAACCACTTCCTGAGGGGCGGGTGCAATCCCTGGCTACCAAACAGGACCATTTTTGTAGGGGCTCAATTAGGTGAACCATGTTTAGGTGGAATAGATGCCATGACTGTGATCATGCCCTCAACCCCTGGGTTGGGTGAGGATGTGGCAACTCGCAAGGGCTGGGCTAGAGAGGCAGCCCAGAGACCCGGGTGGGGACTGAGCATGCCCTTGGTCAGCTCGCATGGCTTCCTCTCCAGCAGGGGGAACTTGGCCAAGGCCGCTCAGTTCACAAGATGGCGCCAAACGGGCCCCCAGAGAAACATTATCAAAGGCCTTTTTGTCTCAGAATGCATCAGGGCTGAGGAAGGGAATGTTATACATGGCATGCATGGATGGGCTTTCAACCCACCCAAGTCCAAACCTCATTTTCTCTCTGGGAGAGAGGAAGGTGGCAGGAGAAGAAGCCAAAAGCCCAGGACATTGCCAACATTCAAGTGGGAAGGGCCCTCCTCTGGAATGAGCACACTGGCAGAGGAATGAATTGTAGAAATGCTGTGGTGAACGAGACACCGAGATTTATTTTAAAATGAGAGATTTATGAAAATGGCCTGGTACCAGAGGAAAAAAGAGTCTTGAGAGTTGAAAGAGATGATGGTTTGTGAGCGGCGATGGCGAGGAACACTGGAGAGTGCTGTGCAGGGAGGGGAAGGCGAGAGGCCGAGCAGAGAGTTCCTGGGAGGGTGCTGTATGTGGGGGTAGAGGGGCTCAGGCTGCCAGTCTGGAAGCTGTCTTCTCGCCCACCCATCCATGTTAGTTCTGGGGCCTGGGAATTGCTTTCTTCATCTGTTGGGGGAAGGGGGTACTGAGACGCATTGTTGCAAGGCATGGGAGTCCAGGCTGGCTCCAGGAAGCGGACAGGGAGTGTATCATGAGGGTAGAGAGTCGCTTCTGGAACCTAGTAGAGGGAAGGGTGAGAATCAGGGCAATGGCTGGGCTGCAGCTGAGCAGGGACCGAGGCATAGGCTGTCAAGACCTGGATCCCAGCTGTAAGAAAACTCTAAAAGTTTTCTATCCTGATGCTGATGCCCTCCTGTCCCAGATCCCGCCTTCCCAGAAGGGCTCTTCCAGTTGGTCTGGTGTGGGTCACGTTCTCAGCTGTCGGCCAGAGGAGGGCACCCAAACCATGGGCAATGGCACGGACGTTCTCCAGAAAACTGAGGTGCTGTTTTCAGAACAAGAGGGCCTAGGAGCTGGGCAAGCAGGAACACAAGTGCTCTCCCACTGTGCAGAGCTAGGACAGAACCAGCGCAAGGTGATGGCTTGGGGGCCAGGGCATTGTGGATGGGAAGGGGTTAGTATGCATCTGATGTGTTACCTCATTTATTTCTCACAAGTGCCCTGAGAGAGAGGAAACCAGGTGAGGTCTCAGGAAACGTCCTGCGACTCACAACGCCCTGGGCTGACATCCAGGCGGGGGCCCCACAGCAAGAGCGCTTTCTGCTTCTCTCTGGTGCCCACACAGGGAGCTCCAGCGGGGAGGGGAGTGCCACGGCATTTTCCAGCCCAAAGCTGCCCAGATTTCTGAATCCTCCACCTACACACAATAGAGTCTTTTCACCTGAGCTTCTTAATAGAAATTTGAAGTCTGAGTCTGAGTGCTTATCCCGTATCCCAAATATTTACAGAGGTACTAGAAACAAGGGAACTGCCACCCAGCAACATTTTCTGGAGAGAATTACCTGGGGAAAGGAAGGTGAAACGTGCCAGGCTCAGTCCCCGCCCCCGGCCCCCATCTTGGGCCAGGGCAGAGAGCGTCGTTTTTTGCAGTGAGAAGCATGGTTCCAGTTGTTATGCTGCTGGGCTCCCACTGCCAGCCCGTCTATGAGCCCCTGCGACGAAGAGATGCAAAGATTTAACGGTTTCCAGAGGGAGGCTACCTAATTTGACACACATTTGACACACACACATTTGACCCATTCCACACATTCCTGGGCTTGAATAACACCACCTGTAAGCTGGTGAGATGGCGTTTCCACGGGTGCTAACCAGGAAGCTGCCCTTTTCACCCCGCTGTGGGAAGGGAGCTCTCACACACATTTTTTTCCACAGTAATTTGATTTCATCTGAGAGCAACTGCAGGAGCTACTGTTGGGAATGCAACCCTAGGCTCAGCGTGGAGGTCACTGTTGGTGTTAGATGTTCCAGTCTGTGACTGAGTGGAGTTCTATCGAATTCCTCCAGGAAGCTTCCTGCCATGAGTTCTGCGGCTCAGAACGGGCAGGGGGCCAGCACATCACCACTGTGATGGAGTTCACCCCCAGTCTGGGGCACCAGGTGGTCTGAGTGTTTTGAAAAGCCAAAACTTTGCCTGGCAAATCTTCCCTAGGCCCTGGATTGGCACTAATCTTTTTCGTGCTATCAGTGTTGTTCTCCGGAGTTTTACACAGAATGCTCCATCCAGTTTCAAGTTTCTGAGGGACCAAAGGTTAGTTTGGGAAATGAGGTCTAATCTTCATCCTCCCCAAGCCACCCTTAACAGACACCATTTGAGTAGAAGCAGAGCATACTTGGTATGCAAATAGAGTTTCAGATCAAGTCTGCTAGCCCAATCTTTCAACCAGATGGCTACCCCTAAGACTTTTTCTGAAGAAATTTTGGAGACTCCATTTGTAGACTGAATCTAATAAGATTAGAAAAAGAAATCCCAGGTAAGGCATTCTGTAAGGGAACTGCTTTCTTAGCTCCCTAGCTTTGACTGCAGCTCTTAGCTAATCCACATATCTAACGATAATAGCGTTTGGAGAGATCCTTCAACTTGGGTGTTAAAAAGAAAAACCACACAGAACATATGAAGAAGGAACCCACAGGATGATTTGAACTACATATATTTTAACACATAATTAACATGGGTATTGTATATACATAAATATTAACACAGGTTGTCCCTTTAAACTTTTTTCAGTTCCTCCCCCTTAAATCCCTTGTGCAGATGTGTTGAAGATAGATGCCTTCGCTTTATCTGGTAATATCCAAGTTCACAGTGACCCACCCCTGCTGGGAGAGTCTGTGTGGGTTGTCACCACCCATGATGGCACCCTTATTTATGAACTGAAGAACATTCTCTGTCTTGGCCTATGTGCTAATTCCAAGTCCACTCCAAGTTCTGAGCCTTTTAGAAGATTGCTTTCTTCTAGCATTCCTTGCTTACTGCCTGCCTTGATTTACTCATTTCTCTGGGAAAGATTTGGACTTCCCTGGTGGCTCAGCTGTTAAAGAGTCCGCCTCCCCAGGGAGACCTGGGTTTGATCTCTGGTTTGGGGAGATCCCCTGGAGAAGGGAATGGCTACCCGCTCCAGTATTCTGGCCTGGAGAATTCCATGGACTACAGTCCATGGGGTTGCAAAGAGTTGGACACTTTCTACTTTCAGTCAAAGAGTGACTTTCACTCACTGGGAAAGATTACCTTTCTCTTGGCCATGGCCTTGAAGCTTCCTGTCTCTCTTTGAATATTTTCTGCCCTGCTGCCTCTGTGAGCTGCATTATATCCTTATTCAAGGCTGGAGGAAATGTTTGATGTTTTATTCCAACAAATATTGAATGTCTACTGTGTAAGGCATTGAGTGAGGTGCTATGTGGAAAAGCAACTTCCAAATTTAGTCTGAGTGGAAAACAAATCCCACTCCCCTGCAGAACGTGTGCACCGTGCTCTTTCCTAAGAGGCACTATCAATGCCCTCCCTGGTTACAACCACTCAGACTCTCACACTTAACAATTTTATGCCCGCAGTGGAGGCTACACAATCAATGACGGCAGAGCTTACACAAGAGAGGTTTTGAAGAAAAGTTCTTGGTTATAGAGATGCTAATTATTTCCTCCAATGGTTATTTCCTTCTTTCCTCTAGGACTTCTTGCTAGAGACGTTTTCTCTTCGAAACAGCCCCAAAGGGAGTTCCTTAAATGTTGTGAGACCTGTCACTGTCTACAGCTGGTTGCATTGGATGTGGATTTCTGACCCAAGGTAAGCCAGCCACGTTTAACCTAAGGACATAGTGTGTGCATGGTCAGTTGCTCATAGGGTCAACTCTTTGTGACCCCATGAACTGTAACCCTCCAAGTTCCTCTGTACATGGGATTTTCCCAGCAAGACTACTGGAGCAGGTTGCCATTTCCTTCTCCAGGGGATCTGCCTGACCCAAGGATTGAACCCATGTTTCTGGCATCTTCTGCATTGGCAGATGGATTCTTTACCACGGAGCCACCAGGGAGGCCCAATAGACAACATAGATTTTCTTGGGAAGTTGAACTGGAAAGGCAAGTAATTGTAAATGCTGAGACCTACATGTTGCAGCCTCCATATTGGGTCAAGGCAAGCATCGACAGGGAAGCTATCAGCACAGGGAGGAAAGGGAATTTGCTTGTCTTAACCTGAAATCTGGGTACAAAGAAGTATGTTTCAGTTATGAGTCAAGAATTCTCAACCAAGAACCTAATGCCTTATTTGGATTTAAGGTTTGAATTTATGCTATATACGTGGTCTAAGGGTATTTGAGGTGAGACTGTAACATGAAAATGTGATTCTAGACCATGATGTCACACAGTTATGAACCAATAACACTGTCCATTGAGTCACACCCTCAGTGGAGGCCACACAGGATTCCCATAAAGAAAGTGATCCTGAAACAAGCTTACTCTCGAAAATCACATACTAGGAAACAATTCTCATGAAAGAGAATCAACAGATAGAACATACTTATACTTAGAATCAGATTTCCAGTAACTTAGATAGTAGATCTATTGTATATGGACTGTTGTTGTTATTTAGTCACTAAGTCACATCTCACTCTTTTGCAACCCCATAACCTATTGCCTGCCAGGCTCCTCTGTCAGTGGGATTCTCCAGGCAAGAATACTGAAGTGGGTTGCCATTTCCTTCTCCAAGGGATTTTCCTGACCCAGGAATTGAACCCACATCTTTTATATCTCTTGCATTGGCAGGTGGGTTTTTTACCATTAATGCCCCCTGGGAAGCCCACAAGGACTATAAATGTGTTTAAAATGATTAGAGACATAAAGTAAGGGATTGAAAACCCAATATACAAGGTACAGTGCCATGTAGAAAGAAAAAAACAGATTTGGAAAAGAAAAAAATATTCCAGAATTAGCAATTATAGTCATTGATTTTAATGAATTAGATATGGCTAAAGAGAAAATTAATATACTGGAAGAGAGGTATGATTCCCACTCAGAACACATCACAAAGATATAAACATATTAAAGAACAATTAAAGATAAGGGTGATAGAATGAGATAGAATAAGGATTTCAAGGGAACATAGCAGAGAATGAGGAAGAGAAATACTCAAAGACAAAAAAGGCCAAGAATATTCTGTAATAGTTAGAAGGTAAGGATCATAAGATTCAGGAAGCTACATCAAGTCATGAGTTGAGTAAATGAGTATATCCAAACCTTAAGTTCACTATCATAAAAATGTAGAACACCAAAGCCAAACAGTTCTCAATGCAGCCATAGAGAAAAGGCATATTTCCTATAAAGGATATATGATTACATAGGCAGCAGATTCTCGACAATAACAACAGAAACCAAAAATCAATAAGATAATGTACCCAAAATTTTCAGAGAAAATAACCATCACTTCCTCATCCACTTAACTTATTATTCAACAACAATGTGTTGTTGTTGTTGTTGCTGTTTTTAAGCTACCAAAGACTCTCAGGAAGGAGCTTCTAAAGGATTTATTTCAAGTAGAAGAAAATTAAAGCCACAGAGAATGCATGAGGCTGAAGAAGAGGTGCTAAATTTAGACAAGCATCATCTGTAGAAAATAGCAATAATATTGACAAATTTTAAGTTACCAAATTATGTGGAACTGAAATATTGGACAACAGCGTGAAAGAATGGTGGGAAATGCTTGGATCTCTGAAGACTGGTAGGTAAGTAGAGATGCTGAATTATTTTACACTTTTAAAGTCAAGTATGTTTGTTAATCGCTCAGCCACGTCCTAGTCTTTGTGACTCCATGGACTGCAGCTTGCCAGGGTCATCTTTCCCTGGAATTCTCCAGGCAAGAATACTGGAGTGGGTTGCCATTCTATTCTTCAGGGAACGTCAAGCATATGTGATAAAAATGTAAGGATCAGTCATGTCTAATAATGTTGTATGTGTATACAAACATAAAAATGAGATGAATAATTACCAAAGTGGTAGCATAGGCCAAGAGGGAACAAAGAAACTTGATCATTCCATTAAGAGATAGGAAAAAAGAAAGCAAACATCATATGCAGAAAGATAAATACAAAGCCTAAAATAAGATGCCAGAAATAAATCCTAAATAAATATAAATGGACTAAATGTGTCACTTAAAACACAGAGATTATTAACTTGGTTGAAAAAAATGTAGATGGTTAGTAAGAGACCCACAGAGATGTTATGGGGAGGGAGGTGGGAGGGGGGGTTCATGTTTGGGAACGCATGTAAGAATTAAAGATTTTAAAATTAAAAAAATAAAAAACTAAAAAAAAAAAAAAGAGACTCCTCTATAATACAAGGGCAGAGAAAAAAACAAGGGCAAAGAATTGGAAAAGAACTGTCAATTGAAAAAAGGGGATAAGTAGAATTATATTTATACCAGACTTTAGAGCAATATTCATGATTAATATTCAAGATTGTTATAAAATACAACAATTCTAGTATGTACCTAATAGCCTCAAATAAAGGCAATGATTGAATTCCCAATACTGGTTGTCAAGCATACAATCATAATAGAAGATTTGTTAACACATCTCTTGAGACAGGTAAAACAATTTTAAAAATTATTAAGGAAGATTTGAATAAGTCATTTTTGGAATGATAGTGACAATTGACTAAATATTCCTTCTGATTCCAGCTCAAAAATGTTTAGGGTCCTTCTATCTGAAATTTATCTGGGAAGGCAAGCTTTCCTCCAGACACTCTTTCATGAGAAGGAAGGGGCTAGATTCTCCAACATTCACTCTAACCTGTGCAGTACTCCCTGGTGTGGATGAGGCCCTCTCCAGCCTTGCCTCAGGGACGGGTGATTTTGGCATGTGAATACTGCTGACTCTTCTGTAACTTGGCCATGATTTTTTTTCCTTCTGCTTTTTAAATTAGTGCAAGCTAGTATGGCCTCAAGATTCTTTGTGCACAGCTGAGGCAGCAGAAAGTCACATGCATTAGTTAAAGTGCAGGCTAAACTTCTGTCACAAAGACAATGAAAAATATGGTGGCTCAGATGAGATCGCTTATTTCTCCCGTGGACTGTAGCCCCCCAGGCTCCTCTGTCCATGGGATTCTCCAGGCAAGGATACTGGAGTGGGCCACCATTTCCTCCTCTAGGGGATGTTCCTGATCCAGGGGTCAAACCCAGACCTCCTGCATTGCAAGTGGATTCTTTACCATCTGAGCCACCAGGGAAGCCCTTCTCTCTCACGGAACAGTCCAGATATAGTGCTGGGCACCTTGGTGGCCAGGTATAAAGCCGTCCGACTTTCTTTTCTTTTCCTGTCCTTGTCTTCATCCCCCACATCTGCATTCCAGCCCATAGGCAGTGCCAGTAGCTCCTTTTAGAAGATGTGACCCAGGATTTGCCCACATTACTTCCACTCACCTTCCTGTCTCTGTAACTTAGTCGTGTGACCACTTGGAGCGGCGTGGGAGCTGGGAATCATTGTCCCCAGCTGGGTAGCCATCTTCCTTGGTCCTCAATAACTCTGTGTGTGTGTGTGTGTGTGAGTGTGTGTGTGTGTGTGTGTGAGTGTGTGTGTGAGAGAGAGAGTGTGTGTGTGTGTGTGTGTTGTAAGGGGGCAGGTGGTCATTCTGTTGCTGGAAGGAAGAAGACGGGACTGGATAGCAGAAAGTAATGAGCAGTGTCAGCCACAACATAAACCTTTATTTCTAATCATAGCCCCACTCATTACCTGTGAGAGATGTTGGAACCACTCAGAACCCCATTTTGCTGTTAGAAAATCTTATCTCACAGAGTTGCTATTACTAGCAATCAAGATGAAGAGGGAGAAAGAGGGCACTCCCAGGACCCTTGTGGATCCCGGCTCTGTCATCACTCCCTGTCCACGGGCACTGTTGGGGTGGTCACAGTGGGCCTGGGCCTGCCTCTGGCTGCTCTTTCTGAAGCCCTCTTTCCTTCCCCTGATCCTCTGTCTCCCTCCTCACCTCCTCAACGGAAGGCTTCTGTAGATTGATGGACTGTCACCTGGAAGGTGGGGGCAGACCCCAGATCCCTGTATTCTGGAAGGAAAAAAGGATTAACTAGCCCCCCTGAGTTATCTCTGGGCTGGAGCTCATCTGGGTTCCTGCTCTTCAGCTCTGGCTGGGCCAGCCCACTGCAGAGAGAAAGGCAGGCGGCTGCAAAATTTTGGTCGTGCTGCCCCGAGTGTGACCTGTCAGGTTTGTTTGCTAGCCTCTATACCCAGTGGTGCAGGTCACATGCTGAGCTCCTCCCAGGAATCTGATTGTTTGCAGTTGTAAACTGCAGGAGCTTGGATCTGTCCGAGCAGAGGGTTAAATCATAGACTGTTTTACAAGGGCAGCTATAGGGAATGTCTTGTTTTCTCCTTATATGGCTATTTTCCTCAGTCCAGAATCCCAGGGTGTATTTTACGTGGTTGAAATACACAAATGGAGTCATAGTCTTAGCCAAACAGGCTATGTGGCTTTAAAATTAACAAGCCTCGCTCTGCTTCGGAACCCCAAACACACATTCACACGCATGGTTTCCACTGGGACTGTGGAAAGATACTTCTTCCTTTTTAGCCAAAAATATTTGATGGCGTAGATTTCTGCAATTCCATCGCTTCATACATGAGAAATATTTCTTTTGATTGGAGTAGTTTGCAAGGGCGTGAGTCAAATGTGAGCATCGAGTCTTTAATGAGTGGCTACTGTGTGTGAAGTGCTACATGAGCTAGCTCTGGGGTAGAAGAGGGCAGAACAGGGCACCAAACATCAAAACGGGGACGGGAAAGATGTGTAATGATGGTTCAAGGTGGACACTAGGAGGAGCATAAGAAAGCAGCACACGGTGAGTAAGAAGACAAGCTTGCCATAGGCTGTCAGGGAAAGGAGACGTCTGTTCATGCTGGCATGGTGAGGGCAGGCTTCGTGGAAGGAGTAGAGCTTTGAACTAGATGGATTGGTTTTGGTCATGGGGTGTCAGGGAGGCATTCTGGGTGAGGGAAGACCAGAAGGAAAATACAGAGGAAGGAAAATGCAGGATCTTTTAAAAGAAGAGTAGTTAATCCAGGAAATGGTTCATGTAGGAGAAAGGGAAGTTCAGATGGGAAATGCCAGTTGAGGCTGGAAGTGGTTTGGGAAGTCAGGCTGAGAAGCTGATATATTTATTGTGTCATCAAGAGGAGGTGTTGAAGGCTCTCAGGTATTTATTTTGTCCTGAACCAGTCTGGGCACCAGGATTCTCAACAGTTTATGCTTCCAAAACTTGTTTTTGTTTTTCTTTTTTGGCTACCTCAGTGAAAATGACTTAATCTAGAAACTTAAGATTGGATTATTTAAATATGATTTGGAGGTGTTAAAATAAGATTCCTTACTGAAATTTCTTAATTGGTGATTTCACACATGAGAAATGCAGAGTTTATTGCTGAGTAGAATTCTTGGCCACACCTTCTGGAACACAAACTATGAACTCAGGTTTTGCAAGGAACAGTGGATTGACCAACTTTCATTCTTTGCGGGCAAAGGGGCAAGTGTTGGAAGAAAAAACCTGGCACTGGATTCCGATCCAAAAACACCACATTTTGAGCAAATTTGGATGAAAATTTGCATTTCAGGGCCAGTTTGGAGACGAAGTTTAGCATGGGAATTATGCCCCCAAAAGGTCACTTTTTGGGTCTCATTCAACCTTCAATTGATTTTTCTTTCAGAGGTAGAGCTGGGATTATTATGTCTATTATAAATGTAAGGAAGATGTCAAAAAGTTTTAATGACTTTCCCAGATTCACACGGTTAGTTCGTGGTGGAACTAGACTCTCAGGAGCTTGGAGGGGTCCAAGCAGTGTCCTTGGAGCTGTGAGTTGGCAGGGCGTAGGCTCCAGAGTATCAGGCATGGACGTACTGTCAGGAAGGCAACGTAGGTAGCCAGAGAGACTGTCCCAGCCATGCAGGCGGGAGGTGATGACAAGATGACTGGAGGTGAGGCAAGAAAATGACATCATGAGGATTTTGACAGGAGAGAAGAGTGACACCACCAACTCAAATGATAGTCTTCAGAGGCCAAGTGGTGTGGCGCTGGCAGGGAAGGGCAGCAGGGCCAGCTGGAGCAAAGACGCTAAGGCGCTGAAGGCAATTGGGTCCCTGGGACCTTGAACAAGTTACTTAATCTTTCTGAACCTCAACTGCTCCTGTGCAAAATGAATTGAATTATAACCCTCTGTGGCGAGATGTCAGGATGATTAGATGGGAAGATGGTGGGAAATTTTCTAGTCCAGTCCCTGAGACATGGCTGTATTCAATACAGATTTTTAAGATATGTGCTATTAAGAACTATCAAGCTGGTAAATTAGAAATGATACAGAGATGTGCAGTTTGTCTAGGCATGAGGATGGTGTTGGGGTTTACATCTAAGAATGAAAGAGAGCCTCTTTTTGGTATTGTTTATCACAGATCATTGAAGATCAGGCAGAAGAAGCGTGCACACACACACTTACTGGGTAAAATTGAGTGGCTGTCTCCTGCCGAGGACGTGTTATAGGGGAGCAAAGTGGACCATGGCAAAGGCTTGCACTGGTAGATATTTGTTTGGGGGTTGTCAAGCAGAATTTGTTGATGATGACATTTTCCAGTTTTGAAAGCTTTTCCTAAAATATTTAGTGCTTGTAAGAAAGAGTGCCAGGCTTCCAGGTTACTTGCACAGGTATTGGCTGGATGTTAAGTCAGGGAAGTGCAATAATCCTAAATCATCTCTCATGTAAGATCAGTGTTGAAATACAGAAGGTCACAGAATGGTGAAGCCAGAGAGCTTGGGGAGGAAAATTAGGATATATGGGTTCTATATAATTGTTCCGTTTGGGGAGCCAGTATTTATATTGCCATGTTGTTATTAAATGCCATCAATGTATCCTTAAATTTCATATCTTGGTTGATTCTCTTGTTTGTTTTGACTGTAAGATTCATATTGGTAGGTGACAATACCAGCATATATTTAGGGTATTGAAGAGCAATAGATGTATTGGTTTGCAAGACCATAGAATTATGGGGATGAGTATTGAACTGTGTAGAACCTGGCTAGTTACAAAGATGCTAGCAGATCTAATAAAATTATTTTTGATTGCCCATTTGCTTGAGCTCTTCCAGAGTCACATTCTTGCTAATTTTTTCCTTCATGAATTCTCTTTTTTTGGATTATGAATTTTTAAATTGAGGTATAGTTGATTTACAATGTTGTATTAATTTCTGCTGTACAGCAAAGTGATTCAGTTATACATACATATTGTTGTTGTTTTACTCACTGAATTGTTTCTGACTCTTCACTATCCTGTGGACTGTAGCCCTTCAGGCTCCTCTGTCCATGGGGTTTTCCAGGCAAGAATACTAGAGTGAGTTGCCATTTCCTTCTCAAGGGGATCTTCCTGACCTAGGGATTGAACCTGTGTATCCTGCATTGGCAGGCAGATTCTTATCACTGAGCCACCACATTTTTTTATATATAAATTATTTTCAATTATGGTTAATCATAGGATATTGAATATAGCTCTTTGTCCTATACAGTCAACCTTGTTGTTTATCCCTTCTATATATAAAACCATATATCTGCTAACAAACCTCCCACTCCATCCCTCCCCCAGCCATCTCTCCCTCGTCAATGGCCAGCCTGTTCTCTATGCCTGGGATTCTGTTTCTGTTTCATAGATAGTTTCATTTGTGTCATATTGTAGATTCCACCTACCAGTGATATCATGGTATTTGTCTTTCTCTTTCTGACTTACTTCACTTAGTACGATAGTCTCTAGTTGCATTCATGTTGCTGCAAATGGCGTTATTTCATTCTTTTTTGTGGCTGAATAGTATTCTACTGTGTACATGTACCACGTCTTCTTCATCCATTCCTCTGTCAATGGGCATTAGGTTGTTTTCACGTCTTCACTATTGTGACTAGTGCTGCTATGAATATAGAGGTGGCTGTATGTTTTTGAATTATGATTTTGTCTGGATTTACACCTAGGAGTGGGATTGCTGGATCATACGGTAATTCTATTTTTAGTTTTCTGAGGAGCCTCTATACTGTTTACCACAGTGACTGCACCAAGTTACATTCCCACCAACAATATAGGAGGGTTCTCTTTTCTCCATGAATTATAGAGCCATGTTTCTAATCGGAAAGCCATGCTGTCGGTAAGTCCCGATACATTACTTGTTTTGCATTGTTCCTGTAAATGTGTGTTAAGTGAGCTCAGCACCAGAAGGACCACATTTACTCAGGCCACTGCAAAAGTGGAATCATTTTGAGGAGAGACTGGCAGATACGGTGAAAGAGGGGATCTATGGTTTATTTGAGGGTCATTCCAAGAAATCACAATACTGAATCTTAATACAAGGCCTGTTCTACAAGTTTCCCATTAGGAAGGAAACTTGGATCTTTCTTGGGTCTTGCTTTCAAAGAATGATGCGATGCCCTAGGAGTACTCAGATATGACTATCTGAGTTGCACTTACCTTGTTCCTGGAGCTGGGATGCATGGCTAGCATAGACAAACCCAGCTTCAGGGAGAGCACTCCCTGCTCACCAGGGAAAACTGTGCCATTTATTCTGAGAATGTGCAGAAACAGCATTTGATTGGGAAGGGGTCATTTATCTCTCACTTTTAAAATGATGAGATCAGTGTGTCTCCCCAGTGGGCTGTCCCCCTTCTATTCAGCAACAATACACTACTTCTTTTCAAAGAGAAATATGCTTCCAATAAGGGGGAAGGGAGGCAGGGGGTGGTAGCAAAAGGGATCAAGCAACTTTCATTGAAGGATTCATTTTTGATTTAAATATTTTGTTCTAATCTCCAACTTCCTTTTTAACTTGGCAGAATGACCAAAAGAAAAACAATGTCCCTCCCTAGCCCAGTTTACAGCCTGCCAGAGCGGAGGATCTGGTTACTTCTTCCAAATCATATACATTGGGTTGTTCGATATATTAGCTTTTTTTTTTTTTTCTTTCTTTCTAAATCTGTTGCTTATACACAAAGGGTTTTCTTTTAATGGCATGTCAAAGTGGACTTTGGTGAAAAACCACAGGAGAAAAAAAAAAAAACAGGATGAAAAATATAGATCGAATTTAGCCAGCTATTTAATACTTGTTTTTGGTTCTTTGAGTATGTTGTGGAAGGAATTCTCTGCAAGTGATACATCCTGTAACTGTAGGCAGATGTAATCCCCTGGCCGTGACACCAGCAAAGATTTCCCTTCACGTTGGATACATCTGCAGCCATCTTGTTCCCTCCCACCAAGAGAAAGTGCTTGGGAGGAGAGGTCCTGGACCATGTGCTTTCCCTGTAATTCCAATTCCCTGGGGACCTCAGGAACCTGGTCTTGGAAGGGGGCTGCAACTTGGAAGGGGTTAGAATCTAGAGAGTAGGCTGCTTTCTGTCCTCAGAAAAAGCCTGTTTTCCTCCTTGTTGCCATGTTGCCCTACTCATTGCTTTGAATTTTCTTTCTTTTTTTTTGTAATTTATTTTTATATATTTATCTGTTCGGCTGCCCTGGAGTTGAAGGGTGGGGACGGGTCTTAGTTCCAGTGTGAAAACTTTTAGTTGTGGCATGTGGGATCTAGCTCCCCAACCAGAGATGGAACCTGGGCCCCGTGCATTGGGAATGTGGAGTCTTAGCCACTATGGGCAGTGGGATCTTGATCCTGTTGGGTGTCTCTCAGCCTCAGTACTACTGACATTTTCAGCCAGAAATACCTTGTTGCGGGCACTGTCCTGCAGTTCATGGGAGGTTTAGCAGCACCCCTGGCCTCTTCCCACTGGATGCCCGTAGAAAGCCTCCACCCTACCTGGTGTGACAATAAAACATGTCTCCGACACCCTGGGTGCAAGCAGAAGGCTCGTGGTTTAGAACTAAAGGTGCCACAGGGAACTCAAGGCAAGGTGAGGTATGGCTATTGGAAGTTTGGCAGAGATGGTAAAGCCCAGGGCACATACCAGGGCTGGGTATTGGAGTGCCAGTTGTGTTTTTCTCTTGGAGACTGAGGAGTGAGGGGAACTGGGACCACTCAGTGTTGCTGGCTGACTGCTGACGGATCCAGAGAGGGGGCTGGCCTGAGATAAAACCAGCAGAACCACTGCTTTCTGTAGCTCCTTCCTAACTCCACAAGCTCCTGTCAGCTTGGTGTCCTCTCACCCTTCACTCCCATTACTCTTCACGAGAAAAGATTAAATACAACCACACTTCTTCCCTGGGCTGCAGACACTCGCTGAGAGCCTTGCCCTAAAGGAAGACACCGTTTCTCGAGGCTGAGAAACAAGGCACTTTGCCGGGAGCTCTCTTGCATCTTCCTCAAATCAGTCCTGCACCAAAGTCTCATTAGCCTGTCACCCGCTGGTGAGGTCACCACCCACTGACACACAGCTCTTGAGGGCAGAGGACAGGTTTGAACTCAGCTCTCCTTATATCTAGAGTGTACTCATATCCTATTTTCCCAGTGGTTTGGGGGCAGGTGGGAAGAGGCAGTATGTTTTAGGAAGAGGAACATTTTTCAGGAGACTCTAACATGTAGATGAATACTGAAAAAAAAAACAAAAAAAACTAAGTGTGTGATGAAACGGGGTCCTGAGTGTGAGGAGTTGGGTGTTTAAAGGAGTGTGACACTTTCCTACTACCAAGGCCTTCACAGGTAGTCCACCTTCAATGCCTCATGTAATTCCAGTCATTTCCCAAAGGCCCGATCTCCTAATACCATCATACTGTGGGGTAGGGTTTTAACACATAAAGTTTAGAAGGGTACAAACATTCAGTTCCTTATTCAGTTGGAAAGTAGTGTCTGACTCTGCAACCCCATGGACTGCAGAATGCCAGGCTTCCCTGTCCTTCACTATCTCTGAGACTTTGCAAATAAACCCATGTCCATTGAGTCAGTCATGCTCTCCAACCATCTCATCCTCTGTCATCCCCTTCTCCTCCTGCCCTCAGTCTTTCCCAGCATCAGGGTCTTTTCCAATGAGTCGGCTCTTCTCATCAAGTAGTCAAAATATTGAAGCTTCAGCTTTAGCATCAGTCTTTCCAATGAATATAATATTCAGAGTTGATTTCCTTTAGGATTGACTAGTTTGATCTCCTTGCTGCCCAAGGGATTCTCAAGAGTCTTCTCCAACACCACGATTTGAAAGCATCAATTCTTCAAGTCCCTAGCAGGAAGCATTTCTGTCTGCATATCTTAAGGGTAGCTCAAAGTGATCAAGCCCCAAAGAAAACCCATTAATCTTTCCTCCAGGTATCCTTAAATCTGTCTCCTTCCTGAAATCTCTTTTGCCTGGTGACCACTTATCTTTGAAGCTTCTCAAGGCAGAAAAGTGGGAGGGTCCTAAACTTCTCCCTTTCACCCTGCACCCCTCTATCCATCTCCCACCTAACAAGTCTATTCTATTATCTCCAGTATCTCCTAGACCTGCCTCTCGTCACTGCCTTCTGTCACTGCTTTAATGCAGGTGACCTTTGTTATTCATCCCTCCAGCATCATGAGAGCCTCCATGCTGACCTCTCTGTCTTCCTAATGGCAAATATGACCGTCACCACCTTCTCTCATTTCCACCACTTCTGAAATGAATTTGAATAGTTGATGTAGACATACCAAGTCCTTTGTTATCTGAGGAGGGAGAATGTTAGAATGGTTTCGAGTCACTACTCCTTGGATTGAAATCCTGACATCTCAGGTGAATATCCTGTCCTTTCTCAGCCTCAGTTTCCTCAAGGGTAAAATAGGGATCAACAGTACCTGTGTAAGTAATCCAAGGAACACTTTTTTTCAGAACCTGGCTCCTATTAAGAGATCAGTAAATGTACTCTAGCATCTTTGCACATGTCATACATCATCTCATTACTGTATCCTGTTCCTCATCTGATACTTGGAATCCTTGGCTCTGGACTGGGGAGGGAATGCAGATGCATAAGGATCAGCACATTGCTAGCATTGGCACTGAGTCTGGAAGCAAGGCCCCAGTAGGAAAGGACACATGGAGGGTCCCTGGGTGAGGAAGAGAGTTGTGAGTCTGCTGTGTCCAGCGATGAGCTCTTATGATTCAGGCAAAGTACCAATTGACTCATCAGATTTTGACATTGGAGGCCAAATGTGAGCTGCCTCCTGTCCAAGAATTCGTCAGTCTGCCCTGTACGCCTCCTGGGGAGCACAATTAAGGGGCCTAGCGTGTACTCAGGGCACACTGCCTGACCAGTTGAACTGATGTATACACATGGCCCCTGCATGGCAGCTGGGCTGGCCAGAGAAGGTGCAGGCTGGTGGGCTGGGTTGGTGTCCCCATGTGTGCTTCAGCCTCCCCACCAGAACTCTCTAGGAGACCTGGCTGGGGGAGAGAGAGGTCAAGGGGTCCCCTTGGTGGTGCTCACCTTGGAGATTGAGCTGGAGGCACGGGCAGAAGATGCCCCATTCCAGCAAATTAGTGATGACCTCGGGTCCTGCTGCCTTATAACAATGACAAGACCCCTCCGTTTCTTCAAGGGTCCCCCTCTGACAGTTCTCCATTAGAGGCTATTGATTAGATCCATTGGATCAGATTATCCATTAGCTTATATTATCTATTAGATTAGATTTGGGGTGAAGTTCTCAGGGTTCAGACCTCAGTTCTGCCACTGACTAGCCCCTGTGATCTTAGCTAAATGGCTTTCTCTTTCTAAAGGTTTAGGCGCCTCATCTGTAAAGTGGGAATAATAATAGAATCCACCTAATCAAGTGGCTGTGAGGATGTAAATGTGCAAGAGACTTAGAACTGTGCCTGGCATGTGGTAAGCGTGGTGGACAGGAGAATTAGCAATGACTGCAAGGAGGCATTTAGGCCACAGCCCCATACAGAGGGGACTCTGGTTTCATCTATGTGTTTGATTACCCACATTGTCATCTCTCCCCTCTGACTTCAATTTACTTATCTACAAGTAGTTTGGGAATGATGTATGTTTACAGCCAGCAGCAGGCCCCAGGCTTCAGTTCGTACCTTGTCCCTGGAGGGTCCCAGGCTGTGCTCTCTCCCTGCCATCCACTCTCAACTTATCTTCTCAGTAGCCTGGATGGGCTTGCTCTGGTTTCCCATCTCTAGGGAGCTGTTTCTCAGGGTTCTACTGCCCCCCCACCGACCCCGCCGATCTTCGGGGCCCTGTTGATAACAGCTCTGTGCGTCTAGCTCTCAGGTACCACCTACTTCTTCCTTTGTTGTTTTTCCTAAAGTCAACCCACACTATGGTTTAAAAAAAATCTCTTTATCAGACTCTCCTTGTTACCCATCTTGAGTGTGCCATGACGGATCTGAAATCCATCCCCAGCATTCTCAACCACTTATACTTGACTCATCATCTCAGGATACAAGTGATGTCACATATCCGTCATCTACCAACTAAACCTGGCTTGAGCTCTTCCATCTGGGGTAGAGGAAAGACCCATGTCTGTTGGGTCCTCTCCATCCCTCCGAATTGCCTGTCTCCATCCAAAGGGGCCAGGGGACAGAGGAAGAGAAGCTCTGAGGAGAACAACCTTTGTCCTGGTCCCAGATCCTGCTGCAGTTTCTCTAGCATAAGGCCGTGGGGCTGTCACTGGGGAAACTGGCCTTGACAGTCTGGCCATGCTCACCTGCTGCTGCTCATGAGGTCACTATTCCTTGAGGCTGTGTCTGAGTGACAGCACTTTCATGTTAAAGGCACTGCTGAGTTACACAGGTGCAGCTTCATATTCACAAAACCCTCATGAAGTACAAACTTTTCCCACCAGAAATGAAGAAGCTTGAGGCCTAAAGAGGTTAACTAACGGACGTGCCCTATAGACATTGGAACTTTTCGATTTTGAAAATGAAGTGTTTGCTTTTCAAACCTAATTTCAGGCATTAGAATATGGAGAGTCAACTGTGGCCTCCCTCCGCAGGTCTGTGCTCTACTTGACGGGCTGAATATGTTTTGTTTTATCACTTTTTCTTTCTTCCTCTCTGTTCACTCCACAAACCCTTTTCCTTAACTCCCCTTCTCTCCCCAGTTACACTTTGAGAGGTCATTAAAATCCAGCGTCAGTGAGCACGTCCCATTAAAACGCTTTTTCTTTTCAAACAGACCGTGATCCTTTCCAGAATCCCTCCTCCCATCACCCTGCTCGTCATTCAGCCCATTTAAGCCCGATACTGACAGATGGACTTCCTCTCTTTCCAAATACCCTTCCCCGGCCAAGAATATTCTATTCATCCATTGTTGCTGGAATGGTAACGTTTGCAAAGCCCTAACAATCTGAGTCTTGTATCTGCGGGAATCATTTTTCTCAAAGTTGTAGCTGGATAAATTCTCACCGACGGGTATGAGTTATGAAGATCAAAGAATATTAGAGCTGGGAGGACTCTTGGGGATCTCCAGGCAGGTCCACTAGAGACAGATGAGGAATCTGAGGCTCAGGAAAGCAAAAAGTGGAAGTGTTAGTCGCTCAGTCATGTCTGACTCTTTGCAACCCCATGGACTGTAGCCTACCAGGCTCCTCTGTCCATGGGATTCTCCAGGCAAAAATACTAGAGTGAGTTGCCATTCCCTTCTCCAGGGCATCTTCCTGACCCAGGGATTGAACCTGTGTCTCCTCTATTGCAGATGGATTCTTTACTGTCTGAGCTTCCCAGGAAGCCCAGAGCTCAGGGGACCTGCCCAGAGTCACCCGCCATCTGGACTAGTAAGTACCCAGGCCTGCTGAGCCTCGGGCAGCCCCTGGCATCTTTCTGCCCATCTCACATCTTCTCCCACCTCCTGCTTCATGAGATTGCTTTTGGTGAGGGAGAGTGTAACCGACAGATGGGGAAGGGTCCAGGGGAGTGAAGACTAGTAAAGGCTCCCATCTCAGCTCTGCCACTGCCATGCCCTTGGATGAGTGGCTACACCCATCCAAGCTTCAGTCTCCCATCCTTGTATGCTTGTTCTCAGAATGTGAGGATAGAAATAACTTGGCAGGATGTGAGGCACAGATACAGGTCAGGGAACACCTGCCTCTCTTCTCTCTCCCTCATACTCCTTTGCCTCTCCAAAAAGCAGTCTGGCGGTCAGCCTGCCTCCTGAGTGTCGTCCCTTCACCATCAGAGGTGACAGCAGCTGCTGCTTGTCATGAAGGCCAAGTCCCCAAACGCTGCACTGCTGGGCAGAGAGAGCCCCTGATGTGAATCTGACACCGGCTGCAGCCCTGGCGATGCTGGCTGCCTCACTGTGGCTGCGCTTCTTCATTTCACAAGCTTTTTAGGGTAAGGGGTTTTAAGGAACAGTTTCAGAAGATTTTTGAGTCCACAGATGAATGTAAATCTGGCTCTCCTTTTCCCCGAGCGGGTTGCCTCTCGTATAATTGATGCATTCATTTCTTGTCCCTGTTAGTGCTCTCATTTCAGTTTGGGGCTGAGCTTTGTCAAGGGGGAGAGGGTTGGAGCTAGTTCCCAGCACCTGTGGCTGGGCCTGATGCTGCCCTCTCTGACCTCCTACAACCTGCCTGCCTTTTCCTGCAGTTTTTCTAAGTGGGCTCATGAGGCCTTCACATCTTTGAGTGCGTGGAGGATTGTGGTCCTTCTCCAGACCCACTCTCTGAGCCCTGGGTCCTGCCTTGATATCAGAGGTTGATCAGGTACGGCTTCATAGACAGCAGCCAGCCCACGGCCAGGAAGGACAGAGGAGTCCTGGAACCACAGCCTGGGAACGCAGGGTCTTGCCTCCCTAAGAAGGAAAGCGAAGGGGACAAACCCCCAGGGGCTGCTGAGGCAGAGTCTATTAGGGACAGCGATGGCAGAAAGCCTTCAAGGTGCCATTTGAGCAGAGGGTTGAGTGCAGGAGGTGGGCGGCCGGGCGGCAGCTCCCAGGGAGCCAGAGCAGCCGGTGTGAAGGCGCAGATCAGGGAGAGCCAGACTCCACATGAGGAGCTGGAGTCAGAGGAAAGGGGGACTGAGAGGGGAGGGTAGGTCAGGGGAGACCTCCTAGGTCATGGTATGAAAATGGGTCTGTGTGGGATGGGGATTCGTGGGAGGTTTTGAACAGTGTCTAACAAAATCTGACTTTAGTTTTAAAAGGATCTCTCTGTTTCCAGCTTCTCAGTGCTGAGCTCTTAGCATTTGGGGAGGGATAATACTTAGCTATGGAGAAGGCAATGGCAACCCACTCCAGTACTCTTGCCTGGAAAATCCTGTTGATGGCAGAGCCTGGTAGGCTGCAGTCCATGGGGTCGCAAAGAGTAGGACACGACTGAGTGACTTCACTTTCACTTTTCACTTTCACGCATTGGAGAAGGAAATGGCAACCCACTCCAGTGTTCTTGCCTGGAGAATCCCAGGGACCGGGGAGCCTGGTGGGCTGCCGTCTATGGGGTCACACAGAGTCGGACACGACTGAAGCAACTTAGCAGCAGCAGCAGCAGCAGCAGCAATACTTAGCTGTGAGGGACCATCCTAACATTTAGGATACTGATCCCTAGGCACTAAAGGCCGCAGGCGTTATTGTGACAGCCCCAACTGCTCCTGTGTATTTTTGAACACCCCAGGCAGAGTGGGGCAGGGGGACACACCCTGGTGGAGAAGCAGTGCCCTGAGGGGCATGTGTGGAAACCGAGACCAATTAGGGCAAGAGCCATTCGGCCAGGGTGGCAGAGATAGGGAAGATTGAACTTGTGGGATTTACTGATGAGCTTAAAGATAGAGAAATGTGAGAGCAAGAAGGACCCCAGATTTTTTAAAAGCTTGTAACCTGTCCTCCAGGTCTGTTCTTTTGTTTGTGGGGAGAATGGGATAGAGTTACATTTTACTTTTGATGTAGGGGATATGCCTACAGAAGACGTTCAGGGGGTCTGAGAAACTGGAGCTCCAAACAGATCATGAGGCAGAGAGAAATTTGGGGGTCCTCATGACCCCCTTACCTGGTTTTCCGTTGGGCTTCCCTTGTGGCTCAGCTGATAAAAAATCTGCCTGCAATGCAGGAGACCTGGGTTCGATCCCTGGGTTGGGAAGATCCCCTGGAGAAGGGAACGGCTACCCACTCCAGTATTCTGCCCTGGAGAATCCCATGGACTATACAGTCCTCGGGGTTGCAAAGAGTCAGACATGACTGAGCAACTTTCACTTTCACGATTGTTAAAGCCAGGAGGCTGGCTGACATCACTTGACAGAGAGTGAGGTTCAAAGACAGAGCCTGGGGCCCTGGACAGTCAGAGTTCTGGAAGCAGAGAGGGTCCTCCATAGGGGATGGAGAAGGAGCAGTCTGCAGGAGGAGAAGCACCTGCAGAGGGGGCTTCTAGAAGCTTCCTGGAGAATGTGCCAGGTGCTGTGGGGGGCCCTTTCAGGTGAATCACCTCCTCAGCCCTGGGAGACTCATGGGATGTCACAGAGAGAATGCTCTGCTAGCACATAATCCCTCTGCCTTAGCTTTTGGCGAATGAAACATATAATTTCATGATGATTATCCTCATTCTGCAGCAGGTTGCCCTTACTTCGTGTCTGCCGAGCACAGCCTTCAAGTCGTGGGAGATGGGTGTTCAGAGGCCTGATGGCCTGTGTGCAGCCCCCAGCATTTTCAGGAGCTCAGGTGGGGAGAAGGCCCCTACTGGTTCAGGTGGATTATTCCTGGATATCAGCTAGCTCTTCCTGGATTTTGTGTATGTTTCTAGTAAAAAGCAATTGATGATACACTGCCATAGAATGAAGCAATTTCTCTGCCCCCTTTAAGCTGGCAAATGGTATTAAGTTTTAAAATTTACTTTTATTTAAAAGACATTCAAACCTGTGCCCTCTTTATGCCTAACAATAAGATAATGGCATCACTATTTAATGTAGTATTCTCCAGCCACTGACAATGTTTCTGAGCAGGAGAAAATAACATGGAAGAATGTTTACATTTTACAGTTAAAAAGGCAGACAATAACATTATAATGTTGTTTAGATGACAACCGTGCAATGCAAACAAAATGAGAGATACAGATGGGCAGAAACAGGAAAACATCATAAAGAATCGAATGGTGGTTTTCATTGGGTAGTAGGAAAATAAGAAATATATTTCTCTTTTTCATGGTTTTACATATTTTCCAAAATTTTGTAATGAGTATACAGGCATAGGGCTTCCCTGGTGGCTCAGATGATTAAGAGTCTGCTTGCCATGCAGGAGACCTGGGTTCTATCCCTGGGTTGGGAAGATACCCTGGAGCAGGGAATGGATACCCACTCTAGTATTCTTGCCCGGAGAATTCCATGGACAGAGGAGCCTGGCAGACTACAGTTCATGGGGTCGCAGAGTTGGATATGACTGAGTGACTAACACACACACACACACACACACACACACACACACGCACACAGGCATAGCTTATTTTTGCACTTCACAGACATTGTGATTTTTACAAATTGAAAGTTGGTCGCAACGCTGCATTGTCAGATGATAATTAGCTTTTTTTTTAAACAACAAAGTCTTTAACTAAAGAATGTACTTTTTTTAGACATAAGGATTTTATTGCACACTTAATATATGGACCACAGGATAGTGTAAACATAAATTTTATATGCACCAAGAAAACACAAAATTCATTTGACTCATCTTATTGTGATATTTGCTTTATTGTGGTGGTTTGGATCCTATCCCACAATATCTCTGAGGTATGCTTGATTGGCCTCAGGGTGGCCAGTGGCAGCAGAGAGACCAGAGAGCCCTCTGCTTCTGGGCATCCTCCAACATCGATCAGCTCCAGCCAACAACTCCACCAGGGTCTTTTCCCAGGCCCCCAGGGGGCACATTGACCAACACCCAATGGTTGGTGAAGATTTACAAACTCAAGAGGACCAGCAGTGGGACATCCAGGGCACTGGGCATGTCCTCTGGCTTCATGCAGCAGCTGCAGGGCTTGTCCCTGCTAGTCAGGGCCTGACAAAACATGGTCCACTGGAGAAGGGAATGGCAAACCATTTCAGTATTCTTGCCTTGAGAACCTCATGAACAGTATGAAAAGGCAAAAAGATATGACACTGAAAAATGAGCTTCCCAGGTTGGTAGATGTCCAATATGCTACTGGGGAAGAGTGGGGAAATAGCTCCAGAAAGAATGAAGAGGCTGAGCCAAAGCAGAAAGGATGCCCAGTTGTGGATGTGTCTGGTGATGAAAGTAAATTCCGATGCTGTAAAGAACAATATTGCATAGGAACCTGGAATGTTAGGTCCATGAATCAAGGTAAACTGGAAGTAGTCGAACAGGAGTAGGCAAGAGTGAATGTTGACATCTTAGGAATCAGTGAACTAAAATGGATGGGAAGGGGCAAATTTAAGTCAGATGACCATTATATCTGCTACTATGGGCAAGAAGCCCTTAAAAGAAATGGAGTAGCCCTCACACTCAACAAAAGAGTCTGAACTGCAGTACTTGATTGCAATCTCAAAAGTGACACAATGATCTCAGTTGGTTTCCAAGGCAAGCCATTCAATATCACAGTAATCCAAGTCTATGCCCCAACCACTAATGCTGAAGAAGCTGAAGTTGAATGGTTCTGTGGAAACCTACAAGACCTTCTAGAACTAACATCAAAATAAGATGTCCTTTTCATCATAGGGGACTGGAATGCGAAAGTAGGAAATCAAGAGATACCTGGAGTAACAGGCAAGTTTGGCCTTGGAGTACAAAATGAAGCAGGGCAAAGGCTAACAGAGTTTTGCCAAGAGAATGCACTGGTCATAACAAACACCCTCTTCCAACAACACAAGAGAAGACTCTACACATGGACATCAACAGATGGTCGCTATCAAATCAGATTGATTATATTCTTTACTGTCTTCGCCAAAGATGGAGAAGCTCTATGCAGACAGCAAAAACAAGACCTGAAGCTGACTGTGGCTCATACCATCAGTTCCTTAATGCAAACTTCAGGCTCAAATTGAAGAAAGTAGGGAACACCACTAGGCCATTCAGGTATGACCTAAATCAAATCCCTTATGATTATACAGTGGAGCTGACAAATAGATTTATGGGATTAGATCTGGTAGACAGAATGCCAGAAGAGCTATGGATGGAGGTTTGGAACATTGTATAGGAGGCAGTGACCAAAATCATCCACAAGAAAAAGAAAAGCAACAAGGCAAAATGGTTGTCTGAGGAGGCCTTATAAATAGCTGAGAAGAGAAGCGAAAGGCAAAGGAGAAAGGGAAAGGTATACTCAGCTGAAAGCAGTGTTCTAGAGAATAGCAATGGGGAAGGCAATGGCACCCCACTCCAGCACTCTTGCCTGGAAAATCCAATGGATGGAGGAGCCTGGGAGGCTGCAGTCCATGGGATCGCTAAGAGTCGGACACAACTGAGTGACTTCACTTTCACTTTTCACTTTCATGCACTGGAGAAGGAAATGGCAACCCACTCCAGTGTTTTTGCCTGGAGAAGCCCAGGGATGGGGGAGTCCGGCGGACTGCCGTCTATGGGGTCACACAGAGTCGGACACGACTGAAGTGACTTAGCAGCAGCAGAGAATAGCAAGGAGAGATAAGAAAGGCTTCTTAAGTGAACAATACAAAGAGATGGAGGAAAACAATAGAATAGAGAAGACTAGAGATCTCTTCAAGAAAATTAGAGATTCCAAGGGAACATTTCATGCAAAGATGGGCACAATAAAAGACAGAAACGGCAAGGACCTAACAGAAGCAGAAGAGATTAAGAAGAGATGGCATGAATACACAGAAGAATTGTACAATAAAGTTCTTAATGACTGGGATAACCATGATGGTGTGATCACTCACCTAGAGCCAGACATCCTGGAGTGTGAGCCTTATGAAGCGTTACTACAAGCAAAGCTAGTGGAGGTGATGGAATTCCAGCTGAGCTATTTCCAATCCTAGAAGATGATGCTGTGAAAGTGCTGCACTCAATATGCCAACAAATCTGGAAAATTTAGCAGTGGCCATAGGACTGGAAAAGGTCAGTTTTCATTCCAATCCCAAAGAAAGATAATGCCAAAGAGTATTCAAATTACTGTGCAATTGCAGTAATTTGAAATGAAATTACTCATTTCACATGCTAGCAAGATTATGCTCAAAATCCCTCAAGCTAGGCTTCAGCAGTATATGAATCGAGAGCTTCCAGATGTACAAGCTGGATTTAGAAAAGACAGAGGAACCAAATGTCAAATTACCAACATCTGTTGGATCATAGAATAAGCAAAGGAATTCCAAAAAAAAAAAACCATCTGCTTCTTCTTCGTTGACTTCACTAAAGCCTTTGACTGTGTGGATCACAACAAACTGTGGAAAATTCTTAAAGAGATGGGAATACCTGACCATCCTACCTCTCTCCTGAGAAATCTGTGTGCAGTTAGAAGCAACAGTTAGTACTGGACCTGGAACAATGGACTGGTTCCAAACTGGGAAAGGAGTATGTCAAGGTGGTATATTGTCACCCTCCTACATCATGTGAAATGTTGGGCTGGATGAATCACAAGCCGGAATCAAGATTGCTGGGAGAAATATCAACAACCTCAGATATGCAGATGATACCACTTTAATGGCAGAAAGCAAAGAGGAACTAAAGAACCTCTTGAAGAAAGTGAAAGAGGAGAGTGAAACACCTGTCTTAAAACTCAACATTCAAAACCTAAGATCATGGCATCTGATTCCATCACTTCCTGGCAAATAGATGAGGGAAAAGTGAAAGCAGTGACAGACTTTACTTTCTTGGGCTCCAAATTCACTGTGGATGGTGACTGCAGCCATGAAATTAAAAGACGCTTGTTCCTTGGAAGAAAAGCTTTGACAAACCTAGACAGCATATTAAAAAGCAGAGATGTCATTTTTACTAACAGCGGCCTGTCTAGTCAAGACTATGGTTTTTCCAAGAGTCATGTTTGGATGTGTGAGTTGGACCATAAAGAAGGCTGAGCATCGAAGACTTGATGGTTTTGGATTGTGGTGCTAGGGAAGACTCTTGAGAGTCCCTTGGACTGCAAGGAGATCAAACCAGTCAATCCTAAAAGAAACCAACTCTGAATATTCATTGGAAGGACTGAGGCTGAAGTTGAAGCTCCAATACTTTGGCCACGTGATGCAAAGAGCTGATTTACTGAAGAAGACTCTGATGCTGAGAAAGATTGAGGGCAGGAGGAGAAGGGGGCAACAGAGGATAAGATGGTTGGATGGCATCACTGACTCAATGGACATGAGTTTGAGCAAGCTCCGGGAGATTTAAAGGACAGGGATGTCTGATGTACCGCAGTTCGTGGGGTCGCAGAGAGTCAGACGTGACTTTTTGACGGAAGAGCAATGCTTAACAGCATTTTCTTTATTTGTGGCTGCCCTGGATCTTAATTCAGTGCATGGGCTTTTCTGGTTTTGGTGCCTGGGCCTTTTGTGGTGGCGTCTCTCGTTGCAGAGCACAATGGGCTTTAGCTGTTGAACAGGGCACATGGGCTCAACAGTTGTTACTTGCGGCCTTAGTTGCCCCATGGTGTGTGCAATCTTCCCAGGCCGGGGATTGAACCCATGTCCCCTGCATTAGCAGGGGATTAGCAGGCAGATTCTTAACCACTGGACAGCCAAGGAAGTCCCCCTGACAGATTTTAGAACAATGCTTCTAAAATGGAACTTTGTGAAGTGATGGAAGCAGTCCATGTTTTTGCTGTCTAATCCATAGCCACTAGCCACATCTGGCTATTGAAGAATTGAAATGTGATTAGTGTGACTAAGGAACTAGAATTTTAATCATACCAAGCTATTACCAAGTTACATTTAAGTTTTAGTAGCCATTTAAGGCGAGTGACTACTATATTTGACAATAAAGTTTTAAAGTGCAAAAAAAAAAAAAAAAAAAACAGGTATCTTCTGCTCTTTTGAAAGTTCACTTTTCACCACCTCACTTTTACAAAAGACCTGTATTAGTACCCATTTAGTTAACCAGAAAGAAATCCCTAAACAATTTCACTGTTACAGAAAAAGACAAAAAGTGAAAATAACGTCCAGAGTTGGTTTTGCAGTGAGCTGTTATAGGGGCTGACAAGAGGGGCCCCTCTGGGCTCCTTCCAGGGAACCACACACAGCATCTCAGCATCAAGCCACCATAGCTTTGAACTGAGTCTGTGAGCCTCTGTATTTTATCCTGATTTATTTTATGCATTGGTTAACAAGATGTGTCCTAAGGTAATTGATTCTTTGCTTCATGCTGTTTTGGCTTATGGAAGGTTTCATAAGAACACTGTCCTTTTGGGTGGTGGGGAAACCTGTCTATAAGGACACGTGTATCCTATCTCAATAAGCTATTAAAAATAATATAAGCATTTAAAATATGATCACTAAGGTTAAAAATTTTATTGCCATGTGGAGTGAGTTTGGATTTCATAATGGAGAACGTGGACAGAGCTCAGAAAAAACTGTGGCTTTTATTTAAATAGTTTATTTTCTAACTCAATAGAAAATGATCCCGCATTAGGGTTGGTCATGCCCAAGTTCAGTTTTAGACTAGGATGAAATAAATGACAACCTGGATGTCATTCATTGTTGTTCTACAAAAAGTTCTACTATTGTAAGTAATATTCTTCTGTGTACACATCCAGAGGTAAATTCAAAACATGTAATATCTTTTGAGGTGGAAGCAAAGCTTGTTACTCCCATTTTACAGATAAGAAAACTAAGGCTTACGAAGGTTTAGTTCCCAGAATCATGAAACAAGAAGCAAAAGTAATGCCTCTTAGCTCTTGAAGCCCAGAGGATTTTATCTTTCACAATATGAACAAAACAATTTCTGATAAACTGTCTTGAGAAGAGGACTTCACCAAGGAGCTGGAAAGATTTGCCATTTTTAAGTCCTTTAAATGAAGTCCTTTTGTTTTTTATTTGGCTTTTAAAACTGTCCCAAGATTAGTTCTCAGAAGGCAGAGCACTGTGCATAGAAGGCAATGGCACCCCACTCCAGTACTCTTGCCTGGAAAATCCAATGGATGGAGGAGCCTGGTGGGCTGCAGTCCATAGGGTCGCTAAGAGTCGGATATGACTGAGTGACTTCACTTTCACTTTTCACTTTCATGCATTGAAGAAGGAAATGGCAACCCACTCCAGTGTTTTTGCCTGGTGAATCCCAGGGAGGGAGGAGCCTGGTGGGCTACCGTCTATGGGTTCGCACAGAGTCGGGCACGACTGAAGTGACTTAGCAGCAGCAGCAGCAGCAGCAGCCCTTTATTGGGTTGGATCTGCGTTTTTATGCTTTCCAGGGGAATGCCAAGTGAAAAACCCTAGGCTTTACTCAGTCCTGTACCTCCATCCCTCTTCTCTCCCTCCACAGTGCACAGCCCCTCTTTCTGGGTAGAAAGTTAAGTCGCTCAGTCGTGTCCGACTCTTTGCGACCCCATGGACTGTAGCCCACCAGGCTCCTCCGTCCATGGGATTCTCCAGGCAAGAATACTGGAGTGGGTTGCCATTTCCTTCTCCAGGGAAGAAAGTTAGCCAATCATAATTCCACATCTGGCAGTTTAGAAAGATGCTAAGCTCTCCCGGGATCATGTTCCCTGGACCAGGGGAGGTGCAGTGGACATAGTATTTGAGAGATGACCTCAGTTGGACAAGCCACCCCCTCCCCATGCTCCCTTCATCTGGGTGGCCCTGAGTATTTGCTAAGGGCAGCAGACAGCAGCACAATTTAACACAAATGAATACACTGAATGTTTTCATACTGAAAGTCTTAATCCTTTTTGATTCAAGTTCTAGGGGGAAGGTTGGAGCCAGTTGTGATTTAAAAAATAATAATAATAAAAAAAATTGGTTCACCCATCTGTCAGTACCGCCAAGAAATATTCACATGAGTAGGACTATCCAAAAAAATGAAGAGTAGCTCTTTTCCAAGACAGATCTCTGGAACTCTCTCCCTCCCTTGCTCAGAACCACTTCCTCTCCTCAAATCTCACTTTAAAACCTTCCTGTTTGCTTTAGCCTGTGACTGACTCAGGCCCCATTCATCTTTCTTTCCTCTCTCCCCATGACCACATCCTTCCACTCTCCCCTCACCGGCCGCCGTGAGAACACTAGCCAGCCTCTTCCTCCCTCCACTGCTCAGCCCCTTGCCTGCTACCCTGCAGTGACAGCCTGACTTGTGGGGGCTCCTCGCTGGCCTGCGTGAGCCGCCCTCACACAGCCCAGACGTGTTTGGGAGGGTGAGGGCCTTCTCTATGAGGGTCCCGCCCCCTGGTCCTCAGAGGAGGAAGAGGTAGTGAATTTCAAGGTGACTTCTGTCTAAAGAGCTTCTTTGCCAGTTTTCTTTCACAAGTCACAGACTCAGAAACTTGAGAAGCAGAACACAAAAAGACCTTGTAATAGACCCACAAAGATACAAACTCTCAGGCCTGTTTCCCATAGGAGACTTTAGGTGAAGCCTGAAGGCTAGATGGGGGTGAAACACAGGCCAGACCAGAGCTGTTGTTACACCTCCAGAATAGAGTTGTAATTGTCTCAACTGCCTTCTTCCCCTCAAAAAACGAACTAAAATTCCTCAGCAAAATTCTAAGGCAGGATTGGCCCTGGGAAAACTGTCTCAAAGTATGCCCAAGTGTTGGAATTCTTTTCATCAGGGAGTACACGCAGCTCTTTCTAAAGAGTATGTCCAGAAACAGACTCACAGACTTAGAGAACAAATTTATGGTTACTAGGGTGGAAGGCAATGGCAACCCACTCCAGTACTCTTGCCAGGTAAATCCCATGGACGGAGGAGCCTGGTAGGCTGCAGTCCATGGGGTCGCGAAGAGTCGCACACGACTGAGCGACTTCACTTTCACTTTTCACTTTCATGCATTGGAGAAGGAAATGGCAACCCGCTCCAGTGTTCTTGCCTGGAGAATCCCAGGGACAGGGAGCCTGGTGGGCTGCCATCTGTGGCATCGCACAGAGTCGGACATGACTGAAGTGACTTAGCAGCAGCAGGGTGGAAGGGTGGGGGAGATTGGGATAGATAGATTGGGAGTTTGGGATTGACATGTACACACTGCTATATTTAAAGTAGATAACCAGGGACTTCCCTGGAAGTCTGGTGGTTAAGACTTCGCCTTCCAGTGCACAGGGTGTGGGTTCAATACCTGGTTGGGAGGCTGAGATCCCACATGCCTTATGGCCAAAAAAACCAAACCATAAAACAGAAGCAATATTGTAACAAATTCAATAAAGTCTTTAAAAGTGGTCCACATTAAAAAAAAAATCTTAAAAAAATAGGTAACCAATAAGAACTTACTGTATAGGGGAACTCTGCTCAATATTCTGCAATAACCTAAATGGGAAAAGAATTAGAAAAAGAATAGATGCATGTATATGTATAACCGAAACAGTTGGCTATACACCTGAAATTACACAACATGGTTAATCAGCTTTGCCTGCTTGCATGCTAAATCACTTCAGTCGTGTCTGACTCTTTGCGACTCTATGGACTGTAGCCTGCCAGGCTCCTCTGTCCATGGGATTCTCCAGGCAAGAATCCTGGAGTGGCTGCCATGCCCTCCTCCAGGGGATTTTCCCAGCCCAGGGATCGAACCCACGTCTCTTATGTCTCCTGTGTTGGCAGGCAAGCTCTTTACCACTAGCGCCACCTGGGAAGCTCTGCTCCAATATAAAACGGGAGTGTGGTTTCAGATTGGCTGTGTCGGCGACAGGCAAGCTGTGGGCTCTCCCACAATGCACCGCTCTGCGATCCCGAGGCACAGCCGCTCCTGCAGACATGGAGGCAGGTCAGGCCGTGCCATCTCCACAGCAGCCTCACCACCAGCTCTAAAAGAGTTGCTTCCAGAACCCAGCGCCTCAGGTTTTATCTTATGAAACACACACTGGTCTTACTTTTGATTTATCATAATAGCAACCGCTGCTTTTTTTTTTTAAACCGCATCACTTTTTTCCAAAGCACGGTCACGTTTGCTACCTGATGGACGTCAGGCCACTAATAATTTTCCCGTTTTGCCCGTAAAGGACTAAGACCATTGCAGTTTGACTAAGGTCACAGAGAAAGTAAGCAGTAGAGTTGAAATCCACATCAGCCTTCCATGGGAGCCATGCCCCAACTCTCAACACTCCCAAGTGAGCACTTCCTTGTCCATAGACTGACAATCTGGGGAGGGCTTCCACACGGTGGATTTGCAAACAGCCCTTGGAGATAGCTTTCCAGTGGATTGTGGGGGTTTTGTTTCATTTTGGGTCACAGATCTTTTTGATCTTGCTCAATCCTAAAGGAAATCAGTCTTGAATATTCATTGGATGGACTGATGCAGAAGCTGAAGTTTCAATACTTCGGCCACCTGATTTGAAAAGCTGACTCATTTAAGACCCTGATGCTGGGAAAGATTGAAGGCGGGAGGAGAAGGGGACGACAGAGGATGAGATGGTTGGATGGCATCACCAACTTGATGGGACATGAGGTTGAACAAGCTCTGGGAGTTGGTGATGGACAGGGAAGCCTGGCATGCTGTAGTCCATGGAGTCGCAAAGAGCCAAACATGACTGAGCAACTGAACTGAACTGAACTGCCTCATTTGAAACTATAAGAGTGAGTCAGCGTTACCCAGGCTCACCCAACAGGTGGTAGAGTGATGGGCCTTTGAATTATGCTTGTGGTGGAGCCTGCCTGGGGTTAAGGCTGAAACAATTAATTCTGCTGTGTGAAAAACAAATCATTAAAAGACATATTTTGAAAAATTGGAAAAAGAAATCATTTAAAAAGTACCCAATTTCAGTTTTGAAAGATATGTGTGAGAGAATTTGAATTGAGTTGTGCCATGGTTTTCCTCCCCCCAGAACCTCTTTTGTTATCCAGAAGTTTCTCTGAAGGTGAGCAGCTTGAGCTGCACGAATGTGACGATACACGTCCAGTTGTGAGATCTTGGGCAGATGGAACAGATGATTTGGAGAATGGGACAGGGAAAGAGAGCAAAGGGGCTGTTAGCATCCACGCTAGGACCTGGAGAGCCATTTCTGAGTGGAGGCAGGGAAAAAAGTGAGCGAGGCCATCAGAGGCCTTGCACAGTGCCTCCGTGCCACACCTGGGAACGGGGACTTGAGAAGTGGTTGACGTGTTTATTTGGTGTGAGGTCAGCTACAGCTCTGAAAGCAATAACACTATTCCCATAAAACAGAACTCCCAGGCTGGGCCACCAACCTGCTTGCTGCCAAAGAAGGGTGGTGGCCTAATAAATGAGACATTGCTGTCAGCTCTCCATAAATGGAGGATTCATTCACTTTGTGAATTATGCAGGCTCTCCGTTGGCCTCCCATCTCCAATCCCATCTATTACTTTAACCCCTTTCTTGTTTTGTGCTGCTTCTTTCAGATGAAGAAGAAGGGAAAAGAGATTTGATTTCTGCGCCTATTAACCATGCCAATAGAAGGTTGTATGAAAAATGAAGCTATTAGTAGAAGTTAGGAAAAAATCTAGTTATAAGACCAGAAGAAGACTTGAACTTCGGAGAAGACCACGAATGAATTGAATTAAAAGCACAGTTCTCTTTTCAAAAGCTAACACAAAATGAGGATGGGTTTTATGCAAAAGCAGCTGCTCCTGCCAGTGAGTTTATGCATGTCTTTCTTTCATATGCCACAGTCAGACCTAGGAAATTCCCTGGGAAGTCCCCTCTACCACAGTGCTTGTAGTTTCTCCATTTGACTATGATTCCACTGGATCTTGGGAGATTGATCTTCAGGAAGCTGTTATCACAAAACAGCTCTTCCTGGAGTGAGGAGAGAGCATGGTACCTGGGAAGACAGAGGGAGTGGACTGGGACATGGGAGTCTGGTTGCCGTTTTAGTTCTTCAGCTAGCAGCCTGGGGGCTTTATGAGGAGCCTGCCATTCCCCTGGCCTCAGTGGTTTCATCTGCAAATTGGAATGGCCTGGAGACGATAAAAGTGAAAGCATCCATCACCATGCCTGGAAGTGCTCAAGAAATGATTCTTTCCTGCCTGCTGACTTCCATTTTCCATCTGTAAGGTAAGGAATTGAACAAGATCTCTTGTCCACTCTAATGCTTTAAGGTTACGTCACTTTTAGGTAACTCTATTGGTGACATTTTAAGAAATCACCAACTAACATTCTGTGGTTGTAGTCTGTTAGATTCCATCCAATCAGAATAGCGTTGTGATTGTGACTTTGTATTATGATTTTTTATTTTCCCTTATCCTGATTTTTATTTTCTATTTTATGGCTTGTGCTTTGTTAAGTTGTCATAAATCCTTTCAGGTATAAGAAAAGAAGTATAACAAACTGGATGAAAGAATGCCTTAATGGAAAGCCAGAGAATAATGCTAATACTAATAAACTGCTTTTATTGGCTACATACTATGTATGAGGAACCATGCTAAGCACTTTATAAACATTAGGTCACTTAAAGGCTCACAATAACCCCTTGAAGTTATAATTATCATCCCCATTTTATAGATGAGGAAATTGAGTCTTTGAGATACCAAGCAGGTTGTTCAAGGTCACACAGTTAATGAGTGTCAAAGCTGAGTCGCAACTCCAAGTCTGGCTAAATCAGGGCAGTGGTGGGCTGACAAACAGGCTTCCAAAATACCGAAATCAAAACAAAACCCTAAATGCCTGATATAGAGTATTTACTAATTTCCATCATGTAAATACTTCCACCATGACCAGTTTCAAGTTTCTAACAGTTAAATCAGCTGAAAAAAAAATCCCAAATATTTAACAATCTGCTCTTGCAAGCCAACAGGAGCCAACCCCAAAACACTCCAGAAAAAGCCTAAGTCATCACCACTGAGATACACTGCCTCCGTGGATCATAGGCTGAGGTTGGGGATAATAGAAAAGAAAGAAGAAAGGGAAGATGGTCATAAACAGAGAAAGTAGAGAGATGACAGATTCATTCATTCATTCCACATAGGCTTACTGAATGCTGGCTAAGGACCAAGCATTGTGATATGTGCTTTGGATTTGGGCAAGAGTAAGATAAGCAGGGTGCCCAAGCCAAAAAGTCCAGAGTGTTTGGGGGAGAGAGCAACACTCAAACAAATAATTGAACACATTATGTGATAGAAGTATGTGTGAGTCTATGGGAGCCCAGCAGAGGGAGGAGTGAATTCTGTCTGAAGGATGCAGTTAGCGACATATGCGTGGGGGCTCCTAGGTAACACACATTGTTCTTCCATTCCAATTTATAGAGGATTGCCTTACTAGAGAGGTGTGCTCAGTTTAGAATTCTGCCTTTCTGATTATAGAGAAACCAAAGGTGGGGTTAAGAAAAGGACAATGATATAGAAAGTAAGCTCTTTGAGTTAGGGGTGTTGTCTGATTTACCCCTATATTCCTGAGACCTAGCACCAGGCAGAGAACGTAGTAAGCCCCCAGTAAATATTTGTTGACTGGATGAACCACTGTTGAATAATGATTTATGAGCTTCAAAGAACTTTGCTTGAGGAAAGAGGACTAATAACAGGTAAGAAGTAAGCAATATAAATGGGCTTCCCTGGTGGCTGTAGTGGTAAAGAATCCACCTGCCAATGAAGGAGACGCAGGAGACCCAGTTTCGATCCCTGGGTCGGGAAGATCCCCTGGAGGAGGGCATGGCCACCCGCTTCAGTATTCTTGCCTGGAGAATCCCATGGACAGAGGAGCCTGGCAGGCTGTAGTCCACAGGGTTGCACAGAGTAGGACACAACTGAAGCGACTTAGCACAGCACAGCAAGCAGTGTAAGTGTATGGAGGATCACATAGAAGAACAGAGTAAGTGGGGGGCAGTATATGGGCAGGGACTCCAGGTGTCCAGGGTGGAGGAAAAGGGCCCAGAAGGTTGTGTGTCATGCGATGCTGTCACCTGTTGTGCTGGCTGACCTCTCTGAGGATGATCAGAGGGTGGGGCAGATCTCTGGCTTCCTCTGAGAAGCAAGATGTCCTGTCACATGCCTGCAGATGTATTTGGTGAGCTGGAAAATGCCAGGAATGATACCATTCATCATTTGACTTCAAAGTTCAATATGGGAAGTGTTAGTTACTCCGTCACGCACGATTCTTTGAGACCCCATGGATGGTAGCCCACGAGGCTCCTCTGTCCGTGGAATTCTCCAGGCAAGAATATTGGAATAGGTTGCCATTCCCTTCTCCAGAGGATCTTCCTGATCCAGGGATCAAACCCAGGTCTCCTGCATTGCAGGCAGATTCTTTACCATCTGAGCTACCAGGAAGCCCTCAATATGGGAGAAGCTAACAAGTCATTGGTGCGATGAAGTTTGAGGATTTTAGTGGATTTCCTTCACATTTGTTTGTTCTTCTCTTCCTCTGATTATCTGAGAGGAGGCTGCTGTTATGGAAAACCAGGTAGTCTGAATATTCATTCTTAGGACTTAGGACTGGTTTTATAAGAAATGGGTCTGCTACAAATGTGTGACTTGTAGATTATTTTCATCATAACAATGCCTTATACATGTGGATGCTTCCTAGCTGCAAAGATTTTGCCAGTAATTACTTTTGATGCCTCTTCAAGACAGTCCCATGAGGACATTAGAAAAGATGTGAGTGGCTCTATGTTACTAAAGAAGTCAAATAACTCAGAATCACAGAACTGAGCTCTAGTCGAGCAAGGGCCCAAGATCTGTCATTCCAGACACAGAGACCTCCGTGTCCTCCTGGTTTCTCTCATGATAATGCCTGCCTCCTGGAGTGAGCTGGGACCCAGCAGTGTCCAGGAATGGTCTGTCTTGATATTCGAGAACTTTTTTCTCTATAGTGAAAAATGGAACCTGCCTGCCCCAGTTTCCAAGCCACCTCATGATTTGAAAAGCAATTGCTTTAACTCTGACAAAATTAGGCCACCTCCAACCTAAATGGAGCCCGTTTTCAGAGTAAGACCCTGCGTGGAGACAGCTCTTTCTTGGAAGGATAACAAAAGCATGCTTTTGTGTGTATTTCACTTGATGGAAAGGAATCCCCAGTGAGGCCATTTTTTCCCCCTGAATTCTCCCAAGTCCAGAATGTGTCCAAGTTTCCAAGATAATCTCAGAAGAGCCATTCATCTATGAAGATGGCCAAACTGTCTTCCAGCTCAGTAGACAAGGTCTGTTCAAGAGAAAGAAGGTGAGGGGGTGAGAATAGCGGTGTGGGAAGAGGGTGAGGGAGGCAGAGAGCGAAGGAGTAGGACGTGCAAGGAGAAAACGTGTGTGGACGAATGCTGACGGGGAAAGGAAGGAGACCAAGGGGCCAGCCCCGACTCCGGGGTCCCATCTGCTAGGGACATTTGCAGCTGATTCTTTTTAGAACCTGTCACGGTCTGCCTGGCGAGCTGTCACTTCCCATCACTTAGCTCTCGCTGAGGATCTTTGTGTCATCACTGTCATGAAGAGACCTGGCAACTGGCAAAGAATTTCCTGGGGCGCTACCTGATATGCCATTATTTGCCTCTTATCATCTTAGTAGAGTAGTTACACCGCTGTCAGAGGTAATGGAGACCATGCCACTAAGAAAATTGGCTGTAATTTATTTATCAATTGTTTCTGCATACCACAAAAGCGGCCTTCTGCTTTACAGTTGTGTCTAAGGTATTTGAGAGCCCCTGAAGTTAAGGTTTTCCGGCATTCTAAGTTCTACTTATGGCCTTTCCTGTATATGACACACAACACCACCCTTGTGGCTTGCAGGCCGTTTTCTTCTTTGCTTTCTTTAGTCACAAATCATCCTGAGGCATCCCTTAAGTGCATTTGTATTGTTAAGTGCACTGGCTTGATTTGGTGTTAATTCAATTTGAGTGCCCTTAATATCTTGTGGGGGTGATGCAATGCGGGCCGCCTGTACCTTGTAAAATCGGGTCCCAGGTCTGCCTGGGAGCAAAGCACCTTTCCCATAGCCATTTACCAAAGTTGCTGATAAAATTTTCATAAGGGAACCTTTTTAGTCTGACCCTATTGTGTTATTGTACCATTAAGTCTCAGAGAACTGAGCTGGCTTCTAGTGACAGCTTATCACGTTCTCCATTATTGCTGGCTGCCTGAAGAGCTAACAGACTGGGTGCAGTGCAAGCTCCCTCCTCCCTCCCACTTCTGGTCCGTTCTGGGAAAAGCTTATGGGCCAGCACCTAGAGGCTAATGTGTGATTGTCTCTCTGTGGGTGCCAGAGAGCTGAGCTCTCTTTCTGATGAGCCTGGGAAAGCTTGAGAGGCCCTGAAGGACTTGGTGGAGCCTTCGTGACAAGAAGGGGAGAAGAATGGGCTGAAAGAGAATGAGAATTACAAAGCACTTTGCTTAAAAAGCAACCTCCAAAGTGGTAATGATAATGTTGACACCACTTTGACACATAGCTGGAAGTAGTGGATTGGGCCAGCACCTTTGGAAGGTTGGCATTAGAATTCTGACAACATGATTAACTCAAAAAAGAACTCCTAATGCTGGGGTTTGGGTGTACCTGGGTTTGCATCCAGCCTCATTCATTGGCTTACCTGCCCTGTGACCTTGATCATGTTTAGTCTTGGAGCTTCAGGGTTCCATCTGTGAAATGGGAATATCAAGGTCAACTCCATAGGCTTTTTGTGGTGATGGCGTGAGTGTGGAGTGTGGCTGGCACTCACACAACATGTCTTAGGGTTATCTTAGAATCTCAGAAGTTAGAAGGTGAGAAATCTGGTTCATATGGTAAAGAAATTAGCTGGCTACCACAAGATGAAAAAATGAAAGAGAAAAATCTAGAAATCTGGTCTCCAGACCCTCATCTAGGTGTCTTTCCATCCTTGCCATTGCCTACCCAATGCTGTCCACAGACATCAGGAACTTGGTTGGATTGGGGGCGCAAGAGGCCACATTCCACTTCCCTGATGATGGTATTTCTTAATAGCAGACTAAACTGCTTCTCAGTCCTTCTGCTTGTCTTGGTGGAAATGGCTTGAGCCTGCCTAACCGTGTGAGCCCAGGCCCTGCTTGTCTCTGCTGCTCTGGCTGAAAAAGCTCAGTGGTCTGAGAAAAGAAATGGAAGGTGCTGTTTCAAAAGAACACATAAAAATCATTGTCATCAAAGCAATACATGTTTACTGTGGAAATGAGAAAATCTAGGTAAAATATAGAAACTCTAGTGAAAGAAAAAAGCTCACCTGTAATCCTACCACCTGTAACCCTAGGCTGCTGCCGTGTGTTTCCTTTCAGGCTCCTTTCCGCGCCCACACACATGCTAGCTTGTTTGGGCCCTTGCTCACTGCAGTATATTTTAGGCATTAAAAGTGCAGTCTGGCTCCACAGGCAAATCATTTAACTTTTCCACTATTGTTTCCTCGTCCATAAACTAGGGCTTCCTCAGAGGGTGGATTAGAGAAGTAAATGAGCTCATCCACCTGACACACAGCATGGAGCACACAGAGGAAGCCCTGCCGAGGCTTTCCTTAGCATGACTATTATTCAGTATAAATCTGGGATTACAGTATAATCTGCTGGAAATACGGCTCTTATGGGGGCCATTTCTTCTTTGCTCACCCTCAGTTGCTCAACTCTGATGCTTTCTTAAACTGCTCATCCAGACAGGGTCTCAGGGTCAGACTGACCCGGCCCTTCCCCAGCTGAATGGTGATAATCATGTGTTCATCTTCCCAAAGGGTTAACGCATGAATTCTCACAACTTGACTCCTGGTGGGCGTATTAGACCCACTTTATAGGAGGGAGAACTAAGATGGAGCAGGCATTGAAGTGGCTGTATGAGGTCTCCAAGCAGATGAGGTGGATGTCCTGGTTGCCAGGAAACAAACAGGGCCACCCGTAGGAGTGGTTGGGCTATTCCTGGGCTTGGATTTGCCTTCATTACGCTGGAGATGAGGCTTAGATGGTACAAGGAGGAAGGCTGAAATCACAAAAAGACAAGTTCTTGTAAACGAAAATCTCATGGAAAAGCTCTGAGAGTCTCGTTGATGTGTGTTTGTGTGTGCGCACATGTGTGTCATCTTTTTGGTGTTTTAAAGCCTCCTTTCCTGGGATTCAAAGATTCTGAGAGCAAAAAATGATCATTTTAAGCCAGACTGGACAAGATAGGATCATAAATCAGAAAGGATGGGTCCAGCTCTGTGTGTGTGTGTGTATGTGTGTGTGAGTGTGTGTGTAACACATGCACAGAGAAGGCACCAGTGTGCAAGCCTCTTGGGGCGAGTGGGAGGAGCGGACATAGGCCTGCAGAAGGGAGCTGGTTTTGATGAAATATTGGCTAACGCTTGGGGCACCGAAGGAGAAGAGGCTCTGGTCAGGGAACTGCATTAGAATTTATAATAGATTAGTTTATCTGCCCCTTGATCTTCAAGGGTATTCGGGGAGCTGAGGATGAAGCATGTCTGCCTTGATTTTCACAGCAAGAGGAAACCTCTGGAACAGAATTCCCAGCCTCTCCCTCTGCGCAGCCCAAGGCGGTGAGAGCTTGCTATTCACACCTTCACTCAGGTCATTTGGAGGAGGCTGATGGTACCCAGGAATGCCGACATACCTCACAACATCACACAAGAAAGAGCCCACTCAGATTCCTCAGGGGAGCTGCTGTCGGTCCATCTGGGTCTGGAGTGCAGCACTGGATGTGCTGGCCCCTGCTCCCCATACCGCTGCAGAAGTTTGCAATCCATATTCATCCTCACTGTCCACAGGATTCACTTCTCTCCATCCATCTGTGTGCCTGTCTTTCTCTCTCTTCCTCGCTCACTCTCATGAAAAGGGGAGTCTGCTAGGGTGTTTCAGATGCTCTGCTTTAAATGCCAATGAGCGAAGCAGCCAGGAAAGAAAGAGTGAGAGGTGAAGTGTGGTTTGATGTCTCGGGGTGCTGGGGAGGTGATTCATATAACATGAGCCCCTTGGGGCCCTTGGTTAAATCCCAGCCTAGCACCCCACCCCCGACCCCAGCTGAACTGGGACTCTGAAGTCCAGCCAAGGAGCATTGCTGGTGCTCCTCTGGCAAACAATCGGAGGGTCAGAGGCAAAGTCCAGGGGAGGGGTGATTCTTTCACTGGAAAAATTACCTGCTGGGAAAGAAGGAATCATATGATGTGTGCGGTGAGAAGTCCAGTCAGGAAGGACCTGGCTGTTGCATTACAAGGCCGCTTGCTGAAGCCAGAGGGACTTTTTATTGCCTGAGAGGCCTGCAGGCTCCAGCTAAAGTGGCTGTGGCAAGTCTCTGGGAGGGCATGGTGATGAGGGGCTGTGAGCCAGGGCTCTGGATGCCAGGTTGGGAATGAATGGGGCAGAAGCTGAGGAGGGGGCATCACTGTCCTCAGACTCACTGTCCTAAGGCAGGAGGGAGACCCAGCAGAGAGAGGGGCTGCCTGCTTCCCAGCTAGCCAAGGGCAGAGCAACCTCCATTGCCCCCACCTTAGGCTTTGTTTGACATCCCCTATGTTTGGCCACCCTCTCTCCACCCTCAGCTTCTTAAAACCTTCCCCTCTCTCACCGACCTTCTGTCTGCTTCTCCCTTTTTATGGAAGTTGCATAACCATCTTTCATTGAGGGCAGCCCCTTTCCCCCAGACTTCCTTCATATAGGTATGGGTGCAAAGACTTTGGGGCACCTGACCCAGGTCTGGCCAGGTGATCCGGTAAGCCAGGATGGTCCAATCAGAAACAAACCTGGAACTTCTGTTGGAAACTTTTGTTGGAACTTTGGGGATGGAGAAGTTTTCTTTCATCTTGGTTGATGAGAGGATAAAAGCCTGGCTTCCAGGTAGGCCCATCGGGATTGGAAAGTCTGTGTGAAAATGAAGCCACTGGAAAGGGAAGAAGAGTGAAGAGGTGGATAGAGATGAGTTTCTAATGGCATCCTTTGAGCACTAGGATCTGATCTTACTGGAAGGCAGGGTCTACACCTAGGACTCTTCAGTTTGACCAGCCAGTATGTTTCCTCCCCTTTTCCATTCCTTGTTCAAATTTTTCCTGCTACTTACAATTGTAAATGTTATGTCTGTATGTTAGGTGGATATACTTTTCTCTCTTTCGTGCATGGAACCCCTTCTCTCCCTTTCTACTCCTCAGCTATGACTATCTTCCAAAGTTGAGTGCTTAGCTTGCTCTTTTTCCTGACTCACTCGGGCTTTCCATGCACTCTGTGGTGTCAACTGTGTGTGACCCCCATGAGAATGATCCTGACTGCCACATTTGTGTTTCTACCTTAGATCTTATTCCTCGTATAACACATTTCCACACGGGCGTCGTTCACGTGGTCACGCACAGCTAGCTGAAGTCAATATGTTACTTCTGATCCTTGGGAAGGATAGGGGCCCCCTTTTCACGTTTCTTCTCTTCAGACTGGGCATCTGCTTCCTCTAGTTCAAAGTCAGGATTATTTTTGATTCCTTCTTTTCCTCTTTTCTGCCCGGTATTGCATTATCCATCAAGCCTCAAGAATTTCTCTCGCGTAAGTTGTTTTCCTTCATCTACTGCCATCCTCTGGTCTAAGATCTCATCGCGATGATCTCAAAAGCCTCTTACCTGGCTTTCAAACTGTCCCATCTATGTAGCACCCTCCAGCATATTTTTAACTTCCTCAGATACCTCTCTCACTTCACAGCTTACCTGGGAATGTTGGATTTCTCACTGTTGGGCATCTCGGTGTCCCTTAGATGTTGGCGTTCATGAGGTGTGAGAAGTCACAGAAACGTCTTTCTGGAATACTAATTTAATCTGAAATCTTTCTTGGGGTGTGGAAAGTTAAGGGTTTTCATGAGAAAGTAATTTAAAAATGTTTTTGTATTAAAACAGATTGATCCCGGGTTTCCCAGGTCGTAGTAGTGGTAAAGAACTTGCCTGCCAAGGCAGGAGACATAAGAGACGCAGGTTTGATCCCTGGGTCAAGAAGGGAGCATGGCAACCCACTTCAGTATTCTTTCCTAGAGAATCCCATGGAAAGGGGAGCCTGGCGGTCTACAGTCCATAGGGTTGCAAAGAGTCAAACATGACTAAAGCAACTTAGCATGTACACACAGATTGATCTCATATAAAGAAGAACACAAAATGCATATGAATTTTAAAGATTAAATATTGATTTCAAAGACGTTCTGAGATTGTAGAAGTCTACTTCCAGCCACCACCCAAGAGTTCTGGGGTTCCTTTTCCTATGCCATTGGGAAGAAAGTTTGGAGAAGCACTACCATGTTGAGTCAGGTCTCACGTCCTCAATTTGGTGTCTACCTCAATTGCCCCTGACTTTCCTACCCTCCTCCTTGTCACTCATCATTTCTTGGAGGTAGAGGGCTTTCCTAGTTGTTCTTTGAACTCTGTACTCATTCCCAACTTCGTTTCTTGTCACTGTCTCCTTTCCCCAGTGATTTCCCCTTTCTTTTTCATCAGCCTAAATGATCTGCCTCTTTCAGCCTTAATCACCAGCTCACAACAGTTTCTCCCTTCTCATACCCTTGCAGCCTTTGGCAGTCCAGATCGATAAATGGATTATGTACTGGCCAAGAGTCACTAGCCTGATCAAAACCCTGACAAGGCTCCCTATTATCTGGCTGTGGGATGAAGCCTGGATTCCTTGGCATGGCTTACTGGCTCTAGGCTGAGCTGGTCCCTGCCTGGCTTCAGTCTCATCCCTCCTGTGACTTCTGATCTTTGCCATCCAGACTTCAAGAACCATTTAGTGCACCTACAGCACAGTGGGCCTTCTCACCTTTATCTTAGCCCTCTCCATCCCCTTCTCCTTATCTTGTCTTTATCCTTTACAGAAAGTATTGAAGAGAGTGAGGTACAAAGAATGGAGCTAGAGAGGTAAAAGGGACCACATCATGGAGGGCCTCACAAGCCCTGATATTGAGCTTTATTCTGAGGATAGTAGGAAAGCATCAGTTGCTCTAAGTATAAATGTGACTACTTGGTTTATGCTTTTTTTGTGGGGGGAGGGTGTTGCCTTGTTTTCTCTTTCTCTCATTTTTATCATTGTTACTTTATACATATTGAATCTATATTGTGAAGTTCATATATCCCAATGATGGTTATGTATAGTTCTTCTTTCCTGTTGTTCATATTCCCTTTTTTGTCTTAAATTCCGTTTTCAGATATTGGAAGCAATGCTATGACTTTCTTTGATTCATATTTTCACTGAATATTCTTTCATCCTTTCATCTTTCTGTTTTAATTTTTCTTACAAACCACATATTGTTGAATTATATGCAAAAAATTTAGCTAATCTGAGAGTCTCTGTCTCTTCTGTACTTAAATCTACTTATCCCCACAACTATCTCAGATCTGTCTCTATTCCATCCACCTATCATCTATTATTGATCATCTATCATCTGTGTATAATCTTACCCTGAACAAGTTGAATGTGTTAACATATCCTCATTCTTTTTGCTGTCCATTCCTTTCTCCCATTCCCTTGTTGATATTGTTTGAAACTTTTGTTCTGAGTTCTTATCAACACACTGATTTATTTTTATTTGTTTCTTAATTTTTTAGATAGCAAAAATTCTAGTAATTATTTGAATTTCTTTATTTTCCACATTTCTTTTAGTAATCTCCTGGATTTGTTTCTTACCTGAGTTGTCTAAATAGTTTGTTGTGTAGCAAGCCTGCTAAAGCCTTCTATGCTTAAGAATATATCTATTGAGCTCCCAAATTTAAATGATAATTTGCCTGAATATAACATTCTACTATAAAACTCTTTTTTTCCCCCTTTAGTAACAGGTGTCTGGTTACTAGGAGGGGCTTTAGATTGATGGAGCTCTGAGAAAGGGTCAGAGATGAGCTCCAAGGCAGAGTATCCAAGTCCCCCAGAACTACAGCATCTTACCCCAATTTTTTGCCCTTTCACAGGCCACAACTCTGGCCAGAATCCTCTTTTAAATGTTCTGAGAAAGTACCCTTGGAAGAAAGTGAACACTGTGGATAAGCTTTTCAAACTCTGGGTGGCAACGCATTAATGGGTCATGAACAGTTTAGTGAGTCAGCCAGTGTAGGTATGGGGACGAGGAGGGAAGGGAGAGGAGGAAGAACGAGAAGAACAGAACATGAAGAACAAGGAGGGAAATGAGGAGGAGGAGGAGCAGCTGGAGGAGGAAGGAGAAGGGGCGGAGAGGGAGAAAAGATAGAATGGAATAGAACAAAATAGGCTGAAAAAGAGTGGAGGGCATCCCAATAGAAGCACATTCTTCTGTGAAATTTTCTTTCATTTATTCAGGGCTATATGTGTACTGAGTCACCACATGAAATGTGTTCTCTCATTGTGAGTGGGAGTCAAATTTGAAGGCTATAGCTCTTGATGTGACCCACCAACCTTGAGGTGAGGGGGCATGGAGGCAGTGGTTTGGTGGTTTACTCTCTCAATCGTGTCCAAATATTGTGACATCATGGATGGTAGCCTGCCAGGCTCCTCTGTTCATGGAATTTCCCAGGCAAGAGTCCTGGAGAGGGTTGCCATTTCCTTCTCTAAGGAATCTTCCCTACCCAGGAATTGAACTCAGGTCTCCTGCATGGCAGGAGGATTCTTTACTGACTGAGCCACCAGCAGAGGAGTGAGTGCTCAAGTCCGGCTGACCAACCCATCAGTTTGTCCCTCCACAGGGTGTTGCATTGTTCTGGTTTTACCCTTGTCCCACCAGCCATCTGGCTAATGTCATTGTCTTCTTTTCCACAGTAAGGCAGGAGATTATCTCCTGAAGGTAATGGCAAGGGCAGAACTTGGGAGCTTCTTTTATCACTTCGCTCATACCTGCTGTCCCCACCCACATTCAGTCTACCAAGGGCTTCCCCAGTTTTACGTTAGCTCTCCAAATCCAGTCTTGCTTCTCCTTTCTGTGGTTCTTCCAGGTTGGTTGTGTGGGAGGGAGCCAGCATCTCAGGCTGGTTTGCATGCTGTCAGGAAGCAGAAACCTTATTTGCAATCTGACCTAGAGCCACTATGGTCCCATACCCTGCTCTTCCGAATCCTTACCTTTAGCAGCCTTCATCCTTCCATACCACCCCAGGCCCTCCCACCTCATAAATCCTCCTGCTTCATTCTCTTCCTTCCCCCATGCACTGTCTATTTTGACTTCTGCCTTTGCCTGTGATTATTGGAAACCTCAGGCCCCAGCCAGCAGGGAAATTTATAGCTAAACAATTACACTGTTGAAACCCTGACAAGTCTACCCTGGTTAATGGCTTTGAAAATATGGGAGAGGTGTGAACACCTAAGTCTACGAGGCTCCATGTTGCGGGCCTACAAAGATAGACTTGTAGGACTTACTTACTTTAAAGGGAATTGTTCATTTTCTCTTCCCCTTACATTAGTGTTCCAAACGGTAGTCTCACTCAATATGGATTCGTTACCTAGAGAATACCTTGGATATTTGGATAATCATCTTCTAAATAGTTTCTTTTTTCCCTTTCTTATTATGATTTTTGGAGCTTGGCCAACAACAATGCAACAGGCAGGCTGCAGACTGAGGGAAAAAGCACACAGTGCTGGGTTACATTAGTAAATTATCATCTATTAGATGCAGGTGGGATTCCTCAACTTCCCGGCCTGGCAGAAAGCTTTTAATAAAGCAGCATGAGAAGGGAAGAGCTGCTTTTGAGGTGGTGTCATGGAATCTGGGGAGGAAAGGGTCAGGCAGGAGAGTTCCGTGGTCAAAGACAAGACTTCGTGCTGCAAAAAGTGGGTACCTAGGGGCGAGCCTGGGTACCACAGGCATCCTGAAGAACTGGACCTCTGCCTTACCAGGGCAAGCAAATGACTGATCTGGCCTGTCATTCCCTTGGAGCAGTTGTACCTGCATACCTTTTACGCGACTTCCTGGTAGGGAGGTGTACTTTCCTGCCCTTTGACTCTAGAGTGGGCCAAGTGATTTGCCTTGGCCAATGGGAGGTTTGCGGATGAATTGTGAGCCCGGGTTTGAAATACGCACACGAGATGGGGCTTGCCATTTTGTGCTCCTACTTTCGCCATGGAAAGGACACACCTCAAGAAAGTGCCCTTCCAGTGAAGACGAGACGTGGGGGAGCTCAAAACCCAACCCACAGGTTGGAACCAAGCCCAGCCACACTCAGTCTCCATCGCTAGCCAAATCCCTGTCAACTCATAGATGTGCGAGTGAAAAATAAGAGCTTTTTGCTGATTGCTGCCGAGATTTTTGTGGTTGTTTGTTATGAAGCACATCTCACGGATGTACTCAGCAGGGCTGTCCTGGGACTCAGTGGGGAGCCACACTCTGCCCTTCGCTGAGTCAGTGTAAGAAGTGGAGGTGGTTTTAGAACCCTGGAAAAGTCTAAGCTGTTGCTTTCTGTGGCAAGATGACCCATGCAAATGGCAGTGCCACTTTCTCCACAGCATGGGTCTGGAAAGGAGAGCAGAGATACAGTCTCCAGAACTTCCTGAGACAGAGGAAGAATTGAGAGAGCAGTTCTGTAAAGGAGCAGGAGTACAACATTTCAAAATGTTGCTTCAAATGGGAGGTTGAAGTCCTGTAGGTGATCTGCATGTAGTTTGTGCCAAGACAAAAAAATGATGTGCTGAGAGGTTTTATGGTCATGACTTAGCTAAGAGCGAGTGGGAATCTGTGTTGTCTTGACAGGTGTAGCTTCTAATTCAACGCTGGAAGTTTCAAAGATTTGATTTGACCGATACTTGGTCTCAGTCTTCAACACTTAACCCAGTACTAAACAAATAGGAGATGCTCAATCAATTGACTTATAATTGATAGATTATCAGGAAACTTAAACCTAATCACAGCACTGCCATTGATTAATTACATGATCCCAGACTAAAAGCTTAACCTCAGTTCCCTCATGTGGAAATGAGTAGGAGGCTATTTGATGTCCATAGTCTTCATGATGATAGTTGGGAGGATAAAGTGACATGAAGATGGAAAAAGTCTCACTCTCCATAAGTGATAGACTATTATTATCCCCTAGGCACTGCTGTATTGGGTGCTTGTAACTTGTTGAGCGAAAAGGAGGCTGAAGCAAGAATGCAGCCTTGAAGGGGTCAGAAGGTGCTATTTCCCTCTGCTGTCTCTACAGGAAAATGAATAAAGGAAGTAACAATAATATTTCCCAGTCCTTTTACCACTGTAATTTGTGAGGCCAAGTCAGGTCTCTGGGTTGAGAAATCAAGCTTTTTATTGCACCTTAAATTGCATGATGTGAGCCCTGATTTGACCTATAATTGTTTTGTAAAAACATTTCCTCAATGAGCTACATTGGAGGATTAAACTAGCAGCATCTCTGATCATAGGCCCTCTGACCTCTTTTTAAAGCTCCCTGGTGACATAGGTAGTCATGTACAGATGTGAGAGTTGGACCATAAAGAAGGCTGAGCACCAAAGAATTGATGCTTTCAAATTGTTGTGCTGGAGAAGACTCTTGAGAGTCCCTTGGACAGCAAGGAGATCAAACCCACCAATCCTAAAGGAAATCAACCCTGAATATTCACTGGAAAGACTGATGCAGAAGCCCTAATACTTAGGCCACCTGATGTGAAGAACTGAGTTGTTGGAAAAGACCCTGATGCTGGGAAAGATTGAGGGCAGGAGGAGAAGGTGGTGACAGAGGATGAGTTGGTTGGATGGCATCATAGACCTGACGGGCATGTGTTTGAGCAAACTCCAGGAGATAGTGAAGGACAGGGAAGCCTGATGTGCTGCAGTCCATGGGGTTGCAAAGAGTCAGACATGACTGAGTGACTAAACAACAACAACAACAAGTGACATAGGTATGGTTTGAACTGTGTCCCTCCAAATTCACACGGTAAAGTCCTAATACCCAGTATCTCTTAAAGTGACCATGTTTGGATATAGGGTCTTTACAGAGATAAATTGCAAATAAACAAAATAGCCTTCTGTGACCACCTAACTTAAAATAGAAGCACCCTCACCACACATGTATTTCCTATTTCCCTTTCCCGCTTTACTCTTAACACCTGTATCTGCATGCTTTAGCTTGTTGAATATATATTGCCTAAATCCCTGTACTGGACTGCAGACTCCATGAGGGCAGGAATTGGGTCAGGTAGCTGCTTCATTTTGTGCACCTAGAACAGTGCCTGGCACAGAGTAGCCATTCAGTGATGTGTTTGTTAACAAATAGATCAGTGTTTGACATACGGTGCACTGGTAAGGTACAGTGTTGTATCATCAGATATTGTACCATAATGTTCAACCCCGACTCATTCTTAGTGATATGGGAGTGATAAAAATGACAAGTAAAAAATCAGTTTTCTAAGGTATATATAGTAGAAGATCCTAATTATATAAATACATGTTTCCAGGAAGAAATAAACCAAGGTGTTAATAGTTATCTTTGGTGTGACTTCCCTAGTGGCTCAGGCAGTAAAGAGTCTGCCTGCAGTGCAGGAGACCTGGGTTTGATCCCTGAGTTGGAAAGATCCCCTGGAGAAGGAAATGGCAACCCACTCCGGTATTCTTGCCTGGAGAATCCCTCGGACAGAGAAGCCTGGGTGGGATACAGCCCATGGGGTTGCAAAGAGTCGGACACGACTGGGCAAATAAGCACAGCACAAAGATAAACAAGTTAAAATGAAGTCATTCCTGTGAACCCTAGTTTAGGATGACAGGTATCTCCATAGAAAAAGAAAATATGGAATCAGACATTCACAGAGGGAGAGCTCCATGTAAAGATGAAGGCAGAGGCCAGGGTAATTCTTCTAAAAGTCAGGGAACACCAGAAATTACCAGTGGTCTACCGGAAGCTAAGAAAGGGGCATGGAACAGATTCTCACAGCCTTCAGAAGGAGTCAGCCTTGCCAACACCTTGATTCAGACCTGTAGCCTCCAGAACTGTAAGACAATGAATTTCTGTGTTTCAGGTCACCCAGTTTGTGGTATTTTTTAAGAGTAGCCTTAGCAAACCAATGCACATAGAATTTTTATTTGTGAAAAAGCTGGTTCGTTGTATTGATAGCAAAGATGTCTACAGTGCTTACGATTTACCAGGCAAGGTTCTAAGCACTCTACTTATAACTTATGTATTCCTCATCAGAATTCTCTGAGGTAGGGACTCCTAGTATCCTCGTTTTGCTGATGAGGAAACTGAGGCAATCAGGTGTTTTAGTAACCTGTTTAGGGTTAGAGTCAGTATGTGGCAGAACCAGGTATGAACCCAGGCTGACTGGCTCCAGAGCTTGTCCTTTTGCTTTCCAGGAATGTGAGATAGGACATTTAATGGTGTCCACTTGTTTGTGCAAAGATCCCAAATCTGCTGCCTCAGTCTTTGCTCTCTAGAATAACAGAACAACTTTATTTCCAACTCTAAATGATGCCTTTTCTGCTATATTTATGATATAGTTTCCCAAACTTTCCCCCTTGCCTTTTCCTCTGAATATCCCTTACTTACTTGTCAACATTGTCATTCATTTACCTCAGTTATCTAGAATCCCAAATGTGGTCTGATTCAGTTGGAAAAAGAGTTATCACTTGCCATGATCTAAATATTATATTGATTTTTTAGTAGTTGCATTACCCTAATGATCACATATTAAATCATGGTCAGCTGACAGACCTGGTCAAAATTCACAGCTCTTAAGCTGGTATTATCCTGTCTATACAGTTGATTCTTTCAACCAAAGTAATGGACTTTGTGTTTGTCCCTGATCTTTTTTTCCCCAACATTTGCACTGTCAAAATTATTTGAATCTTGATTCTATAATTCATGGCTACTCATAATTTTATAGTAGATTTCTTTGTTGGAATATGTTATGGACAGCTAGCCTTCTGGAACAGTCTATCCTTTCTACCTAATTCAAGATGACATAGCCAAGCAGTTACTTTGGTCTTAATGAAATGACAATTTCAGGCAAGTGTGTGTGTGTGTGTGTGTGTCTCTGTGTGTGTATTTATGTTGGTATGTACTGTATTACAGTTGTAAAAAATTTGGTTTGCTCATAATTTTATTTGATTTTTTTAAGCTCCCTAAGCTTTAAAATAGAAATATTGAAGCATGTTTAGATGAAGAAGCCATGCCTTGTTCTAGGCTTGATCTGCCCCAGAGGAGTAGTATTCTGTAGCCTTCCTATGGTCATGCAATCCAATCTGGAAATCCAGTCTGCTCACCTTTGGGGAGTTCTTGGAAGATCCTCTTTTATAAAAGAAACATTATTTTCTACCCTGAGAAAGAAAGGAGGGCTAAGCAAGTATTCTTAGCAGTTCACCAAGCACTCTGGAATTATCTTCACATTTTCAGCTTCAAGCCCATGTCTAAAAGACATACTGATTCCCAAAGCCATACCAGCCTCCTTCTTTTTCATGGTAGGTGACTTTTGTCTTCTTTGGGCTTTTCTCCTGCTACTTTGCTACATTTACCCATTCTGCTGCTTGCTATCCTAAACCAGTAGCTGCTATTTCTGTTCTGCTGATATGGGGAATGTCTTTGTTCCTACTGATTTTATGGCTTTTATACTAGGCTCTGATAAAGTTTCATCAGTGTATTTAAGTTTCTTTGCAGCCCTCTCTCTTAAGGAATGCAGAATCTTTTTCTGAGGCTAGGTGGAAGCACATGGGTTTTTAATTAGAAATACCCCTTCTTACTGACAGTGGACCACTGTTCCACATAAATTCCAGACACACCATCAGAGGTCAAATTCTTACCACTTCTGGTAAGGTAAGCTCATTGGGTTCTAAGGTGGACATTGTCAATTGTTTACTAACATCCATTCTTTCTTCTTTCCTAACAAAATCCTTATTTTCTTCTTGGTATTCGACGTCTGTACCCAACTCAGCCTTGTAACTCAAGGGAGGTTTGTTCAGTCTTTCATTTCAGGGATGGGTCTTGATTGGTCTAAGCCAGTCCTTACCACCCCATCTCCTTTGCTGGTCATTATACCTGGAGCCAGGGATAGGACAGTTCATACCTGATGGTTCCCTGGCAACTACTGGTCCGTTGGGTAGCCCTGGGACTCGTGTTGACTGAAGGGAAGAATTTTTAGTTCACAGTTAGGGGAGAGTTTTTGTCTTTTGCTCACTGAACATGAATAAGGAAAAATGTAACCATCTATGCTGCAGAGAGCTAACTTGTAATCTTGAAGGATGTCAGCTTGAAGACAAAGCCAACAAGTGCCAGAAGAACAGACTAAGGGAACCTCAGAGGTTCAGAGTCTGGGCTATGATGTGCCCTGCCTTCCTCATATGTGGGGTAATACTTCTTCTTTCATTGTTTATACCCGTTCTAGTCAAACAAGTTCAAATTAATGCAGGATCTTAAGGAAATGGGAGTCTAATGTTCTTCCAGGTTTGGTAGAATTCCTGAGGTGGGCTTGCATCCAGGGGAAACCCAGCTTTCAGCTTTGTTTGTATAGTGCAATTGAAATATTTGTTTCCTATGGATTAGCTTTTTTAACATGACAGAGATGCTCACTGGACCCTCAAATAAATTTGTCTCCATTGATCCAGTCTCTTATCCCAATTATTCTAAGCTTCCCAGGTGGTGCTAGTGGTAAATAACCTGTCTTCTAATGCAGGAAACATAAGAGACACAGGTTCGATCCCTGGGTCAGGAAGATCCCCTGGAGGAGGGCATGGCACCCCACTCCAGTATTCTTGCCTAGAGAATCCCATGGATAGAGGAGCCTGGTGGGCTACAGTCCATAGGTTCACAAAGAGTTGGACATGACTGAAGTGGATTTAGTGTGTAGCATGTATAGGGTGGTGATGATTATGTCTGATCATGCCTTATAAATGAAACATAAATATAATAACCTTAAAAACCTTAAAAAATCTGACTTTCATTTTATAAAGCTGTATAAAGTATGTTGACGAAGGGAGACATTTAGTTCATGCATGACTTAAAAAACAGAAAAAGTTCATTGTGACCATCCATTCCAAGATGCCTGCTCTTAGGAAAGGTACTTGGTATCTTCCTAACAAAAAGGTACGTACTCTTTCCAATGTGTCATATCTCTGGTAGCTTGGAGAACTTGGAGAAAGAAGGATTTTATGTGGTAACATGATTATTTCCAGCCTTTCTAATCAAATAGCTTATAAGGAAGTGAATTATATACGGTCCAAATTGGTTTGAGGCAGAATAAATTCAGTCACGTCTTCATGCTAGGTATGATGGGTTTTTAAGTTTTAGACGTTCAGTTTCTTTTCTTTTGTGACAGCCTCCCTTTAATGTCTCAGGTTTCCTGAATACCAAACTCTCTTTGGCTGATGTAAACTTGTATTAGTGGTTCTGACCTAAAGGTGGGATAATTTGCTTTTTTAGGGCAAAGATATACCTAGTTTCATTTCAAGTAACCAATAACCTCTAGTTTTTCTTTTAGTTGAACTTGTATATTTGTGTAGTGTGTGTGTGTGTGTGTGTGTGTGTGTGCGTGCGTGCATGCGCATGCTTTTGTATGTCTCCTTATGGACACACTTGCCTGAGCTTTTTATAAACCAGTAGCAAACAACTTAAGAGATGTGGTCATATAGAATGGACTGACTGTCCTTTTCTTGAGTGAGAGATAATAAATCATTCTTCTCAGGTGGAATCTTTTATTTATGCTTTGGGATTCCATTTTATCAAGAAAGCTTTGGTTTTCCTTTTTGGCTTTGTCTAAGCTCTACTTTAGTAAGTAATTCCAATCAAACTGACATTTATTAGTGAGGACATGGTCCACTCCAATCTCATACTCACAGTCCAGCTGTTGCCATAACAACTTTGCTCTGGACTTCCCTATTTGTAAGTATGTGTGTATAATGGCAGTGCTCTGTGGTTGTAGATTTGCTGTTTGTTAGTAGAATAAAATCACTATCTACTCCTATGCCTTAGGAATCAGTTAGCAAGGGTTTTTGTCATTAAGAGTTTTCACTTAAAATCTGAGGAATTGAATAGTATTACCATAAACAAGAATACAAGATTTTACTTGTGGGTTGTACACTGAGAATATTTCTGTTTTCTAAGACATTTCACACTCATCGTTTTATCCTCACGGTAATCCTGGGGGTCTGTAAGGTATGTGCGTACATGCCATCATCAGTGTTTTATAGCTGAAGAAAATCAAATCAGAGCAAAGTGATTTTTCCCAGGCCCACTCAGTTAAAAACTGGCCAGTCCTGAGATTCAAACTTAGAGCTTCTAAATTCCAGGATGGTTTTGCCACAGGAAGAAACAAAGGTTGAAACAGTACTCTGAGGTCATTCCAAATCATTGTCTGTGTTGTTCTTGTGTGTGTGTGTGTGTGTGTGTGTGTGTGTGTGTGTGCGCGCGCGCACGCGCACCATCTCAGAATGTAAGAGCTGCCTGTGTTGTTTTCGACATTAATTTTCTGAGATATCTCAAGGAGATTTTAAATACTTCCTTAGTTGGAAAATAGAGCTGTTTATTTGGGTGCTCTGGCTGGTGTGCCAGTTAAATAATTTCTGTGTTGTTAAGTACTTCTTAGAAGTGGTTCTAGAAAGATAGAGCTTCACATTCCTTTCTTTCTTAGAGATCCAGAAATTCAGATTCCCTGGGGATGGAACCTCTTTAGCTTCAGGGTTTTTTAATAATCAAATTAATTTATTTTAATGGCAACCCACTCCAGTATTCTTGCCCAGAAAATTCTATGGACCGAGGAGCCTGGTTTGCTATAGTACATGGGGTCACAAAGAGCTGGACATGTCTGAACGACTAACACTTTCAGACTTTATTTATTTATTTTTAATTGAAGGCTAATTGCTTTACAATATTGTGTTGATTTCAGGTTTTGAAAGGATTTGAGTTGTTAGCTCCCCCATGGAAGAGTTTACCATTTTTAGTGCTGTTTCTACATATAAGAGAGAGTATTTTGTTCTGATTGTCACATCTCCTGGAGTTCTCTCTGTGATTTCAAAAACTCATTCAGTGAATTTTTTGAGTGTTCGTATATGCTGGCAGTGCTCAGCGCCTCCCTTTAGTGATCTCAGTTTTCTGGTTTACAGAGACTGTGTTCTGAAGCAAACAGTTGATTTTGCTGAAACTGGTGATAAACTAAAGAGACAAAAACATTGTTTTTCTCTCCAGTTACTCTGCTTTTACAGACTATTCCATTGAGTTAATGTTGGACACAGGTGGTTCCTTTTAAACCTGAATCAATATGTTCTAGAAGTTGTGCTATTAACATTTGCAATCTGTATAACAGGATACTTAAAGTAAAGGCTGTTTCTTTAAAACAGAGAAGGAATATTTGTGGAGGCTGGGCACCATTTTTTCTTAGCTCCGATGAGCATCAGAAGGGGTCTTTGAGACTGGGAATGAGCCTGCTGAGCTGGAAGGCAGCCTGTCGGTGCAAGGCAGAGGAAGGAAAGACATAGCTTGTGTGCGTCTTTGTCCTCTTCTTGATCTACACTCCCTCCCAAAGTGGTTTCATCCTATCCCAATGGCTTGCTGCATTTTTCAGAGCTTGTTCAGAGAGATAGAAGCCATTCTAGGGAATTCCCTAGAGGCTCAGTGGTTAGGACCCTCTGCTTCCAATGCAGCAGGGCTTGGATTGGAGTCTCACTTGGGGAACTAAGACCCTGTATGCCTTGCAGAGTGGTCAAAAAAAAAAAAAAAAAAAAAAAGACAGTCTAAGTATTATAAGCAGTAATGACTTCAGTTCAGAGAATTAGAGGCAAGCAAAACTGTTGGAAGGGCTGTGGAGCTAAGGTCAGGGAAACTCCCAGTGCTGATCTCAGCTGCTGGCAGCACTGGAGTGGGTCACTCTGGAAAGTTTCCCCAGAAGTCACTGTGGACTTCAAGTCTCCAGGAGCAGGTGATTCTCCAGAGCTCTCCTGGAAACCCCCGTATCTGCTGATGTATCTGCCTGGAAATCTTTCTGGAAAACTCTGGCTTCCAAACTTTGTGCAAGGGCCTCTGAGAAGAGACCCTAAGCCACAACCACAGAGGGGAAGACTTGTAAGAAATGTGTTTCCAGGCTCTCCCCCACCCTGTGATGCAGAGGAGAGTATAGCAGGAGGTGGTGCCAATGCTGAGTTATCAGCTGACAACCAAGAACATTGCCGGTATCCATTTTAAAGACCATTTTTTCAGTCCTTACACGTGAAAAACAGTTACATATGAGAATGTGCAAGTCCGAGGTTCCATGATGATCACAAATATGAATGAATTTGGTAGCTTTTATCCTCTTAAAAATTGTTCTTTTAGCAAAAAAGTAGGGAAATAAAAAAGAAGAAAGAAGAAACCCAGTGATAGCCTCACTTTGACCTTTGTCTCTGTCCACAAAGCAAACAACTTCCCTAAGCAGTGACAGTAATTTTTAAACCTTTCATATGAATCATTACAATTGGGGCTTCCCTGGTGGCTCAGTTGGTAAAGAATCTGCCTGCCAATGCAGGAGACCTAGGTTAGATCCCTGGGTTGGGAAGATCCCCTGGAGAAGGAAATGGCAACCCACTCCAGTATTCTTGCCTGGAGAATCCCATGGACAGAGGAGCCTGGTGGGTTACAGTCCATGGGCTCACAAAAGAGTCGGACATGGCTTAGTGACTAAACCACCACCACCTCCCTGAATCTTTACTAAATCTGAATGAATTTCAAATATTGGCTAAGAGTTTATCTATTCTACCATAAAGAGAAACTCCTAAATCAACAGTTCTCAAATGTCTGATACAGTGAAGTACTTCTGGAATATTAACACAATGAAAAAAAAACACCTTTCCTTTTACAAGTAAAAGAGGATGATCAGGAAAATAGAAATAATTCTTATAAAGTAGAAAATCTTCTCCTAGCTCTTCCCCTCCAGCTATTTCTTTTTTTTGAAATCCCTGTTTCATCATGTGCTTTTCTTCTAATTCCTCTTTCTCTCCTCACACCAGTTGTACCATTAGCTCTTCCTTCTCTTTGTTTTTCCAAGGAAACTTGGTCATGGCCAGGGATGGTCATCCCCCACCTCAGGATCACTGACTGTGCTAATATAAATCATTTGTGGAGAACATACGATAGCCGACAGCCCAGGCCAGCAGGTCTTGGAATGTGTTCTCCTGCCAAAGCCCCTCCTCCCTCCCACAGACATTTTCATCACTGGATTTCAAAGACAGATAATGCATGAGAAGAAGTAACAGCCGTTTTTCTTCCCCCAGCATACCTTCCTCCCACCAAAACTCACCCTGATACCCAATGGGAAAGAAATGAGACAATTAGGTTTTTTTTTTTTTTTCCTTAGAAAATTTGCAAGACAAAGCCCTAGAGACAGAGCATGCCAGATGTTGTGGAGAGCATGGCCGCTGGGTCCCTTTGGCCACACATGCTGAAGTCATGAAGTCAGGAAACCTGACTCAGGAGTCGCCGTTCCAGTGTGGGGGCTGACAAAGCACCGCATGGTCCAGGACGGCTGGAAACCGAGCCCATCCCCGGAGCCCAGTCCTCTTCTGAGTTCGTTCTTGAGCCGGGGTCAGTGGGAGGGAGCCTGGAGACGTGGATTACTTCAGCACTTTCTGGGAAACCCTGAAAGGTCAGGGTAAGCTGGGGGCTTGCTGTCCCTGCGGTTGCAAGGAGAGTCCCGTCCACACTGTTGATGGATGCTGAGTGCCTGGAGTCTAACCCTGGGTCCCGGTACAGGGTCTTGGATGCATACTCCCACAACAAATGAGATGAGATGTCCAATAGGTTTAAATGTGAGAAAGTAAGAAAGCACATGCTTCCATGTTTTTCTGTTCCAGGTTTGCCTGTATTAAAATTATAGTGAGACAGTCCTACAATAAATGAACACAAACACAAGAGTGAACCAAGTCTTAAAATACAAGCTCTAGGCTCAGCCTGCTCCTCCTTGAGCCCGGATACAGTCAACTCCCACTCTGCCATAGGCTATTGCTCCAGGTCGAGCTGGCATATTTATACCAGACTTCTATGGGTTCAGAAGGCTTCAGTGCTATGCTCATTTGCTCCAGACTTGACACAGCCTGGCAAAGCAAATAAGATCCTCCTTTTTGGCCCTGCTGATCAGCTCTGGGAACAGCTCCAGCTGCCTCTGATTCCCTGGAGACCAGAGCATCCTCCTGGGCTCACACATAGAAACGTTCCCCAGATTTGGAGTTGTACAATCAACATGGACCCATGCTCTGGTTCTTAAATTAGTTCAGAACATTCACCAGGGAGACTTGTTATAGATATGGATTCCAGGCTGCCAGCCCCAAAGATTTGAGTGGACTGCTACAGACCAGGGCATCTTTCCTGAGTTCCCAGGTGGGTCTGATGGACTTGCTGATCATCGGTGACCTGTCTGGGACAGCTGCATTAGAAACTTCTTCTTACAGCGATGCCTCCAAGTGCCTCCCTAGTCCCCCAACCCTCCCCCAACCAGACAGGTGCAGACATTTGCTGTTTGCTGTACATCAGAGCATTTTACAACTAGCTTTCTGCAGAACAATAAAAACAAAGGAGTTCAACTTAAACATAGCCAAATGACTTTTCACAGAGCAGTAAAGTGATTTCCTCCCCGGCTCTGCTGTGAAGCAGATCTGAGTGGCTCTGTCCATGCTGAACGTTCTTGCAAGTTGACCCTGGGCCCACTTCAGAATCGCCCTGCGAGGGACCTGGACTGCCAGGTCCAAAGTCCATCATTGTGGTTAATTTCAGGCCTGCATCCCCAAGGGTGGGTGGGAGCTGGCTGAGGCCTCAGACCAGCTGGGTGGAAGAGCCCCATGCCCACGCTGCCTGGTGGCCTTGGAGCGCTGCAAGGTGGGTGGTCTGTGAGCTGGCAGAGCTCAAGGCTGCAGGAGTTCACAGCCCCCTCTGGGGGACATGACGAATGGCCGCGCTGACAAATCCTGGTCTGCTTTCCATCTCGGAGCCGTGCATGGTTTCGCTTTCAAAGCAGGAAAACAAACCACAGGAACCAGACACAACACTCACAGGCCACAAATGATACAGCCATTTTCTCCTCTCAAATCAGGGACCTGCAAAGGTGAAAGAAAAACTGCTCTGTTAGAATTTTTTGATGAAGAGTGGGTATAGAAAACTCCCCCAGGGCTTGGCCTGAAACCCCCCCTGCACCCTCCCTCATCACCCCTCCTTCTGATCAGCCTGAGATTCAGTCCTCTTTGGTGCTCAGACCCATATGATACTGGTCTTTTCCAGGGCTTCCCAGTTTGCTCCAGGCCTGATGATCCCTAGGTAACTGGGGAAGGGCCACAAAGTACACACCAGTCAGTCCATGTCTGCCAGACGTGCTCCCTAGAGTGCCGCTAAAACCCCTCCTGAAGAAGAGATTCTGCAGGCAAAGGCTGTTCACTGTATTCTAATCTACTCTGACCTCACCTCCATTTTAACGATGAGCCCAGTGAAGAAAGGAGAAAGGAACAATGTCCTGAGAAGCGGGTTGATTTCTGTGGCCCGCTTCTCTCTGATGTTGTCTTGTCCCCATTCCCCTCTTTCACCCTCTGTCCCTTCCTTTAGGGTGTGCATGGTAATTTAAGGTTGAATTACCAAGAACCAGAAAGACCTTTGTCTCTGCGGATTGTGAATGAAAACCATGTTAGCCAGCCGATGTAATAAGTGATTCCCCTGCTTCAGCCTCTCCCATTGGCAGATGGATCTGTGGGATGCCTGGGTCCTGTCTGCCACACGAGATCATGTCAGGAAGCCTGTCTTCTCTGTGTTCTCACAGCAACATAGGAAATGTAGCAGACAACTTGGGGTGGTCCTCTCCCCTGGCTGCTTGTATATAAAGTGGCTTTGTTTCCCTAGCCATAGCTAGCTAAGCCCATCTGGACCAATGAATTCCTTCTCTCCATTGTATAGTGGTTAACAGCAGGGATATGCTCATGAGAGAGGTGCTATAAGAAGTAGGGCCATAAGTGTTGTGGGTAGATAGGACACTATGAGCAAAGTAGGGAGGACCAAATGAATAAAGAGTTCAGAGAAGGCTATAGGGAGCACTGGGAAAGAAGGGCAGAGCCCCTGTTATACCAGGTTAAAGTACTTGGAATACTCTCTTAGGCAATTGGCAGACACAATGGCACCCCACTCTAGTACTCTTGCCTGGAAAATCCCATGGATGGAGGAGCCTGGTGGGCTGCAGTCCATGGGGTCGCAAAGAGTCGGACACGACTGAGCGACTTCACTTTCACTTTTCACTTTCATGCATTGGAGAAGGAAATGGCAACCCACTCCAGTATTCTTGCCTGGAGAATCCCAGGGATGGGGGAGCCTGGTGGGCTGCCATCTATGGGGTCGCACAGAGTCGGACACGACTGAAGCGACTTAGCAGCAGCAGCAGAAGGTACATTAAATAAGGAAGTGAAATGATCAAATCTAAGTATGACATAGTTAACTCTAGTGGCTCAGTGGAACATGGGTAGGGAGTGAAGAGGTGGTTAGGAAAATCTATCTTAAATGGCTTATTTGTTTAGTTGTTCAGGAAAAAAGCCTCTAGTGCTCATTGGGTGTCAAAGGAGAGTAGATAAGAGCTTTAACTTTGGTGATACCTGTGAAAAAGGAGAAAGGGATTCACAACCCAGGTCCAACAAGGCTTGGCAACTGATTTGCTGCGGCTATGAGGGAGAAGCGGGACTCAGGGTAACCGAGACCACGAAGGGACTGTGCGTGCACACGTGCCAAGTTGCTTCAGCCGTGTCCGACTCTTTGTGACCCTATGGAATATAGCCCATCAGGCTCCTCTGTCCATAGAATTGTCCAGGCAAGAATACTGGAGTGGTTGCCGTGCCCTCATCCAGTTCTTCCCAGCTCTGGGACTGCACCCACACCTCATGTCTGCTGCATTGGCAGGTGGGTTCTTTACCACTAGTGGGAAGCCCGCAAAGGGACTGACAAGCCACTGTTCTGAAAGGGACATGCAGGAGGAGGAGCTCTTTGGGATGGAGTAGGGGGAGTGATCAGGATATATATCGAGATGTGTTTCCTCCCTGACGGATGAGAGAATCCTAACATTAGAGAACTATCCAGAGGTTTGGAATCAGTCCACGCCACCTACAAAACTAACGCAAAAACAGAGGAGTATATTTCACGATGATGTGAAACAATCAGAATGTGCTAACAGGGAGGTCATGAAGGAAATGAATTATTAGGAAAGTGTGTGACCCCAATGCTAATATGAAAGCCCTTTTCAGGAGCAGTGGGCCTCTTAGAGATTCATAGCAGGGCTAGGACACAGCCATCTTCAATGAGTGTGGGCTTCTTTGGAGAACTGAGATAAACATTTGGGCCCATGGCTGGACTTCTATGGAGAAAGGATCTCAGGGAATGAGTAGAGCAGAAAATTTTTTATTTTCTGCCAGTTTTCTCTCCTTCTTACTCCCAGTGTTCTAGAACATTCCTCAGATGTGGTCTCCCACCACCTTCTTCTGAAATTCACACTTGGCTCTCTCTCTCTCTTTTTAATGCATACCACATGCACCTGTGTTTTGAAATATGGATAACTCTGACTTACTAGGGTATTTTTTCTGTTATCACCTGCTTCCCTGTAGAAATGTTAGAAAGATGGAGTGTGGGAAATCATAGAAAAAGCCTGGTTTTGGTGCCAGAAAAACCTGTTGTCAGATTCTACCTGATGTGACCTTGAGCAAGACACTGAGCTTCTCTGGGCCTCAATTTCTTTAAAACTTCATTAGACTATTTCAGTATTTGAGCTGATGTCTAAAAAATATTCAGTATTTAGTAAGCATTTTGTAACTATGAGAATGACTGTGACTCTATACTCTGAGATTTTCTTGTTTCACTGTTCATTATTGTAAATGGTCCCAGCATATCTGCCAACAGGTAAAATTCTCTAGAAACAAAACTTTAGCAAATATCAGTGTGGAATTTATTCATGTTTTATTTAATTACTTAGGGCATTTAATGAAAGAATGAATTATTAACTGAGAACATTGATTGTTCCCTGTGTATGACAAGAAGATCTCTTGCGTGTGCTTAAAATAACTCCATAAAATGTAGATCAAGCTGTAGTAAATTAAAGGAAGGGAGAAATGGCACGAAGATGAAAAACACGATTGAGCCTGCAAATCTGCACAAAATGGCAGCCACACCCCACTTGTCCCGCATCCCTCACACTCAGAACTCTGGCTCTCTGGAGGGCTGGTGGGTGCTGGGTTCATGAGCCAGAGTGAGACAGGCTGTCTCTGGTGTCTGCGTTCCTCCAGACCCTCTGCCCTTCTTCACCCTACTCTGGGCCCTGGAAGCCTTGCTCTCTGGCTTTTCACTGGGTCTGTCCAATGGGAAATCCTTGTAGGATGTGGCAGTGAGGGAGAAGAGAGGTCTGAGGTATTTATCACCCTGATTCTCTCTACTGAGTCCTTCTCTCTGACATTCTCTAGGTTCTAGAAGTTAAGTTCCAGGTTCCCTCCCCCTACCACTATGGGCCTGGAGGTGGTGACAGCTCCCGTGTCTTTAGACCCAGGGGACTGGACCATCTCTCATGTGGTATACGCTGCCTACACTTTGCAAATAGTCCTTTCTTTAAACCTTTCTAGAATTCTTTGGATTTGAGTGTGCCATCTGTTTCTTGATAGGCAGTTAGCAGTTGATACCAGCCAAGTCACAGTGGTACTAAAGGCTAAGAAGACTGGAAGAAAGGAAGCAAAATGAGAAAAAAGAAAATTAGAAAGAAGGGAGGCTATGACAGCCATGGAAAGTATCGCTGGAGGACAGAGGGATAGAGAAGGCAGGAAATAAACTAGGATCACACCAATGGAGCAGAAAAGTGGTGTGTGGGGCAAAGACACGCACCAGCAGCCTAGAGTCTAGGACTACCCCTCACACTTGGCCTCACCAGCCCTTGAGAACCTCTCAGGTGTCAAAGTAAAGCCACTCAGAGTGGTCCACACAGGTGGGCTGGAATGCTTAGCGTGAGAGTAAATTGAGTCACACATAAGTCACACATAACTCAGTAATCTCTGAGTTACTTCACTGTGTGAAGACATAGCCTAGTAGCTGATGGTTCAAATGTATGTAATCTAGCATCTTGAGATAAATCTGCATTATATTCCATACATTCCAAAAGGGAAAACCATATTTGTTGAGGGTCTAGTCCTTGCCAAACCAGGTTTTTTGTAATCCTCATAGCAGCTAAAAGGAGAATAGCGTTACCCTCATTTCATAGGTGAGGAAGTACTTTCAGTACTTTCAGTACTTTCAGTACTTCCTCAACTAACTGGCCTGAGCTACACAGCTTGTGTGTTTCAGATGTGGGAGCTAACCACGGTCTTTCTGATTTCACTGAGGAATCATGCTATCTCAAAAACAATGAATCTTTATCCAGAGTGATCCATGAACATTCTCAAATCCACGCACATTTGAGGCATGACTCTACATTGCTCTGGTTTGCTTTCAGTTTCCAGAGGCAATTTCTTGATTCATTTTCCTTTCTAATGTTCCCCTCCTTGTGAGAAATAGACGTATGTGTGTTAGCCAGAGGTGGTACGTGAACTGGGATTGGGGAGTGGTACTGGTGTGGTGGCTCAGATGGTGAAGAAGCTGCTTGCAATGCAGCAGACCCAGGTTCGATCCCTGGGTTGGGACGATGCCCTGGAGAAGGGAATGCCTACCCACTCCAGTGTTTTTATCCGGAGAACTCCTTGGACAGAGGAGTCTGGCACGCTACAAGTCCATGGGGTCACAAAGAGTTGGACATGGCTAGGCGACTGACACACTCCTGTCGCTATAATGGTATGATGTGCTGTGCTCATGTTACGTTTCCAGGAAAACTGAGGCTGCTCTGTGAATTCCCAACACCTCGTACTAGGGCAGGGTGACTCATGTTGTAACTCTGACAGGAGATTGTCACTAAGGATATAATGATAACCGCTTGTGGAAGGTTTGTTTTGTTTTTTTAATATTTTTTCTTAAAACAGGAAAGAACTAATCAATATGAAATCTAGTTGATTCCACAACTGTGTAGTGCGTGACTGTTATATGTAGGACTCTAGGTTTGGAAGCTCCACCTCTTTAAGGCTTATTTAAGCATCAGTTTTTACTAGAATTAATCAAACAAAGCACTACCAGGATCTTGGCTACCCCACTTCCCTAGTGGCTCAAATAGTAAAGAATTTGCCGGTAGGGCAGGAGACCCGGGTCGATCCCTGGGTCGGGACAGTCTCCTGGTCAGGATCCCCTTCATGGAGAAGGAAATGGCAACCCACTCCAGTATTCTTGCCTGGAAAATCACATGGATGAAGGAGCCTGGCAGGCTATAGTCTGTGGGGTCGCAAAGAATCAAAAACAACTGCGCAATTAACACTTTCAACTTTTACCTTTCAGAGGGGTTAACACCCAAATGCCTCTGAGGGGCAGCTGCATGTGCCTGTGGGACTGCAGCCTGTTCTCCTAAGTTTATGCTTCTGTTTCCTTTTCAGAGCAAAGAGGAAAAGAGGCACAGGAATTCCCAGGCAAGAAATATAGATAGTAAAAGCTGTTGCACGGAGCTCCTGGAAGGCTGGTGAGCAGGTGGGTAATGATGTCAGGGTGAAGATATGGTGGGTGAAAGAGACTAAGGTTAAAGTAACCATGGTTGCGTTTGAAGCCACATCAGCTCTTCCTGATTTCCTGTTGCAGATAGAAAATTTTTAAACATTTAAAAAAACATAAAGACATTTAAAAAGACACTAAAAAACGTAAAAGAAAAGAAATTTTTAAACATTTCTGATGTCCTTTTCATAAGAAAAATACTTTAGGATTCCCTAGTGACTTCTATGACAGATTCTGAAAAGCATGCAGTGGAGGCAATGTTTGCATGAGGTGCATGAAGAGGTTAATGAAAGAGAGCATCGGAACCCTATTAAATATGCCCCAGATACTCATATTCATGGATTTCTGATGCGAGTCTCCAGCCTGCACTGGTTTGGCATTGAGAGTGCATCAATAAGAAAGACATTGCACAACCGATATATTTAATAAATGTGATGATGAAGGAAAAGACTTGAATAGATCCTCTTCTGCAGGCAGTTAGGAAACTCAGAGCAGACACAAGACAAGTTAGTGTGTCTTGGCCAAAAAGGAAGATGGAAAGAGAGAGTGATTATAAAAACACCTACCCGTCCTTTCAGTGGCCATTACTTGGCTATGGAAAAGGCAACTTACAACAAACCAGAGACTCTAAGAACCAACGCTGTAGGGAGATAGCTGTTGGGTCAGAAAAAATCCTCACTAATCCCTCCTTTGCAAAACATCAACGAGTACATCTAATACTAGCAAAAGCTGAGCTTTGAATAAATCGGAAAACAATGGAGGCATTGTCTGAACTCGCCAAATAGTCCTTTGCTCCCACCACACAGAACACTCCAGTCTGTGTGCAGCCAAAACTCAGCCCAATCTTATCGAACTAAATTGATTTATGAGAGGAAAAACCTAAAAAGGGAAGCAGAGAAATAATGATATTAATTCTAATAATGCATTGACTAGTGCGCATATAAATCATTCTCCCCACTCAGATTGATTTCATACAAATAAGAACTCTATGCATAAACTCGTCTCCAGCCGCCCAGGCAGCCACCCAGAGCCTGCTCTTGCAGATAGAGCTCAAGAGAAAGGGTGGGGGGTCTGCTGGAAGTTCACAGAAGTCTTGCCTGAGAAAAGCCTGTGGGATCAGCCCCAGAGGTACGATGTAATTGGCCACACACACAAATGTTGCCGCATCCGAACATTTTTGGCAACTCATGAAAGCCCCGTTCCTAGAGGCCACTTGAGTGTCCAAATAAAAGGGGATTTTTGTTAGTGAAAACTGGAAAGAATAACCCATCCTAGGATCAGGCTAATAGGGCCTGGCCTGTTAAAATGTAACACTGGGCCGGCCAGAGTTTGAAGTGTTGTTGGCAAGGATTTGGAGCAGCCGTGAGGAGAGCCAAGCCTCTCTCAAAAGGAAAACTGCTGGTGAGGGGAGCTTTCCACAGCCCAAAGAGCCTGTATGGCCCACCTCGAGAGGAGAGCTTCTTCTTGGACAGGGATCTTCCATATAGGGCTGAAGGGAGAGAGCCTGGGGTTGCTTCTGTCTCCCTCAGCACCTCGGGCTCCACTCCCCAGTTCCCTACCCCACCCACCAGGCTGTGCTGCGGGGCAAGTGAGACTTGGTGGCTGACCTCCGGAGCCGCTTCCGCACATGGCCTGGGAACAGCAATTGCTCTCCGTGTGTCTGCAGGGTGTTGACAGCCCTGGGCTGAGGGAGCTGGGGGCGGGGAAGCAGAAACAGTGATGCTGTAGAAATCAGGCCACAGAGGCCTTCTCTTATCACCAAAGGGCCCCCAGCTGAAGAAAGTTCTACTGCTGCCTGCTTCACAAAGGAAATGCCTTCTCCTACTGCAGGCCAATCTTGGCCTGTTCGTGTAGCAGAGGCCCCTGAGTTCTGCCTCTAGTATTGCCAGATGCCTTCTCCTACTGCAGGCCAGTCTTGGCCTGTTCGTGTAGCAGAGGCCCCTAAGTCCTGCCTCTAGTATCGCCAGATAAAATACAGGATGCCTGCTTAAATTTGAACTTCAGATGAAAAACAAATGATATTCAAATATAAGTGTGTCCCAGGTGTTGTATGGGAAAATACTATTTTCATTTGTTGTGTTAGGTAGAATTCTTAGACACCACCAATGACCCTGACTTTTGATTAATCTTCTCCTCTGAAGTGTGAGTAATACCAGTAACTAAATGAGCCATCACTGCTGTAATTGTCTTACATTACATAACAAAAGGGATTTTATGTTTGCAAAATGCTATTAAGGTAACTAATAAGTCATGTTTGAGTTAATCAAAATGGATTAACTATACCTATCCATATGAACCCTTTATATCTGGATCTAGAGACCAGAGACAGACACAGTCCAAGATTCAAAGCAGTAGAGAATTCTGTGTTGGCCTTGGAAGGAGAACACTCTTGTGTTGCAGAGAAACCTCACAGCCAGGCACAATAGCCAGCCTCTAGAACCTGAAAACAGCCCCCAGTTAACAGTCAACAAGAAAACAGGGACCTCAGTCCTTTACCACAGTGAACTGAATTCTCACACCCTGAAGGAGCTTGAAGGAGGACCCCAGGCCTCAGGAGAGATGGCAGTCTGGCTGACCCTGATTTCTGCTATGGGAGACCCTGAGCAGAGAACCCATCTGTGTTGTGCCAGACTCTGGATCCCTGCAAACAGAAGGAGGAAAATCCTTTTGTTTTCAACAGCTAAGTTTGTGGTAATATGTTAGGCAGCAATAGCAAATAAATACTTTTGCTGTATCTTAGAGCTCTATCTGTATCCTATGGTCTCTAAGGCACACTTGTAGGGGTTCCTGGTGTAGACAATAAGAATAGAAGATGTATGAAGGGACAAAGCAGACCTGGATAAACTGGGCATCCACTTGTTAGCAACCTCAGTAGAAGAAAAGCAAAGGCAGGAAGACAAACCGTAGTTTTGTCTGCTCTGGGGCTCGTGTCCTAGCAGGCAGAGGTGGTCTGGCCTCATGGACCTCACGGGCCCCAAGTCTCAGTTTAGACCTGTAAACACACACACACACACCCTTATATATACCTTGTCTCCCAGGGAGGAATGTGGGAGTGTGCAAGACAATCTGTCCCTTGTCTCAGAGACAGATACAGTTAATAGATTTGTACATAAAAGTGTGGTGTCAGCCAGAGCCCATTACTGATCCAAAGCTATAGAAACACATGTGTTCCGTGTAAGGATAAAGTGTGTGTGTGTGTGTGTGTTGGAGGGTGGGTGTGAATATAAACAAAGAAAGCAAGGGCTGTGCCAGTCTAGAACTTCCTTGGGCATCAATTCAGCTTCCATTCAGGTCATATAAACAAGCCTTCAGAGACTAAAAGAAACTTGGATATCATTTTAAAAAGGCTCAGAGGCTTGGTTTTGTGTTTCATTTATCCAAAGGTTCTTTTGCTTATGGATTCCCCTAAATTTTCTTTCCAACCTCTTCTCAGCCCCTCTGGCCTCACACTACCCTTGAAAGTGGCCAGGAGGAAACTCTTAGGTGTCAGCCAGTCGGCATGGAGAGTTTCTCTTTCATCCCCTGAGCGTCTGGAGATGTGAGTTTAATGAGAGTCATCGACCTTTGAATTATACAAATGGACCTCTTTAGCAATCACTTCCCTCCCCAGTCCATACCCACCCTCAGCTTTTAATCTTCTCAATTATATTTCCTTTTCATTGATTACTACTTTGCTAACTTTCAGATTGAGCAGGCAGTAAAACCTTAGCCACACAGGTAATGCAATTGCTTTTTGAGCCTGATGCCTACATCTCACCTCCTGAGGGGGCTTTCAGGGCCCCCCTCCTACCCTACTGGATCTTGGCAAGTCCATCGGCCTTCAATTGATTTTGCAAAATGGCCCCTTCAAACCAAAGACCTGTGCAATCCTAGTTAGGAAGATAGAATTACCGTTCTGAGCTTTGGTAGCAAAGATTGGTGAGGCAGGGGTGAGGGAAGGGAAGGGGAGAGGCGTGCTGCTGTAGGGAGTAGGGAAGGGTCCTCAAAGAGGCTGGCTGTTCCCAGCTCTGCCTGGGAGTGGCAGGTGATAGGCTTGGGAGCGGGGAGTTCTGGGTTCTGTTCCCACCTCTGCTCTGACTTTCTGAGCGACCTTCGCTGAACCACTTAAGTTTCTGTGCTTTCCTCTCCATGCCATCTGGAAGGGGGAGACAATGACACTTGTCTGTGAAAATGCTTTGAGGGATCTTGGCATAAAAGATCCAATGTAAAAGCAAGTGATGGGCAGTGCTTCCCATAAAGAGCCCCTTGTGTGCATCTGCAAGAGGCCCCACTTGAGGGCAAAGAAGAAAACTGGAGAAATTTCCTTGATTATCAAGGCCAGGTGGAGGACGGACGTTGCTCGGGATGAGCTGGAAATCCCTGCTGTAGCTGGGGGCTCCAGAGCTACAGCTGGGATATGAGCTCGGCGAGGTGCATGCTGGGACCTGGCCAGCAGAACAAACAGATCTGAGGTCTCTGCACCAAGTAGGACCCTGTGCCATATCAGGATTAGCCAGGGGACCTGACCGACAGCAAGGCGGTGGCGGGGGATGGGGGGGAAGGGGACTGCCTCCCATGATTTACGGGCACTGACGCAGGGACCCAGCGAGGGAGGGAGGAGTCAGAGAACTTTGGGGACATTTTCAAAACTGGAGGTCGTTCAGAGGAAATTACTCAATAAAAACCAGGTTTCTCTAACTGAATAGATCAATTTACAGCTCATAAGGTGGAAAAAGTCTGAGACTTCAAGATTCTGGCTGGGCGGGTCTCCTAAGGTTTCCTCCCTTGGCAGAGCGGCTGTGGCTTTGGCTCTCTCAAGCCAGGCACCCCTTCTGTAGCTTTTAGGGCCAGCATTTTTTCTCTCATCTTGTTTCTCTCTTTCTCTGCTACTTAAATTTTTCTGGTTAAGATTCCTCCTCTCCTCTCTTACAAGCCTCCAACTTTCACCTCCCTACAGTCCTATTAGAGAAGCCCCTATTGTGTTTGTTTTCCTGATAATGCTATTTCTTTTTTCATGGTTCGCCCCTCTTAGCTGCCTCCCCTTCCCCATGGCTAGTCTCAGAGCCTCTCTTCCCTCTATTCTCCCTTCAGGTCCCTAAAGCTTCTGCCTTTCTCCTCCAGCTGCCCATGGTTTGTTTTCCTGTGCCCCTCTCAACCTCTCTATTTCTCCCTCTCTGCCTTTTATCTTCCTGGCCCCTCTTTTTGGTTGCTCTCTTGGCCTTTCTCAGTTGCTACTGCAGTAATTCATGATGAGCGTCCAGTAACACCATCACCTATTGACTGGGCTTCTTTAAGATAGCACAAAAGCAAGAGATTTCTCAGGGAGGCAGGATCCAGGACCTGGGAAGGAAGATAGACAGGACCCAGATGGAGCTGTATTGGAACTGCATCATCCATCAATCATCATCCATCCATCATCCATCTATCTACTCATCGACCCATCCATCCCTTCATCCAAACCTTCATTTAATCATTCATTCAATGAGCGCTTGTTGATACGTGCTACGGACGTGCCGTGGACTGGGCTAGGCACTTGAGAGAAAGTGGAGATCCAGTATAGACAGGATCCTTGATTTCAGTAAGGGCTAAAGAGAGGTGTAGAGTTACCAAGAGACCATCTCCTTAGGATAGGAGCCTGTTAGGAATAGGGAATGAGGCTCAGAGGGGAGAACATGCAGGCAGTGTACATGACTTTTGAGAAAGGCTGCCACTCCTCACCCCTACCAAATCCTCTCCCATTGGCAGACCAAAGGCTCTAGTTCTTCTAGCAGAAGTCAGCGCTGTTGGGCATTGACTTCAAGTGAAACACATCCTGTGACCCGGAAACAATGACTTTGTCTAAGTGGTAAATAATAGTCATTAGTCCTTTTGGGAACAGACTTTATGAGTGGGCAGAAGGCATTTGACACCCGAAGGTGGGAGCTTGTGGGAAGAAGTCACCTCTCGAATGTGGATGTGTCCCCAGGATGACGTGCTTGCTCTGCACGGTGCTGAGAGTGGACTCTGAGGGTCTGAGGGAAGAGGGCATGCCTCCTCGCCAGCCTGCTCTTCCAGGTGTCAGCTGGTGGGCCCCACAGGCTGCTCCTTCCCTCTCTGGAGCCTCAGTCCTTCCATAAACTTTGGAGACTGGGTAGTTCTCAAAGCCCCAAGCCTCCCTCCTCCCTCTCTCTGGCATTGGTCACAAATTCAAAGCAGCCCTTGAGTTTCATGCCTTGATGGCCTGGTAATTGTTATTGGAACTCGCCTTGGATGGATTTACGGTAATGAATTCACCTAATAGCAAACCTGTCACAGGGCTCTTTGCATACAGGATCTTTCCCGTGTGGAGATATTAGAAAACCATTCTGCAAAGGAAAAGCAGTACTGACTGGTGACTTCAAGTTTAGGGAAAAACACCACTGTTTGAGTTTTTCTGTTGGCCTCTAACTTTAAACACTTCATTGGCCAGTTGCTAACCAATACAGTTTTTGGCCAAGATCCTGTTTATATTGGCACCAAATGTGTGTATCACAAGCAGTTTGTGTGTTTTGGGGCATGTGTGTATATGTGTGTGAATCTGTATATGTTACAAACTCCAAAACTTTTGAGCACAAGGTCTTATGCTCTGCTTTTTACAGATTGTTCTGTCTGTAGACTGAACTAGCAGGCAGAGCGTCCATGTGCATGAATAACTTGTTGTCAGGCCACCCTTTCCCATCACAGCCACCCTCTGGCTTGGCCTGAGCTGGCATGGAGCTCTCTGGCTTCCCTGGCCCCCTGTCCTACTGAGTAATGAATGAGTGAGATGGCCTCTGCCCAGTGAAAGGGGCTCCGGGGACAGTGGGTGCTTTCTGTGTCACCTCAGTCCGCAGGACCAGAAGGCGAATCATCAGGAATGCTTGGGATGAGGAGGAATTTGCTCCTAGCTTGAGCCAGGAAGGCTCCATGTTTCTGTGGCTTGGCATTAAGCAAACAGCTGCTTTTTTGTTCTCTCCTCAAATTATTTGTCCAAACAAAAGGCAACTGTCATGGGGAGAAAAGTACAATTTTTCCAGTGCGTGCCCCTCCGTGTGCCTCTTCTCACAGCATGCTCTCTGACTGTGTGCTTTTCCACAGTGCAGTGTCGGGTTTCCAGCTGACAGCAAGGCAGGGTCTGCTGCCCTGCAGTATGAAAGCCACCCTCTGCCTCTCTGAAGCCTACTGACCCGGCGCAACATCAGAGCTAAAGGCCAGTTTCCCAGGATGGCACCTTCCCTGTCCGAAATCCCCAAGGGTTTCCTAAGTCTGTAAATCATGAACTGAGAAACACTCCCTTGGAGACTGAAAGTTTGGAAAATCAGTGAATCCTAGAGGAAAGAAGATGCTCCCTCAAACTCCCATTTCTTTAGAAAGTTTTGTAGTTGGTTCTTCTGCCTGGCAGAGGATTGTTGTTTAATTGTGAGTCATCCTTTAGAAAAGATTTGGGTTATTAGTTTGCATGTCATTAGAATATGGTAAAATATGCTAAACAATACAACTAAATGATACAGAATTTAATCTTCCTCTGAGGCTTATTGGGATTAGGCCATGTCCTTATCTGCCCAGCACACTCATGACTCTTCTTCAAGACTTGGGGCAAATGTCACCTTTCTAGTGGGGACCTCCCCTGTCACCTGACCCAGAACTGCCCTCACCTGCCCTGCAGAATTAGGGCAGCCTCATCCAAGTCCCATAACTCTCCTAGTACTGGCACATCGCAATGTTTACACTTTCTGTTCCGAAATAATTTCAGACTTATAGAAAAAGTTGCAAGAAGAGGATAAAGATTTCCTATATACCAACGTTTCTCAACCTTTTTCTCATTATTGCCGCCTTTCCCCCAACCTTTTCTAGATTTTTTTTCCTAATTACCTTCTGCCATGAAATTTTAATACCATAGATTTGCTGTAAATATGCTTGTGAACTCTCTGTATGTCTGAGCTTTACATGGAAAACGAGTGAGTTTTGTTGCCCCCAAGAACAATTTCCACTCTTGGGAGCGCAGTATTGCCTCCTGGAGAATGTATGCTGTATATCCTTCACCTAGACTCCCCACATGCTAGTATTTTCGCATATTTGCCTTATTTTTTTTCTCTAAATATGTCTTGTTGTGTTGTTTAGTTCCTAAATTGTGTCCAGTTCTTTTGTGACCCCACAGGCTGTCCATGTGTCCAGGTAAGACTAGTGAAGTGGATTACCATTTACTTATCTGGGGGATCTTCCTGACCGAGGAATCGAAGCCGTGGGTTTGCGTCTCCTGCGCTTCAGGTGAGTTCTTTACTGCTGAGCCACTGGGGAAGCCCCTAAATATGTGTGCATATATATATATATATATATATATATATATATATACATACATATACACATACATATATATGTACATAGAAATATGCACATTTATTTATACGTATATACAGTATACATTTTTTCTGAATTGTTTAACTGTAAGTTGCAGACATGATGCTAAATAATTTAGAAAGTGTTCTTGTAAATAAAGGCTTTGTCTTTGCATTTTAACAAAAAAAATTTTTTAACGTTTCCATCTTTTCCATATGGCTGTGAGTTTCTCAGGGTCTACAACCTGTTTTTCACTATCTTTGGAGACTGAGTACCAGGATAGGGCCTAGCATATAGAAGGAGCTACTGTAAAGTAATACATTTCATTGGAATATAGCATATGCCATGCATTTTGATATAATTTCCATTAATAGATATGATGAAATTTTTTCTCTTAATATAAAATATATAATGTAAAATATCATATGCTGTACATAAAAATGCAAAACATTTTTATTTATAAATGAATGGAAATCTCAGGGTCATCAGTATAAACTTCAATCACAAAGTAGTCTATAGTTTCAGAAGCTAGAAGAAATTGTACTGAAAATTTTCAGACTTTGGAAGTTGCTTTAAAAATAGCAAATAGCAAGCAAAAAACTGTTCACCTGATGTCAGTGTCATAGAAAAATACTTGGAGTTGTCTGAGCATGGTGCTTGCCACCTGGTCTCAGCATTTGTGTTACTCTTTGGGAGACAGTGTAATACAGTAATTCAAACACTGTCCTGACTTTTTGCATTCACTCATAAAGATTTATTGACAACCTTCCATTGACAAGCAGGTATCAGAGGGTCCTGAGTTTTATTTCTCATTTTCTATGTACTGAAAAGTTGCCTAGCCCACATTTGCCTTGACTTCTTTGACTGTGAAATGGATTTCAATATATTGTGTCCTGTGCTTCTGCACATTGCTTACTGTGACATAGGATATGCTGGGGACTGATTGTTCACGGATTTTAGGATGAGAAAATGTAGAGCAAAGTTCCAGGGACTAAGATGACCCAAATAAGACTTATTCCAAGAATTTGGCATCATAGGTGTGAATACACTTGGTATGAATAGATACCCATCCCACAAAACATATAGTTGATGTACAAAACATGTAGCTGATGTACAAAACATGTAAAATATGTATGTTAGGTTAATTTATTTCAAAATAAATTACTTTGCTGGATTAAATTTTACCAATGAAACATTGACAACCCTAAGCATAAATGAGAAAAAAAAAAATAAGTGTTTGCTGTAGTGACCACTATTTAAAGATTTTCTTGACTTTCTTGAAGATTGCCAAACCCCACTGTTTCCTTGTGTCTTGTCAAGTCCATGCAGTCTGCTCACCGGATTACCCCAAATATCATCTGAGAGTCCCTGAACTTGTGGGGGAAAGCTTGGGTTGGGGGAGCTGAGAATAAGCTGTGATGTTTGATGGTTAGAGAGTAAGACTATATCAAAGACTAATTTTGTTGAAATCACAGTATTCACAATTGATGTTTCCATACTTTGTGCTTTTCATGTCCTCCACAGCAAATGGACAAGAGAAGCTATTCACATCTTCCAAACCCTGAGACAAGACACCCCAGGACAAATCACTGTGAGGACTGCAGCCAGTTATGGCAGAATGGCCCGCATCACTGAATCCAGAGCTGGAGGAGTCCAGGTGGGTGAGATCTCATCCTGTAATTTTGTAGACAAAGTTAAGTCCCTGTGGATGGAGGTGACTTGGTTATGGTCACAGAACAAGTTACTGGCGGAACTAAGACTAAAGTCCAGGTTTAGCCCCTAGTCTTGGCACTAGAACACTTTCTATTTTTAAGCGCCCTCCTTGGAAAATTTAAAGATTAGTAGATGAGAAAATGTTTTATTCCCACTTCTTTGAAAGAAATGTTCTGAATAAATTTAAATACCTTATGCACCATTACTTGAGATGATCAAAGGGTCTGATTAGATATCATACTAAACTCGTGAGATTAAGAAACAGAATCAGTGTCGTCATCTATTTTTAACTTCCCCATTTTGCAGATGAGGAAAAATAGGGTCTAGTTGCACTATTTTTGGCACTGTGAACTTTCCTTGAAGATCTAGCAGAGTTTGGATGAGGATTTTTACCCTAACTCAGTTATCTGTGGAGTTTCTACTAGATTTCACTGTTCCTTAGTGGTGGGGCTAGGTACTTTGGACAAGTGAAGTTTGATTTCACTTCTTTTTCATGTTTCCTTGTGCGTATCTTTTCTTTAAGCCTCAAGGTAACCAATTAGAGTATATATTGGAACTCTTTTCTTCCCCATGACTAGGCTTTTCCCTCTCTTACTAACACTGTGCCGCATGTACTAGACTGCCAGACCTCTCTGTCTTTTGAAACACATCCATCCTCTGTCTGACTCCGTTATAGTCCCATTTGTCTGCTGTTGGGCACAGTGGGTCCCAATAGGTTCATCATAAAAGTGATCTATACCAATGAATAAAATAGGCAGTGTGTTAGTCTATCCATATAGCTTGATGCCATAACTAATGAAATGTGTATATAGTGTAAACAATTCCCTTGTGGTAAACTGTTTTTGAAATTTTAAGTCCCTTTCTTTAAAAACTTATATTTGCAGAAAAAAGGATAAGATACAAAGTGATAATAAACTGAGAACGTTCTTCCATTTTGCAGGAGACACCAGCAGTCATTTTGCCAGAGATACTGATCAGCCAGAGAATACACCTCTGTGAACTGGGTAAGTCCAGGGGCAGGATTGGAGGCAGGTTTACCTGAAATAAGCAACAATGTCTGGTGGAATGAGGAGCCTAACATTCTAGGTGACAATTTTTACATCCAATTCACTGGAAATATGGTTGAGTTCCTTGGTAGGAAAAATTATTTTTGTGGCACTACAGCCTCGGAACCAGCAGAGTAGTAAGTGTTTAAAAAGTCCAGCACTGGGTGAAATACTAAGTGTTCCTTTCCTCTTTCTGCACTTTTGTTGGTGGAGTCATGTTCTCCAGCTGTGGAAGAATCTCTATGTATTGGTCACTGGTTCACAGCGCATGTCGCATCCTACTGTTCAGTCGCTCAGGCGTGTCTGACTCTGCGACCCCACCGGCTGCAGCGTGCCGGGCCTCCCTGTCCTTCAGTATGTTGCATTCTACAGGACTCAGTCCAGACTTGGAATATGGTATCTTCCATTTGGAGCTGAAACTGAGTATCCAAGTCGGTTTTACCATTCTGTGAGACTGGCTACTTCTGGGTGTTGGGATACATAGTAACACAATGGATGCCATAAGCTCAGTCTGTTGCCTCACTTTTTTGATTGAAAATTAGGCAAGACACAGAAAGAAAACTATTAAATAAAATGTGATCATTGAACTTCATCAAAGTTCAAAGCTTCTGCTCTTTGAGAAGCTATTAAGAAAATGAGGTAAGTCACAGATTAGGAGAAAGTATTCATATTTGTATAGCTGACAAATGACTTGTTTACAAATATATAGAGGACTTTAACAACTCAATAAGAAAATCAATTGACAAGGGGCAAAATTTGAACAGAGACTTCACAAAAGATAAAAAAAAAATATCTAATAAACCCATCTCCGCATCATTAGACATCAAGGAATGAAAATTAAAACTACAATTGAATAGTTATAAACTACACCTATTAGAATAGCTAAAATTTAAAACATTGACAGTACTAGATATTGGAGAGGATGGGCAGCAGCTGGAACTCTCCTATATTTTGATGAGATTATAAGCTGGTATTTTGAAAAACAGTTTATTGGTTTCTTTCAGAGTTAAATATGCACTCACCATATGCCCTCAAAATTCTACTCCTTCAGTATATACCCAAGAGAAACAAAAACATAAGTCCAAACAAATACTCTACAAGAATATTTATAACAGCTTTATTCATGAGAACTATAACCTGGAAACAAGCCAAATGTTTATTAATGGACAAAAAAATTTTGGTGTGTCCATACAATGTGTTATTTCTCATTAATAAAAAGGAGCAAATTGCTAATATTACTGATACGTGTGACAGAATGGAGCAGTCTCAAAAATATTATACTGAATGAAAAAGATCCCAATACAAAAGAGTTAATACTGCCTGATTCCATTTATATAAGACTCCAGAAAAGATAAATCAAGTATATAATGACAGAATTAGTGGTTGCCTGGGCCTAGGTTCAGGGACTGGGATAGGGATTGGCGTGAAGAGGCATAGGAGGCATTCTGGTTGGAAGAAAATATTCCTTGTCTTGATTGTGCTATGGTTTATCAGGCATATAAATTATCAAAAGTCATTGAAATGTGCACTAAAATGGGCTTGTTTTATTGTATTGTACTTACCTCAGTACAATAAAACAGATGGAGAAGCTCTATATAATTAGCAAGAACAAGAGCTGGAGCTTAACTGTGGCTCAGATCATCAGCTCCTTATTGAAAAATTTAGGTTTAAATTGAAGAAAGTAAGGGAAAACCACTAGGCCATTCAGGTATGACTTTAATCAAATCCCTTATGATTATACAGTGGGGGTGACAAATAGATTTAGGGGATTAGATCTGGAAGACAGAGTGCCTGAAGAACTATGAATGGAGGCAGTGATCAAAACCATCCCAAACAAAAAGAAATGTAAGAAGACAAAGTGGTAGTGTGAGGAGGCTTTACAAATAACTGAAAAAAGAAGAGAAGTGAAAGTCAAGGGAGAAAGGGAAAGATATACTCATCTGAATGCAGAGTTCCAGAGAATAGCAATGAAAGATAAGAAGGCCGTCTTAAATGAACAATGCAAATAAATAGAAGAAAACAGTAGAACTGCAAAGACTAGAGATCTCTTCAAGAAAATTAGAGAAATCAAGGGAACATTTCATGTGAAGATGGGCACAATAAAGGACAGAAATTATAAGGACATGACAGGGGCAGAAGAGATTAAGAAGAGGTGGCAAGAATACACACAACTATACAAGAAATGCAGATGATGATTGCAGCCATGAAATTAAAAGACGCTTACTCCTTGGAAGGAGAGTTATGACCAACCTAGACAGCATATTAAAAAGCAGACACATTACTTTGCCAACAAAGGTCCATCTAGTCAAGGCTATGGTTTTTCCAGTAGTCATGCACGGATGTGAGAGTTGGATTGTGAAGAAAGCTGAGCGCCAAAGAATTGATGCTTTTGAACTATGGTGTTGGAGAAGACTCTTGAGAGTCCCTTGGACTGCAAGGAGATGCAACCAGTTCATCCTAAAGGAAATAAGTCCTAGGTGTTCATTGGAAGGACTGATGCTGAAGCTGAAACTCCAATACTTTGGCTACCTGATGTGAAGAGTTGACTCATTTGAAAAGACCCTGATGCTGGGAAAGATTGAGGGCAGGAGGAGAAGGGGGTGACAGAGGATGAGATGATTAGATGGCATCACTGACTTGATGGACATGGGTTTGGGTGGACTCTGAGAGTTGGTGTGCTGCAGTTCATGGGGTTGCAAAGAGTTGGACATGACTGAGCAACTGAACTGAACTGAGCTAATACAAGATATGTCTTAATCACCTTGATAACCATGATGGTGTGGTCACTCACCTAGAACTAGACATCCTGGAGTGTGAAGTCAAGTGGGCCTGAAGAAGCATTACTATAAACAAAGCTAGTAGAGGTGATGGAATTCCAGCTGAGCTAAAAATCCTAAAGGTGATGCTGTTAAAGTGCTGCACTCAGTATTTTAGCAAATCTGGAAAACTCAGCAGTGGACATAGGACTGGAAAGGGTCAGTTTTCATTCCAAGTCCAAAGAAAGGAAATGCCAAAAAATACTCAAACTACCACACAATTGCATTCATTTCACATGTTAGTAAGGTTATGCTCAAAATCTTTCAAGCTACGCTTCAGTAATACCTGAACCGAGAACTTCCAAATGTACAAGCTGGGTTTAGAAAAGGCAGAGGAACCAGAGATCAAATTGCCAACATTTGTTGGATCATAGAAAAGGCAAGAGAATTCCAGAAAAACATCTACTTTCCCTTCATTGACTATGCTAAAGCCTTTGACTATGTGGATCACAACAAACTGTGGAAAATTCTTCAAGAGGTGGGAATACCAAACCACCTTACCCGTCTCCTGAGAAACCTGTATGCAAGTCACGAAGCAGCAGTTGGAACTGGACATGGAATAACTAACTGGTTCAAAACTGGGAAAGGAGAACAACAAGGCTGTATATTGTCACCCTGTTTATTTAACTTTTATGCACAGTATATCATGGAAAATCCAGGGCTGTATGAATCACAAGCTGGAATCAAGACTGACTGGAGAAACACCAAAAAAACTCTCAGATATGTATGTAGATGATACCATTCTAATGGCAGAAAGTAAAGAAAAACTAAAGAGCCTCTTGATGGTAAAAGAGGAGAGTGAAAAAGCTGGCTTAAAACTCAACATTAAAAAAAACTAAGATCATGGCAGCCGGCCCCATCAATTCATGGCAAATAGAGGGAGGAAAAGTGGAAGCAGTCATAGAATTTATTTTCTTGGACTCCAAAATCCCTGCAAATGGTGAGTGCAGCCATGAAATTAAAAAACACTTGCTCCTTTGATGGAAAGCTGTGATAAACCTAGACAGTGTATTAAAAAGCAGAGACATCACTTTGCCAACACAGGTGTGGACAGTTGGAACTCTAGTTCTTCCAGTAGTCATGTACGAATGTGAGAATTGGATCATAAAGAAGGCTGAGTGCTAAAGAATTGATGCTTTTGAATTGTGGTGCTGGAGAAGGCTCTTGAGAGGCCCCTGGACTGCAAGGAGATCAAACCAGTCAATATAAAGGAAATCAACCCTGAATATTCACTGGAAAGGCATCTGATGCTGAAGCTAAAGCTCCAATAGTTTGGCCACCCGATGAGGAGAGCTGACTCGCTGGAAAAGCCTCTGATGTTGGGAAAGATTGAAGGCAAAAGGAGAAGGGGGCATCAGAAAATGTGATGGTTAGATAGCATCACTGAATCAATGGACATGAATCTGAGCAAACTCTGGGAGTTAATGAAGGACAGGGGAGCCTAGAGTGCTACAGTAAATTAGGTTGCAAAGAGTTAGATTCAACTTAGCAACTGAACAACAACTTATACCTCAGGAAACTTGTTTTTTTATAAAAAGTGTGTACTTATATGATAGTGGATATAATCACCTTGTGATTCTATCAGAACTTGAACGCTTCATTGTGAATCATCTTTCAGGGATTGACATGGATTCCAATGAGCACCCTAAACACTTCAAGCTCCATTAGATTCATTAGTCAGAAGACCTACTGGCAGAATGACTTGTGTTGTGGCCTGAATCAGCTTCTCCAGCTTTGGACTCCACTCAAGGCTGAGTAACCTTATGCCTTACTCAGCAACATGGTCAGAGGAGGAAATCCATATGTGGTATGTATTGACCCAACAAAGGCCAATAAAAGTGTTGCTCATTCTTAGTGGTGGTGTATGTATGATATAGCAGTATTTCTTTCATCTTAGAGGAACTATTCTAGTATTGCAGAAACATGAGCTTCCATAAATGCCCCTGAGGTCCATGAAATTCCAATGGATGTATCTCCCCACTTGTGACACATGTGTGCTTTACCGAAATATCTGCTCCTGTCTGCTTACCTGGTTGATTAGCCTGGTCTCAGCTAAACTGGTCCTGTAGAACGTTCCATGGAATAACAAGAGGATCAACAATCTCTCCTGATCTAAATTATGGCACAAAGCAAACAGAGTCCCGAGGCCAGGGTGGTGAATATATACTATTATTCCTGTCAGATAAAAGCAAATTTCTTCTGATAGAGAGTATACATTCACCAGGTCAGCAGCATTAGATAACTAATTCGGTGACTTGGCGACAAGCTCTTCTGCTGTCCCAGCTATTACTCATGCCAGTCTTGGGAATTATGCGTCAGATGAGAGGGAACCATTTATATGAGGTCAATGGGGAAGATATTTTGGGAAATGTGACTTTTCTTCATACCATATCTCTTTATAAATTGTGGCAGCCCCACTGTGTGATCTGGCCATTGATACTATGATAACTTAGATTTGCAGGGAACTTTAACTTATAAAGAAATAGCTTACAAATATATTTATTCACATTTCCTTCACAATAGGTCTATGGAACAGAGAGAGCAGATATTATTTTCTTTAAAAATAAATCATTTATTTGGCTACACTGGGTCTTAGTTGCAGCATGCAGGGCCTTCTTGTTCCATTACCAGGGATCGTACCTGGGCCCCCTGCATTGGGAGTGCAGGGTCTTAGCCACTAGACTACCAGGGAAGTCCCAAGGGCAGATATTATTTTTGAATTTGAAATGACTGATATAAGACAATGTCAGGATTTGAGTGTAGATCTCTCTGATTCCACAACTGAGTTGCCACCATGCCCCTTAAAGCAATGCCGTTCCTAATATGTGGGTTAAATTCAGTTAAACATACTTAATGGTGAGAAATGATATCTACACAGCACTTGGCACAAGATAGAAGATTCACTTGTTGTTGTTGTTTAGTCTCTAAGTCTTGTCTGACTCTTTACAACCCCATGGACTGTAGCCCGCCAGGCTCTTCTGCCCACAGGATTTCCCAGGCCAGAATACTGGAGCAGGTTGCCACGCCCTCCTCTATGGGATCTTCCCAACCCAGGGATCAAACCAATGTCTCCTGCAGATTCTTTACTGCTGAGCCACCAGGGAAGCCCACTAAGCGGTGGCTCCTGCTAAGATTGACATGCATATATTCAGGATATGCCAAGCGCTGGGAATACAGATGAGGTCCTCCCCTTAAGGAGCATGGTGTGGGAGGATAAAGCAGAACTTGCTGAGGTATATGCTTCCAAGATTGCCTCAAAAAACCAGCTGCTGCTGCTGTTGCTAAGTTGCTTCAGTCGTGCCTGACTCTGTGCAACCCCATGGACGGCAGCCCAGTAGGCTCCTCCATCCATGGGATTTTCCAGGCAAGAGTACTGGAGTGGGGTGCCATCGTCTTCTCCCTGATTAAAAAAAGAAAAAAAAAAAAAGATTACCATTTGAATTCTGTGTAGGCCAGGCAAATTAAGGCTGGTGGTGGAATGCCCAGGGTTCTTTATGGATCCAAGTTCTGTCCCTTCTCTGATGTAGGGCCCTTCTCAGGTAGGGCCCTCCCTCCCCCAGTGATTTGCTCTGAAAGCAGCACCCACAGAGCAGGTTGCTTCGGGGAGAGGAGTACAGTGATCATTGTGAACATTCCATTTTTCAGTTTAGCCAGTGATCATCGCCTTATTTCTTGGATCTAATGTGACTTATTGAGGTATAAAAATCAACTGGAACACCTTAGGGGAGAACACCCTGGAATGAGCTTCCTACCTCTGGGGGGTCACCCAGGAAACGTCCACATTCATATCACTTCTCAGCATTCACAGGACAGAAGAGTCAGATGGGTTGGGGGTGGCAGAGGAGGCGTGCAGTGAGGCAGAGTGAAATTGCTTATGCAGTCCAGGGAGGGAAGAGGCTGACCTGGGCATTAGAGAGGTTTCTGTGACACCCAGATGCTCCAGAGGTGCCCTGGTGCCACCAAGGGCTTTCCCCAGGGGAGGACAAGAAGCATTCTGAGTGGCTGCTCAGGGTCTGCATGGCGCTGAGAGTGGCCTGGTTTGGCTGGATTTCTCTTGTTTTTGTTTTTCTGTTTTTCAGAAACGGTCACCAAATTCCCATCATTCTTTGTATGCAACACCCATTAAACCTAAACGATTTTCCAAGACAAAGAAAACACCATGTCTGGGAACACGTGCCAATAAGAAGTACATGACCTCCTCTTGCTGGGGCACTGGTATTTTTAAAGCAACAAATGCTTGATATTGAATATCCCATCAAGGCTCCCTTCTGAGCAGATCCAACAATTGTCCTGGGGAAGAAACAATCTGAGAAATGCCCCCAGACCGTTATGGGGTGCCCACAAAAACAGCTCATCAAATTCTTCTCCCTAATCAGGAAGGCAGGGGGTAGTGTGTGTATGTATGTGTGTGTGTGTCTGTGTGTGCGCGCGTGTGTGGTAGAGAGAGGTGCTTGGCATGGTGCTTGAGACCCATCGTTGTCCCCTTATCAACCTTTTGCTTACCCCTGTAAAAACACAACACAACTTCTCTCCAAGAACATTTTCCAGCCAGAGGTCTCTGCCTCAAGGCAAATATATCGACTCTTCTGTGAAGACCCTTCACAGGCCTTCTGGAAGCTGAGCGCCCTCGCTTGGCTAAGTAAATATCAGGGCTGGGGCTTGTGAGCAGGTGGAGCTGAGCCTGGTGGGCCTGAGCCCGAGCCATGGCCTTTCTGATCCTTTGTTTTTCAGCAGCAAGTGGAGGCTAAGGCAAAGGTGGAGGGAAGGGAAACGTGATCTCCAGTGAATTGCAGTGTTTTGCTTTCTCTAATCCTATTCAGGTGGTGACTGTAGCAAAAAGGAAAAACAGGCCCATATGTAGGATGCAGAAAAACCCTGATTATTACCCCGATGAATGTGCATTGGCGGAATTGAATTCAAGTCGCAGTGATTCATTATTAATGGGTCCCAAGTTCTGACCCAGGGTGGAGGTGGGGCTCTTGTGAAGGTGGAGATGGTGGCTGAGGGAGGGTCTCCGCCCTGGAGAGGAGCTGGGCCCGGAGCAGGCGGCCCCTGAGCCTGGCCCAGACCGCAGCTGGCCCAGGGCCGCACTTCCTCCAGGACTGCCTACTGCACACCTGCGACTCGGCTTCTCTTGTCTCAGAGCTGTGCTATTGGTAATTTATTCCACCCTGGAGCCTCCCAGAGGCAGGGCTCGGGGAGAGACTGCGCTCCATCTCCGCCATTCCCCAGTGAGGACTCCCCAGGGAGGTGGATGGAAAACGCTGTCTTGAGTGAATAATACGCCTTCCCCGTTTTGAAGATCTCAGAACACCTAGCAGACAACATGCTCTTCACCCTCAACCACTCCCTGAGGCTAAATCAGGTTTTGATTTCCCCCTCCCTGCCTTTTTTTTTCTTTTAAATAGATGAGGAAATGACAGCACAGAGCAATTGGTCCCTGGGAGTGAGTTGTGTTGGGGTAACAGGAAGCAGGCAGGGAAGAGCTGATTTGGTAAGAGTCCTTTGTAGAGACAGAAATTCTCTCAGCTAACCCCATGCTCAGTCAGCATAGACACACGAAAGGGATCCCAATCATTTAAAAGCTCTGGTCGACATAATAGCTTACCCCAGATGCTGGTCAATGCACAGGCCTTTTTTGTCTGTTTTAACTCACAGGAGGGTTCCCTTCTAAGAGGACACTTCTAGGTCACATAGAAATAGAATTGAAACCACACCTAAGAATTGGAAAGGCCACAAGGAGAACTGTGTATTCAAACTTCAGTCCTGTTGAGCTCAGGAAATGAAGGCAAAAATTCCCTGTCCCAAGATTTTTCTGCCAAATGAATGGAAAAAGAAGGGAGACCCAGGAATTTCTCTGTGGTAGACTCTCTGTTAGGTAGTGGTGACTAGCCCTCAATTCTCTTTGGCCTTTATTATTGTGCAAATTCTTACTAACCTTTTACCTGCCCCCAGTTGACTCAGTGGTAAGGAATCTGCCTGCCAAGTAGGAGATGTGTGTTCAGTTTCTGGGTCGGGAAGATCCCCTGGAGAAGAAAATGGTAACCCACTCCAGTATCCTTGCCTAGAGAAACCCATGGACAGAGGAGACTGGCGGGCTACAGTCCATACGGTCACAAAGAGTTGGACACGACCGAGCAACTAAACAACCCCATGCTACAGCAAAGATGATCTTTTATGAAACCAAACTCCTGTTGTGTCATTCCTGTACTTAAAGCACTCTGTGGCATCTCATGGTCTTCAAAATAAAATTCAAACTCCTTAGCATAGCATGAAAGACCCCTATCTGTCCCACCAGATGCAGGAAACAGCCTGCTACTTTTTATACTCAAGCTTATTCATTCATTCAAGACATCAGACTGTCATTGACTGGGTGTTGGATGTTAGTCTCTCAGTCATCTCTGACTCTGCGACCCTGTGGACTGTAGCCCACCAGGCTCCTCTGTCCATAGGACTCTCCAGCAAGAATACTGGAATGGGTTGTCATTTCCTTCTTTAGGGTATCTTCCCAACCCAGGGATTGAACCCAGGTCTCCTGCATTGCAAGAAGATTCTTTGATTAAGGACTCAATATTCTTCAGTAGGTTTGCCAGGCACTGGAAATGTACTACTACACTTAGTAGAGCCTAGAACATGATCTGGCCAAGACTCAAGGAATCCACCCCTAGCCCCAGAACTTACTTCTCTCTCTGCCCATCACTCCCTCCTCTTCTACCAGCTAGCTTTTCAGCTTCATGAATTTTCTCCTTCATTTCTCCCAGTTGCCTCTCTTGAATTTTCTGATAGCTCATGGTGCTGTAATTAGGTACTTATCTGTTTTCCCCCTTGGTGTATGAGATTTTTGAGCACAGGAACTTTGCCTTGTTCACAGCACCTTACATAGGGCCCAGCTCATGGTAGGTGACTCTAGAGGTCATGGTTCCACAGCCACACTGGTTTTGGCCAATGTAGGGTGGTATAGGGGCTCTGGAAGAAAAACCTCTAAATACACTGTCCCTTGTTTTTTCCTTGGTGTCACATCAAGACGTGATGCCTGGCGCTGCTGCAGCTGTCTTGCTGTCTAAGTGGCACTAGCTTCACAAAGAAGCCAGTAACGAGGGCAGCAGGGCAGAGAGTTGCAAGTAACCTCAGCCTGGGATCCTCCTACATCTGGACCTGAAGTTATGTATATAGCAAATTTCTCATGGTTTAAGCCATCTGATTCAAGGTCTTTTCTTTCCTTCTTTTTCTTTTCCCTCCTTCTCATCTTCCTCCTTCTTGTACTTTTTCTTTTAGCTTTTATTTTTTGCTGCCCACACCTTTCTAACTGATTTGTAACTTAGTACCAGTCTTCGGTTGGACTGACAGTGGAGGGCCTAGCCAACTGAGTCTAGCTGACAGCATCTGCAATTAATTGTTTTTATTTAAAGGTCTTATTTTCCCTACTAAGCTATAGATTCTTCTGAGGGGAGGAAGTGATTTCGTCTCATATTGTCCTGTTATTCTCTTCTTTGAAGGATCTACCTAATGCCTATTACGTAATACAGAGTTCCAAAAATATTGAGTCAAACTGAACTGAAATGACATTTTCAAATAATTTTTTCTCCTTTTCCTTAACCCTCAATATATCACTTATCTTTATGCCACATAATCTAGTATTTTGTGCTATATGGTGGTTCTTACATTGATTCCCACTGAAAGTCTTACTAAGGTCCGTCTAGTCAAGGCTATGGTTTTTTCCAGTGGTCATGTATGGATGTGAGAGTTGGACTGTGAAGAAGGCTGAGTGCTGAAGAATTGATGTTTTTGAACTGTGGTGTTGGAGACTCCTGCGAGTCCCTTGGACTGCAAGGAGATCCAACCAGTCCATTCTTAAGGTGATCAGCCCTGGGATTTCTTTGGAAGGAATGATGCTAAAGCTGAAATTCCAGTACTTTGGCCACCTCATGCGAAGAGTTGACTCATTGGAAAAGACTCTGATGCTGGGAGGGATTGGGGGCAAGAAGGGAAGGGGATGACAGAGGATGAGATGGCTGGATGGCATCACTGACTCGATGGGCGTGAATCTGAGTGAACTCCGGGAGTTGGTGATGGACAGGGAGCCCTGGCGTGCTGCAATTCATGGGATTGCAAAGAGTTGGACACGACTGAGCGACTGAACTGAACTGAGCTGAAAGTCTTACACTCCCCAAGAAGACGTTAAGGTTCTGGAGAACAGCATCTGAGTCTCATCTCATATTTCTTTGATATCCCTTGTAGTTCGCAGCATTTGTAGGGCTCATAGAAGCATCTAACAACTTCCTGATGAACTAATGCTCTGAAACCTTGCAAACATTACATCCTACCAAGGTTTTCAGTTGTGCACTGTTGCATGTTTGTCTCGGTTCATGATGGCAAAAGTTCTCACTGTCTTTGCTGGACACCCTATAGACATAGAGTACCTTCTCTTCCTTCCCATGAGCCTAGAGATGACATCAAATAAAGCCTTTGTGACTAATGAAGGAGAGTATTAAAGTACTGTCTTCCCACAGATTACAATTTCACAAAGTGATTTTGGTGAACTTAAACCTCTCAGGGACTATTGTGGTGGAGGTGGAACTAACATTCAAAATATTGTTTCGGATGGGGGGCAGTTTTTGGAAGTGACACCACACACTGATCATCTTGTTTAGCTGTTAAGACTGGTTTGCTATTAACTGTGGGTAGTTACAGAGCCTAGTTTTCCTTCTCATCTCCAAGACATTTCTATTTTTGAAGCTCTACTTCTTAGGTATGTCCCTCTGGGTTTCTAAAGAAGTCTGCAGTCACAATTACTGTTTGCTGAAAGGACAGTTGGTGCCCTGCTTTCTATCCCTTAGAAGGTCCACTGACAAGATGCTCCAGCTGCCTGTTTTTCACACATTTTTCCAAGACTGAGGTTCAACAATACAACTCAGCAGTTTAAATTATTTAAACAAGCTCCCAACAAATAAAAAATCAGGGAGAGGTAAACATAGGGACCTATACATTCTTATTTTTCAATGCCTCTTTGAACATTGCTTTCCCTCTCTTGGTGATGGATTTTGACTCTGGTTATAATAACAGTATCTCTTAGAGAAAATATTTTAAAAACCCTGAAACCAACAGAAAGTGGGAATTAAGAATCAACAAATTTGTCCTCATTTTTCCCTCCTTATGGTATATGTCTGACTGGTTTTGCTCTCCAAATCTGATGAACAAGTTTTCCTTTTGAAGAATGGTCATGCGTTCTTTGGGTTATTTACTTTGCAGCCAGGTATGTGAAGGTGGTAATAAATTACATGTGTGCTTAGGTGTCAGGAACATCCATAGTATAATCGAGGGGATGCCAGAGAGCAGGGCTGTTCATTTAATCTCCTGTGTCAAGTACTACACAGTTCAGTTCAGTCGCTCAGTCACATCCAACTCTTTGCGGCCCCATGCACTGCAGCATGCCAGGCCTCTCTGTCCATCACCAACTCCCAGAGTTTACTCACACTTGTGTCCATTGAGTCAGTGAGGCCATCCAGCCATCTCATCCTCTGTTGTCCTCTTTTCCTCCTGCCTTCAATCTTTCCCAGCATCAGGGTGTTTTCAAATGAATCAGTTCTTTGCATCAGGTGGCCAAATGATTGGAGTTTCAGCTTCAGCATCAGTCCTTCCAATGAATATTCAGGACTGAGTTCCTTTAGGATGGACTGGTTGGATCTCCTTGCAGTCCAAGGGACTCTCAAGAGTCTTCTCAAACACCACAGTTCAAAAGCATCAGTTCTTTGACACTCAGCTTTCTTTATAGTCCAAGTCTCCCATCCATACATGACTACTGGCTTTGACTAGATGGACCTTTGTTGGCAAAGTAATGTCTCTGCTTTTTAATATGTTGACTAGGTTGCTCATAACTTTTTTTCCAAGGAGTAAGCGTCTTTCAATTTCATGGCTGCAATCACCATCTACAGGGATTTTGGAGCCCCCCAAAATTAAAGTCTCTTGCTGTTTCCACTGTTTCCCCACCTATTTGCCATAAAGTGATGGGAGCAGATGCCATGATCTTAGTTTCCTGAACATTGAGTTTTAAGCCAACTTTTTCACACTTCTCTTTCACTTTCCTCAAGAGGCTCTTCAGTTCTTTGCTTTCTGCCATAAGTGTGGTGTCATCTCCATATCTGAGATTATTGATATTTCTTCTCTCAATCTTGATTCCAGCTTGTGCTTCATCCAGCCCCGCGTTTCTCATGATGTACTCTACATATAAGTTAAATAAGCAGGGTGACAATATACAGCCTTGACGCACTCCTTTCCCTATGTGAAACCAATCTGTTGTTCTATGTCCAGTTCTAACTGTTGCTTGCTGACCTGCATACAGATTTCTCAAGAGGCAGGTCAGGTGGTCTGGTATTCCCATCTCTCTCAGAATTTTCCACAGTTTATTGTGATCCACACAGTCAAAGGCTATGACATAGTCAATAAAGCAGAAATAGATGTTTTTCTGGAACTCTTGCTTTTTCGATGGTCCAGTGGATGTTGGCAATTTGATCTCTGGTTCCTCTGCCTTTTCAAATCCAGATTGAATATCTGGAAGTTCACAGTTCACAGTTCACGTACTGTTGAAGCCTGGCTTGGAGAATTTTGAGCATTACTTTACTAGTGTGTGAGATGAGTGCAATTGTGTGGTAGTTTGAGCATTATTTGGCATTGCCTTTCTTTGGGATTGGAATGAAAACTAACCTTTTCCAGTCCTGTGGCCACTGCTGAGTTTTCTAAATCTACTGTACAACCAATGGAAATAACTTAAGGAAACTTGACACGTGAGACAGTGTGTTATGTGCCCTAGGGGATAAAAGATATTTCAGACATATTCAAACAGGTATGGAAACCACAAGATGTAGTCTGGGGTCTGTGAATAGATAGATGTCTTTGGGTGAAGTGTAGATTTTGTGGTTTCCATCTTGGGCAGTTGACTCACAGTAAAAAGTTTAGATGAAGGGGGAGTTTGCTAAAGAACATGAAGTTCCTACAGTTTAGACGTTTTGAGTTTGCAATGATGCCATGATGCCTAAGAAGAAATATTAGATGTGGGAATGGAGGGTGTCAGGTAGATGGGAACCAGCAGAGAGGAGGAGGCATCAGTTTCCACTAAGCACTGGGAAAGCCATGGCACACAAAAGACATCATGAAGGATGATTCAGCAGGGCTGGGGGACCGACTGGATGTGACGGAAGTCAAGAAGCCATGTTTCCCTATCTAAAATTTGGGGGACAACAATTTCCATCCCTCACAGTTAGTATGAGCACTAAGCAAAATAACAGGCAAACTTTTCATAAGTAACAGTTATTCCTGTAATACCATTTCATTGGGTTGTGAACTTTCTCTGTAGTCCCCCAAATAATGGTCATCCCAGCAGGGCTCTAGGAGTTGTTCGTTTATGGAACGAAGAGGGTGAATTACAATGACCTTTTCAGGGAGCAACTGTGAAGTCACCGAAGGGGGTTGGCTATGTTTTCCCAGTGATTCAGTGGAAACTTAAGAGTTTAACTTAAGAGTCACCTCCAAAGATGTGAATCTGGCCTAAATACTTTGGGGCACTTTCACATCTGTGGTTACTGAGTTAAATTTTCCCTTTTATCTATTTCAACACTCCCTATCCACCCCACTCCCCATCAAATTACAGAGATTTGTTTTTGCTTTTAGAGCAGAAAGGAAGGATGGGAAGACACATTCCAAATATTTAGTTAGTTTCAAAAGTATGTGTTATTCAAAGCACCTTCGAGTACTAGGTTTCTTGAAATAAGAAACTCTATCATCTCTCTCCGCTGTGTTCCCTTGGCAGGAACAGTGACCATCTACTTCAAGTGCAAAACACTCAGCTCTTTGCAGGGAAAGAATAACAGCCTGAGAGTTGGGAGAGGGGATTTCCAGGCTCAGCTCTCCTCATCCAGGTGGGAAGACTTCTCTGGGCCTCATGATCCTGATCAGTAAAATGAGAGGGCTGAACAGGAAGCCTTTAGTTTCTTATTAGTGAGAAAGCACAACCTCTGGTTCACAGATCCCTTGTGAAGTTGATGGGGCAGTAGCATGAGCCTTGTTTTGCAGACTTGGAAATGGGAAACCCAAGAGGTGAGTGGCTTGGCTAAGCAGAATGTGATTTCCCTCCTCAGAGATAAGACCAGAGCCAGTGTCTGCCAGCTGATTACTAGCGGCAAACACTGTCGTCTGAACAATTCTGCCTTTGATTGGGATGGAGACTTCTAGAAGGTCAGGGATCTGCTTCCTTCATGTGGAAATCACCTCCCATCCCTTGGCAGCCCCCATTATTTCTTCCCTCCCCACTCCCACTTTTCACTCTTTATTCCAGCCACCAGGAACTGCTTTGAGTTCTTCATATGGCCCCACTCCCTCTCACCTCCTGCTCTTTGCATAAACTGGGTGTATTTTTCTTTTCTGTTGAAAAACTTTTCTCCCCATGAACGTTTTCCGCTAGTTAACTCCCCCTCCTCCTTCAGGCTTTTGTTCTGTCCTTGTCTCTTTCAGATAGTTTTCCCCAACTCTCCCTCCAAGCTATGTTGGAGATACTTTCTCTGAACTTTTCTAATCATTGTGATAATAGTATTTACCACCCTGCAAGGTAAGTGCCTCTTAACTTACCGAAGTATATGAAAAATATACTTGATTTCAATGGCTTCAACCAGGTAAAAGCTTTTCTTTCAGGTAGCAAAAAATGTAGAAATATGCTCTCCAGAGTCAGTGTGGTAGCTTAACAGTCAACAGGGACCAGATTCTTAAAGCTTTGTGCTCCAGTGTCCTTAATGTTGCCTCATGGTTCCAAGATGGCTGTTGGAATGCAAGCCATCATATCCAGGAATGGGGCAGGAAACAAAGGAAATATCTACCAGATGAGTCAGACCCCTTGATGAACCTTTCCTATAAGGTCTACCAAAAGTCTTCTACTTGCCTATTCTAGGTTGGTAAATATAGTTTGTCAGTATCCCGAAAAACACTGGATGCTCTTGGGAAGGTACAGGAGAGAGGAGCTGTTTGGTAAACAATCTGCGCCTCTGTCATCTAAACTACTCAAGATATGGAAGGCCATCCATGTCAGTCTGTGAGCAGACAAGTGAGGAAATGTAAGAATTCATGAACTTTTATAACAGCTTGACATTGACATGATGTGGCACCTGTCCACAAGTATAGGCAGTAAAACAGTAACATTTGGTTCTTTCCCGCAGAGTTTGAGAAGCCCCCCTTGCCGCAGGTCCTCTGTCTTCCCCACAAGACTGCAAGCTTCAAGAGGGCAGGTGAGCTTTGCTCTCTGTTTTATTCATGGGTCCTGCTGCTGTGACACCTAAGGAAGAGGTGGTTCACAAACCTGTGAGTCTGGATGATGCCAGAAACTCGGCCTCTGTGCACTGATGCCGGATTGAATCTTGGAGACAGTTTGCTGTGAAATAGAAAAGAATAGGAAAAAAAAAAAATTGCTTTATCGCTTTGCCAGGCAAAGGGGGACACAGTGGGCTCCTGCACTTGAAAACTGTGTGTACCTAGCCAGGAGGGGTTTTTTGAGGAGTTTTATAGCAATAGTTTAAGGGTAGGGTTGCTGATACAATTAAGGTGTTGCACGGCCTACACTCCTTTAATCTGGTCTCAGGTGGTCTTCTCTGGCATGAGGACTGCTGACATCTTCCATTTATAGAAAGTTAATTCTATAAAGAACTTGAAAACATTGTTATGTGTATCACTTGAGGCTGAACAAGGACCCTGCCCCAAGGCTGCACTGCTGTTTCTTGGCTACTTCTCCCTTGACTCTGCATCCCCTCCCTTCCTGGATTAGCAACTGTTCAAATCTGTGCTTTGAAACTCAGGGAATGTCATGGAGGCTAGAGTCTGTTCCCTATGAGAAATGGGATTACACACAACAGCTTCAGTACCCAGGAGCCCCACCGGGTCCTGCTGGGCTTCACTGATTGCATTTGTCACCATCTGATTCTTGCTCAGCTCACCTGCTCAGATGCGTCTGAATTTCTCTCCTCTCCTATGTCCCTTCATGATCTTGTGTTCTTGCTTCTTTCTTGCCCTACTCTAGGATCCCTCTTTCTCGTCCAACTCTTGAATATGCCAACTCAGCTCTGAGCCCTCCACTTCTCTCTTTCCACACCTTCTTCCTCTGGGGTTACCTACTTCATCAGCTTTCCTGCTCCTACAGGAGAAAGACCTCCAGATCTTGGCCTCAGGCTGAACTCTCTCTTGGCCCCTGGTATCTTCCAGGTGCTTGCTGGAGTGGGTCCAAAACTGAAGTCTCCCTTCTCCTAAGTTAGGCTCACTTCCCGACTCTTTCCCCAGAAATCAGTGGGATTTACCGAAGACCCAAGAGAAGCCAAGCCTTGAGAATGGATAAATCTAAACAGTTGGGGGAGTTAGGATGTGCTTCTACATGTGAGCAAAGGAGGCTCCCCAGGCTTAGACCAGGCCCAGAGGGGCCCCTCCTGTATGGCTCTGGGAAGGTGGTGCAGGCCCTGCTTGTGAAACTCGAATGCTTTCTGTATTGGGGAGGGAGGTGTGATTGAAGATGCTTCCTCCCTCAAGGATGACCCTTCATCACAGTGAGCAATTGCTCTTCTCTAATTAAGTGCAAAGCCCACCCACTGTGAACTCACTCCCCAGGTCTGTCTAGGACTGCCCTGGCCTTCTCAGCTTGCTTCACAATCGATAGCTCTAGAAAAAGGAAGCTTTATTCACTGAAATTACAGATCAATGAGACAAGATTTGCATATAAGCTTAGTATATAAATCCTGGGGTGAGGTAATAATTTTTTTACCTGCTATCTTCTGATTTTCCTCCCTTTCTGTTTTCTCAGTTCATTCTCCCTTCTGCTCTTTTGTTCTTCTTTTCACTGATAATGTCCTTTCCTTAAAGACTCCTACTTTCCCCACCCTACTCCTATGCACTTCCTCCAGGCCCTGTGTGATGATTATCTTCGAATTTGCCTCCTTCCACCCAACCCTGAGGGCTGAGACACTATTTCCCTCTGGGTCTCCAGAGTGAGGGCTTCCCTGAGAGCTCAGTTGGTAAAGAATGTGCCTCCAATGCAGGAGTTCAGTTCAGTCGCTCAGTCGTGTCCGACTCTTTGCGACCCCATGAATCGCAGCATGCCAGGCCTCCCTGTCCATCACCAACTCCCGGAGTTCACTCAGAGTCACGTCCATCGACTCCGTGATGCCATCCAGCCATCTCATCCTCTGTCATCCCCTTCTCCTCCTGCCCCCAATCCCTCCCAGCATCAGAGTCTTTTCCAATGAGTCAACTCTTCTCATGAGGTGGCCAAAGTACTAGACCTTCAGCTTTAGCATCATTCCTTCCAAAGAAATCCCAGGGCTGATTTCCTTTAAGATGGACTGGTTGGATCCCCTTGCAGTCCAAGGGACTCTCAAGAGTCTTCTCGAACACCACAGTTCAAAAGCATCAATACTTCGGCACTCAGCCTTCTTCACAGTCCAACTCTCACATCCATACATGACCACAGGAAAAACCATAGCCTTGACTAGACGGTCGTTAGTTGGCAAAGTAATGTCTTTGCTTTTGAATATACTATCTAGGTCGGTCATAACTTTTCTTCCAAGGAGTAAGCCACCTTGGTTCAATTCCTGGGTCAGGAAGATCCCCTGGAGAAGGGAAAGGCTACCCACTCCAGTGTTCTGGCCTGGAGAATTCCATGGACTGCAGTCCAAGGGGTTGCAAAGAGTCGGACACGACTGAGCAGCTTTCACTTTCACTTCTCCAGAGTGAGCTGGGCATGGGGGTTTGGGGGCTGCCTCATGGCCTATGCTTAGCACTGTTCTTTGAACTCATACATCTGTTTATTGAACAACCTCTCCTGTCCCTCTCTTTCTCCATTCTTTCTTCTTCACTCTCCCAGCTTCTCCTTTCATTTACCTTCCTTAGGAGGAAGATTCCTACAGGTACCTTGACAAGGAGGAGTTAGTGTGTGTCACCACGGTTGGGACTTCCCTGTCCCAGAGGCCAACGGGTCACCTAGGACAATTAGGGATCATTTCCCTACATAGAAGTATGACCTGTGTTCCCCAATATTCTCCCTTACTCCCAGGGGACTTGAAAGACCTGAAGAATATTTGTGTCCTTCTCTTGACTGAAGGCTTTGAAAGCTTCTCTTAGACAGAGAGGTGGAAATGGTGTGACGGAAACCCCAAGAACCTGACCCCAATGAGTCTCTCCAGAAGATAGTGCCCATAGAATTCTTGGGTTTCTATTTTGTCTTGACTAAAAAGTTGTAATGTGTGCGCTCTTTCAAAACAGATACAGCTTTTGACTTTATTTTTGCCAGTTTGATCATGTTTTGTTGTAACTTTCTTTTCTTTTCTCTGGGATATCGAAAAACTTGCATTGGCACATTTGGGGGTCCTCTTCTCAGTGTGATACTTATATTTAGAGATAAGTGATTGTTTGAATAAAAATTGGCATGGGTAACTGGGATTGAACCCAGGTCTCCCACATTGTAGGCATATGCTTTACTGTCTGAGCCACCAGGGAAGCTCGGCCCATGGATAGGGCACTTTAAATCCATCCCAGTCTCTCCTCTTCCTGTGCATACAGGGATTTTCCAGGCAAGACAACTTCCTGCATCATTAGAGACGAGTCCAGATGGGAACGGAACCTGGGGTCCCATCTTGTATGCTGGCTGGTCAAGATCAGAGGCTCCAGTGCTTTGTACTTGTGCCATACAACAGTGGTGGCCACTGACATACTTGTAGTGTCACTTACAGTGTGCCTCCATGTAGGATCTTATTTGAATCTTGTGTCAATGCTCCTAAGGTCAGTTGTAATCACCTACATTGTAGGTGAGTGAGTTGAAGGTCAGATGTTATGTACTGAATAACTTGCCTGCAGTTCCATAGCCAGGAAGAACTTCCTAAGGCTCAAACCCACTTTTTGCTGCTAAATTGCTTGTTCTTCCCACTGAGCCCCATGGTCCAGGTATGAGCTCTGCTCTAGGGTGATGAGCATCATGGGATTCATGGATGGTTCTTGACTGCTACTGCCCTACCTGTCAATGTGAGAAATAGCTCCTGATAAAGTTCACTTTTCCTGGGAGAGAAGGAAAGTGAATGATGTGCAAATAGCTGAACTTCCTTGCTCCAGTTTCCAGAAAATGCTGCCAGGGCCCATGGATAAAGTGAAGTCACTCAGTCGTGTCCAACTCTTTGTGACCCCATGGACTGTAGCCTACGAGGTTCCTCCGTCCATGGGATTTTCCAGGCAAGAATACTGGAGTGGGGTGCCATTTCCTTCTCCAGGAGATCTTCCTGACCCAGGAACTGAACCCAGGTCTCCCACATTGTAGGCATATGCTTTACTGTCTGAGCCACCAGGGAAGCTCGGCCCATGGATAGGGCCATTTTAAATCCATCCCAGTCCCTCCTCTTCCTGTGCATACCTTCTCGTCCTTGCAGCCTCTCAGTACTGCTTTCCTTCAGCCTCCGGCTCTCTGCGCATCCCAAAGCCTATTAATACCCGTTGTTGCAGTCAAAAATATTGTGCAGTTACTCTCCTGTCCCAACCTTTGCTGAGAAAGAATCTGGTTAATTAACATTGATTGCAATCCACCAACTGCAAGTAAAAATCGATCGCTAGGGTCCCTAATTTGAATGTACTTCTGTCTCCTTATCTCTGGTGAGAAGGAGAGAGGCAGAGAGGGTGAGAAAGGGAAGAGGGGAGAGGACAGAGGGTATTTCTTAAGCAGTCCAATTTCCAGGGTCCCTTGTGAGGGACGTTAGTGATGCTGCTGGTCTTTAGATTTTGCCCACTCGCCTTCAGCGTGGCCATTTTTCAGTGTGACGTCTAATTGCCACAAATAGTCACTGTGCCCATTTGGGCCTTGTTCATAGCTCCCTGCTTTATTGAGAGAGGAGTGCTAGTATTGATTCTGGATGGCCAGGGAGAGCGGCAGAGAATATTAGTAAGGAGCGGAGAGAACACAGTACATAAACTTTTATGACACAATGTCAAGCTAGATTGTGAAGACATAAATGAAAAGGACAGCATGCTCTGTAATTACCACAAGCACATATCTTCTGTCTGCTGGGGAAGGCGGCCCAGGCTGGCTGGGGCAAATTGCAGAGGGAGATGAATTGTCCAGCTCACAAAAACAGTGGCCCGTAGTGGTTGCTCCTCATAGCTGAGAAAGAATATATGGAATGTAAAAAAAAAAAAAAAAAGCCCTTTTTGTTGTGTGTGGCAGTGTGGTCCCGAGAAAATTGTGTGGATTCTGATGTCAAGTCTGTCTCTGACTGTTAGCCATGTGACAGTGGGCTAGTCACTTAACCTCTCTGAGCCCCAGTTCCCTACAGGGTAAAAGAGAGGTAGTTATAACTACTTTGCAGGGATGATGTAAAGCTTAAATGAGATAATGCATGCAAACATTTCACATGGTATTGGAAAATAGCAGGCTCTCAGCATAGTTGGACTTCCCTGGTGGCCCAGCTGGTAAAGAATCCACCTGCAGTGCGGGAGACCTGGGTTTGATCCCTGGTTGGGAAGATCCCCTGGAGAAGGGAACGGCTACCCAACTCCAGTATTCTGGCCTAGGGAATATAGTCCATGGGGTCGCTAGGAGTTGGAGATGACTGAGCGACTTCACTTTCACTTTTCACTTTCATGCATTGGAGAAGGACATGGCAACCCCCTCCAGTGTTCTTGCCTGGAGAATCCCAGGGACGGGAGAGCCTGGTAGGCTGCTGTTTCTGGGGTCGCACAGAGTCGGACGCGACTGAAGCGACTTAGCAGCAGCAGCAGCAGCAGAGCGACTTTCACTTCCACTTTCACTTCTTTCAGCAGATAGTAGATATAATCATCATTATTCATTTTTTGATGCAATAAATATTTATGGACTATTTGCCCTGTGCCAGCACTATGCTTGAGGTAGATGCCAGAGGGAGATGGGCATCCCCAGGCTCATGGATCTCACAGTTCTATGGGTGAGACAGATGTTAATTAATTATCAACCCAATATGTTAGAAGCTGGGAAGAAGGCCATAGTGCTTACATGACAAGGTGAGATTGAGGGCAGGAGGAGAAGGGGGTGACAGAGGATGGGTTGGTTGGATGGCATCACCAACTCAATGGATATGAGTTTAAGCAAACTCTGAAAGATAGTGGAGGACAGGGAAGCCTGGCATGCTGCAGTCCATGGGGCTGCAGAGTCGGACACCACTTAGTGACTGAACAACAGTAACTCCTGTTCCTGCCTTTTGCGCACTCACATTTATTTGTTTATTGTCTCGCTCACTGAGAACAGGTACTTGGTTGGTTTGATTCACTGCTCTGTCTCCGTTGCCTGGAAGCATGAATGACATAGTGAGTGGGCACTCAGCAAGTATTTACTAAACCAGTGAGTAACTATATACCCAGGATACAGAGCAAGAATTTGCACCTGACTTTTAAGAGCTTATAGTCAAGTGAGGTACAGAAGAAATGCATAGTATTTAAAGAGACTCAATGAAATCATTGTCAAGTTTAGCTACAAAATCACAATGGCATGTGTACCTAGAAAACTCTCTGCCTGGACACTGGCATCACATACCAGCATGGGCCAGATGTCACACAGTCAGTATTTAGTGAGGAGTAAGGAAAGGCAATGGAAAGATAATGTAAGTGGTTGTCCCTTCTGAGGTTAGTGGCTGTGTTCACCCAAAGTGAGTAGTTAGTCAGGGTAGGTTGACTTATTCAGCCAACAATGCCCAATCTCAGCAGTGAGGTCAGCACAGGGACTCCACTCCACCAACTATCCAGAACACAGGCTCTGCCGGTCAGGTCTTGGGTGCTCCCATGGAGCTTCCTTGTCTAGCTGGCAGGTGACTCACTGCAGCAGCCTGGAGCCTGCCAGGGAGCTGGCTCTGGCTCACGTGAGCTCCGGCTCATGTTGTGTTGGTGAGATGTCACGCAGTCAATGTGGGCTAGGCTGGGGAGTACAGACAAGTGGTGTGTCCAAGACGGGGAGCTGGTGGGCACCCTATGTCTCTACTGCCGTGAGTTCAGCAAAACTCAAGGAGACCCGACTGTGAGCCAGACACTGGGTTCCAACATGGCCAGACCCCAGAGCCCTCCAAGAGAATGCCATCTAGTGGGCAAAACACGGAACCAAGTCACGAACGGCAGGTCTTAATAAGGGCCATAGTAGAGGGACAGCAAGTACAATAGCAATGTGTAGAGGCAGGAAGGAGTTATTCCACACCAATTATGGGACAGTTGCAATGGGCACAGTCAGACTGGAAAGGAAGTTAAGACTGTAATCCCTGGGATGGTGAGATAGCTAACTGTATACCGTAGACTCGTGTTCCCTTCCCATGGTACACGCTAGTGACAGGTAAGCAGCTGTCCGGGGTCTCCATTTCACACATCTCCTGGTGAGGTTTCACTAGCTCTGAACAGTGAAGTGTCAATCAAAAGGACAATGTTTACCTCTGGGTCAAGTGGCAGGGCTTCTAAATGACTGGGGAACAACCTCCCCCTAACACCCTGATGCCCTGGAATTACCCTGGACAGTATGTGAATGAGAAAGAAAAATGTTATTGAGTTTAAAATATTATACATTTTGGAAAACAGTGTGATATTTTCCTACCAGCTTAAAGATGCACCAGTCCTATCTTCCAGCAATTCTACTCCTAGGGATTTACCTAGGAGAAATGAAAACATATGTCCACAAAAAGACTTGTGCTAGAGTATTTATAGCAACTTTATTTGTAATAGCCAAACACCGCAAACAGTCCAAGTATCTGCCTGCAGGTGATTGGATAAAAGCACTGTATATTGCATATTCATATATGAAATAATCTTTGACAATACATCTAGTCAAGGCTATGGTTTTTCCTGTGGTCATGTATGGATATGAGAGTTGGACTGTGAAGAAGGCTGAGCGCTGAAGAATTGATGCTTTTGAACTGTGGTGTTGGAGAAGACTCTTGAGGGTCCCTTGGACTGCAAGGAGATCCAACCAATCCATTCTGAAAGAGATCAACCCTGGGATTTCTTTGGAAGGAATGATGCTAAAGCTGAAACTTCAGTACTTTGGCTACTTCATGAGAAGAGTTGACTCATTGGAAAAGACTCTAATGCTGGGAGGGATTGGGGGCTGGAGGAGAAGGGGACAACTCAGGATGAGATGGCTGGATGGCATCACGGAGTCGATGGACGTGACTCTGAGTGAACTCCAGGAGTTGGTGATGGACAGGGAGGCCTGGCGTGCTGCGATTCATGGGGTCACAAAGAGTCAGACATGACTGAGCGACTGAACTGAACTGAACTGAAAGAATGAATTACCGGGTTACTCAACAACATGTGTAAATATTGAAAACATAACGTTGGGCACAAGGAGCAGGACACAAAAGAGTACATGCTGTGTGATTCCTCTGTGTAAAGTTCAAAGCAGACAGACTAATTTGTGGTGACAGAAATTAGGATAGTAGTTGCCTCTGGGAGAGAGAATTGGCTAGAAGGGGACATAAGGGAACGTTCTGAGATATGGCATGGTTGTCTACATTTATCCAAAGTCATCAGTTGGTACCCTGAAGACCTATGCATTTCATTGTATATAGATTTTACTTTAATGTTAACTAAGCAAAAAAAAAGAAAAGTGTTCAGGCAAAATGAATGATAATTTTGATTAAAGCATGAGGTTCTAGATGGAGGGATAGGGGTAGAATACAGTAGTATTAGTACTTAGTATAGAATGATAAGTAGTATTCTAAGACTGGTAAACAGCTGGGCTTCCCTGATTGCTCAGATGGTAAAGAATCTCTCTGCAGTGCGGGAGACCTGGATTTGATCCCTGGGTTGGGATGATTCCCTGGAGAAGGAAATGGAAACCCACTCCACTATTCTTGCCTGGAGAATCCCATGGACAGAGGAGCCTGGTGGGCTACAGTCCATGGGGTTGCAGAAAAGTTGAACATGGCTGAGCAGCTAACACTTTCACTTTTCACTCACAGTAGCCTGTAAGACTGGTATCCATTTTGGGCATCTAATGCCAAAGGAGTTGGATTTTACTACCTGAACAATAAGGTGCCACCCCAGGCTTTTGAGCAGTGGAGAAACAGGCTCACGTGCAAGTTTTGGGAGTGAAAGTGCTGGCGTGTGGAGGAGGGAAGGGCAGTATGAGTAAGATGACTAGTCGCCTTAGGAGCCAGGGCCCTGTGAGTTATACGCAGACTGGAATTTTCCTCTGCACGTATGCAGTGGCCAGTCCAGGGAGCCGGCCCGCGATCTAGTAGCTGTGTTGGCCAGAGGTCGAATTGTGAAACAGTTTCTTTCATGCAGAGGATATTTTAATCCCTATGACTCTTTAGTAAGATCAGGCCTTGTGTTTTGATTGGAAATGATTTCTATTATTAGTTACTCTTACTACTCTTGGACTGTTGAATGCCAAGGCTTGGGAGGAGCTGGGCAAGACCCAGAGAAAGAAATAGTCTGTGAAGTTTGCATTTTCCAGAGCTCAGCAGACAGGCCCTCAGCCTTGTAGCTAGTCATTTTACACTCATTCATCCACACCTCGGGCTGTGTCCTTCAGTTTGCGTCAGAGACCAAGAACCTGGAAGCTGTGATGGTAGCACCACAGGGCAGGGTTTCAGAGGGTGAACAGCTACTTGGACCCATACTCAGCAGCTCACGTGTTCCTCAAAAATCCTAGGAAAGACTGTGGCAGAAATGCCCCCATGATGCCCTGACTTACCACCTAGATGAGCCTCCCGCATCTCTTGAGGGCACAGAAAAGATGAAAGGACTACCAAGTCAGCTCAAAAAAACTCTTGTTTGTTAAGTCAAACATTGCATAGGTATTTTCTGAGTGTTGACTCTGTGTGGGCCCTGGGACATAAAAGTAGGTGAAACAAACGAGGCTCTTCACCTCTTCTGACTCCTTCCTATCACCCAGCAGCATCTCCATGTCAAGTATTTTCCATGACAGAATTTATGTATTTGGATCCTTTTCATCAGAGAGGATTCATGAAATATCAAACCAAATGTGGCCTTATTTTAGTACCATTGTCAGATTTTTCTCTTAAACACCTCCAGGAATTGGAACAATGAATCCTTTGTCAGTCTCTGAAGCAGAGCCTCAGAAGTAGTCATTGTAGTTGTACACACCAGGTGCTCAATAAGTGCTGAAACTGTGCCTAACCAGGGACTCTCTGGAAGGTAAACCAGGGTCCCAGTCATCCTGGCTGTGATGCGCCAGGGGGCTCCCATCCACACTGACTGGGGATGTCCAGCAATTTCATGTAATGAGTTCCCAGTGAATTGTTGCAATGTTTGTGATCTCATGGTGCCAGGGGTCTATCAGTGGTCTTTGGGGTGGGAGTGGCCCTCTGCCAGCTGTCCTGAACGTGCGATGTTCGTCAGCTGAGGAGTTCTTCAGAGGGTCCTTGCTTTGCCCTGAACAGCAGAGGCCTGGACATGAGGAATCAATCTTCCTGGAAGCTGCAGATGGTCAGCCTTCCTTCCAGACTCCCCTGGAGGCAGGACTGATCACCAAAGAAATCTGGCTTTTCCTGCCAGGCAGACCTGTGTTCCCACTCTGAGCAAGTCTGTGGACCTCAGAACCTTTGCCTCACGTGGGCCTTTGCCGGGAAGAGATGACAAAGCAGAAAAAAAAAACAAACTCTGGAGGCAGAGAGGCCTAGGTTTGTGTCCTGGATGCACTGTTTACAAGTAGTGAGCCCTAGTCTATTACTCCAAATCCTCAGTTTTCTCATCAATAGATGGAGGTAATAATAGTGATGACTTGTATTAGAATAAGTAGTGCTGGGAACCATAACCAACAACCTGAAATATCAGTGTCCTACCATGAGAAAGGTTTATTTCTCATTCATGAAGAGTCTAACGTGGATGGTTTTGACAGATGGCTCTCCTGGGTGGCTCCTCTATGAGAATGGATTCAGAAATCAGGATTCTCTCTATTGCCTTCCTCTCCTGTTCTAGGGACATGAAGTCCTGTGTTTCCAGCATTGGGACAGAAAGAGAGAGAATACCTATATCTTTAATAAGATAATCCAGAACAAAAACTGTAAGTACCTTTGCTCACAAAATGTGCAGAAATACAGGAGGTCAATGAATCATCTCCCCAAAGTTGGCAGCTTTAAGTTGACCTTGATGGGGGTATTTACATCTCAGAAATCAGCAGATACTACAACTGAGGACCATTCCCCAGCTGACCGTTAAACATTTCCAGGAGCATCCCTGGTCCCCTTCAGCTCTGAGTCAGATGAGCATCCTGAGGGCTGAGCGCCCTCCTCAAATACTTTGTGTCAAATGATGTGTCAAATGATGAAAGAAGTGATCCTATTCGTGAGTCTGTGCAGAAAAGCAGGTCCTGAGGAGCAAAGAAAATAAAGTATGGCCTCGACCAGGATCACATTCTGTTCACAGCCTCTGGAGGCTGCAGGCCTGTCACTAAGCCATACTTTATCTCAGTGACAAAACCCAGAGCTGTGCCCATGGTGCCCATGACATCTCACCTTCTGAACCCTGGAAACAACACTTGCAAAAGTCACGGGCTCTCTGCCTGAGCTCTCGAACCTGCCTCACAGTCTTCCTGTCTTGACTGCTACCCCAGTGGTCTCCAGGCCAGCAGAACTGAGAGCTTTTCAGCAGCTGGGAAGCTCAGCAAAAGGCTCTCCTTTACAGCATCCCCCATATAGAAGAGCTGTCTTCTAAAGATAATTATGGTCCTACAGTGCGTGCACCTATGCACACTCCCTATCTCCTAATGCTCACGTTTCCTACTCTTGCCATTTTCTTTTCTGAGACCTCTGGGAACCATTAACAGGGTTTTCCTGCTCCCCAGGATTTGCAGGAGAATGCAGATGGGCCCAGAGCGGCCGCAGTGACGTCTAGAAGGATGTGATAGAATTTGCTACCGGAACACTTGAGTTTCTTACCTGTGGTGAACATTCATCATCACTTCCCAAAATAGCACAGGTAGAACCAAGGCTTCTGGGTCTCTGGGCTGACCTTGGCTTGGGCCTGTGTGTGCTGGGTAGAGAGGGCTGGGGTTCGTTTCACTCACCGTTCCAGGGGAGGAAAGGCAAGACTCAGTGCCTTTCTGTTTGTTTTCACAAACTCAGTGGGACCACCTCCATCCCTACTACCACCCAGTTTGCAATTAGACCCTCCCCAGACCCTGGAACACAGCCTCACGCAGCCACAAGCTCCAAATGGCAGTGGATGAATGGCCAAGCCTGCAATGATGTCAACGGCCTGTGCTGAGGCCAAGGAAAATATGCGGGGGCCCGGGATGGCTTCATCCCTGGGCTTGTTGAAACACAGCTGTGCGTCGTAAGTTTTCCATCTGAGCAGACAGAGTACGGTATATCTGAATTAGCCTCAGAACCTAGCATGCTGTCTCCGGAAGCCTTGCCCCCTCCCCTGACTCCTCACTCTCCTTGAAGAACCACAATTCTCCAAGCAAGTGGAGCTTGAAGGGGCTAGAGATCGAATGTGAGGTAGCTAGCGCTGCCGGTAACTTGGAGATTTGGGGGAAGAAAGCTTGAAGTCCACAAGTTATGGCAATGCGGGGTGGGGGTAGGGGGCAGTGAGCAGGCAGGGCCAGGGGGTGTAAGAGACAGAATTCTGGAATTCTTGATATACTGCTGAGAGTAGAGACAGCTGTTTTGATCATTCAAGCTCCTATGCCTACTTCTTCCTGATTTATGTAAGTCCTTCCAAGTTGTGGTTCCTGTTTTGAGGGGCAGAGGCTTGAGTTGCTTAAAATCATTGTTCCGGTCTTTCACTTGCCGCTCTCCAAGAAGACACGGCCAGCGGCGCTCTGAGCACCCTGCTCCTCCTTCAGGCTGCTGCTGGTGGAGCCATCTCCATGGTCAGTAATTCTCCTTTTGAATCTGCATCACACACATGCAGCCCCAGGGGGACCATCCTTAAGTACCCAAGCGATGCATTTTATGGATCAATTGACAAGTGGAAACCGAATTGTTTTTCAGAGTCTAGCAAGGCCTTGGAGCCTGGGAGCAGTTTAGCATGACTCCCTGGCTGCCCCCTCTTCCTCCTCCCAGTTGTCTCCGCCTCCCCCAAGTATCTCTGAATTGCTCCAGCGGAGTGGAGGTTGAAGAAAGTAGGGTCTGTACGGCCTGACAGCCTGATGGGCTGCAAGGCCTTTCCTCCCCCGTGCTGACCAGGGCTGGCTGGACACAGCCAGCCATCACTAGGATCGCTGCCTCCCCCACCATCACTGACACTTGGCTCTCCTTTTATGACTGTGTTTATACAGCAAACATACTTCGGAAAAAGAAGAACCCTCCCATGGCTGCTGGCCATTCCACCTTGTGATTGCAGAAGCAAAGCATGGCTGGGCTTGATCTCTGGATGCCACAGAGTCCTCCCCAGGGTCCTGGGGGTGCTCGGAGAGAGTTGGGCCTTTGACGTACATCTCCATCCCCTCTTCTGTATCACCTGCCACCATGAGATGATGCTGGGGCTTTAAGTCTCCTGGGAAATGTTCAAAGCTGAGCCACAAAGTTAGAGACCCATCTGCGTTTGTACCTGTAACACCCATTTGCTTCCCTGACCAAGAAGAATAACCTAAGAGCTTCCAGCTCCTGAGAACATAGTGAGTGCTCCCCAGACTTTGGCTCTTGTCATTATCAAGGTGCTGCTGGGTATTGTCTGGGTGCTTTGTGTGTTTTTTCTAATCTTTATGCCATCTTAGCAGGAAAAGTACCATTAGCTTCATGTTAGAGGTTTGGCTCAGAAAAGTTAAGTAACTTGCCCAAGGTAACAGCTAGGCAATGTTAGAGGCAGTTTAACTCCGAAGTCTAGGCTCATTATAGGAAAACCTGCAGCCTCCTCATATTTTTTCTCATGCATGCATGCTAACTCCCCTCAGTCATGTCCAACCCTTAGTGACCCCATGGACTATAGCACACCATGCTCCTTTGTCCATGGGATTCTCTAGGCAAGAATATTGGAGTGGGTTTCCTTCTCCAGGGGATCTTCCTGACCCAGGGATTGAACCCACGTCTCCTGAAGCTCCTGCACTGTAGGCAGATTCTTTACCTCTGAGCCACTGGAGAAGCCCAATTTTTTTTTTTTTTTTTTTTTGGTTATCTGTTTTCTCTCTGTCTTGATGGGCTGCACAGGGGCTGACCGCTCAATCCTCAGGGTCCATGAGTCCTCGGCCTCTCCTTGAAGAGTAGATACCTCCTGGTTTCTCCTTCTCTTGATCCTGTGTACTCTTCTCTGGGACTCTTTAAAGAACCCCTGCTGGTCTCTGAGCAGCAGAGCTGTGACAAGTAGTGGTCTGTTGGCCAAATGCCCTTTCCAGCTCTCCTCATGGACCTGTTGAAAATTCAACTCAGTCAGGGTGGGGTTGACTTGGGCCTCAGAGTATTGCCTCCCAGGAGAGGCCTTCCCACAGAACTGATGGCATCTCCATGTCCTTCCCACCTGTACTGGGTGGTGAGACCCAGTCTGCCCAGGGAGGTTCAGCAGGCCAAGCTCCAACAGCTGTGGGCACTGGGGAGATGGCCAGTGAGCGAGGGGGCCAAGGTCACACAGCTGGGCCCTGAGGAGAGGATCTGAGAAGGGAGGCAGCAAGGAGGGCTGGGGTCCACCCGGAGAGTCCATCTAGGACCTCAGGAACCATGACCACTGCAGCCACTGCGCTCCCAGGTTTAGTGGTCCTCTAAGAAGCAGCAGGAGAGAGAGAAGTCTGTGACCCCAAGATCTGTGGGAAGAAGGAGACGTCTCTCACCATTCAGTACCAACATTCTCTCTTTCACGGTGTGGTCTTCAGTCTGGCCAAAGCTCTGTGTGTGTGTGTGTGTATGTGTGTGTGTGTGTGTGTGTGTGTGTGTGTGTGTGTGTGCGCAAAGGCCATTACATGCCCAGAGCTCAAACCTCCTCTGTCTAGAGTGTGGCTAGGAATTCTCCAACATAGAACCTGTGGCATTGTTTGGTGGGAGCTAGCCAGGGCACCCCACACATCTTTAGTGGAATAAAAGAGTGACTGTGTGAGTGAATCCATGAGTGACTCAGTGAGCAGATGAGATGGGAGACCTCTGCTGGACTCGTCTACCTGTCCCTCTCCTTTCTCTCTGTGCACAAATTCCACATGCTACCTCGATTTCTACTTTCTCAATGAGCATAATTTGGGTCAACCTATCAACAACCCTCAGATACAGTATCCAGGGTCATTACTGAGGTGAATACCCTCTCAACGGCCTCTTCCAGGCAGTCTCGAGCAAGCACTGAACTGAATCAGGAGTCCCACATTTGAGCTCTGATTTGGTTCCCAGTTAACTGTGTGAGTTTAAGTAGAACGCCTGCCTTTTTCAGGCATTAGCTGCTGCCTCTGCCAAAGGAGGGTGGCCTAGGGGCCATCAAGTTATGATTCTCTGTAAGTGGCCTTTGAGTGAGCCACATCCATCACACTATTGGCCTTTGGTGCAAGAACCATAGTCACTGAAAACCATAGACTCTTGAGGCTTCAGCTTGATTATCAAGTATCTGAAGCTTGAACCTTATCTTCCTATTCATGGAAAAGAGGCACTGAGGGAGCCTAACACAGTGCCTTCAGGCTGGCAAACAGGTCTGTCTTTGGAGTTATAACATAGAGCGAGGGAAGAGGGATGGGGATGTGAGAGGAAGAAGGCCCAGGCTGGCGGGAAGTTACAGGGCAAGGCTCCTCTCAGAAAGCAAGGAGAGCCCAAAGCAGGCAGGGTCACTGAGGAACGTCAGGTGGCGGAAGAATGTGGCTCTTCTGGGCTCGGGGACAGAGAACAACTGGCTTTTTAGTGCTGCAGCATTCTCCTCTCTCCTCCTCTCCTCCTGTAAACACCACCCCGGGGAGGAAGAGGGAGAAGGGTGAGCTGGGGGTTTCTCCATCCTTTGTCAGTGGCTCTGGACCGAGTTGATGATTCATATGATTTAGTGATGATAAAAGAGTCAGTGAGACTCTAGAGGAAAAGCACAGCTTACCAAAAAGCCTCACAGGGAGACTAGGTCAGTTAGGGAACAGCATCCAAAAGGAGAGAGACCATGAGAAGCCGGCAGACTGGGCTGCGGGCCTGGCACTTGCAGGTGCAGCTACCAAGGAGCCTGAACTGCAAATCATCTCACTGGTGAGGGCTGAGGAGCTGTGAGGAGGGCGGGGGAGCAGGGGCCAGGTATGCCGGGGCTGAGGAGGCCAGCTTCTGCCCCACGAACAGCAGATGTCCTGGTGACACCTCTCCCAGAGTGGGTGCGACTAAATTGTATGCTTCAGGGTTGACAAGCAGATCTGTTTTCCCTAATCCCCAACTCCTAATAACCTCCTACAGGCACCTGGAGTTCTGTCCAGGTGTGGAAAGCTTTATCACTTAGGGAATTAATGATCATAAGAGAAGACTCTTCTTGAGCACAAACTGTGCCAGGAACTACACTCAGTACTTTGTAGATGTTGTGTTAGTCGGGGTTCTCTGGAGAAACAGGACAAATAGGAGATCTATCCATCCATCCTTTCATCCATCTGTCTACATCCATCTGTCCATCCATCCATCCATCCATCTAGAGATGGGGAGAGAGAAAGATTTATTTTAAGGAATTGGCTCATACAATTGTAGAGTCTATCAGGCACGTTGGCAGGCTGGAGTCCCAAGGAAGAGTTAATATCACACTCTTGAGCTCAAAGGCAGTCTGGAGGCACAGTTCCTTCCTTTCCTGGGGATCCTCAGTCTTTTCCTGTAAGACCTTCAACTGATTGGATCAGGCCCACTCACATTTTGGAGGGTAATCTGCTTGACTCAAAATCTATTGATTTAATCTGCTTGGCTCAAAATCTGCTCGGTCCTAGTGCTTGACCAAGTCTCTCGGCATTGTGGCCTAACCAAGTTGCCACATAAAATAAACCATCACATATACTTTATTTCTTTAATTCTCTGTGCCTGGATAGGTGCTAGAATTATTTTAAATCTTGTAACTAGGTTAAGCATAAACTCTATTTTCCTTAATCCTCAGTTATAGGCCTAAAGGAGATTAAAGGACGTTAACAAGTCACCAAAAGTAACACATCTAGTAGGCAACAGTGGAGAAGGCAATGGCACCCCACTCCAGTACTCTTGCTGGAAAATCCCATGGACGGAGGAGCCTGGTGGGCTACAGCCCATGGGGTCGCTAAGAGTCAGACATGACTGAGCGACTTCACTTTCACTTTCATGCATTGGAGAAGGACATGGCAACCCACTCCAGTGTTCTTGCCTGGAGAATCCCAGGGACAGAGGAGCCTGGTAGGAGGCCGTCTATGGGGTCACACAGAGTCGGACACGACTGAAGCGACTTAGCAGCAGCAGCAGCAGCAGCAGCAGTAGGCAACAGAGTCGGGACTCGTGTTCAGGACTGTTTGATTCTAGAGCCCACCCCCAGCCACTGTACTGCACTGCCTTCCTGCTTTGGCTCCCAAAGTGTTTGTTTAAAACTACATATGTTTGGGAGGTGTGTCATGTTAAATAATGAACAGTGACTCTCTTGCTCATTCCCCTTTTAAATATTTGGGAGTATCTGTGATAAGTAGGACATGCTAGTGAATCAGGCAGGTCAATCGTCTCCTACCCATGGGGTCAGGAGTTTCTGACCTTTCCTACTGAGAGCACTATCACTTGCCTAGCATTAAGGGGGATGCCCAGCACTGGGGGTGGCACTGCCTGCACACTTGTGATTTGTCTTTTCTTTTATATTCCACTGCAAAGTACTTTCATTCCCAGAGCATTGCCTCTCTGAGACTCTTTACAAGGCCATCCACCCCCTGCCTTCCCTGCCCGGAGTCAAGGCCCCATTGCCTCCTGCCTGTGCTTGGAAGCCTGGGCATCCTTCTTCTAACTCCCAACCAAAGAGGAGAGAAAAGGAGAAACTTAAATTCCCATGATGAGCCTTGAGAAATGATGGATTTGAACTGGAAAGCAAAACTTTTTTCCAGCTTCAGGCCCCCTAGAGAAGGATGAAGAGCCCAAGAAAATGAGGCAAGAAAGAAATCATCTACCCTGTCTCTGTCTGCCAGCCTTGCCCTCACATGGCTTCTTCTCCCCAGGGTCTCTGGTCTCTTCCCCCTCAGCTTCCACCTTCTGGGTTGACCTGGATGAAAAGGGTCAGTGCAATGACCACCCTGATTCCTATCAGCTGAAGTCCCTCAGCCCATACATACACAGGAGATGAATGGCTCCACTCACTACAAATCATGATCCTAACAAGCTGCTCACCAAAAGTCAAGTACGCAGCAACTGTTGAGACTCCCACACTCTCTCTGCCATGGAGGAATTTGCCTAATAAATTTCCTTTCCACTGTGTGAGGGAGAAAGGGAAGAGAGAAGCCAGCCAGCTTGGACAGGAAGCCCTGCATGCTGACGGTGCAGTGCTTGCTGCTTTGTTGGGTCTCCCTTGTTCAGCCCCAGCCACCGGCCCTTATTCAGCATCTGCTCCCTGGTAGTGCCCCACACTGGTTGATGGAAGAGAAGAAAGGCAGACAGATGTTGCTGCTCAGGTTTCAGAGTTTTAGGAGCCACTGGCTCCCTGAGATTCTAATACCACAGGTGTTTCTCAACCCAAGCCAAGAAGGTCAAGTTACAGCAGGAGACAGAACCTCATTATGGGCAGAGACATGGTGGGGTGTGGGCCTCTGGAAATAGCTACTTAGGTCTAAGTAAAACAATTGACCGGTCTTATCTTCTGCATAGAAACCTGAGTTTCCTTTCCATTTTCTTTATCAGAGAACTTATTTGATACATTTTATCTGAATAATGATGTTTCCAGAAGGATCTTTCTGATCATAAGATCCACTCTCCTTACTCTTACTCATTCAGTTCAGTTCAGTTCAGTCGCTCAGCCGTGTCTGACTCTTTGCGACCCCATGAATCGCAGCATGCCAGGCTTCCCTGTCCATCACCAACTCCTGGAGTTCACTCAGACTCACGTCCATCAAATCAGTGATGCCATCCAGCCATCTCATCCTCTGTCATCCCCTTCTGCTCCTGCCCCTAATCCCTCCCAGCATCAGGGTCTTTTCCAATGAGTTAACTCTGCATGAGGTGGCCAAAGTACTGGAGTTTCAGCTTCAGCATCAGTCCTTCCAATGAACACCTGGGACTGATTTCCTTTAGGATGGACTGGTTGGATCTCCTTGCAGTCCAAGGGACTCGCAAGAGTCTTCTCCAACACCACAGTTCAAAAGCATCAATTCTTCGGCACTCAGCTTTCTTCACAGTCCAACTCTCATATCCATACATGACCATTGGAAAAACCATAGCCTTGACTAGATGGACCTTTGTTGGCAAAGTAATGTCTCTGCTTTTGAATATGCTATCTAGGTTGGTCATAACTTTCCTTCCAAGGAGTAAGCGTCTTTTAATTGCATGGCTGCAATCACCATCTACAGGGATTTTGGACTCCAAAAAAATAAAGTCTGCCACTGTTTCCACTGTTTCCCCTTCTATTTCCCATGAAGTGATGGGACCGGATGCCATGATCTTCGTTTTCTGAATGTTGAGCTTTAGGCCAACATTTTCACTCTCCTCTTTCACTTTCATCAAGAGGCCTTTTAATTCCTCTTTACTTTCAGCCACAAGGATAGTGTCATCTGCATATCTGAGGTTATTGATATTTCTCCTGGCAATCTTGATTCCAGCTTGTGCTTCTTCCAGCCCAGCGTTTCTCATGATGTACTCTGCATATAAGTTAAATAAGCAGGGTGACAATATACAGCCTTGACGCACTCCTTTTCCTATTTGGAACCAGTTTGTTGTTCCATGTCCAGTTCTAACTGTTGCTTCCTGACCTGCATACAGGTTTCTCAAGAGTCAGGTCAGGTGGTCTGGTATTCCCATCTCTTTCAGAATTTTCCACAGTTTATTGTGATCCACATAGTCAAAGGCTTTGGCATGGTCAATAAAGCAGAAATAGATGATTTTCTGGAACTCTCTTGCTTTTTGATGATCCAGCAGATGTTGGCAATTTGATCTCTGGTTCCTCTGCCTTTTCTAAATCCAGCTTGAACATCTGGAAGTTCACGGATCACATATTGCTGAAGCCTGGTTGGGAGAATTTTTAGCATTACTTTACTAGCATGTGAGATGAGTGCAACTGTGTGGTAGTTTGAGCATTCTTTGGCATTGCCTTTCTCTGGGATTGGAATGAAAACTGACCTTTTCTAGTCCTGTGGCCACTGCTGAGTTTTCCAAATTTGCTGGCATATTGAGTGTAGCACTTTTACAGCATCATCTTTCAGGATTTGAAATAGCTCAACTGGAATTCCATCGCCTCCACTAGCTTTGTTCGTAGTGATGCTTTCTAAGGCCCACTTGACTTCACATTCCAGGATGTCTGGCTCTAGGTGAGTGATCACACCATCGTGATTATCTGGGTCATGAAGATCTTTTTTGTACAGTTCTTCTGTGTATTCTTGCCACCTCTTCTTAATATCTTCTGCTATTGGAAGTGGTCAAACAGGAGATGGCAAGAGTGAACGTCAACATTCTAGGAATCAGCGAACTAAAATGGACTGCATGGGTGACTTTAACTCAGATGACCATTATATCTACTACTGTGGGCAGGATTCCCTTAGAAGAAATGGAGTCGCCATCATGGTCAACAAAAGAGTCTGAAATGTAGTACTTGGATGCAATCTCAAAAACGACAGAATGATCTCTCTTCATTTCCAAGGCAAACCATTGAGTATCATGGTAATCCAAGCCTATGCCCCAACCAGTAATGCTGAAGAAGCTGAACTTGAATGGTTTTATGAAGACCTACAAGACCTTTTAGAACTAACACCCAAAACAGATGTCCTTTTCATTATAGGGGACTGGAATGCAAAAGTAGGAAGTCAAGAAACACCTGGGCTAACAGGGAAATTTGGCCTTGGAATATGGAATGAAGCAGGGCAAAGGCTAATAGAGTTTTGCCAACAGAATGCACTGGTCATAGCAAACACCCTCTTCCAACAACACAAGAGAAGATTCTACACGTGGACATCACCAGATGGTCAACCCTGAAATCAGATTGATTATATTCTCTGCATCCAAAGATGGAGAAGCTCTGTACAATCAGCAAAAACAAGACCGGAAGCTGACTGTGGCTCAGATCATGAACTCCTTATTGCCCAATTCAGACTTAAATTGAAGAAAGTAGGGAAAACCGCTAGACCATTCAGGTATGACCTAAATCAAATCCCTTATGATTATACAGTGGAAGTGAGAAATAGATTTAAGGGCCTAGAACTGATAGATAGAGTGCCTGATGAACTGTGGACAGAGGTTCATGACATTGTACAGGAGACAAGAATCAAGACCATCCCCATGGAAAAGAAATGCAAAAAAGCAAAATGGCTGTCTGGGGAGGCCTTACAAATAGCTGTGAAAAGAAGTGAAGTAAAAAGCAAAGGAGAAAAGGAAAGATATAAGCATCTGAATGCAGAGTTCCAAAAAATAGCAAGGAGAGATAAGAAAGCCTTCTTCAGTGATCAATGCAAAGAAATAGAGGAAAACAACAGAATGGGAAAGACTAGAGATCTCTTCAGGAAAATTAGAGATACCAAGGGAACATTTCATGCAAAGATGGGCTCAATAAAGGACAGAACAGTGCATAAAATAGAACAAATAGAAAATAGAACAATGCAATGAAATAAGTAAGAGTAAAAAGATCACCAGCTTCCCTGGTGGCTCAGTGGTAGAGAACTCACCCGGCAATGCAGAGTCAGGAAGATCCCCTGAAGAAGGAAATGGCAGCCCACTCCAGTATTGTTGTCTGGGAAATCCCATGGATAGAGGAACCTGGCCAGCCATAGTCCATGGGATCGCAAAAGAGTTGGACAAGACTTATGACGAAACAACAAACAACATCAAAGCAAAACCACTTAGAGTAGGTCTGGAAATTATGCTGGAATCTTCATGTTATAGGAGTATATCACTGGCCTTGAAAGATGTTGAGCTGGATTATCTTTGAGTATGAGTCTGAGAAACAGAATTTTAAAGCTGAATGCATCCCATATAAAACCATGTAGTCCAATTCCCTTTTCTTCTAACAAACAAGACAGCCAAGGCCAGAGAAGTTAAGATTCTTGAAAATCATTGCACAGATAAGATAAGACCAATCCTGAATTCTGAGTTTGGAGAAATAGAATCAATTGCAACTTAAGACTGAGGAGGAGGCCTTCTTTTTCCTGGTGGAGCATGAAAACCTTTTGAAGGCCACCTTTCGTGGCTGCTGCCTTTTCCCTTCACCTTTCTGTCCCTCTGACTCCAGTCTCCTCTAAAAACAGAGGATCGGGAGGTCTTCTGTTTTTTGCGCATGTCTCCAAAGGCATGCCTATGTTAGGCAAGCTATCTTGTGAGATTCTTAGTGGGAGAAGAAAACTTGAACTTGGAGAACCTCTGACATATTTTATCCTTCCTTTGAAAAATGTCTTGATGCCGGCTCAAACTGGTAAGGAGCCAAACATCAGAGAAGGCGCACCCTTGGAAATGCTGGGTGTTACTCTGTGTCATCATTTTTCAGAGCTGAGAATGATTATTAATAGATAGAGGATTTAGGGTGGCTAGGCTAAAAGGGTGACATAAACTCTACTTTTATCCTCCCCTTTACTCCTGGGAGCCTGGAAACTCCCCCTTGTGCTCTCAGATCCCTATGGAATGACCCTGGCATCCTGGTTTGGTATCCTGGTTCTGTGATTTTATTGCAGTGTTCCCACAGTAAGATTCTGAGAGAAAGGGGTGGTCACACAAAATAGATTCCTTTGAAAATCAAACGTGCAGGACTCTGGTGATCATCCTGCCTTGAAATGGAAGTTCGGTTATAATCTTAATCATCGTCATGGGACTCAGTGTAAACAGATTTAAGCCTTCCTTGTAACCCGCATTCTCTTTTTTACACTACAGTAGCAGAAAATTTTTCAAAACTTAAATCCAGTCATGTCATTCTCTTGCTCAAACACTTCCAGCAGCTCCCCTTCATTCTCAGAGTGAAATTCAAAGTTCTCAGCATGACCTAAAAGGCCCTGCGTGACCTGGTGCTTGCTACTTCTGTGGCTTCACTTCCTAGCATTCTCTGTCCTTCACTCTGTTCTAACTACGTTGGCACATTTGTTTCTCTAAGTCACAAAACAGGTTCTGCCTCAGGGCCTTTGAACTTGTTTTATCTTCCTAGAATATTTTTTCTGGGCAAATAGCTGTGTATTTAACTCCTGACTCATTCCTATTTCTATTCAGAGAGGCTCCCTTGACTGCCCTGTAATACCCCACCCATCATTTTCCATTACCTCATCTTTCCCTTTATAAAACCGCTGTTTTTGTTATTTATTCCCAGTCTCCTTCATTCAAATATAGATATCATGAGTCTGGTAACTTTCTCTGTATTTCTAGACTTGTACCTAGCACATGGTAGGCATTCAGTAAATATCTGTAGAAGAAAGTAATGAAAAAAAGAAAAGAATGAATGTCTTGTATTTAGTGTTTGCATATATTTAAATCTCTCTGTATATTTTTGTTCCAAACATGCATACATACATCACATACCACAAATCAAACGTACACTAAGCACAAAACACTTAGGCAGGAGGTCATTTCAAATTCATTAAGCATTAATTTAACACCCTCTTAGGGCAAAGCCCTCTACCAGGTGCAGGAAAGTCCTAGAAAAAGAAACAAAATAATCTCTCTCTCCAGCAAAACCCCTTCCCATTGACGCCACTAAAGCTATTTTACTTCTTGCAATTATAACATAAAACATGAGAAATTATTTGTTTACAGTCACATATCTGAAATTTTACTTGGTTTTTAAGCATGTCCTCTATGTTTTTCCTTTTTATGTCATCCTGTGTTTGAGTTTATAATTATTCTTTTACGCTGAGTTGTGATTTTGGAATTCTTTATGAGGAATAATCCCAGTGCTGAGATCACACAATTAATTCTTCAAAATGAGATTAAGAAACTCTGCATTCTGGATAGAAGACCCTGTCTGGTGATTAGTTGCCTGGAAGAGCTTGTTACAAGCCAAATAGAAGGAGCTGTCATCCTGTTGATGGTTTCCAGGGACTAAGGCTCCAGGACCTGCAGTAATTTCATTTGTCATCATTGCAAAGTCAGAGAGTCACGTGAACCACCAAAGCCTGCAGCAAAGGAAGTTCACTTGCCAACTGTCCTTAGGAATCGGAACAAAAGATAGACACGGCAACTGCTGGAAGTGAATTATATCCAGCAGTTATATTATCGTTGTCATGAAAAATAGAGGCAGCGAGTTTAGATCTACTTGTAATAATTTCCCAACTCCCGGCAAAGACTTTTAGCAATGAAGATATCTTTAGAAATCATGATGTTAGCTCCTTTCCTTGTCATTATGAAAACAGGCTCCAAGAAAGCTTTGATCAGCAGTAGGGCTGGACTGGAGAAAAGAAAGGAGAGTCGTCTTACCAGCATACTGTGCGAAAGGAGAAAGGGTACCTGCCTGAAGATTCAGCAATATCCCAAGGGTGTAGAAGTACAGGTGATGCTGAGTCAGTCAACAGAGTTAGTGAGCAGTGGATAGCATCATGACCCCAGTAGCTAGCAGGACTGCACTCTTATTCTGGTCAATCTGTCCATCTGTTGATTCGTGGAAACACCCAGCTGATAATTGGGGATAAAAAGAAAGGACTTCAAGTGCCCAGGAAAGAGATTAGCAAAAGCTGACAGCCCTCACAGACCTCACACAGCCCGGACAAACTGAAATTATGTTGTAGGAACAAATAATACCCATGCTCAGTGACTTAAAACCAGGAAGGTTTGTTCCTTGCTTATAGTAGTAGTGTTCGTCACTCAGTCTTGTCTGAGTCTTTGAGATCTCATGGACTGTAGCCAACCAGAATCCTCTGTCCATGTGATTCTCCCCGCAAGAATATTGGAGTGGGTTGCCTTTCTCTTCTCCAGGAGATTTTCACAACCCAGGGACTGAGCCCAGGTCTCCCGCATTGCAGGCAGATTCTTTGCCATCTGAGCCACCAGGGAGGCCCTCCTGGCTCATACTATGTATGTATTACACATCAGGAGCAGGCTTAGCTGGTTGTGGTCATTCAAGGGCCCAAATGCCAGCCTCCCTGCTTGAGAGAACAGAGGGCTCTGGCAGTCTTGTGCTCATAATGAAATGCTCCACTATAGAGGTGACCCACAGACAGTCCACTTACAAGTCACTGGCCAGGGCTAGTTTTCACAGCACCTGCACAAGAGAAAGTATAGTCCTGCTGACTGGGTAGGTTGAGGGCTGGGAACTGGAAACGCTTGGTGAATAGCATTAATGACTTGTGCAACCTCTTCTAGGTCCTGCGGCGTGCTCAGGAAAAAAGAGAAGAGGGTTGTCCTAGTCAGGGATGGAAATCCAGAGGAGTTTGGGAGAATGAGGGAGACAGTATGGAGAACAAGAAATGGAGGGGCACAGAGGAAACCCAAGATTTGAGACCAAGTCTGCAAAGTGGAGGTGGGAGCCTGAGGTGGTGGCAGCTCAGTGGCCATGCCCAGCCCAGGGCTGTCAGCTGTCCCTGGGGATTGGGTCTGGATGGTGACTAACTCACTTTCAGATCCATCCCCTCCCAGTAGGAGACTGAGGTCAGGGGATATTCTTTCCTACAATCTTGAGTGGTTGTAGGTCCTCCAGGCCTTGCAGGAGGAGCCTGTCAGAAGACGTACGTGGGAGGGAGCTGGGGAAGGGAGGCCGGGGCTGACATCTGGCTCTTATCTCCCCCTGACTTAGAAAACGCCTATATTTTCAAGGACTGTCATTCTAAGTCCTAACACCCATGAGAATAGACACAAGGAAGAATTTTCTGAAGCTTTTGAAATTCCCAGATGAGTTCCAAGGGAGGGAGAAGACTTTTGTTTGCCTAAGACTCCACGGCAGCATTTTTTTTGCAGTATGTAGTTCAAGGCCACCTGCCTCTGAATCACAGGGGAGCTTGTCAAAGACGAGGTTCCCTGGGCTTCTCCTCAGACTCACTGAATCATGACTCGTGGGGATGGAGCCCAGAAAGTTGTGTTTTTGACATGTTCCCCTGATACAAATTAAAGTTGGAAAACCGTTGCCTTAAAAAGGAATCAAATCACTGTTGGAATGGCACAGGTTTGTCCTCCCCAGAAACAGAAAAGGAAACCCTTCTAGTCCAATGGTCATGGATTCCAGGGCTGCAGTGTAAAGATTCCAGTAGATTTCACTAATTAGCCCTGTTTTCTGGTTCATAACTGTATTCTGGCTTCAACCTCTAAAACTGTTTCAACTTTCCCCAGCTTTTGCTGAAGTCTGAGCACCCGGTTGCTGCGATCGGAAAGACAGGTGGCTGGGCCTATGGGGTAGGGGGATCTGCTCTCTGCAGGAGACAATTACATGCTCTGAGAAGGACAACCGTGGCTTGTCCTAGGCAACAGAGGGGAACTCTTGTCAGCATTTTGAAAAGCTGGCGCCATGCTTGAAAGGGGCTGACGGGAGCTACTGATGGGTCCAGCTGCAAAACAATTGCTTATGAGGAGGATTGGTGTCAACTTTGAAGTGAGCCATGCTCGAATTAGCACCGTCGTGGTAACAAGCAGAATGAGCACAGCTGAAATGACATATTTAGTCAGGAGAGAGGCCTGTGTTTAAGGGAAGGACTCTTTCCCCAGAAACAATGTGTGAGACTTGGATGAGATGCTTCTGGCTCCTTGTTTGTCTGGCTTTAAGAAGCTTCAGCAAAGTTCAGACTTAGAACTGAGTGGCTCATTCCCTGAACTGAGCGATATGTGTATCTTCTGTATTTACATAGTGGATGGAACCTGCCCTTTCTGGATTGTGGTATGGTTGCCTTCATGCCCTGCACGTCCCTAGGAATCCCGGAGCTCCTGTATGGTCCAGAGTCTCCAAATGTGGGATTCATGCCTTTCCCCACTGACCAAGGGGTCTCTACAGAGCACCGTGGAGAAAATGAACCATGGTTGCTGCACCTAGGAAAATTGGGTCGATTGTCCCCTCCTCCTCGGGGGTTGTCTCTCTCAGATGTATTTGCAGAGAGTGATGGTGTTGTTTTGGGAGGTGATGGTGGGCTGAGAGGGAGTTGCCAGGTGGCACTAGTGGGAAAGAACCCACCTGCCAATGCCGGAGATATAAGAGATGCGTGTTCGATGCCTGGGTTGGGAAGATCCCCGGGAGGAGGACTTGGCAACCCAGTCCAGCACTCTTACCTGGAGAATCCAATGGACAGAGGAGCCTGGCAGGCTGCAGTCCTTGGGGTTGGCAAGAGTTGGACACGACTGAAGCAACTTAGCACAGCACACATGTGGAGAGAGAGGAGTGAGGGATGGTGTCACCTCTTCCTAGTCTCTGCAGCTTTTCCTCCCTCTGTATGCCATGAGCCACACCCACAAACTCCTCTAGGTTCCTTTCTCTTCACAGAGCTTTCTTTGCATAGCAGTCGTGGCCAAACTAGGTTCTTGGACCAGGTCTTTTCCTCTCAAGATCTGGTGGAAGGTGGAAAATGGGGCATGAAGTAGGGTATTCTTTCAAATATACTTTCATAAGCCTTTACTTTCTCAACTTCCCCATGTGTAAAATATGGGAATAATACCTCCCTTTAAAGATAAAATACAATCTCTAAGAAGCCTAGTCCAATATCTGGCAAAAAAAAATCAGCACATGACACATACTTTTGCCTTTAATTGGTCTATTTTGATGAATATTACAAATGATATTATGGGAGTGGCATTGATTCAGGCTCCTGTATCAGTCACATTACAGATGTCACAAAAGGCGGGGTTTTTATTCTGTCTGTGGCACATAAAACAAACAGCTCTACTTTGTCTTCATTTAGGTGAAGTGTTTTTGCCTCTTTTCCCTTAAAAACGTTCTCTAACGGAGCCCAGAGTGCACAATTGGAATACAGTGTTCAGTTTATAATTGAAATCAGGAGTTCATTATTAGCTCTCTGGACTTGTAGAGACAAGTTGCTTAGCACTTCTTCACCAGGTTCTCTCCATCTGGAAGATGGGGACAGCGTTCATTTTCCTGATGGTCGTTTGTCAGTTGTGTTATAAAGATGAATTAAAGAAAATCCTTCAAACACTTTCAGTTCTTAACAACAACAACAAAAGTTGCCATAGCAACCCAAAGCATTAGTCGAGGTTTCAGTTCATGGTTGGAAAATCTCTCAAAACCTAGTTTCTATGTGGGGGAAAAAAAGAGAGACATCATGTTATAATCACACATTCAGGTAACCCTTGGCACCTTTCATACAGACCAGGAATCACTTCCGGAAGGTTATAGAGTGCCTGTGCGAAGAGTAAGTTGCAGCAGAGAAAAAGCTTAGCACAGCTTCTCACAGCTCAGCCATCTGGCTGCCCTGCTTCCCACCACCCTTCTGTCGCTCACCTGGTGGAGCGCCTGCCCGGGGACGGCAGGGGGCGGCCCTGCAGATCCAAGGCCAGGCTGCTCAGCTGCAGCAAGCACAGCAGTCCAGCCACGAGACCAGAGAGTCCATTAATTGGCTAATTTTGCTTATAATGTTTGGTCACTGCCTGGCAGGCCCCACTGTCTCTCGGGTGATATTGGGCTCATTTGGAAAAACAGCCTGGCTTGGAATTGTTTTTTCTGAATGGCTTGTGACATCTTCTAATGGTGCCCTTTGCTCCACTCCCTAGTCTAGACCAAGTCTTCTGGTCCTAGGCTACCCAGCAAAGCCTGGTGTGGAGGTGAATCCCAGTGAGTCTCTCAAAATGCCTGCTCCTTCTTAACTGAAGGTTCTCTGGGTTTGGGTGAAGGGGAATGGCTGGGAACTCTAAGCTGCTTTGGGAATCCTCTTCAGACTAGACCCTTTAATCCAGCATGTCACTATCCCAGGGAAGTCCTGGGTTTCTCAAGTCATCCTACATTTTCAGCAGCAAAGGAAATGAAGCCACCAGGTGATTGCTACAACCAGGACTTCAGAATTTTCCTCCTGAGTTGTCTCTGTGTTTGTGTCTGTGTCTGTATGTGTGTTCCTAAGGCATTTTTTGTTCTTTGTGAAAATTTCCTAGAAATGGCTGAACAAGGTTGAGCCCGTCACTCCATCCTTCATTTGATGTTTTGCTTCAGTGCCAGTTACCCCTAGATGTTTTTCTATTTTCTTAGGATTTTGTCTTTCAAACTTCTTACAGGCCTTAGAAACATGTTCTTTTCAACACAACTTCATCCCTAAAACCCTACCCTTAAACTCTTCTTCCTCTAGACCTAGAGAGGGACCAAGTCTCCAATTATTGACTTCAAAGTCCTTAAGAACTCGATAGTCCTATCTTTCCCCTTCTTTTCCTTCTAAGAAAATGGTGTCACCACTTCATCCTTCTAGTCTTGTGCTGGAAATGCCCTTTTATTTCTTATAGTGTGCCTACCTTCTGCTTTTATTCCTCAAAGATTTTCTGAAACCCCATCTCCTTCCTAGTGACCATTCTGCCCATTGGAGGGATGTTGGCGACTTATCTCAACACCCAGTACACAGGCCTCCTTTTGTCTTTTCGTCTTTCTGGGTCCCTCAGCTTTCACATAATGAAAACTCCTTAATTTTCCTATTTGCCTAATGCCTGCGCCTCAGTGTGTGTGACTTGCCAGCATCCCAGGTTTTCAGTAGGTCGAGTCCGGTCAGATGTTGTCTTTACCTAACCTCGCTCCCTAGCCCCTGTGGCTCCAGGTACTTGGGGTAATTTAATTTTCTTGCACAGTGATGAGGAGCTCTGGTTTACAAATGGCAAAATGAGGTGCAAATAGATTCCTTGGAACAAATGAGTGACTTGATTAGACGTGGAGTTAATCTTGCAGCTCATGAGTCATCTGGCCACGGTCCCCAGAGCTCCGTGTTTCTTTCAGATCCCACTCTGTGTGCAGAAAAGAGAGGAGCCATTCTGTTAGTCTCTGTTCTGCTCCATTTCCCCTACCAGTTGGTGGACTTTTTATAAATGCTATTTGATGAAAATAAAAACCTCACATTACAAAGAGCAACAACATTTGAACTTTATCTAATTCTTAAACTTCTAATAAGCTCTCAGAATGTGACTTGTTTTTCTGAGGGAAATAATTTAGTTAACAGTCCATTTTGGTTCTTCTCAAGGATAAGATAGTTTCATTGAAACCCAATTCCTTTTGAAGTTATCCTTTTTAGTGAAATTGGTTAACTCTGGAGCTCGTGTGGGTATATGAGAGTGATATGTGTGTGTATGTGTGATACATTTGCGCTCTGGGGTGTCTGTGTGTGTGATGTGTATGTACATATGTACGCTGTATTCATGCTATGTATGTCAATGTGATGTCTATGTAAATGTACACTCTGTGTACATGTGACATCCTTGTGCTGTGTGTGTGTACATGTGATGTGTTTGTACTTTGAGGTGTCTCTGTGTTTATGTGTGATGTATTTGTGGAATCTGTGTGTGGTGTGTGTGTATGTACACATGTAGGCTGTGTTTGTGCTATGTATGTAAACATGTGTGTACATGTGATATCCTTGTGCTGTGTGTGTGTGTGTGCATGTGATGTGTTTGTGCTTTGAGGTGTCTGTGTGTGTGTATGTGTGATGTATTTATGGAATCTGTGTGTGTGATTTGTTTCTGCTATGTGTGTGTGTGTGTGCATGTACAGATGTATGCTGTTTGTGCTATGTATGTAAATGTGTGTGTACATATGATGTGCTTCTGCTGTGGGGTGTCTGTATGCTGGGGGGTGTGTGGGTGTGTTGTGATGTGTTTGTACCATGTATGTGTATGCTGTGTGTGTATGTGTGTGCTATGTGTTCATATACATATGTACGCTATGTTTGTGCTGTGTATGTAAATGTGTGTATGTGTGATGTGTGTACATGTGATGTGCCTGTGCTGTGGGGTGTCTGTATGCTGGGGGGTGTGTGGGGGTGTTGTGATGTGTTTGTACCATGTATGTGTATGCTGTGTGTGTATGTGTGTGCTATGTGTTCATATACATATGTATGCTATGTTTGTGCTGTGTATGTAAATGTGTGTATGTGTGATGTGTGTACGTGTGATGTGCCTCTGCTGTGGGGTGTCTGCTGTGTGTGTGCTGTGGGGTGTGTTGGGGTGTGTGTGTGCTGGGTGTGCATGTATGCTGTACTTGTGCTCTGTATGTAAATGTGATGTGGGTACATGTGATGTGCTTGTGCTGTTTGTGTTGGTGTGTACGTGTGATACATTTGTGCTGTTGGTGTGCACGTGTGTTGGGAGTTGCTGGTGAGAAGAACACAGCTCCAGGCATCTTGGAGGGAATGTTTGTAACTGAATTTGAAGTTAAGAGCTTTTCCTGGAGCTCATGTTTCATGAAAACCCAAAGCACGGGCCAAATTCAGCAATAGGCTGATTTGCGGTTGTGACACTTGAGGACCGGGCAAATCTGATAGTTCATCAGGATTGGTTTCTGGGGGACCCCGGGTCAGTGTGTGGGAGAGAATCTGTGTCCAATTAGGACTTGATGGGTGAGGAGGGTTTGTTGGTGATCTGAAGAACAATTTAGGGTTCCTCTGAAGGGAAGCCACACAGGCCTGCACACACAGACAGACCCCATACCTGGGTTTTGTAAGATTTGCCTGTGAGGGACTGTCTCAACTACTTTTCACATGGATGGCTTCTGGCTTAAAGAACTGCACTTAAAAATAGAGAAGACATTTTCTGTGGTAAGACATTCAGAAACCAGAAACAAAGGAGCGAGTGCGCTGCACCTGCCCTGGGCTATGGCAGCCCCCGGGTTCCTCCTCTGACCAGACCCTTCTGGGAAGAAGGGTGCTCATCACAAGCACTCACTTCGGAACTCCAACTTTAAAGAAACATTTCTGACATATAAATAAATTTGCAGACACCGTATCTGGAAAAGCCTGGTGTGCCTTTCCAATTATTGAGTACAGACCAATACTCATGCCTGCTTTGCTCCCAAGGTTCTTATTACAGAAAACAATTATATCTGCCTATGTGTCTTGTCACTAGTTAAATCATTGTGTTAAAGCAAGACAAATGTATTCCTTGCATGAGGAAAAAGCATAAGTGAGTTATTTTGAAAATTTGATTGTGAGATGTGTCTGGAGAGAGAGCGAGAATATGAAAGAATGGCGTTGAATGTCTGTGTCCTGTAAACTCCAGCTTCCTGAACTAATCTTCTCATGTTCACTGATAAATGATGCTCCAAAGAATTAGGCAATTGCTACTTTTTTGAACGACCATGAAAAGTAACACAAAACCAAAGCAAAAGTAAAAAGCCAATAGGTGAAAAGAATGAAAAATCGTTTCCAGGTAGTAGTTGGCTAAGATATATGAAGAGTAACATCTTTCTCTCTCACGTCCTGCTGTGTTTATCTCTTTGTTTTGACTCTGACCTCAGTTTTCCACATCGAGTGTGACAGGTGGCCAGAAGACTGAATTCTTCAACATGGGTGATATCGTTAAGGAAGTTTCAGTTCCATGGTAGAAGTTTAGAAGAGCTTTTTTCTATACTAGAGGGAAGATAAGGAGGGGGTAGGGGAGGTGCCTCTGTCTCTGCATCCGCTCAGGCAGAATGTACATTTAGAAACAAAAATCCTGTGTGTCTGGAAATAATTGAGACTGCACAAGATATATAAATGAATAAGAGAAAACACGTAAACAATCCAGATAGCAACTGAGAAACAGATTAACATAAAATAATATAATTTGGTGACACATTGGCCTCTGCCTTCTTTACAGGTAATGAAAACACATGTTTGTATAGTCTGGTTTCCAGGACATTCCTTTAAAGTATCTTCAAAAACCTTATCTTATCTCTGGCTCACTGCCTGCTTAACCTTGGTCTGATGTCTGGGATAAGAATGGGGATGCTCCCGAGATCCATAAAGCGGTATGTTAACCATACAGTGTTCAAAACTGCTCATCGGATGCAGTGTGTGCATATTTCTCAGTACAGAGCAGAAAGGCTGGACGGAGGGCCTTTATGTTGTCTGATAATGCAGCTCTTTGAAACATTGCTGGCAGACTCTCTTCACATCATGTCACACAAGACAAGAAACGGGACAGGCCCTCTCTGCTTCTTGATTCATCGACCTGCCATACAATACAACAAACCAGCTTTTTCAAGGCCCCCTGAATGAAGGCCTGTGCCTGCGAGGGAAATTTAATTGGATTTCTTTATGGGTTGCAACAATCCAGTGAAAAATTATGTAAGAATGGTATGATTCAGTTTCAGCATGCACTTGAATAATAATAATTTTTTTTATTTATAACAAGAATTCTTTAAAAAATAAAAGAAGAAGTTTTAAATGAAAACACCGTGAAATAGCACTTTTCAGCTCAACGAGACCAGGCAGCCCAACTATGTCTGAGGCAGCTTGTGTTGTGTGGATGTTTGTGTCATTGTCCCAGCTCAGAAAATGATTTTAAATGCATAGATTACATTCAGAATGGAGTCAGAAGTTTTCAAAAGCACTTGGTTTGGCTTTCTGGAAGAATAATGTTGTCTTTAACAATTTCCCCTGCTTTGAACCCAAGTGTTATTTGTGAATCCTGGAGAGGAAGAAAATGGCCATCCCTCTATGCATTCTTTGGAACATCTATGTGACAACTGAAGATTAAGTCTTCTGTAGTGTTTTGACATCTTCAGATTGGTTGAAACTGCATTGAAGATTATTTCTTTTCTTCCTCCTGGAAGTGGGCAAGTGGCTAGTATCTGCCTAAAATGCCTTCCTTGATATCCCACCTATTTTCATGGTCACTGGGTACTCTTTTTGGCTACTTGGGCAGCATAAGGAGCTAAAAGCACCTCACTGCACCCACCTCCATCCATAAATAGCCACATGGTTGAAATACAAGGTGGCAGATCACTTAGGCTTATCTCCTTTGTGACTGCAGCTGTCCACTTATTTGTTCTCTTTTATTCATCAAAAAATATGCTCTTCTCACTTCCTGTTTTATACCTCTTTCACCTGGTTTACCTGTGAAACCCATATTCATCCTTCAAGACTGGTATCCAGTGTATCCTCTGAAAGGCTCCTTATGATCCTTCACCCATTCCAAAACCAGCACCCTTCCCCTCTGTGCGCCCACTACTCCTTGCCCCTCTCCAGTGTAGTTCATACCACATCGTCGTAACTGTGTTCACAGACTGGGCCCCCACGCTAAACAAAGAGCTGAATACAAGGGCCATTGGCCATAATTATCATTGTCTCCTCAATGACTGATACAGTGTCTAGCACCAAACAGAAATTTAATAAATAGTTCTTCAGTGTATGAGGCTTCCTTGGTGGCTCAGATGGTAAAGAGCCTACCCACAATGTGGGAGACTTAGGTTCGATCCCTGGGTTGGGAAGATCCCCTGGAGTAGGAAATGGTTATGCACTCCAGTATTCTTGCCTGGAATATCTCATGGACAGAGGAGCCTGGTGGGCTATAGTCCATGTAGTCTAAAAGAGTCGGACACTACTGAGCAACTGACAGTTTTTTTCGGTGTATGAATGAATCGTTAAGTGTGTAAATAAAATGAAGTATCAGTAGCCCACATATACCTGCCCAATCAAAAAGAGAATCTATTTTTCTGAAGATACTACATTAAAATGCAGGACTTTATACTTTTGAATCAGGGCTCTTTGCTGAATTTCTTTGGAAATGTCTAAAAACATCATACTCGTTTATGTACAAATGATGTGCCTAAAAACTGTACGGTGGAAAGGAAAGCTTTTAAAATACATATATAAATTGGTTGAGCAGGGCAGCCCCATAACCAATCACTTGGTATTTGCATGATGTCTCATAATAATAATAGTATCTGACATTAGCATGTGCTTTACAGTTTTCAAAGTATTTTGAGATACTTATTCTTGCATTTATTCAGCAAATACCTACTGAAGGCTGCTTTGTTGTAATTGCTCTGACAGTGTGCTGTGTGCAGCAAAATAGGCCTCAGGGTGCTTACCGTCTAGTAGAGGAATAAGATGTGAAAGGAATCATTGAACAGGTGATTTTAACAAAGACCATTACCCATTAGGATGGAGTATTAAGAGGGTATCTGTTATGTCCTACGTTACTCGAGTTTTTCACTTTTGTGAAGATTGAAGATCATCGTGTATATTGTCACGTGTCACATTAAGCCAGAATGGACAGAGTTTACATTGGCTAGCAAGAGTGGAAGCTCCAGCCCCAAGCATGCAGTATCATGCATCGAACCTGGACTGGCGATTCGTTCAATATTGTGGAGTAATTAACCTCCAATTAAAATAAATAAATTTATATTAAAAAAAAAAAGACGGGAAGCAAGAGTAGAATCTAGTTGTACTTCCAAGTAGGAGCAGGCATTGAGAATTGCTGGAGGCTGAGCCACATAAGTTACTGGCCTGGGGCCCTCCAGAGATGTCTCCACTGAAGTAGAGGAAAGAGTTCCCAGATTTGTGAATGGGAAGGAATTGGAAGCCAGAAAGTAGCTCTTACGGGAGTGTAGCACACCTGGGAGGCTTGGTCAGTCGGGTGTGTGTGTGTGTGTGTGTGTGTGTGTGTGTGTGTGTGGTTGAGATGGCTGGCATTGGAGGGAACCATGTTCATAACATCTTCTAGCTCCTGTGATGGAATAATAATGGCCTCCATTTTAGCACTTCATAGATGCAAGGCATTTATATACCTTAATCTCCATTTTACAGACCAAAAGGCAGAAAGACATGAAAGAGCTTAGAAAAAGTAAGGAACCTGCCCACAAGCACAGAGGTAGAAGGTGACAGGCCTGGGATTTGAACACAGGTCTGTGGCCTCAAAACCTGTGTATGTTGCTGTCATCTATTCTGTGTCTACTTCCTGACCCTCAGATCTCAGTTTTGTAAATTTGGTGGTTGCTGTCAAAAGAACTTTTCCATCATCTTTTCTGTTACACTGGAGCATAGATGTTAAAGGATTCCCAGCATAAGTAGGTGGGCTGATTTTAAACTATAAATATTCAAAAATGGTAAGAATCTTCCACCCATGCAGGCTGCTACACACACACACACACACACACACACCCACGCACACACACACACCCTACTCTGGAGATTGTCCTTACGACTTGGCTATCTTGCCACCAAGGAGAGACTTCAAATGTGTTTGGAGCCTCTCTGACTTCAGTGGGATGCTCATGTGTGCATCAGGAGACAGCATTTGGCTAGTGGGGAAGAAATGAATTGTCGCTGTCAGTGACCATGGGGGGAAATCTTGAACCAAGAGTCTCTTTTTACCATGGGAAGTAGCTTTGTTGGTAACAGTCCTCCTAATCTTTTCCAGCGGGTGAGCAGGGTAATGACACCTCTGGCTGAGGTTCATGGGGAAGTGTGGCACGTGGGGGAATAGCTGAGCATTCAAAGGGAGGAAATGTAATCACAGGAGCCGTAAAACCACTGCCATTCAACCCCATTCCAACAGCCCCAGCCCCTCACATTTCAGCCACTCGTAACTTTACGACAAATTCTGCTGTTGGGATAAAACTTTCCAAGTTCAGTCTCTGCTCCCTGAGGGTCAGCTTTTTATGGGAAATTTGTGCTAAATCAGCATAGCTCTGTTCAAATTGGAGAAATACAAGATATGATATGCTTTCCCTTCGCCAGCTTGAAAGAGACGACCAGCAGGGAGCGTCCCCTGAGGTCACCATCTCAGGGATGTCTCTTGTTTCTGAAAGTTCCAGGCTTGGATATGATCTCAGCGATGATAAGAAACAGCATAGCCAATTTTCAGAGATGTCTGAATCAATGACAGAGTCAACAAATGCATACTGCCAGGTCACAGGGGCAGATGTGAGAGAAATTGGGGGGTAGTAACAAATGAACAGAGAGATTTTATAACACAGAAAATGGTAATTGAAAGGGACGTCTGATGAAAAATAAAACTCTGAGGTTTAAATAGAAAAATATCCTGTGAGAATACACCCACCTGTGCACCAAAGCTAGTCTTTCAGTTGGGTATCTAATGTCTCCTGAGGATGCACCTGGTGTCAGACTCCCCTTGAAGCCCCTGGCATCAGGTCCACTTGTTCTCAGCATGAACCTGTGTGGCAGAAATTCCTGTCCCCATTTTACAGGAAACATTGTTCATTTATTCAGCCAATAAATACTTTGGAGAGTTTAACATAGTTAAAAGCAGCAAACCAGACCAGAAATTTCCTCTCTCAAGAAAGTCCCGTTCTCTCAGGGCAGGGCAGAGAGAAACAGTTATGTGTCCAGAAGCGATCAGAGCAGTGAGGAAAAGGTGAAGCAGGGTGTGAGCTGCCACTCGGGGCCAGGACCAGGCTCCCTGGTGAGGTGGCATGTAAGCCAGGCCCTGAGGACAGATATTCTTGGTGGCTGCAGCATGAGCACAAGGGCAAAAGGGATAAGAAATGAAGGTGGGGAGTTTGTCAAGGGCAAGATTGCACAGGGCTCTCTGGGTCCCTGGAAGTTTTTAGCTTTTATTCTATTGGGTTGGCCAAGGAAAGTTCACTTGGGTTTTGCTATAACATCTTACAGAAAAAAAAAAAAAAAACAAACAAATGAACTTTGTGGCCAACTCAACGATGCAAAAACCAAGGCCCTGGAGGATGTGACGCTGGAGAACACATTCAGCTGCCACAGTGATGGAGTGAGATGCACGTCTCGCTCTCTCTCGGGCGATACCCAGGGCGGGAGGCCCAGGGCTGTTAGAGTGGCTGTGTGAGGGTGCACGGCACTGCACCCGTAGGCAGTGGGAGAGAAGCAGTGATGTGCCCCCTCTGTCGGTGCTTAGTCTGGACGCCGTACACGCTGCATCTGTTCATGGCCCACGGACTCCATCCTAGCTGTGAGGACACACCAGCTGCTATGGAGGTGGAAGACAGAGTCTTTGCCCGTTATTCAGATGCATTTTGGAGGGTCTATTATTAAAGGAAGAAAGGGAGAATGGTGTTGCGGGGCAGCTGAGAGTCTGTCAGAGAAGACTGTGAGTGGAGAAGTAGTGTGATCTGATGTATGTTGTTAAGAAACTGCTCTAAACACTGTCTTGAAAAAAATCACCTGGAGGACCGAGGATGGAAGTAAAGAGACTAGTTAGGAAGTGATTTTAGTAACCCAGGTAATGAATAATGGCACAGGCTGGGGGGGAGAAATGAAGATGGTGAGAATCATATAGATTCTGGATATATTTCAAAGTAAAGCTAGAAAGATTTATTTTTTAATTAAAAAGTTTTATTGAGGTATAGTTGATGTATAATATCATGCAAGTTACAGGTGTACACTCTAGTGATTCACAGTTTTTAAAGGTTATGTTCCATTTATAGTTATTATAAAATATTGGCAATATTTCCTGTGTTGTACAATGTATCCTTGTAAGCTTATTTTATACATAATATTAAAAGTTTGTACCTCCTTAGAAAATTTTCTTTAAATTTTTATGGATAGAAGTATGAGATGTGATAAAAACAAAAAGGAGTCAAAGATGACTCTGAAAATTTCTGATGTGTGTACTAAAAAAATGGACTTATCGTTTACCAAGATAGGAAAGACTGAGTAAAGGGTAGATTTTGGTGTAAAATTAAGAGTTTGCTTTTAGACATATTGAGTTTGAGGTGACTATCAGACACCAAAAAGAAATGTCTAGAATGAAGTTGGGATTTTGACCTCCCATTTGGGAGGAAGATTAAACCTGGAGATACAAACTGGGGAGTTGTCAGTGTTTAGATGGTGTTTGAAGCCACACTCAGATGTAATGACCTTCTTCCAGTCACTGATGTAGTTAAGATCTTTTTGTCTGTTTATGACAAAGCCTAAGCTTTCTCCACTAGGCAACACTAGTGATCCAACTCTCCGTCTCCTAGGAACGGCTCATCTGTCTTCTCAGACCCACTGTGAATCACTCCACCCCTCCCATTCTCCCCCCACACCCATTTAAACTTGAATTTGTGCCTTCACTATTTCACTAGAGAAAGGAAACAAAATATATTCCAGTCAAGCAGAGAGACTGCACAGAAAGGGGTGCCCTCAAGTCCTTGTTATTCAGAAACTCCTAAAAGTTAACCATAGGGCATGAGATGAAAACAGAGCCGAAAGGAGAAGCTGGTGAAATGGGATCACCTGGGAAAAGGCACTGGGAGTCTCTGAAGGCACAAAGCATAGACAGAACAGAGGGGTGAAGTGGTGGCTAGGGCAGGTGGTGGAGGTTGTCAGGGCAACAGAACGAGGAATAGCTCAGAGCTCAGGAAGCCTGACAACCAGCTTCTGGGACTTTGCATGCTGTGCAAGGGGTGGGGCAGTCCCTGTATTTCAGAGCCCTGCTGACCTGGTCAAGACCACCACTGGGAGGGGCTGTCCATTGTGTAGCTGCTAAGAACAACTTGTATAAAGGTATCATGGGGATTGAGGAAACACTGGGGCGGAGTTTGAGGACTTAAAATAAATTTCCTCTAACTTTTAGCATCTCTTAGTTTCTACCCTATATTAGCTGAAAAAGATGAGCGAGACTCTAGAACAATGGAGAAAATGGAGAATGCCATCCTGAAGCTTTGCTCCTGTGGTCTTTCTTCTGGAACTCACTTTCCTGATGACCTGCTTTCAGCTGGCCCATGGAGACAAGAGATTTTTCTGCCCTCCTACTCTAGAGGCCTCATTACATGTTGAAGAGTGTCCCCCTTCCCCCGCCCCCACCTCCTCCACCAATTTCAGTGTTGAAGTCCTAGCTCCCAGTACCTCAGAATGTGACCTTATTTGGAAATTGGGTCATTGCACTTCTAATTAGTTAGATTGAGATGAGGTCATTAAAGTGGGCCCGAATCCAGTAGCACTAGTGTTCTTATGAAAAGGGGAAATTAGGACACAAAGCCATGCATAGAGGGAAGATGATGTAAGTAGACAGAGGGAGAAGAGAGTTATTTGCAAGCTGCAGAGAGAGGCCTAGAACAGATCCTTCCCTCACAACTCTCAGAAGGAACTTCAAAGTATAGTTGAGGTACCATCCTGTGCTAGTTTCTGCTGTATAGCAGTGACTCAGTTATACAGTGCTTATCTGGTTTTATGTTCTTTTCCATTATGGCTTATCCCGGGATATTGAATATAGTTCCTTGTGCTATACCGTAGGGCCGTGTTGTTTATCCATTCTATATATGATAGTTTGTATCTGCTAATCCCAAATTCCCAATCCATTCCCCTCACCCCTGGCCCCCTTGGCAACCAAAAGTCTATTCTCTATGTTTTTGAGTCTGTTTCTATTTTGTAGTTAAGTTCATTTATGTCATATTTTAGATTCCACATATAACTGATTCTTATGGTATGTGTCTTTCTCTTTCTGACTTACTTAATTTAGTATAAAGTCGCATCCATGCTGCTGCAAATGGCATCATTTCATTCTTTTTTATGGCCAAGTAATATTCCATTGTATATATGTACCATATTTTCTTTATCCATTTATCAGTCAGTGGACATTTAGGTTGTTTACATGTCTTGGCTATGTGTATATTGCTGCTATGAACATTGGGGTGCATGTTTCTTTTTGAATTATAGTTTTGTCTCGATATATGCACAAGAGTGGGATTGCTGGATTGTATGGTAATTTGAATTTTGGTTTTCTGGGGAACCTCTATACTGTTTTCCATTGTGGCTGCCCTTATGTACATCCCCACCAACAGTGTAGAAGGGTTCTCTGTTCTCTCCCCACCGCTTCAGCATTTGTTACCTGTAGACTTTTTAATGACGTCCATTCTAACTGGTCTTAGGTGGTACTTCATTGTAGCTTTGATTTGCATTTCTCTCCTGATTAATGACATTGAGCATCTTTTCATGTGCCTATTGGCAGTTTGAATTTCTTCTTTGGAGAGATGTCTATTTAGGTCCTCTCCCCATTTTTCTACTGGACTGTTTGTTTTATTGTTCTTGTTGAGTTGTATGTCAACACCTCAATTTAAGACTTCTAGCCTCCAAAAGGAAAAGACAATAAATTTCTGTTGTTTAACTCACCCAATTTGTGGTGCTTTGTAACAGTAGCCCTAGCAAACTTTTTACAGGCCTCCATCCACATCACTGCAACAGGTATCCACAACAGGATACCAGACTTAGCCTGAGGACAAGGCATTTATGCAAAAAAAATGTTTCCTTCTCTCTAATATGTTGTGAAGTCCTGTTCTATGTACCCAAGATTTTGTCTTTGATGATGCTTTTTAGAACCTGAGAATCTTTTTCCCAGCAGCACCATGGCCCTGATCAAAGAGATTCATGGAGTACATGTATACCTTAAAGAAAGTGGACTATACCAGTTCAAGGGAGAAAGAAGAACAGTTTAAATCAGTGGTCCCAACCTTTTTGGCACCAGGGACTGGTTTCATGGAAGACAATATTTCTGCAGATGGGGAGAGGGATGGTTTCAGGATGATTCAAGTGCAACAGTGGGGAGCAGTTGTACATACAGATGAAGCTTTGCTGACTTCCTGCTTCTCACCTCCTGTTGTGTGGCCTGGTTCCTAACAGGCCATAGATTGGTACTGGTCTGTGGCCTGGGGATTGGGGACTCCTGGTTCAAATGATGCTGGCAAGTTTGCCCACCATCCCACTCAGCAGATTTATGCTTCAGAATGAGTAGGAGCCAAGAGGCAGGAATCTACTGTTCCAACCTACTATTTGCTCCTGCTCTTGATTCTGGCCTGCCTTCACATGAAAGTCCCTTTCCAGGAAAGGGTGATTCCTCTGTATAAAGACCTGGTTTTCATTATTTGGGGTTTAAATTATTTTGCTTTATAAGATGACTCTAACACCCATCCCTGCATAGGCAGTGACCCCACACAAATACTGCCATGGGGATACTTCTGGTGGACACAATGGCACGTGAGGTGATCCCCATGTGAGTGTTGGGCTCCCTGGTGTGGATTAGAATAGGCTCAAAGGCCAATTAGAAGATGCCATGCAGGGAGTGTTTATGAAATTATTTTTTTTCTCATGCAAGTCAAAGACAACAATGAATGGATAGTTCTTGTGTGAAAGAGCAGGAAGGTCATCTAAGTTTAATTTTCTTTTTAAATGTCTCTTTTATACATAGCAAACCTATGGGGAACCCAATGTAAAAATCAGATAAAGCAGGAACTTCCCAAGGCCAGAGTCACACTGGTCAAATATCTCAAGGTAGGTCATTCAGCTGAGTGAAGTGAGCTGGGTAGATCTCTGTTGAGATGGAGAGAGTGTCCCTGGTCTTAAGAGACAGCCACTAGATGGCTTCAGCCCTGCAGGAATGGGTCCCAGTGTTACCAGATCTACTTCCAAGGGAAGCCAGGAAGCTAGAATATGTGAATGCGCCTGATTTCTAAACTGCTGCTCTGTGATGGACACTGCTAAAAAAAAAAAAAAGAAAAGACCAGCCATAGTCTGAGAGAAAATGTTTGTAAAACACATATCCAATAAACAACTTTATCCAAAATATACAAAAAAGTTGACAATAAGAAAACAAACAACCCAATTTAAATGGGCCAAAGGTCTGCACAGACATATCACTAAAGAAGATGTACAGATAGCAAATAAGCATATAAAAATATGTTCAACATAATATAATATGACCCATGGGAACTTCCAGTAAAAGCAGTGAGATGCCATTACACACCTCTTAGAATGGCTGAAATCACAAATACTGTTGCTGCTGCTGCTGCTGCTAAGTCGCTGATAACACCAAATGCTGATAAAGATGTGGAGCAATAGGAGTTCTCATTCATTGCTTGTGGGAATGCAAAATGGCACAGCCCCGTTGAAAGACAGTTTGGCAGTTTCTTCCCAAACTAAACATAATCTTACCATATGCTTCAGCAATGATGTTCCTTGGTATTTACCCCAATGATTTGAAAACTTGTGTTCACACAAAACCCTGCACATAAATGTTTATAGCAGTTTTTTCATAATTGCCCAAACTTATAAGCAACCAAGATGTTCTTCAGTAGGTGAATGGATAAATAAACTGTGAGACATCCATAGTGCTAAAAAGAAATGAGCTATCAAGCCATGAAGAGACATGGAGGAATCATAAATGCATATTGCCCAGTGAAAGAAGCCAATCTGAAATCACTACCTACTGTCTGATTCCAACCATATAACATTCTGGAAAAGGCAAAACTATCAAGACAATAAGATCAGTGGCTGCTAAGGGTTAGGCAGATAGAGGGATGAATAGGCCGAGCAAAGGAGACTTTTAGGGCAGAGAAACTAGTTTGAGTCATGCTGCAAGGCTGGGTACATGCCATGAGCATTTACAAAACCCATAAAATATACAACACGAAGAGTGAACCCCAATGTAAACTATGGACTTTAGTTAATAGTCATGTATCAGTTCTGATTCATCAGTTGCAATAAATATATCACACTGACGCAAGATGCTAATAATAATAAAGAAAACTGGGAGCCAGAGAGAAGTGAGAGGAAAGAGTTAGTATCTGTGAGCTCTGAATTTTGGCTCAATTTTTCTGTAAACCTGAGACTGCTATAAAAAAAATTATTGATTTGAAAACTCCTGATTTTGAAAGCTTAGCAACCAACTCAATAGGTAAGGAAAACAGAACCATTGTACAGGTCAAGGAAAATACTCATCTGCAAGCTGAGCATGAGCTGCTTGATTTTGACCTCTGCCCCAGGCCCCTCTCCCTGGTGGCTTAGACCATAAAGAACCTGCCTGCAATGCAGGGAACCTGGGTTTAATCCTGGGGTTGTGAAGATCCCCTGGAGAAAGGAATGACAACCCACTCCAGGATTCTTACCTGGAGGATTCCATGGACAGAAAAGCCTGGAGGGCTACAGTCCATGGGGTCGACTGAGCGACTAACACTTTAACTTTTATCAGGTCCCTGCAAGCAGCCCCGTGGGCACTGCCACCAGATGCCAGGCTCCATGGGACACAGCATGAAAACCACGTTGCTTCTCCAGTCTCCATCTATAGAGACAGGGAACTGAGGCCCAGAAAGCGGGGACTGGCCCAGGGTGACCTGGATGATTAGTGACAGCATTCAGACTGAGACCCCAGCCTTCTGCCTTCAGTTTCTTCCCCAGGAGGTCTTTACTGAGGCCTCAGGCCCTCAGCTTCCTTTCCTGCCATTGCTTAATCAAAGAGAAAGGGCCACCAGGTTCATTTTAATAGAGGCAAAACTGAATCCTTGAGGCTTGGACTTGGCAAAAGGAAGGTAAACATGGAGCGGAGAGATTAGCCAAACAGAGAAAGATTAATTTTTCCAGCAGGGAGCTTCCTGCAAAGCCATAACGACACTCAATGTTTCAAACACAAGTCAGAGGTTGAGACTGACTGTATGTTGAAAACAGTTGGGTGACACAAAGGTTTTGAGGGGGAATGAAGCCTAGTGTTTATGGAGTACTGATGAGTAATGATAGCTGTCGTTATGGAGCACTATCTCTGTGTCGGGCGCAGTATACGTCCCAGGCTGTGTTATCCTCAGCAACACCGTACAAGGCAGGCGTCATTCTATCATTGCCATTTCACGAGACAACTAAAGCACACAGGGGTTATTTGTTGGCCCAGCCTTATACAGGCACTAAACAATAAGGCTTGGATTTGAGTTCTGGTGGTATGACTCCCCACCCCCTGCTATAATGCCTCTTTAACACCTATCAAGTGCCCAAATTGGTGGTGTGGTCTTTCGGCTATGTAATTGAATGTCCGCATAGCCCCCTGAGGCAGCTGCAATTGGTTATAACCATTTGTGGTCAGATATTCTGGCTTTGGGCTTCCTTGGTGGTCCAGTGGTAAAGAATCCACCTGCCAAAGCAGGAGCCACAGGTTCGATCCCTGGGTTGGGAAGATCCCCTGGAGAAGGAAATGGCAACGCACTCCAGTATTCTTGTGTGAGAAAACCCATAGACAGAGAAGCCTGGTGGGCTACAGTCCATGGGGTTGCAAGAGAGTCAGACACGACTTAACGAGTAAACAATAACAACAATTCTGGCTTCAACACATACCTGTGTTGTTTTCAGGCACCTGAAACAACTTAGCCTCTCTGTACCTCAGTTTCCCCACCTGTAAAATTGGGCTGATAACAGTGTCAACCTCGTGGGGCAACTGTGAGGTTTAGAAGAGGTAATGTGCCTGAGAAACCTAGCGCTTTTTTTTCCCATTTAATAAATGGGAAGAATGAGTTTCCGAGAGATTAAGTCACTTGCCAAAGATCACACAGCTGGTGAGTATATTGCCTTCTTGGACAGGGAGGAGAAGGGAGTTGGGGGCTGCTTCTGAAATCAATGTAATTCACTCTAAAATGAATGTAATTTGGACACCAAATGCAGCGGAGAGCATCAGACTCTAATAGAGAAAATATGATTTAGTGGTTGGTTTTTAAACTAAACAAATTTACTGTGGTCTCTAAATGAGTCTCATGACAAGACCAAAACATTTCTTTAGCCCCAGATTACCAATATCATATGTTAAGGAGAGAAAGCCAGATGGCTCTTAAGCTGGGGTCAGTAGAAATATATATAGGTGGGTTGTTTTTTATAGCTGTTGGCATATAAAATAAGTCATTATTCTAAATAGAAAAATATTGATGATGTCATCGAGGCCATTGAAAGAACATCAACCTGATCTGATGAACCGGGAAATCAATAGCTACTTTCCAAACAAGATGACATGCCTTTTTAATTGGTTGTGTGAGTGTGATATACTGTGTACTGCAAAGTTCAAAGTTAATTCTCACTGGTTTGGGGTTTTGATTGTTGCTTCTGTATGCGGGCACTTTTTGATCCACTTAGTGTGATATTAATAGTGATAATAGTACCTGCTGTGTGTGTTTTCACTCCAGCAGGGACAAAGTCATAGGTATCTTTGTCAGCAACATAAGAAGAAGATTGGCATTTCTACCTACTTCATTGGAGGTCAAGGGAAGCCTGGTGTAGGTTTGACCTACATCTAACGCATGAGACACCAAGAATTATCCTATTTCCCATACGATGTTAATTCAGAGGCAGGTGACTCAGTAGACAAACTTGATTGATTCTGGTTGTGGGATCTCTGAGCTATTGCCTTGGCCCCAAATAAGGTCCAAGTGAAATCTGTGTACACCCTTGTCACTGAAGCGCCTGGTTGAAAAGGTCTTGGGATCAGAGAGAGAGGTTTATGGGTCAGGGAGGTGGTGTCTTGCTGCCGTGCCCATGGCTTCTGTTCAGGAAGGTGAAAGTGAAAGTTGCTCAGTCATGTCTGACTTTTTGTGACACCATGGACTATACAATCCATGGAATTCTCCAGACCAGAATACTGGAGTGGGTAGCCATTCCCTTCTCCAGGGGATCTTCCCAACCCAGGGATCAAACCCAGGTCTCCCACATTGTAGGCAGATTCTTTACCAGCTGAGCCACAAGGGAAGCCCTGTGTTCAGGACTTGTGCAGTGATTTTCTGGCGCACCTTCCTAAGAACCAAGACCTGGTAAACATGAAAATGCTTTGTCCCCAAAGGACTTGCTAGCCCTTCCTATGTTTCTTGGTGTCTTTCCCTGATTTCACATGGTTTGGTATACATTTCCTTTGAGAAAGTGACTGTACCTCCAGAGAGACCCATTTTAAGGAAGAAGCATGAGTGGATTCTGAAATTTCCTGGGAAATCAGTGCTAGAAGGAACCTGAGAAATGATATAGTCAGTCCCCCTCTTCATCAATGAGGAGGAGTTTCAGCTTATAACGCAGCCTAAAAACATGGGCTGTATATCAAGCTAATTTTAAAAACTGTAATGTTTGCTTTTGTAATGATGTATTAATTATGCAATATAATTTGAATGACAATAGGGAAAAATGTAAAATAACTTGTGAAAGTCCTTTCTGGAGTTTCACATTTTGGAGAAAATGATACATGAAAGAAAGGGAGGAAAAGTCAGAGGATTGGAAGAGGGGAAGAAGAGGACAGGGGGATGAGAAAGAGAGGAGAGAGTGACAAGAAGGCTCCCACACCAGCATCTTAGTCCGCACACCACCTGCCTCCCCAGTATCCCAGTGCTTTGTCCTGGCCGCAGGGAATGGTTCCTGTGGACCACTGTGGAAGCTTTCTGCCCATCGGCAAAGATACACTGATGTTTCTCTCTGCATCTCCTCAGCATCGCTGGGTGATGTCTGATTGCTTTCCCCCAGGAAGCAAAAGCAGTAAGCCCCCAGTTGTTATGAAATGAGAGCGGGTAGAAATCTGATTGACGGGGGCTGAGGAAAGTCGTATATGGAGCCTGGAAAGGGGAGAGGTCAAAGACCATGGCCAAGTGGGTGGGCTGGGAAGTAAGGCAGGACACTCCCATGCTCTCTTCAGAAAGTTCTCCAGCCCCTGCAGAGGGTCCCTGCACACGGAGTACTCGCATTAGAAGACAAAGCAGCTGTCATGCTCCAGACCAACCTCATATTTATAGTGACCAACCCTGCCTGAGATTTACAAGCTCAGCCCTTAGGAGGGAAGCGCCTAAGAACGCACACCAAACCCTGTAATGAAGTGGGTCCATCACTCCACACCTTATCACCTCTTCATCCATCAGAATGACATTTTTTATGGCCTTCTTCCCAGCCCAAGGTCAGCCAGAGGGCAGTTGGGCTTCTCTTGTTTTCCCTCATACTGAGAATGTTCGGTGACCTTGCTGCACTCTTTCCCACCACACCTCTTGGAGGATTTTTCCTGCCTACCCTTAGCTGTTGATTATTGATGTCCAGTCCTTGCTGTGAAGGTGGCGACCCATCCTGGGGGCTCTTTGGCTGGTTTTAGTTCAACTGATTACAGTTTCCAGTCAGATGTCCTTTCTCCCTTGAGGCACTGTCAATACCACCCTAGGTAACCCCCTGCCAGAATACATCTGGGGGAAGCACCCCATCGCATTACAGAAAGGGGCTTAAATGCAAAAGCTTATTATACTTTCTCTATGGAATTGTGACCTTGACCAGGTTCCCTGGAATTGAGTTTCTTCCTGTTGGACAGCAGCAACAACAATACTAATCATTAAAAGGAGCGCTAACATTTACGCTGTTCTTACGTGTCCGGCACTATTAGCGCCTACGTGTCTAGTGTGAGTCCAGTCTCTCAAGAACCCTGCCGTGCAGGTATGAGTATTATACCCTTTTCACAGCTGATGAGACTGAGGCCTAGGGTGTTTAAAACGTCTCATCTACAGTTTGCTCAGCAGAACTTGGGGCCCAGGCAGCACGACTTTGGTTTAGAGGCCTCAGAGAGTTTGCGAAGCTGTTTCACTGATTCCTTATTATAGTTCCAGAAAGGAAGCCCGGTAAGAATGATAATTCCCATTTTTCAAACAAGAAAACTGACTCTCAGAATTTAAAAGATGTCCAGGGATAGCTGGCTTGGGCAGAATGGGACCTGGAACCTGTTCCTTTTTGGTAAATCTAGACCTCTTAGCTCTGAGGCCCTGCAGGGTGTAGCTCTCCGCCAGGCACTTCCTGAGGATTCTTCCAGAGCCTCATTCAAGACTATAAATTGGAAAGTGTGAAAGTGTTAGTCTCTCAGTCGTGTCCCACTCTTTGTGACCCCATGGACTACAGCCCAGCAGGCTCCTCTGGCCATGGGATTTGCCAGGCACAAATACTGGAGAGGGTTGCCGTCCCTTCTCCACACAAATTGGAGAATCACCCCTCTTGGCCATTGGGACAAATGTTCCTTTCATTTTTTAAACAGTGATTAGAATATAGGAAGGAAATTCTCCTCAGTGAAATGAAACAAGTTGCTTTATGTAGAAAAATCTTGCTGATAACCTCCTTAACAACAACAATGAGAAAAACCCAAAGCATTTTCTTGGATAGTGTGTGTGTTTTTTTTAACAGAACTCTTTAAAGGAAGCCTAATATTTACTCAGGATTGCCCTATCTACAGAATATTAATTAGGAAATGATTAAAGGATATTGGATTGCCTTCCATTCATTGCCTCAATTATTTATGAAGAATGCATATTTATAGAAATGCTCATTTTGTCATCTTTGAATCTATTAGCTTTCATATTGAGTTGCATTTTGTCAGGTTGCCCCAAAATCCAGTGGCTAAATAGGACCTAAATCTATTAAATATTGACTCCAGCTCTGCCAGGCAGAAACGTTCCTCTGTTAATAATGCAAGTCTATTAAGCATCATTGATACTGTAAGTGAGACAACTTCGTGTTCGAGTGGCTAAGTTTACTCTCAGGCAAGGGAGCAGAAAGGGTTTTTCCAATTTGATGTCAGTGAGTTTCTTCTACCATGGGATTCTTGTGAAAGAAAAAAAAAACTGACCAAATTAAAACTGGCCTGTGGGCTTTGTTTTTTATTTCCTGTAGCTAAAAGTGTATAAATGGAACTGCACTAAATAAAACACAATAATTTGTTCTTGAAATTAGCAAGCACACGTTTCACCCATAAAACCGTTGCTCTGTGATGTGAGGCTGGATTTCACTGCAGTGGTCTTGATTTATTGTTTGGTCTGTTTTATTTTGAGGAAGTGGGGATAAGACCACTGCAGGACAGATCTATTAAAATGGTTGACAAGAAGAGATTTGAGAAGGTTTATTAATCTTTAAAAATCTGAGTCAGTGAGTTGAAAATGTTTAAATGTTAGGAAGAATTATAAAAGACCTTAAAGGTGTATATATTCAATTTAAACCAAAAATATTTGATGATAGTTTGGAGATATCTTCTTGTCTCTATTCCATTCTTCTTTTTAAGGTCGTTTTCTATGCTCTTACTTTTTGTGTTTAAGGGAGATTGTTTTGTCATGCAGGTTGAGAATCTGGTGTATTAGGACACCTTGACTGGCTTTGAGAGAGCCTAGCAGCTGCCTGTATAAACAACCACCACCACCATCACCCCCACCCCCTCAGACCCTGTTATTCCCCTGCTCATCACATCTGTATGCATTCTCTGATAGGAGCCAGTGTAAATGGGAAAAAAGGGAAGCATTTTGATTAGAAGTGCAAACCAGGGGGCAATATGAAGAGAGGGGTTAGAATTTGCAGCTACCTTCTTGGGCTGGTTGTTAAGTTTCTCTGGAAAGACAGGTAAAAAGGCAGAAGCCATCAGAACAGCTTGAAAGTAACTTGGCAAATTGCTAGACACAAGCACTAGTTGCTTTGGATCATAGATAATACTTAGTGTTACTCTGCCAAACAAATTATTCAGTTAAAATTCTGGGTTCCAGTGATGACCCAACTCAACTCAACTGGCTTTAATGAATAGAAAAAAGAACATGTTGGTTCATGTGACTGAAATTTCAAGAATAGGCTGGTTTCAGTTATAGGGTAGTCCCAGGGGCCCAAATAATGTCACCATCCTCCTTCTCTTCACTCTGTTCTTTCCCAGATGGTCTCATGATGAGGCTCTATGGGCTGCCAAGATGGCTGCTGGCAATGAGTCCAAGGGAAAAACGTTAGCCTCTCTCCCAGGATACCCAGCAGAAATGCCATTGTGTCTCATTGCCTCTGGTTGGGCCACCTGACCATCCTTGAACCCATCACCAGATCTAGGGGAATGAATGCTCTCATTGGTCAGGCCTGAGTCGTAGACCCACATTTGGGACCAAGAGTAACAAAATCTCCCCAAGTACACAAATTGAGAGAGAAGGATCAAGTGGTTTCACAGAGGGAAAAAGGATGGTTGAAAAACCACATGGCAGGAACAGCAGAAAGCGTGGTGTTCTCAAAGAGGCAGGTTAACAGAGAGACAGAGCAGGGCCAACACCAGGTGGCAGCTGCTGTCGTAAGTTGGGACACACAAGGCACCCCTGTAGGGACACCAAGAAATAACTGAGAAACACTTCAAAGGGGCTCTGTCTGCCAGTTAACTGGATGGGATACTTGGGCCATTGTGACGAGCACGAAAATGATGACTTGGTTTTCCTTGCAAAGCGAGGCCTAGGGCATTTGATTACACTTGGGACTTGGAGAAGGCAGATGTCACTTAAAACAGAATTGTATGAGTGTATGCAATAAAATCCCCACAACACTCTATTTAAACTCTAGTTATGGTTTGTTTTAGTGCAGTTTTAAATGGTTCGTTCTGGTAGAAATACAAATCCATTTATAGGGCGATTTGGAGGAGCTGGAGACAAAGAAGTCTTTATCCAAGGCAGTTATTAAGTTGAAATTTTCCAAGGCAACCTCAGCAGCTCAGAGATATGATTGCATTTGTCTCCTGAAATGAATTTAGTCCTTTTGGTGTCTGTAACTGTGACTTTTCTTTCTCATTCCTCATGTTGTATGTTTCAGTTTCCGGTTTTAGGCTTGCTAAGGGTTGGTAAATTTTATTTGTCTTTTTGAGGAATCCACTTTGATTTTACTAGTCATATATATTTTGTTATTTAAATTTCTAAAATTAATCAATTCCAGCTTTTTTTCCCTGCAATTCCTCTTCTAACTTCCTATTGCTTTATTTCTTGCTGGGTTTTTTTTTTTTTTTTCCTATTCCATTGAGTTGCATGTTTAGTGTACTTATCTTCTTAATTAGTAAAGCTACATGTTTTCTTTTGAATACAGCTTTAGTCATTGTTCATTAATTTTTTATATCAAGTGTCACTTTTCTGCCAATTTCTGGGTAATTTATCTTTCAATTTTATTTCTTCTTTGATTCAAGAATATTTTAGAGTTATTTTAATTACCAGTGAATGAGTTTCATTGTTGTTAATACTGGTTTCTGGTTTTCCTTCATAATGATAAGCGAATACGACCAACATTTTGGAGGTTTACAGTTTTATTTCTCGCCAAGAAATAGTCACAGTTTTTTTGTGAATATAAATTAGACGTAAGAGGAAAAAGTAATTCCTTGTAACATATATTATACTTGTGCAAATATATGTACATGTTCACATATATACACAAAAACACATATATACTAGATAGACGCAAGACACTCATATGCTGGATAGATTCTATAGATTGTTTTTCTAAACCTTTGTATCCTTTTTTTACCCCAACACTTAGACATTGAAATCTGAGAAAACCAAAGTCCCTCACTATGATCATGATTTTATCAAATTATTCTTATATGGTTAAAAGTTTTCATATGATACATTTTACTGTCTTCAACAATTCAAACTATTCCTCTTTACCTAATTTCATGTCTTTGGTCTTAAGTTTTACTTTATCTGACATTAATATCACCATTGTTTCATTTGGTCTGTATTTGTATTTAATGAATAGTTGCAGCTAGTCTTTATTTTCAAACTTTGTTTTTATTTTATTTAAGGGGCATACCTTACAAACCAACTAAATTTTTGGATTGTTGCTGGTTGGTTTGTTTTTTTTTTTTAACCTAATCTGTAAATCTTTGCTAACTGGGCTTCCCTGGTGGCTTAGATGGTAAAGAATCTGCCTACAATGCAGGAGACCTGGGCTGGATCCCTGGATTAGGAAGAAGGGAATGGCTGGAGCATGGAATGGCTACACACTCCAGTATTCTTGCCTGGAGAATCCCCATGGACAGAGGAGCCTGGTGGGCTACAGTCCATGGGGTTGCAAAGAGTAAAACACAACTGGGCAACTAACACTTTCAAGAAAACCATTTGCATTAATTATGATATCTGACATTTTTGCTCAGATCCCATCCATGTTATTTTAGATTTTTGTTTTTAGTCTTGCTTATTGTTTCTTCTTTGTTTTTCTGGTTTCATATTTTTTGCATTCTTTTTCTGTTCTTTACTATGAAGGTCAATTACGTTTCTTATTTTCCTCCTAAATAACTTTATATAATCCAGCAGTAATATTTTAACATACCTCTCTAAATTCAGTAATAAAAAAATTAAATAATATTTGTACCCCTGCCCCTGCCCCCGAAGCACAAGAGTTTTAGCATGTTTATGCCTACTCCTTACCCTACTTTTATGCTTGCATGCTCAGTCGCTTTATTTGTATCCGACTGTTTGTGACCCTATGGACTGTAGCCTGCCAGGGTCCTCTGTCCATGGAATTCTCAAGGCAAGAATCCTGGAGTGGATTGTCATGCCCTCCTCTAGGGGACCTTCCTGGCCCAGGGTGGAATTCCCATCTCTTAAGTCCCCTGCTTTGGCAGGTGTGTTCTTTACCACTAGAGACACATGGAAAGCCCACTCTACTTCTGGGTATTGTTTAATTAATATGGCATTTTATTTCCAACCAATTATTAAATTTTTATTCCAGTTACCTCATTCTTTTCAAATATTTTTTATTAATACTTACATTATAATTTATGACTGCATTATTATGAGGGTATTTTTAGAGGTCTTATGGTGCAGAGGATAAGTGTGCAGGCTCCAGAGTCAATCCATCTGAGTTCAGATCCTGGCTATATGACCTTGGGTAAGTTACCCACCCCTCAAATAAAAGTAATAGTGAAATTTGATTTTTTCCCTACAATGTGAAGAAAGTAATAGTAAGTTATATATATAACATACTTAGAAAAGCACCTGAGACACAGTAAGCAGACAAAAACTTTTAGCTATTATTATTATTATCTAGTTAGATTTAGTTGGAAATTATTGCATTAGGCATTTGGTCACCCCTAATTCTTATATTCCATTAGCTTTTATCTTGAGATCTGTATTCTAATTTTATTTTTATTTGACATGCACATTTTATTAAGTAATTCTTTTAGAAAATAGTCTTTTTTATTTTTTTCGCTTCCCAATGCCTTGGTCAGGTAGATAGTTTTGAAATTATCATCCTTTACTCACCAGACAGGAAAATCGATGGCAGTCTCATTCTGTTCTCTGTGTAAGTGTGTGGTTTTCTCTTTACCCTCTGATTTCAGAAACTTTACCCAGATATGTCTAGAGGTTTTGGTCTGTTTATTTTAAATTTGCCTGACTTTTAGTAAGCCTTTTTTGATATGAAGATGCAAGTTTTATTTCTTTAGGTCAGGAAACTTTTCTTCTGTAATGTTTTTGATTATTCTCTTCCACCTGTTCGTTTCTTTCCTCCTGGGCTTCTGTTATTTCACGTTAGGTTTCCTGCGTCTGTCCTCCGTATCACTGATCCTTTCACTCATTGCCATTTCTTTGCATTTTTGCTATGTTGGGAGACCATTTGTCTATTTAATTTTCTAAATCACTTGTTTAATATCCATCATGGTCTAGTCTATTCTTCAATTTCCTTGCTCTATTTTAATATTTAGAGGTTTTTCTTTTTTTTTTTTCCCAGAAACTTTTAGAGGGTTGGGTTGTTTTAGCAACATCATTTTGTATCACTTTAGGAGTTTTCATTTTAGTTCACTATTTTGTTTCCATCATATTATAGCTTATTTCTATCATTAAGTCATCCTTAGTATGTGCCACCTTTCTGGTTTTCCCTTGGTCTCCTATTTTGACGGCTACTGGTTTCATTTGCACTCTTTCCTTGTTTATTTACATTAGCATATGTGAGTTGTTTTGGCACCTGAGTTGGTCAGGCTACCAGTATCTCCTGACCATACATGTATGGTGGGTAAGACTGGCAGGTGACCAAAGGGAAAGCAGATTATTTTTCCCATCGGTTACCAACAGGATAGCACACTGAATTTTGTCGTGTAGGCTATGTGGACAGCTCTCAAGGATTTCATGATTCTCCACAGTGACAGAGATGTGCTGTCCCCAGCCATAGAAAGGAAGCTGTTCATTCCAAGATTGATTCGGGTAGTGGGAAGGCCCAGGGCTGCACACAGCCAGCAGGTGGTGCAGTTTCTTTGCCTGTGCCAAGTGCACGCTTGGGCTCAGCTGCCTGGCAGCCCTGGGAGAGGTAGTCTTTGTCCCAGAGCCCTTCAAAGGCAGCTCACACTTCCAGTTCCTTTCCCCACCAACCCCCTAGGGCTGAAAACATGGAAAGCTACCCCTCTTGGCCCCTCAACTGCACCTCTTCTCAAGAACCTTTCTCTTCCCAAACAAACACCACAGACTCCCTCCATGCTCAGCAGTAGACCTCCCTCAGGATGAAGGATGAATCAATCCCTGAAGCCAGGGGTCTTCTAGAGTTGTATTTGACCTTAAGTAACTCCTAAGACACAATTCAGTGCTAGAAAATCCTGTTGGGAAGGAAAAAATATTTTTAAGGAAAAGTAGGACATTATCTCTTTCTAATTCAGAGAGAGAGGTAGATTGAGATGTACAGATTTATACAACAAAGCTATGCAGTTTTTTCCTGTGATACCTGAAGAGGGAGGACTCAGAGGAGCGAAAAAAGCCAAATGTCCTACCTCTATGCATTTTAAACTGAATGTGGCTGGTGCTGGTATTTGGCTGTTCAATGGGCATCCCCACCCCCTTATTCCCAGTTAGCCATACTCCAGAGGAAGAGTTAGAATTAGCCTGAGTCAGTCATGGAAACTCCATCCCCCTTTGCCAGACTCACTCTCCAACCTTTCTTGTGGCTAAAGAGGGTCATGATGAATTCTAGCCAAAGACACGTTAAGATACATGTTTTGGAGGAGTTCTTTTCCTCCCTTTGATTCTTGTTGGGACGATCGTTCAAAAAGTGATGCCAGCGCTTGGTAGTCATTTTCTGATCAGAAAAACAACAACAGCAACAGGACAGTCATGAAAAACCAACACATATAAGAGGCTGAATTAACCTATGTTGGGAAAATCAGGTTGTTGATGATAGAAGCGAATCACTAACCATTATTAAGTATACTAAGTAATCATATAGATTACTTACAGCTTGGTCCACTATATTTGACTATTCTATTATTTGTAATTTAAAGCATTTTTAACTGATACATTGACATTTGGATTAATGTGTTAGAATTATGCAAAGGCAGATAACAACTATTATTTTGTTTTAAAACTAAAACCGATATATTACAGAGTATAACTCAAAACTCCTGTGAATTTTTAAAATAAAATTTCATTAAGTCCTTGCAAGAATTCCAGAGCAATTCATATATAGGGAAAGCAGGACTTAGAAAAGTTATGTAATTGGCAGATTTTAGTCTGCTGAGCCTACATTCTTAATGCAAAACTATGCCCTCTTCTAAAGGGCAATTTAATGCCACTCCTACCTATCAAACATATTTTAACCCAGTGGTCTGGCTCTTTTAAACAATGTACCTGTTGATGGTGACATATTTAAACTTTTTTTACCTTTTAAAAACTGACTTCCTACATCTTTGAAATTGTATTGGCGAGATTAAACCAATCAATTATCAATAGAATGGCATGACATTTCTTTATTATCAACCACTGGGATATTTATTAAATAGTAACATGCATTTCATTGTATTAGATTCTTAAAATATCAAATGAAACACAATTCTGATGGTCCTTGAGCCATAGGTTAAATGAAAAAAAAAAAAAATCAAATGTGTTGTGGGGCATGTCGCAGATAATTTGGACATAGTGGAGTAGTTTTCTTCATAAAACAGTGCATATAGTCTCTGACATTTTTTCTATATTGACAAAAAATAATTCCAATTTTCACACTGTCATGGTACAAATAGAAGTGTGACTTACGTCTCACAATTTGCATAGCTGATTTCATGTCCTTTTAGCCATTCCATCATGTGCCTGACAGTTACAAAATTGTTTTTCTTTGGGACATCATTGGTATATGCTTATGTTGCAAGGAGTTTCCAAATTAATTCATGGGTTTATTATATGACACAGAGGGAACCTGATCCCGTGTGTAGGAAAATCAGGTTTCTTGTGAATTTTCTGGGCCAAGGTACTCAGGAGCCCAGTAGTGAATGATGGATAGACTCAGCACTCCTAAGGCCTGCGGTTAATCATCTCAGAATCCTAGTCTCCTGTGTTTAGTCCCAAATATGCTTTTCTTTAATTAAAATATATATGTATTTGTGTCTACTTCTTGGCTGCACCAGGGCTTTGCTGTTGTGCTTTCTGCTGCTCTTTGTTGTGGCATGTGGCCTCCTCATGGCAGTGGCTTCTCTTGTTGCAGAGCGCGGGGCTTCAGTAGTTGTGGCCTGCAGGCTCTAGAGTGTGAGCTCAGTATTTGAGCTGCGGGTCAACGAGCTTGGTTGCCCCACAGCATGTGAGATCTTAGTTCCCAGACCAGGGACCGAACTCATGTCTCCTTCAATGGCAGTTGAATTCTTAACCACTGGACAACCAGAGAAACCCCTCGAATATGCTTTTAACTAGAACTCTATAAACCTGCAAATGGTGCCTGATGAAAAGCCAAGTTTGGGAGAGCTTAAAGGGCTTTACCGGAGAAGGCAATGGCACCCCACTCCAGTACTCTTGCCTGGAAAATCGCATGGATGGAGGAGCGTGGTAGGCTGCAGTCCATGGGGTCGCTAAAAGTCGAACACGACTGAGCGACTTCACTTTCACTTTTCACTTTCATGCATTGGAGAAGGACATGGCAACCCACTCCAGTGTTCATGCCTGGAGAATCCCAGGGATGGGGGCGCCTGGTGGGCTGCCATCTATGGGGTTGCACAGAGTCGGACACGACTGAAGCGACTTAGCAGCAGCAGCAGCAGCAAAGGCCTTTACATTATAACACAGGGATAATAAAGGAAACTTGAATGGCTCTGGCTTAAGGCCAGCCTCTCTACCCTGGTCACCTGCTGCACCATGAGTACCTTGTTACAGCACTATGACACCCACATTCTCCCACCCCTCTTCTTAGCAGTGCTTTTCTGCCTATGTAAAGTGAAGTGAATTCGCTCAGTCGTGTCCAACTCTTTGTGACCCCATGGACTGTAGCCCACCAGGCTCCTCCCTCCATGGGATTCTCCAGGCAAGAGTACTGGAGTGGGTTGCCATTTCCTTCTCCAGGGGATCTTCCCGACCCAGGGATCAAACCTGGGTCTCCTGCATTCCAGGCAGACGCTTTAACCTCTGAGCCATCAATTTCTGCCTATAGCTCTCAATAAAAGACAGCTGTATTTTATATCATATGACTTGTCTGAGGCACAGCTGATCAGAACAGAGGTGGGCACTGTCCCAAGGAAGCCAACACAAAGCTTGCCAAAGACACAAGACACTGCCTGTCCCCCAAAAGATGAGTGGAGTCAACCAAGACCTCTGTTTCAATTGAAAGGAGGGAAGGAAGTATCATTGATGGAGGCAAAATAGAAAGGATATCACAAGACAGAGAAGAGCTGGACAAGATCCTGGGGAAACAAATTCTGAATGAGATGGGAAAGCCAGTACCAAGGAAGCAGGGGCTATGAGGCAGAAGAAAGGTGTGATACCAAGGGCAAAAGCTGATCATTGAAAGGATAGACGAGAAAGCTGCATGGGGAGAAACAGAGAAGGAAGGAGGGAGGGGCAGAGAAAGGCTAGTTCCTGAAACTGTGTAAGGCTAACGCTTTCCAATTCCTGTACCTGATCCTGTGTATCTTTATATTAAACCCTCATTTCCATGAGAGTTAGTCTGTCCCCTACAATCCAGAGTCTGAATCACACAACAGGCAAATGAAAAGTGGAGGGTAGTAAGGCTAGATACATCATGATGATGAATCCAGGTGAATACAAACCCCAGGACCTGTCTCTGTGTCCTTTCCTCTGTGATTTCAAGGCTCCATGGCCCAGTCTGCCCTAGAAGATGCTAGAATCTCAGCTCTGGAAAGATCTGGTGTGCCAAATGGCTTACACTGTGAGGACATATTCAGAGGCAGAGACCTTGAAAAATTCTCTGCAAGAGATCTCAACAGCCCACATACTGAAGTTGATTCCGCTTGGGGTGACCTTGGCTGTGGTCACACTGTAATCATTAAGAACAAACTGTCCTGAGGAAGGGCACATCCTGTGACCTTAAATGAAGAGTCTAATTCAAAAAAGCAGACTCTGGGTTTTCAGGTCTTTAAGGAGAAACTCACAGTCTGCTTGGTGGGGGAATCATCTTCTGAATTGCCTGTGACCTAATTCTGTGAACAAAACCCCAGAGACCAGCCACTGTTTGTAGCTGAGGGAGGTATCTGTTCACTTAAATATAGCCCATCATGCTTGTAGCCAAATGCTTTGACAAGTGGGAAAGGACAGGTGAAATTATCTAAATGGCTCGGGCTATTTATCTATCTATTGAGAGTGCTGTTTCCTGGAAAGAAGCCGTGAGTTAAGAAAACAGTTTTAACTTGTTCTCTCAACTTCCTGGCTGTTCTGATACTCAAACCGCATTTCAATATTTCTGGGTTTCGTCTGACAAAGTAGAAATGTGTGGGGAGGGGGGGAAGGGAAAGGATGTAGTGAAGACGAAACCATGAAACTGGAAGAATTTCAAGGGTTCAGAGGCTACAGTCTGTTCGCTAGCAGGGCTGCCTTGAAACGGGGGTGAATGTGCCTCTTGTTTCAAATTTGCAGTGAGGACATTTGATATATATATATATATACCACTGCTTTTTCCTTATCTGTCTCAAGTCATCAAAAGCTAAGGAGAGGTGATCTTACTTGGTGTCTGTGTAACAGGGTACCAGGTACTTGCCTGTCTTCCAAATCTCTCATCCTTTGTGGTCTAAAATTTTGTAGACTGAAAGTCATTTCTTTGGATTACAAATCTCCAAGCATCTTCTTTTGATCTTTATATAAATGTGTCAAATAACTTTTTCCCAAGGGCAGTAGAGAATTACTAGTGAAGTTGAGATTACTGGGCATCTATGTGATCTGTGGAGAAAAACGAATCACAGTTCTAATATTTCTGCAGCACCTGAAATCTGTGGTTTGCAAAATGCTTCGTATATAATCTCATTTCATTTCTACAACTCAAAAGATAGGTAAGATCAGTTCAGTTCACTTCAGTCGCTCAGTCATGTCTGACTCTTCATGACCCCATGTATCGCAGCATGCCAGGGCTCCCTGTCCATCATCAACTCCCAGAGTTTACTCAAACTCATGTCCATCGAGTTGGTGATGCCATCCAGCCATCTCATCCTCCGTCGTTCCCTTCTCCTCCTGCCCCCACTCCCTCCCAGCATCAGAGACTTTTCCAATGAGTCAACTCTTCGCATGAGGTGGCCAAAGTATTGGAGTTTCAGCTTTAGCATCAGTCCTTCCAGTGAACACCCAGGACTGATCTCCTTTAGAATGGACTGGTTGGATCTCCTTGCATTCCAAGGGACTCTCAAGAGTCTTCTCCAACACCACAGTTCAAAAGCATCAATTCTTCAGCGCTCAGCTTTCTGCACAGTCCAACTCTCACATACATACATGACCACTGGAAAAACCATAACCTTGACTAGATGGACCTTTGTTGGCAAAGTAATGTCTCTGCTTTTGAATATGCTATCTAGGTTGGTCATAACTTTCCTTCCAAGGAGTAAGCATCTTTTAATTTCAGGGCTGCAATCACCATCTGCAGTGATTTTGGAGCTCCCCAAAAATAAAGTTTGACACTGTTTCCACTGTTTCCCCATCTATATCCCATGAAGTGATGGGACCAGATGCCATGATCTTCGTTTTCTGAATGTTGAGCTTTAAGCCAACTTTTTCACTTTCCTCTTTCATTTTCATCAAGAGGCTTTTTAGTTCCTCTTCACTTTCTGCCCTAAGGGTGGTGTCATCTGCATATCTGAGGTTATTGATATTTCTCCCGGCAATCTTGATTCCAGGGTGTGCTTCTTCCAGCCCAGCGTTTCTCATGATGTACTCTGCATATAAGTTAAATAAGCAGGGTGACAATATACAGCCTTGATATACTCCTTTTACTATTTGGAACCAGTTTGTTGTTCCATGTCCAGTTCTAACTGTTGCTTCCTGACCTGCATGTAGGTTTCTCAAGAGGCAGGTCAGGTGGTCTGGTATTCCCATCTCTTTCAGAATTTTCCACAGTTTATTGTGATCCACACAGTCAAAGGCTTTGGCATAGTCATAAAGCAGAAATAGATGTTTTTCTGTGGAACTCTCTTGCTTTTTCGATATTCCAGCGAATGTTGGCAATCTGATCTCTGATTCCTCTGCCTTTTCTAAAGCCAGCTTGAACATCTGGAAGTTCACGGTTCATGTATTGCTGAAGCCTGCTGCTGCTAAGTCGCTTCAGTCGTGTCCAACTCTGTGTGACCCCGTAGATGGCAGCCCACCAGGCTCCTCCATCCATGGGATTTTCCAGGCAAGAGTACTGGAGTGGGGTGAATTTTGAGCATTACTTTACTGGTGTGTGAGATGAGTGCAATTGTGTGGTAGTTTGAGCATTCTTTGGCATTGCCTTTCTTTGGGATTGGAATGAAAACTGACCTTTTCCAGTCCTGTGGCCACTGCTGAGTTTTCCAAATTTGCTGGCATATTAAGTGCAGCACTTTCACAGATAGATGTTCTTATTTTTCCCAAGTCTCAGATGAGAACATTGAAGCTTTAGGAGATTCTATGAGTTTTTCAAAGTGTGTATGTAAGAAGCTGAGGCTAGGTAAGACTCAACTGTTGAGTGTTTTTATTTTTTCCACTCTAGGAAGACTCTCCAGGGAAGTAAAGAGACTCACTTCCTAGACTGTTCTGGGTCAGCCTTTTAGCCAGTGGCCAGCAGCCTGGGGGTGGGGGAGTTAAGTATAGTAGTAGGCAGTGGGCCTTCCTATCCTGTAGGCAATTCTTCTCCATGAGGGGAGCATCCAGGAGCCCATGGCACCCCCAGGTGAGTGGCAGCCTGGCTAGCCCTAATGAGAGGTGCCGTGAACTATCTCTGTCCACAAGACAGAAAGCGTTATAGGAAATTACCACCCCTCTTTTCTGCCTTCTCATTTTCTACTTGAAGGCATATCACTTTGAGACAGCAATCTCACCCAAAGTGTGCTGTTGACTTAGTCACCTCCTTAGTATGTTATCTATTGGTGCATAAGAAATTAAGAACAAAACTTAGCAGTTTAAAGCAATAAACATCAATTATCTTCCTTTCTGTGAGTCAGAAGTTTAGGAGCAACTTATCTTGGTAGTTCTGGCTCAGGGTCTCTTAGAGGCCACAGCATCTGAAGGTTTGATGGGGGCTAGAGGATTCACTTCCAGAATGAAAAGATTCACTCTCATGACTTTTGGCAGGAGGCACCACTTCCTTACCACATGGACCCTCCATGGGGCTGCTTGAGCATCCTTACAACATGGCAGCTGGTTCCCTCTGGAGCAGGGGATCTGACAGAAAAAACACAGAGGAAGTCATGATGCCTTTTATGCCCTAATCTTGGAAGCCACACCATCACTTCTGCCATATTCCATTTGTTAGACTTTAGTTGCTGAGTACAGCTTACATTTATGGGAGGGAATCAGGGTATTTACAATGTAAATTGAAGAAATTACAATACAAACTGCATCTAGGGCACTAACAACCATGACTAAATTTATTGAGCACTTACTGTAACCCCATCATTATCGGAAGGGCTCTACGTGTATTAAGTCATCTAATGCTCACAGCAAACCCCTGGGGTAGGGCCTGATTTGACGCCCATTGTCTTAGGAGTGCAGTTAATAATTGGTGGGGCTGAGATGAAAGGATACAAATGAGAAGCAGAGGAAGCCCAGAGAAGAAGAACCTCCTTTCGCCTTGGTGGTGGGGGTGAGAGTTGTAAAAGTCATTCTGAAAGAGGAGATAGTTGAGTTGGTCCATAAGGCATGAGCGATGGTTGGTGGTTTAGGTGCTAAGTTGTGTTGGACTCTTCTGTGACACCATGACTGCAGCCTGCCAGGCTTTTCTGTCCATGGAATTTTCCAGGCAAGAATACTGGAGTGAGTTGTCTTTAATTCTCCAGGGGATCTTCCTAACCCAGGGATTGAACCCACATCTCCTGCGTTGGTAGGCAGAATCTTTACCATCTAAGCCACCTGGGAAGCCATAAAGCATAAATAGGAGGTCATTAAGAAGACAAGGGAGACGATATAGAAGAACAGAGTCTGGGTAGTGAATTGTGATCACTGAGGCTAGGGTGTGGAGAGCTGCTGGAATTTTCCCACAGTCTTTTCATACATACTGGTGGATGTGAACCAATTTTTTATAGTATTCACATCTGAATTTTACACAGGTCATGCATAAAAAGTCTGGTCCATCCTCAAACAGAAATTCCTACACCAAATAGATCCTTAAGGGTAGAGTTCTGGGTGTGTAAGAAAGAGAAAAATGTCTCTGTCTTGCCTGTGTCCAGTTAGCACGTTGCTCAGAGCAGGTAGGGAATGAAGTTGCCCTCTTAAATTCATTGTCTACCTGGTCTAGTTTGCTCTTCTTTGATCCATTTCACAGACAGTGACCACAGCCAGCTGTGACCTGGCCGGCCATCCCACTGGTGTGTCTAGCCGGATGCTCAGTGGTTAAACCTCATGTGTGTTATTAGGAGTGAATGGGAAGCACATCTTAATGACAAGGACCATCTTTCTACGTGAAGACACTCCATAATGAAGCACATTATTGCCATATTAGACTCCTGTCTAGCCTAAGTAAGGTTGTAGTTAGTTCAACATTTTGGTTAACAAAGGATTCCTGAATAGATCATCCTTTTGTTACTGATTTTCAAAGAATTAGAATCCAGTAAGACACTACTTTTTTCTAAAGTAACTGCATGATTTAATATTTCTATGAAGACTCAAGGCACTGCAGATATTAAGGGTTCTTAAAGTCCACATTAAGATGGCAAGGTTAGGTAGATGAAATTGAGAAGGAAAAAGAGGGAAAAGAACATTTTGCCCGTGGAAACCACCCGCCTTGCTCTGGACTTTGGATGTGGAGGTCAGCTTAGGAAATCATGCGTCTTCTAGGTTGTTCTGGGAGTGAGCAGACTTTCAAAGAGGATCACAAGGCCATGCCGGGAGAAAGATGCTGCCACAGATAGAGTTCTGGAGCTTTCTGACCCATGAGTAGAAAGACATTTGTTGAAAACTTCCCTGCTAATCAAAACCGGCTTCGGAGGTGGGTCAGAGTGTGATTTCTAGAAGCATTGCTTCCTAAGGGCACTAGAACATTGCTGGGGTGCTACATCTTTCTGGAAATATAACAAGATAGAGAAAGTTGGATTTATCATAAGTGTTGTGAAGTTGGAATATTTAAAAGAAATGTTATTTGAAGGAGTTGCGGTTTCATAATAGTTGCATGGTATGTCTTCAAAAGAGGGAAGGTCTGGTTGGCTACCTACATTTGTTTATCTGAGCGAGTTATGCAGATTTGGGACTGAGCAGAATTGTTCAGAGAACAGAGGAGGTGCCTAAGGCTGTTATTAGTTTTCCTCTCCCTCTCTTCCCACCCCTCCACACTGTGTTGAACAGATATGTACAGAAAATCATTTTGGAGAAACACTGAATTACGAGGCATCCCGCTAAGGTTGGGATGTCTCTGTCTGGCTTTGTTCCTAATGCACTGATGCTTCAAAGCTCACTAGTTAACTTATCTTGTGACCCCAGTCACCCAACTTTCTACTGTTTCAATATTGATTATGTTTCCTTCAGAAAGTGGAAAAGATTTTTTTTTTAAGAAAAGGGATCAAAAGCAATCAATAAAGTATTTCACTTTTTAATAGCTCTTTTTTAAATAAGGGGGTGGGGAATGAATGGAAGAGGTTGCAACTGGTGTTTAAAATGAGGTTTGAAAATTGCCTATATCTGGTTTTAAAATAATTTATACTAACGTGGATCTTAAAAATGATGTAAGAAGCTTTGCAGATGAGGAAACTGCTCTCCAGTATGACTTGCTGCAGGTCACAGTGCTATTACAATACGTAATTAAGTGACAATCAATGAGATCCAGGAAAAGTATCCCCAAGATAGAAAGACTTTGAAGGATGTGTCCATCTGGTCATCATCTGTGTATGAGTGCTTTCCCTTCTTTCACCTGATAAGAAATAGAGGAAGAAGAATTACTCATGATTCTTGTGATTACCCAGGATTACTCTCGTGAATAACACAACCACCTTGGATTATGCACCTTTGTTCGACCACATTTATATAGCACTTCTTCCATGAAAGGCATCGTTCCAGGCAGATTCCAAACATGGACCCTTTTCACAATGCTAACAGCCCCCTGGGACAGGCACATCTCCATTGTGCAGATGGAGAAACTGAGGCATGCAGTTAGGAACTTGACAAAGTCAAGTCAGGCTCAGAATCTGTGCTGGTAGCCACTAAATTAGCCTGACTACAGAGCTCTGGGCCTTCTCTGGTGATTCAGATGGTAAAGAATCCTTCCTGCAATGCAGGATATCTGAGTTCAATCCCTGGGTCAGGAAGAAGGGAATGATTACCCACTCCAGTATTCTTGCCTGGAGAATTCCATAGACAGAGGAGCCTGATGGGCTACAGTCTATGGGGTTGCAAAGAGTTGGACACCACTGAGCTATTAACACACACACACACACACACACACACACACAGAACTCTGCTCCTTGTTTTTCCAGAAGTTTTCATTGTAATCCCCTGTGATCCACCTAAAGTAATGAAAATGCGGTGAGCTGTGCTGGTAAGAACACAGAACCCTTGCTGGCTGGGAAGGGGTCCCTGGAAGGGTCCTCAGGATGAAACAATAGAGCAACACCAGACATCCAGATGAGATTTTTCCCCCACAAAAACATCAGGTTTTTTGGGAACAAAGAGAAGAAGGTGGGTGAAGGCGAGGCTGAGAATGTGTAATAAGATGCAGTCCATATGGGATTACATGAGGACATATGTATATATGTGTTTGGAAGTCTGCACACATGTGGTTCTAGTTGTGTGTGAAAGTGTTTATGCATTCAGGTTTTTATACCCACTGTGTGCGTGTGTCTGTGTGTGTCTGTGTGCACGTGCACACACACCCGTGGGCTTGCTAATATTCACTGAAGGTGCTAGAATGAACTCCTCTAGTGACGGGGAGTCCGCCTGCTCCATGAGCTCATATCCACACCTGGGTTTATTCTGCCTCAGGAGTGCCTGGCCTTCCCTGTCCCCTGAAGGAGGATTCTGCTCACCCTTCTCTTGGAGCCAAAGCAAAATGAAGCTAAAGGGGAAAAGTAGAGAGAGAATTTATAAATTAGAACATTTTATTTTTTCTGAAAGGGCAATTATTTGCTCAGAAATACATAGGATGAGCAATGCAGTTAGAAGATTTTCCCACCTCTTTAAAGAAGCTGAGGCCCAGTTGAAGAGGACCAGAGTCCTCTGACATCCTGGCCCCTCAAGCCCACAGCCCATCCCGTGGGCGGCCAGGACCTTACCCGTGTGGCTCACGTGTACCAACCATCTGGCCAGGAACCAGGAACCTTGGAGGGCCCTCAGGTCCCATTTCCCCAAACCCTTAAAATGTTAAGACCCTGTTTAAGGCTAGCCATGCTATCCGCAGAAATACTGTGTGTACATGGCCTTTCAGGTTGCTGCTGCCAACAAGCGGCCAAGCAGACAGGGGGAAAGAAATAGAGAATGCTGTGGCTGCTGCATTTTAGCACACACGTGAACATGGCTGTGGGCTTGTGTCTGTCTACAGAAGTGTGCATCCAGGCTTCTTTCCCTAAAGGGGAAGGCAGGGGTGGTCTTTCCCAGGAAGGGGTGATTGCTTGGCAGCTGGGATGATAAGCAGGACCAGCAGAGGGCGCCACCGTGCTGACTCTCATCTCACTCCGAGTTACAGATGTGTGGGAGGGCTGCTCAGGAAGGCCAAAGATGGATCGATTCAATACTGTACCCTCTCCCCTGTCTCCCGCTTGCTCCCATCGCCCCTCTTCTCCCTGCCCCCTCCTGTGTTCCCTCCTTCCCTCTCCTCTCTGTCTTTCTTTCCATCACTAGCCCCCACACCCGCCCCAACTTGAGCAGTTCACCCCAGGGAACCTCAAGTCTAGTAACTGAGTGTTAATTATGTCTGAGTGGATTCTAGAGAAAAAGAAAACCATATACTGTATCAGCAGAGAAATGGTTTCACTATGAGGAAACTAATGATGCTTTTATCAGGAACAATATAAAGATTGCTTTTTTACTAGTGTGTGTCCCATAGGGTTCAGGGCTATGAGATATTTCTGTATCTGGCTTTAGGTTCCTCTGAGCTTTTACATAATCAAATCAATATAGCCATGATTCACCCTCTGGCAACAACTACTCCCTGCAAGTTTGCTCTTGTTTCTTTAGTGGCTAAAGAGAAAATAAATAAATATATGGAAAGGAACTTATTATGAATCTGTAAACATTGATTTGCTCGGTCTTCGGGCTTCCTTTTTAATTGCTCTGCATATACGAGCACAGACACACGCACACACACAGCAAGGGTGCGAGTTCATGGTCAGCAGACAAGGTGGCGAGTCCCGCCCGAGTGTCCACTGCTGTCTGGCTTTCACATTCAGAGATGTCTTGCCTGTCTATCTACCAGCGTCCTTTTCATATCTCTTCTTTTCATCCATCGCTCCTGTGAGTTCCCTACATTCTGGGCGTGATTTTGCTTCTTGCCTTTCTCTTTGAGTCATATTGTTTTTATCAGGAATTTCCCTCCCCTCTGCCAGGCAGAACTGATCCCCTTCAGACCTCTATCTGGGCCCAGGGCTGTGGGAAAGAGAAAGAGAGCCCATGGCAACCTGAAAACGGACTCACCGTTTCTTTAGGAAACACATCTTCCCTTTGTGTGTTTTGGAGTCTCAGCCCAGCCTCTACAGTTCCAGAAGAAGCTCAGCTCGGAGAAAGGTTGACATCCTTCCTAGCACGTGCAGCGTGCCCGTGAGGCTTCCCCTCCCCTTCTCTAAGTAAATAAACACAGCCGTCTGTCTTTCACACTGAGGCATGGGGGAGGTTCCAGCCCTCTGTCATCCACTTTTCATAGATGAATCAAGATGACAGAGGCCTCTAAAGATGGCTCTTTCAATGTCACTTGCTGCTTTGGATCCACAGAGAGTCAACAGAGGAAATCGGTGTGTTTAGCTGGATTTGGAGAATAAAGGTGGAGTCTTACAGGCCTCTGGTCTGTAAGGGACAGGCAGAGATTGTTAGTCTTGAGCCTTTGAGGCCTTGTTCATGATATGCTTTCTTTTCTCTGTCCCTCCAACGAAGCAAAAACATTAGAAGTAATAACAGAGACAAGGCAGGAGAGAAAAATCACTTATGTAATCAGGTGTGCTGAGCCCTGGGGCTGATAATTATCACAAAAGTGAAATGGCTCCCTAATTACGAGGGAGTCTGATTACTGAAGCCATGCTTCCGTGACAGGGACGCCACACTCCTCTGAGAGGACTGCGAGAGCAAAGTTCCTCAAAGCTCTTCCTTCTCTGGGTAAATATTTGCCACTGAAGTGCTCTCAGCACTGCTGTACTCCAGGACTTTCAGGCCTCCAGGCAGAGGTGGTCTAGCCTGTGGTCTGGGAAGGGAGGGGACGTGCAAGCACTCCTGGGTGTGCTGCTGCTGGCGGTGCAGCGTGTCAGCCTGTGAGGGTCGCAGAGGCTGCCACGTGCTGCACGTCTGCTGTGTGCCAAGGACTGTGGTTTGTGTGCATTATTGCATTAGGTTGGTTCTTATTCTCTGGACAGTGTGGCAAAGACAGTCTTACTGTTCCCATTTTATGAAAAAGGAAAGCGAGACTCAGCAAGTTAAATGATTTGCCCAAGGTCGCAGAGCTGGCATATGATGGAGTTTTTCCTCTCTCTCTCTCTTTTTTTTTGAATAAGTGTAATGAATTTTTAACTTTTTCTTTTAATATTTGTTTGTTTATGTAATTTATTTGGCTGTGCTGGGTCCTTGTTGTGGCATACACGATCTTTCTTGCAGCATGCGGGATCTTTTTAGTTGAGGCATACAAACACTGAATTGCAGTTTGTGGGATCTAGTTCCCTGGCCAGGGATCAAACCTGAGCCCCCTCTACTAGGATCGTAGAGTCTTAGGCACTGGACCACCAGGGAAGTCCCTGATGGAGTCTCTTGAACTCCAGTCTGTGGACTTTGCACCATCCTGATGTCCCAGGAAGTGTGGAAAACATACCAAGGACAAACTTATAAAAATGAGATGATTATGTGTTTCTTCTGAACTCGTGTTAAAAATCATACTGCTACTACATTAAATCCCCTGTTTCATAAATCTTATTCTTAGAAGGGGCTGTTTTTTTGGTTAAAAAGAAAGAGAAGCAGTGTAAAGCAATAAAGCAAACTATACTGAGATGGTGGAGGGTGCTGATGTGGTAGACATCACAGAGGAGATCGAGGCATGAGTGGAGGCTGGCGAACGCCACTACTGGCCGCATGGCCTCACAGAGCAGGAAAGTAGGGAGCCTGTTACTAGCTGCCTCGAGTTTTGTGTTGAGAAGGATTCTGAGGCCCCATATGTTATCTATTAGTGATGCCTGCCTTGGGACACCACGCGGGCTTGGGGGAAACAGTGACTTGTGAGGCCTCTTTGATCAAGCCAACCTGCTCCTTTTCCAAAGGAAGATGAAGCCCAGAGAAATTAACTGAACCAGTCAAATGTTTTGAATCCACAATTCTACCATGAGAAGCTTTTTCCTAACAGTTCCAAACATTTGCTCATCGATACCTTTTGTCCTTGGGGAAGAGGTGGAGGTCGTGATATACGCATAGTTTCTCCCAGTTGAAGTTATTTCCAGTGGACAGACAGGACTGGATGAAAATCCTACCCTTTTCCACATGTGATTGAGAGGAAGTGACCTTTGAAGTTTACTCCTCCATAGAGTTGAGATTAACATGGTTAGGACGCAGTTGCAAGGGTTGGATGAAATAAACTACATAAAGCACCAATTCTGATAAGCAGAGGAAAAGTTCAAGAAAGGATACCTAATATTCAACTATTTCCTTATCTAAACATTGGGTGCTTGTTCAGTGCCTCCTATATGCATTGACCAATAGGTTTGCACAACAGTGAAAAGATCAAGGCAGTTCATCCTTTGCTACAAACTTAGAAGGCTCAGCTGACACTTTTCCTGATGCCTTTTACAGACGTCATCGCTCTGGCACACAGCCCTCCATCCTCACCAACACATGAATGCACAGATCCTGACCACATGCTCTCACACCAGGAAAATCAGAAAATACACTAAGAAAAATCCAATAATACTGACTTGAGGTTTTCAGACTCCTTGGGGGTAGATAGATACAAGGCAGTAAACCAGCGTAGGGAAAGAAAAACAGTTTTAAAAAAAAACTAATAAAAAAAAATCCCATAGGAAGGAAATGGAAACCCCCTACCCTCCAAATGGAGCTAAATTGTGTGGTTACCAGGACTGCTTTCCTGGAAAGGGGACCAGAAGCTGAGAGCGTGCAGCACTTAGGCTGAAGCTGCTTTCTAAACAGATTTTTCTCTTTTTTTTTTTAGCGTGTATTTTTCACATATTTTAACCTTTCTCAAAATGCCCTGGCCAAAAGCACTAAAAATGCTGTACTATTAAACTTAAATTAAGGGCCTCTGTTGGTCGAGGCACCCAGCTGGGTTTTTTCTGGCAACTGGAGAAGGGCCCTGGGGGTGGTAGGGGAGGCACACAGCAGCCTGTCACCCTCAGGTCCTCACGGGGTGAGGAAGTATACTCGGCTTAGCAGCCCCTGGTGAATGACAGTGAAGGAAACTAAAAAAAAAAAACAATGAAAGGACATGAGTATACTAAAGAAGTTTGTTGTTGTTTTTTCCTAAAGTTTAATCTGCCTATTTTTAGAACCAGCAAGAGAGGTTATGACTACAGTTTCATTTTGGATTCCTAATTACAAGAAGTGGAAGTAGGGGGTAAGACTTGGCCGGGGGTGCCTAGAGGAAGGGTATGAGAGTGGGTATGAGGTAGGGTAGGTGGAGAGTGGCCCAGGTTTTATTCACAACAGTAGGTTTTAGCCGAAGCCAAGCTGGGCAAAAGAGACATGTTCACAAGTCATCACCAGTTGTGGCCAAAGAAACATCACTTTCCATCTCATGATTTTCCACAGTCCTTGGAGACCGAATGGAAAACTTTAGGACTTCTTTCTTCAGGAAAGCATCCCCTGGGTGAAGTTGAAGTCCTGGGTGACACAGTGGGTCACTGGGCCATGATGAGAGTCCATTCAGCACAGCCTGACTCAGTCAGAAGGTACCCGAAGGAAATTCTGTGATTGGGGATGAGTGAGTTCATTGATCTTATTGGAAAATGGGCACTTCAGCTTCTTTCCAGGGAATCAACCTGGACGTGTCAGCAAAGAGTCCCTTTGGACACATCGACCCAAGCTGAAAAATGTACTTATGGCACTTCATGTCTACTGATGCTGGTGCTAATGGCTGTATTGTCTGATGGGCCATGCGGGAGGAAAGGGAAGTAGCGGAGTTGGGACTGCCTCTCTCTGCAGCACTGGGCACCTCACAGCAGGCCCTGGGGCATCTGCGGAGGCTCTCAGGGACCTGCTGAACCTTGGCACAAAGATTGTTGCAGTTGGGAAGAGCCTTCGGAACATGGGAAGTGGTCTGCTGGTGCCACCAGGCCTCGGTCGTTGGAATCGGGGCTCAGGCTGCTGCTAGGACATGACCAAAGGCAACAGATGTTTGACCAGACACCTGAGAACATCTGTTATGTTTTGCTTATGTGGATGAAGCTTGGCCTGAGGTGTCTGCTTTTGGCCAAGATGCAAAATGGGTGCCTGTGTGCAAACATGGGCAATGCCAAATATGGGCAAAGCCAACTTAGGTGACTGCATTTTCCCCTGCTTAAATCCCTCAGTAAAGATGAGTTTCTTCCTGGTTTATTCCAAATGTAAATGTTCAGCATATTAAGGGAGAGAACACAAAAGGACCCGGGTGTCTTGGACACCAGCTATTCTCTGGGCTGTGAACCGTCTTTTTTCTCTCCTTTTCCCAACTGCGGATGCTAATGGGCCTCAAGTCGCCACTGATTGGACCTCCCCATGAACCCCTCTTCTTCCCTGACCAGGACAGGAAAGTGATGGTTAGGGAGAGGATGTGTAATGGAGCGTCTTGGGAAGAAGCACTGAAAAAAAAAGAAAAAAGAAAAGAAACAGAAGGAGCAGTGACATCCTGGTCATGATGCCATAGGCTTTTTAAGAATGCCCAGGCTTCCAGCCAGGAGTGGCAGCTATTGCTCCGCGGAAGAGTGATGCCTGGTTTATTCTTAGTAAAGTGCTTGGGGAGCGTGAGCCCAGGAGTCCTAGAATGGAAGAGCAACCACCAAACAGAACAGGCTGGCTCTGCCTGTCTTCTGGACTATTCAGAGCTGGGGATGGGACATAGATGGAGACCAAGACCCAGACATCATGGCATTACGAGTGCCCCCAGCCCCCTGCCTCCTGCCCCCCAAATCATGATTGCTTTATGTGGTTCATTTTCCCTTTGGTGAAGGAGAATGGGATGTGGTGTCAATTACTAGGGAAAAATATACAAAGTCCTAATGGCTAATCTATTCTTCTAAGTACAAGGAAGACTAGTACACCTAAGAGACTTGATCTAATTGTATAATAAAACTCAAATCATTTCAAGCAGGATTGGACCTGCCGGGTCTGTTGGAGAAAGCTCAGGCTGCTGCTGCTGCCCTGGGCTAAGAGAGCTGTGAGCTGACCCTGGAAATTGCTTGTGGGTAGAATCCGAGGAGAGACTAAAGGGAGGCGGGAATATGGCTGCAGGGAGCAATGAGGGACGGTAAAGATGTTGGACCATAAACAGCATCTTCTCCTTTTATGTGTCTCCGTGGTGGCAGTTGTTTTCTCAGCTCCAGTGTCTATGTCAAGAGTCTAACCTTGGAGCAGAATCCACATGCCGCCTCTCGGTGGTCTCTCCTTTCCTCGTCCTGGCTCTCATCTTTTGTAGATTGATGTTTAGAAAACTCATGGTGCTAAACCTTTTCACATAATTCTCTTGTTTAATTTAATCATCCTGACACCCCTGGTTGGAAAATCCAATTATCATTTTACTGATGAAAAAGAAAAAAATCCAAGAAAGGCAAAGTTGTGCAAAGTTACATTGCTAAAAGGTGATGGTTCCGGGGCTCAAACTTGGGCTTTCTAACCCATTCCTGGCCTCTGCCGTGTCCCTCTTTGGGGGCAGCATGCCCTCTTTGCCAAGCCCGCTAAGTGATTTGGGTGTCAGGGCACTGTGGGGACTTCAGGAAGGCAGTGTGTGTACGGGAAGCTAGTGGCAACATGGATCCTAAAATTAGCTTTTCTCCTTTCAACTCTTTCTGATCCGATCTAAAAACATGAAAAGACTTGCAACTCCTTTGCATGTAAGTCCAGTGACAGCTTCTAACGCCACCACAAAAGGCAAAGCCTCTGTTTAAGTGTTGGGATTTTTTTTTTTTTTTAAGAAAAATACATCTGGGAGTAGAAGTCGCTGGGTTATAAATGAGCTCTCACCCCACCAAAGAAAAAAATAATAATTATAATAAAAATAATGGCACCATATTCTCTGATAAACCAGTGCCAGAAAAGCTCTTGGGGATCAAGTTTTGTCAGTCCCCAGCTTTTACCAATTTAAATTCTTGGCAGAGTATTAAAAAAAAAAGTATAAGGTATTTGAAACTCCAGTCCCTCAGGTACTAAATCTAGTGTTTCCTGGCACTAGATGAATGTTACTGAAGTGAAAACCTAGCACCACAAGAGCATATCTCCATGGCTGTTCGTATTTATACTTAACAGACAAATATGTCATTCTTTCGGGATCGCTTTACAGGGCCAATTTTTTTTTTTCTCATATGTTACCCACCCTTTTCTGATAAAAATGAAGGCAGATCAAGGCCAGGACACAAACTCTGAGTTACTAAGATGCTCTTTCAGTATCAGAAAGCATGTTTCCCCAAAGCTGTGTCTAATATCCTAAGCCACAGATCAAATGAAGGAATAGGACAGGCAGGACGCTATGGGATGATAAAGGGGAACTGGATGGATGTAGTCTGGTGACATTTACTCCCTGGTCACTTCACTTGTTTTTTTTTTTCTTTACAGTGTAACTTTAATCCACAGGGAGAGTAGAAACTCTATGATCCCTCAGATGTTTTTGCCAGAAATCTAGCTTGGCAAAGGATATTCAACTCCCTCTGCACAGTTAGCAAAAGGTCCTTTTTTAGTATCCATGTCTACACTCCATTCATGAACTGGAGATCATCTTTTCTATCCTGGGCTCCTGCAGTTTGACCCCATCATGGAGTCCTCTAGTTAGCTTTCAGAATTTTCTTCTACTCTTTGGCTACTAATCAAGTTTCTTCTCTCTCCTCTCCCCTAACTCCAGCTAATGAAAGTTTAGTCTAGAAATAGCTGGAAATATCTCAAATGACTCAAACTCTTCAAGTCTGTAGACCACATTTTAACCTTCATCATACAGGAAGGGAAGATGACATGTTCTTATTGAACACCTACTATGTTTGGGGCACTTAGTCCTCACTCAGTTTTAAAACTGGATGATGAATCTTATAAACCTCATGAAGAAAGGAATGGTATTAATATTTTAAGTACCCTGAAACCCTGAGAAGCACTGCATAAAATATTGCAATATGCCACTTCCATTGCTTTGTCTAATCTAAAGGTTCACATTTTTGCAAGTGGAAAATACATCCTTTAACTTTCAGAAAAATGAGTTTTTAGTCAAAGTGTTAAGATATCTCAAAGTACCCTCTGTACTTTGTAAAATATTTATATCCTAACCTGAGGGACACAGAATGGAAAATAACTGGAGTGAGGATTTTCAGCAAGAAGTTGCCACAGGAACTTTCCACATCTCCCGTGGGTACCACTTAAGCTTTAGCCCACACGGCAGGCTCATCTTGGCCCGGGCTGGTGAGATGCGACTCAACTGTCTAAAGCAACTGAGAATCACAGCATCAGCCAGCAGTGGCCATGAGGTCGACTTTTTATTTTCGTAGTCCCGCTCCCAAAGTAAGGCACCTGCCCGCCATAGCCCCTTTTGTTTTGTTCTCTCTTGGGAGTTGCTCATCATCTGCAAATTCAATCACGATTTCTATGCTAATCTCTACTCCCCATGCTGACTTCTCCTTAAGGCATCCGTCCTGTGTGCTGAGTTGCCTGTAGGACATTCAAACATGGTGGCCATACCGCAAACTCAGAGTCCCCCCAAAGGAACCCTTTCTCTCCCAGTGCACCCTGCTTTAGCCAGTGTCCCCATTTTTCAGTTACCCACCTCTGAAATACTGGACTGTTCTGACTCTCCAGTCTTTAGTCTTTCTTAGCATGAACAATAATGGTGTGCTTTGCCTTTTTTGGCTTCACAGTCTCATTGAGTCTTTATCACAATTCTATGAAGTAGATATTATTATTTTTACTATATGATTGAAGACTAACCTCAGAGATGAGACATGCTTGGCCAAAGGTTACACTGCTGAGGATACAAGCAGTGGCTTTCCATTCAGATCTTGTTCTTTCTCCAGAGCCCACACAAAAATCACTACATTATATGGCAGGCAGGTAGAGTCTGACCAGAATTCCTAAGAAATATCTCTTGAAGTCATCTGTCCTGGTCTATTCCAAGTCTACCTAGCCCTTCACCATCTTTCTCCTAGACTGATTTCCTAAAACCACAGTTTCCTTGGATTCAGCCTTTTCCCATCAGAAACATTATCCAGAGCTCATCTTGTTAAGATACTGTGTTTACTATTTTCAGCAAGAACCAACTTCTAGTGGTTCTCTATGAGTGCAGCCTTACCCAAGATGTTTTCTGGAACATTCCACATATATCTCCTCATTGGAGGGTCAAGAGTCTGTTCTGTACCTGGAAGGAGTCAAGACAAACTAATGGAGTTTTCAGTCTAATAAAAAGGTAGGCATTAAATAACAGTTACAGAAGTGATGAATGTTTTGAGGAAAAGCACGGAAAGCTTACGGAAGCCCCTGAAAGGTGTGTTAATCTTATCTAGTCTGCTGGTCATGGAGGCCTTTTTTAGGAAGATTCATAGGATGCCTCTTTGATAGGGATTTTTTCCTAGCATATTTTGTAGTTTTGGAGGTAAGCTTGTCTTCAGGGTCACTTTCTTTATGGAAATCCAGTGTGGTCTCCACTGAGGGTGTGACTCAATGGAGAGTTTTGTTGGTTCATAACTGTATTATATCATGGTCTAGCATCAACTTTTCATGTTACAAATCTCATCTCCAAATATCCTTAAACCACATATGTAGCGTAAATTCAAACCTCAAATCCAAACAAGGCATTAGGTTATTGGTTGAGAATTCTTGACTAAGGCAAACTTCTTTGTACCCAGATCTCAGATTAAGGCAAATTCCCTTGTCTCCCCATGTTGATGGCTCCCTTGTCAATGCCTGCCTTTGACCCAATACGGAGACTGCAACATGTAAGTCTCAGCATTCACAATTACTTGCCTTTCCAGTTCAACTTCCCAAGACAATCAATATTGTCTATTGGGCTTCCCAGATGGCTCAGTGATAAAGAATCTGCCTGCCAATGCAGGAGACACCAGAGATGTGGGTTCAATCCCTGGGTCAGGAAGATACCCTGGAGAAGGAAATGGCAATCCACTCCAGTATTTTTGCCTGGAGAATCCTGTGGACAGAGGAGCCTGATGGGCTACAGTCCATGGGGTCGCAAAGAGTTGGAGTTGACTGAGCAACTGAGCACACGCACAGTAAGGTGTCTACAGGTGAACATAGGGATGAAGAGAACGAAATATATTTCCTTATCCCAGGTTTTATCAAAGCTTGGCAATCTTCTAAGTGTAGCTGGTGGTCAGCTTCAAGATGACTGAGCTTGCCTTGTCTACCTGTGTTCCAGGGCCTGGAAAGCACCTGGAACAGGGTAGAGACTCTCAATAAACATTTGTTCAAAAAGCTCATCACTGAACAATGAAATGCTTTTGCATGAAATTGATGTAGAGATCATGACACTTACAATATTTACACTTTTGTGTCTTCTAAAAGATAAATTCCAGTAAGACCTTGTTTCCTTTAGATTTTTTACTCCAGGCTGAGTTTCAAGGGATTCAAAATGGAAGTCATATAGGCTTGGATTTGAATCTTCCTCCATTTATTAGCTGTGTGAACTTGGGAGACTTACTTAACCTCTCTGTTCTGGTTCTCTTATCCATAAGATGAGAATTATAATCTCAGCCTTTCAGGGTGACTAGGAGTAAATACAATAATGCATGTAAAACCCTTGGTATAGAGCCCGGCATAGAGTAATGCAGTAAATGGTCGATGTCACTTTTGCCATTGCAGTTGTGATGGGCGGCTTGTCCTCAGCCTCAAAAGGCTTGCAGTCTAGAGGGGAGACACAGAGCACTCCAGCATGCTCATCAATGGATGGCTCACAGTCAAGGGTAGCCAACACACCAACCTGAATTCTTTTCAGACCCTTCTAAGGTCATGTTCACTGTCTACCATGAAAGGAACTGACCTTACTCCACTTGCCATGCACCCTTTAGACCCCAGTTGGAGTTCTCACTCCCTAATTGCATAGCTGAGTGGGCCTAGTAAAGGCAATGTGCCTGTTTTCTTTTCTGGTTTCTGTTTCCATGCTTATGAAATGGTGCTAGCAATGCATATCGCATTGGGAGATGATGGAGATTAAATTAAAGAAGCTAGTGTTTGTGATGGAGAAGGCAATGGCACCCCCCTCCAGTACTCTTGCCTGGCAAATCCCATGGATGGAGGAGCCTGGTAGGCTGCAGTCCATGGGGTCGCTAGGAGTCAGACACAACTGAGCGACTTCACTTTCACTTTTTACTTTCATGCATTGGAGAAGGAAATGGCAACCCACTCCAGTGTTCTTTTCTGGAGAATCCCGGGGACGGGGGAGCCTGGTGGGCTGCCGACTCTGGGGTCGCACAGAGTCAGACACGACTGAAGTGACTTAGCAGCAGCAGCAGCGTTTGTGAATAGGCCTTGTGTAGAGCAGATGCACAATAGCTGTTAGCTGCCTCCATGTCTTAGCCCACTGCCCTAAACTGTCCCCCTGCCTGTGGGAAACAGCCCTCCTGCAGTGCCCCCCGTCCTCCTCTGGGGGCTGGGGTTTCACTCTCACCCTGTATAAAAATGCCAGGCACTATCCAGATGCCCATGTGAGTTTCTGCATCCTGTAAGAGGTAAAAGGATTCTTCTTATGAGAGTTTGCTCAGCTTTCTGGACCATCAACAGAGGGGCCAAATGCAGACCCTTCCTTCTCCAAGTCCTGACTTCCTGTCTTCCTTCCAGTTAAACTTGCATGGTGGCCCTGGCTCCAAGGAGCCTGCAGTCAGAAGGGCGCAGTGTGGCCTGTTCTCTCTGCCCCCCTTTCTGGCTCTCAGAGCCCCACTGGGAACAGCTCCACTGGTGTCCAATCTCCAAGCTTTCTGATCAGACTCGCTCATCTCTGCACAACGCAAGTACCTACATAGAAGGGAGGGGAGAGAAGTGCTGTCTCCCTCCCCAGCCTCCTGTTTCTGGTTTCTGTGGTGGCTCCTCAGCATTTCTGCCTGTGTGTCCTTGTGACCCTTAAGGTCCAGAAGGAGCAGTTGGAAAGAGCTGGAGGAGGGTACAGACCCCGATTGTAATGTGACAACATTTGGTTCTCTTAGTAGGGTGCGTGGCAATGTCTCTGGAAGAGGGGAGTGATGTTGTGGAAGGAGTGGGGTGACAGCTTGAGGGCAGAAGCAAGAAGCTGAAGAATGTGTCTAAAGCCTGCACGGTTTAGGGGGAGGTGGGGTGGGGGGAGCCAGAAGTGACACCGAGGAGGGACGACAGAGACCAGAAATGTGGATGGGAATTTAATTATCTGCTGTAGAGTCTCTGTGGACCCTTATCAGATTTTCAATAAGATCTGTGCTGCTCACTGAAGCACTGTGCCAATGGGTTCTTTCTTGGGAACTCCCATAGGAGCTGGATTCTGCACAGGCTTGTGCAGGACAATAGTGCAGCTTACGGAGAGGTGGGAGGTAGAGGACCTCTGGCTTCCAAGGCGACCAGAGCTACAATAATGAGGACAGGAGACATGGCCATGGCGGTTTCCTCAAAGGCTGCTCATTTTGAAGTTCAGTGCACTCTGAGAACTACCTACCTTCCTGCCTGTCCTGAAAAAGTTTACAGTGTCTCTTTTCATGGAGCAGATGATCTAATGGACAAAACAAATAAGCAGACACCCAACTTGGATCCACACACAATGACCTCAAATCAGTAATGGTGGGGCCATTAACTTCTGGCCAGGAAAGTCAGGGAAGGTATCAGGAGCCTTAAGAGATGACATAGGTGGAAATAGGTAAGGTTATACCCATGGGGATATAAAGGAGCATGTTGGTGTTTATGGGAGCAGGATTGAGTATTGTCACGAGACTCGTATCAAGAATGGGGGCCCCCACCAGGGAGAGTCTTGAAAACACTCCATGGACTAGGATTTTATTACTCAGGCAGATGTTGAAGGTATTTAAGGACACAAGTGACATGATCCAACCATATTCGACAGCCAGTGTAGGATAGACTGGAGGAGTAGTACATGAGGGGCTCAGAGACCAGCTAAGAAGTAACTGTAGTCATCCAGGTGAGAGGATCAAGGCCTGAATGAGTGACACTAGAAGGGCCCCCTTCTCAGCCAGACAGGCTGGGTTTAATTGTCCCCTGAGATATGTCTGTGGAAGAATGCTCAACACTGAATAGTCAATCCTGAGAGTCTAGCTTGTGTATCTGAAGACCAAATCTGGCTTTGGTTGTTCCCCTCACCCCTGCTTTCTCCATTCCCAACACATCCATCAGGAGAAGGCAATGGCAACCCACTCCAGTGTTCTTGCTTGGAGAATCTCAGGGATGGGGGAGCCTGGTGGGCTGCCATCTATGGGGTCGCACAGAGTCAGACACGACTGAAGCGACTTAGCAGCAGCAGCAGCAACACATCCATCAAGGACACGAATCAAAAAGCTCCAGTCAAGCAGGTGATCAGCAGGTTGGAAATGATACTGGGAGAGGGTGTAGTCAGCCTGCCAGTGTGGGAGCTGGGTGCTGGGGGAGGAGGACTGATGTGAATCCACGTGTGAGATTCAGCTGCGTATTGATCCAGCCCATTTGCACGTGCACCTCATCATCAGCTCCTGCTTAAGCCCTCGCTTCCCCGGTAATTGACTCTCGCATATTGATTAAGATGTTGATGTGTCCCAGGATTTCTCGGTGGCGATGCCGGCTTGCCTCCCGGCAGGCAGGCTGGGAAAGCTCTCACTGTACGCCTGTCACTGAACGCTCCTTAATGGATAAAGCTGTCATCTGAGAGCTGGAATGTCTTGCAGGCACAAAGACGAAATTAACTGTTCAATAATGTATGGGACATGGAAAAAACTTTACCCAACAACTTGAATTGATTGCTCTAAGTGTTTTGACTGCACTTGCCTGCTTTGCATAAAGTCAGCGACTTTGGCCGATTTTCACATACAGCCATTTGTTGGCCGCTTTCAGAGTCAGAATTGAGACACTTCCGCTGCTGCCAGGAATGGGCTGTCTGGAGGGGCGGGGGCGAGGGGTTCGGGGAGCAGGTGGGCATGGCCAACACTCACCCCTTGGGATTCTTGAGTGATCCCAGGTCTTTAAAGCAATGGGTTCCTGGCAGTTCTGTGGAATCTTGCTGGAACTGATCATCACGGGTGAGGTGGGTGAATCACTGGGTATAGAATTCCTGTGACCTCACTTGGCCTGTGGCTTTTGTCCTCAATTCCAGCATAAAGTCAAAGGCTCCTGCAGAGAGAGGCTGTGTGTTGGACCCATGGGTGGGGAGAGGGCAACTGGGTCACATATTTAACACCAGTTTGATAAACAAGTTTTGTATCACTTAAATTGGCCCTTGCTCTTAATTTGGAATTCATACTCTTGAACTATCTTCCAGGTACTGGAACCCACTGTGTGCTTCTCTCCCAGTCTGTTACCCATTTCTAACCTGGTAAAGGGGGGAAATGGGGAGGGAGCAAACCTACACTCTACATTTTTTCTGCCAAGCTCAGCCTTTTAAAAACATAACAAGATCCTTTGAACATAGCTCTGTTTTATCACAGGATCTTTATTGAAGTTTTAATCAACACAAGCAGCTGACAAAATAGGAGAGTGCAGATTCGGCTGTACATTATGTATCCTCCTTGTGAGTCTGAAAAAAAAAATCATAACATTAAAAGAAGAGAAAATAAACAGCTTCGTTTAAAAAACAAATGAAACGCACCAAACTGAGGAAATCCTCTTGCACCCAGAGGAAGGCCTGCCGTGTGGCGTGCCGACGGCAGCCCTGGAGTTTGCAGCCTCGTGGAGGTCATTACCATAAAACAAATAACCATCTCCTTTTTGTCACCCACTATGAGCGGACTCAAAACCTCAGGCCCACGTCCAGAGATTCCTTCTTCTCAGGCCCGACGAGCCACGGATCAGGAGGACACACCTATAGGAGGAAAGGAGGGTGCGGGCCTGTGTCCCAGTCCAGGTTCTCTTCTCAGTCCAGCCGCTGTGCCTTGGCCCACGGCCTCCTCTCATCACCACTGCCTTCAACTCCCTTGTTTCCTTTCTCTCCTTACTCACGGATGGGACAAACATCCCTATCTGGGTTTCTCCACTTAGAGTGACAGGGAGAAACCACTAGATCAGGAGGGGTGGATGCTTTTCTTTTTCTGTTCCCAACTAGGTATTTCTCTTTTTTTTTTAATTTATTCATTTTTAATTGAAGAATAATTGCTTTGCAATGTTGATTTGATTTCTCATTCCAGGGAGATCTGCTTGTCTTTTTGGAGGCCTGGGGTCTTCTGCTGTCATTTAGAAGTTGCTCTGTAGCGGTTGTTCCATGTTTTGATAAGTTTTTGAAGTGTTTGTGGAAAGACAGGCAATCTGGCCATCTAACTCCTCCACCATCTTCTCCCAACAGCCTATATCTCAAAAGAGCTGGGCTGCAGTCGTGAATTCCAGGAGGGGCATCCCCTGAGTGTATATAGCAATATAGCAATTTCACTTCAAAAGTGGTACATGGCAGCTACAGAAGAGAGAGACCCTGGTGGCCACAGCCCAGCTGGTAGGACTCCTCCCTTTGTGGCCAGTGCCGCCTCTATTTTCACTGGGATAGGAAGGAATGCCAGAGCGAGGGGAAGGGAACCCGTTGTCTCAGGCAGGGCAGAGTAGTGCTGTGATGGAGAGCTGGACTCTCCTGTTGTCAGGACCTGGATTTGAATCTCAGTCCTGCCACTTAAAATGTGTGGGCCCAGCATCCACTGTGGCTCACTGAATTGGGATGCATTGGCAGAAAGTACGAATGAGGACGAGGCGGATGGTGAGGAGCAAATGGGACAAGAAGTAAGACAGGGATGCAAAGTAGCAGGCAGATCAGCCAGATTAGTGTCCTTCAGGAAGTTTTCTTAGAACAGTGCTTTAACTGGGTTATGAAGTAACAGATATTCACCAGTTGGCAGGGAAGACTCTAGGTAGGACCAAGCAACATGTGGTGAGAGAGTCCCTCGGGGAGTCTGGAGACTCAGAGGTGGTCACTGACAATGTTGGAGAGCCTTGGATGCCAGGTGGGGCCTGGGAGTGAGCACTGGATTCTTGAGTAGAAGACTGGCAGGATTTGTCCTTAGGAAATGATCTGTGGCCACAATGAAATGATGCTGAATGAACCACAGGGAGTCAGGACACGTGCTTTGTCCAGGATGGCCACCATGGTATGGCAAAACAAGGGCTAGAACTAAGGCTGTGGGGATCAATATAAAGAAATGATAACAGTATTGGCAGATCTCAGTGGAGGCTGTCCAGCCATCCTGACCCATCCCCTAAGATTGGACTGGCCTTTAAAGCAGAGTTTCTACATTGGAATAAAGACTTTCCAGGTAGCTTTCCTAGAAGCTCTATTTCTGTGCATTTTCTCACTTTGCAACCAGATCCAGAGAACTGGATCACCAGGCCAAGACTTCTTCCCATCATCCCTTCCTCCTTGCTTCTTCAGACACCCGCCCCATGCACACTCAGGTAGGCAGTGGCATACACAAATGCAAGATACCAGGTCCCTCTTCGCACATGTTTGCAGACCACAGCAGACAGACAAACTGATACACAGACATGGCCATGGTACTGAGGAGGCCAAAGAGACAATGTCACTAACTCAAATGAGAGGCACAGTTCACAGGCACTCATACCTCTGGATCAGTAAAGTGCACACAGGAGCTTGGTCTCTGCAAAACAAAAGTAAAAGAAAGGTTCCAAACCTGATTCCTTGTAATGTGATGAGAGAAAGTTTGGGCGAAAGTGAAGTTAATACAGAGAAGGGCATGATTGAGTCTGATCAGGTTTGGTAGCAAGTTACCCAACTTGGTAGAAAAGCCAGACTGGCCCAGCCAGGGCACCCCATATACTGTGGGCTTTCAAGAATCAACACCACTGGGGCTGGGGGACTTTTGTAGAGATTTCACAGTTTATTCTGGTCACCTTTCGCTTCTAGACTTTCTGAAGTACAGCGAGTACTTGCCCCTTAGCCATGGGGAAGAGCAGTAAATTAGGTCAGAATTGCAATTTATCTCCACAGGTAACTAGGGGGGATTGTCCCAGAGCCTGGGTGACCAATAGCTGACTCCCCAAATCTGTCTCAAGGCAATCACAGTAAGTGATTCGCAGTGGTGGGAATGGAAATGATTTATTCTGAGAACCCTGTCGATGTTGCTGTTAAATCATTTGTATTTTGTTATGGGACGTGAGTGGGCTAGCTGTTCCCCAAAGGATATTCCTGTGCTTGGGGGCCCCCATGCTATTTCCACAGCTGGTCATTTCAGGTGACAATTAACAGGAAATGATGATAACTGCCCCCAGGGTGGTCACTTTTTCGAGGGATGCTGCGTATTAAGTTTCAATAACTTATAGTCTCTAATCTAGGTCTCCAAAAGGAAATGAGCTGCTTCTGTAGTTGTCAGAGAAAATCAGTTTCTTTTTTCCCTCCTTTCCATTCCCTATTTTGTCAATTTTCAGGAAGTTACAATAGAGTTAAACTAAAGTTTCTCTGGGGTCTCATCTGTAAGAAACACATCTATTTCCCTCACCATCCAAACTCTAAAAGGCAAAGTAGGAAACCTAAGAAGAAGAAGCAAATAAACCGAATAAAATGACGTTTATTTGCCCGTTTCCCTTCATGAGGTGAGTGCTGTGTTATTGAGAATGCTCCGGGCAGAGTCCCCGGGTGGAAACGTGACAATTGAGCACTCCCTGCCCTGGTGGATGACAGCTCATTCTTTCTCCTCTGAGGAACCACGTTTCTGGTCCCCGGAGGAGGATGTGCTAGTATTCAGATGAGACAGCAAGCCAGGGTCCAGCCCGGACATGGCGAATATGTGGAGTTTCTGTTGCCTGCTGCCTCCGAAGTTGGCATGGTGCTTCGCTGCCTCTGCTATGGCAGCGAGCAGTGTCTGTTTGAAGTCTGGTCTTTGGGAAGGAAACCCAAGAGAACATGAGCTGGGCTTGTCTGGATATCAAAGTCCAAATTAAAAATTTATTCCAGTGTTTGAAAAATTCCCGACCCAAACCTTCATATGGATTTAAAAAAATACAGACTCCCATGTTTCTGCAGTGTCTCCAATTGAGAACTAGAGGATTTATTCTGAAAAAGGAAAATAAAAGCAAGGTCAAATAGCTCCATAAATGGACTCTGGTCAGATAGCTTCTTAGCTAAACCTGTAAGGAAAGTAATCCGTTTAACCATGTTGGGTAGTTGGGAAGTATTGTTTTAGTTATCATTTTTGAATCATTTAAAAAAATGTTTCTCTTTTCCTATTACGTGTCAGATCATCTAGCCCTTCCCTGCTGGAGCTGGAGAGTAGAGAATGATAAAGAGTTTCTCCTGTTCAAGTCCCCTCCCCACTCTACCCCATTAGACCAAAAAAGTAGAGAGAAAGGCTTTTATTTAAAGTTGTGGATTTGAGGAGGAAAATGCTGGCCAAGCAAATAATCAAATGATGATTATTAAATCATAGATAACAAGAACATAAAAGATGGTTAGCAAAAACAGGAAATAAATAAAGGAGTAAACATTTAGACAATCCATTGACAACAAGGTCATTAACGAAATTTACAAAAGACCTAGAACTAACCTGAAATGGGGACTTGGTGAAATATTGAAACAGAAGTTGAGAAAAAATCAGCTTCAAGTGCAAAACACCTAGATGAAGGATCAGGCTCAATGTACCAAGTTCTGATTGAAAGCAAAGGGTGGAATAGAGGAAAGTGCTAGAACCGTGTCAACAGAGAGAAGTGATGGAAAGCATGAATGGAGGTAATGCTAGAGCTACAAAGACATAAAGCAACCTGCAGAAGATGCGTGCTGGGGTGTAAATGCATTTATGCTGGCCCAGGGTTTTTGCTGTTGTTGTTTTGATAAACTCTGGTGACTTATATGCCTATCATTAGTGTACAGTCTGAGGAATTTCAGAGAGAGCACACCTGTGCAGATGTGGCTATGGAGCTTCACCATCACCCTCAACGCTACTGTCTTGACTCTTGCTCCCAAATGTCATGTCTCATCAGACATCTGTCATAGATCCAGCCTGCTCATTTGGGAAAGTCATATAGAGTCTTGACAATATCTATTTCATTTTTATTTCCCTCTCTTCCATTCAATTTTGATAAGACCAATTTGCCAATCTTTTGCTTTAGGGATAGTGAATTTCAGGTCTTGTTCAAATTTACCTTCACCAAAATGAAGATATCCTCATGTGTTACATTCTAGAAGCTTTATTGTTTAACTTTTTACATCACAGTCTGTGATCCATCCATATTTTATCTTTATTTTCAAATCCATTAATATAGAATTATTTATAATATCCATTTAATTTTTGTTAATGTCTGTACAGTGTGTCTTGGTAATTTATGCCAACTCTCTTTTTATCTAACTCAGTCTTCCCAGAGATTTATTTTTCTTTCTCTAAAGGATATAGACAAATACATAGAAATCCATTATGTGATAAAGAATTAAGGGAATGCCAGCTGAAAGATGTATAGTGAGGTGGTAGTTTAAAGCAGGAGAATTGATTGACTGAAAAGCTCAAAAGAGACTTGTAAAGTGAGAAGTGTTTGAGATAATCCTTGAAGAAAAGGTAGAATTTGGGCAGTATAAGTAGAAGCATTTGAGCATTGCTGGCAAAAGGGAAACCTGGAAATAGTCATTTGGATAAAGTATAGCTGAGAATTGGTAAAAATACAGGAAGTCTGACAGAGGATAGGTCCAGACTATCAGGAGATTTGAATCATAGGCCACTGAGAAGACAGTGAATATTTTCAATATGTTGTTAACTTGAAACCATGAGGAGTGATGTTGAGAAGACTCCAGGTTTTCCAGCCTGGTGATTGGGGGGATGGTGACATTTCTAAAAAAGAAAAAGCATCAAGGAGAAAGAGCACTGCAGACTTTAGAGTTGTAGATTCACGGGTACCAGCATAAAGCCGAAGCCTGGAGCTAAGTCTGAATGAGTTATCAAGGGATGAAACAGCTCAAGGACATAATCAGCCTGAGTCCAGCATCATTGACCAGTTCCCTTTAAGTAGTAAGAGGAGTGTGGAGTCAGAGAGCTCAGGAGAGAGGAATGCATGGAGGGAGCCCTGGGGGTCAAGAAAGCAGGATTTCATGCTGAGGAGGGTTCACTGAATCAGCCTCTACTGATTCAATGAACTACTAAGGAGCTAAGAGATGACTGGGAATGCTACTAGGCTTGGTGTCCAGTGGGAAATCACTTTTGACCTTGGCGGTATTTAAGGAGATTGTGAATATTTGGTGTCAGCAGAAAGAGAAGAAGATCCTCATTTGAATGGGTCTGCTCTTCCTAGCTGTGCAACTCCCTTTTTTTTTTTTTTTTTTTTTAATCTATTCAGCAATTCTTCACTGGCTCCCTCCTTTTGTCAGGCACCATGCCAGGTATTCACTGCATGGTGGTAAACAAGAGAAACAGGATTCCTCTCCTACTGAGCTTACGTCTAGAAGAGGGGCTAAACATCTCACAAATATAAAGAAATGATTAAAAAAGAAAAAACCAACATGATCAGTGGTCAGGGCAAAAGAAGAGAGGATTATGGGAGAGAATAAAAGGAGCTTGATTTAGGAAGCAGGGAAGAGTCAGGGAGTGCTTTAGCATGGATGGCACACAGGGGCATAAATGGATTGTGACAGTATGGACGTGACCTTGAGAGCCTCATTCAGGGGCCATGTGGACTATGAAGTTCTGAAACTTACAGAATATCGCGCGTCCCCATCATATACCTATCTTCAAGAGACAGAGATCAATGGGAAAGTTGTATAGTTTGAGGCAAAGTTTTCTTTGAAAACACATGGGGTGTATGAATCTACCAGCGTTAAGTTATAATGCTGGGAGACTACGAAAGCTCATATGATTAATTGTAATTATCATTTATAATGTATGCTCATAATCACATTGCTGCAAGAACATCTACATTATCGTTCACTTTTGAAATGCTTGTGTTTCCCAACAGACTTGGGAAGGGGCTTTTATTAGGTCCATCAATCCAAACCTTTTAAGGTAAGGCTGTTGCTACCTTAGAAGGCAGAAATGCATTTCCTAGCCTCGAAAGAAAGCACTAAATAGTCATTAGCTTCTTCAGTCTGTTTACCAGACTGCCTGTCATTGGGGTGAAACTGGCCTCAAATTAACACTCTGCTCTATTTGTCCACTGGCATCGTCGCCTCATAGAATGTGTTCTCAAGCGACCGCATGCGCAGACCTTACCCCATGCCAGAGCTAAGTTCCTGGGGGGGAAAATGTCTAAATTAAATTTAGTTTATTCAGTTCCATTTGAAATGAAATCTGTGTTTAAAAGAAAGTCCCACTCAAACCTTTTTCAAGCCCATATCCATCATTTGCACTAATTGGTCTCAGAAATCTTGATTTGGAGGGGGTTCACACCCTTCTTTTATCACCATGGTAACTTCATTCTCAAGATGGTTTCTTCTCACCTCCTGTGCTCCCTTCACAGGAGCAAGGATGCTCCAAGGGGGGCCCTGCTCTCCCCAACCCCTGCATCCCTCTCTGCCATCGCCAGCTATCCTCTTCCTTTTTCTGCCTTGTATCACTTGTTTGCTGGGCTCTTGGGTCTTGTCTCCCTGGGGAATCTCTCAGTGGAAGCCCTTGTGGTGGCTGGCCCATTCACCTTGATCTGTCAGTGTCAAGACCCTTTGGAGCCCACAGGGACAACTCGCCAGTGACCAGGGGCAGAGCAGCTGTATCAACTCAGCTTGGGGAAGCTCAAGTATCCAGTGATCTTGGCTGTGTGGAGTTTGAAACTAAGCCCAACATATTACTCACGGCAAAACTAGGGACCAGCCAAGTTAAATAGAGCTCTCCCCAAAACATTCACGGACAGAGTGGAGAAGGAAGCTGTGATGTGAAGAGAGGCTATTTTGTGCCTGCTTTTATTTTTTAATACAACACACTCTCCATAAGTGAGATGAGAAAAGTAGGAACCTCAAAGAGCAATATCTATTACTTTAAAAAGTTTGGACCTGTGACCATATGCTATGTCCCTCTAACTTCATAAGCTTGGTCACAACTGTAGTGGTGTCTTCTTTTGTCCAGAAACTGTGCTAAGATGAGTTACAAACATATCTTCATCTAGTCTTCATGGGTACCATTGCTATCCCCCTTTGCACATGGCCAAGCTAAGACCCTGGGGCACGTGCTGTTATATGGCTGTTAAGTGATGGAGCTGGAATTTAAACCCCAGTAATCTGCCTCCATGGGCTTCCCAGGTGGCTCTGTGGTTAAGAATCCTCGTGCAAATGCAAGAGACACAAATTCGATCCCTGGGTCAGAAGATTCCCTGGAGGGAATGGAACCCACTCCAATTTTGTCACTTGGAGAATCCCATGGACAGAGGGGCCTGGTGTGCTACAGTCCATAGGTTTACAAAAGAGTACACCTTAGCGACTAAAACAACAAAACAAACAGTTCTGCCTCCATATGGGTACCTGTCTGCAGGTACCAGTGCAAACAAATGCAGGTAACCAGGAGCTTTCACTAAGAGGATACGTCAGGAGAATGCCATGATGCCACCTCTTGGGTCTGTGAATAGAAGCCCGTCTGTGTTTGAGAGAAATTGGAAGTTCATAAAAGTTGGGCATGCCCCATTGAACCAAGCAGGGCTTGAGTCTGCAGATTATTTTCCAAACCAGAGGGAGTTCATTAAGCTGGAGGAAAAAAGAGGATCATTTAATAGACACAGAAAATATTTTTCAAATTTTTCCCCTAGCGGAACGGTTCAGTCTTCCCAAGTCATGGTCCGTGCCTCTGCTGGCCTTCCTACCTGGAATTGTTTCGAGAGGCCTGAAGCAGAGGCCTGGGTCCCTAGCTGGTCAGGCCTGCCCCTTCGCCAGTCGGGGCACCCACACAGCCTTCTGTAGCAGCTCGTCCTCACAGACACCGTTTATTCGAGCACTGAGAATCTCATTTCTCAAAAAGCCCGGGGAATTAGATTGTTTGTTTTCCACACAGAAAGTTTTCATTTGAAAAATAACCCTCTTTGTTTAACTAATGAAGAGGTGGAGGTGGGGGGCGGGGGGAGCTGCTTGCTTCTCAAGCTGGGTAAGAATTCCATGGGCAGTAATTCTGTTTCTCAGTGGAAAATGTTTCGGTTTCTTAATGTTGTTTGGCAGACTGGCCGCTGCCCGGCCCTCGCTCCACAGACCACACATACACACTTGTGCACACTCTTCCCACCCTTCCCTGTTGGGGGCTGGGGATGGCTGCCTCCTCTTTCCAACACCTGCAGAACAAAAACGAGGTGGGTCCATGGCTGCCGGCCGGCCAGAGTTATCCCCGTCTGTTTGGGATCAGAACGCGTTCCGGGGCCACGCTTTCGACCCCAGAGGCTGGGTGGGCCACAGAGGAAGGAAATTGGACTCCGAACGTCTCTTGTTTCTGTGCATCTCCACGTCAAGCAATTCTCTCACACCATGGAGGGGGTGGTCTAACATTCCCTCCTCATTAGGTTAGTATGAGATGGTGATAAACACAGTGCTGTCATCATTGGCTTTCCAGCGTGGTTGGCGTGGTGCTGAGTGGTCTGCATAACCTATCAAAACATGGCCCCAGAGGCAACTTAGTGGAGGGAGAGAAAGCATGGATACTCAGATCAGACAGATCTGCTCTGTCACTTAGCACCTCAGTCCACAGGCAAGTGACAGCCGAGCCACTCGGAACCTGTGTCCATGACTGTGGACGGGGAAAGTATTTTATTTCACAGGGATGTGCAGTGCGGAGGATGGGGTTCATCACATTGTAAATGTCCAAGCAACGTCAGTCTGGTTCCCCCCTTTGTTCTCTGAACACTGCCTGTCTCTGGTCCAGCTGAGGAGACAAACCCCATTCCTGTGGAATAAGCTACCAGCCATTGAGTGCTGTCCTTGCAGAGGTGAGCACAGAGCAGGGCACCCTTGCTGAGGTCCACAGCAGAGTTGGGGGGCACAGTGGAGCAAGTACTGGAAGCACTAGGGACTTGAGGATCTGTCACCAGTGGAAACAATTATGTTATCCAGGGAATTTGAAGACTTCCCTCTGTCTACATTCTTCATATGGGAGAGATCCATCTGTTCTGAGAGGCATGACTGAAACACTGTCCTGCTTCAGGCAAGCAAAAGAAATGGGCAGGATGGCTGCTGTGTTAAAGTGGACATTTAAAAGATCCACACATGTAAGGCGTTAAGGAGAGAGTTAGCAGTTAGCATGGAGTAAATGAATAGCTTCCAGAGGGGATGTAATATGGAACATGTGGGCTTCCCTGGTGGCTAAGCTGGTAAAGAACCTGCCTGCAATGAAGGAGACCCAAGTTCTATCCCTGGGTGGGGAAAATCCCCTGGAGAAGGAAATGGCAACCTACTCCAGTACTCTTGCCTGGGAAATCCCACGGACAGAGGAGCCTGGCAGGCTACAGTCCTTGGGGTCACAAAGAGTTGGACACGACTGAGTGACTAAACTACCACCACAGGTGTACTAGTGAGACCACTTTGGGTTTTAAGTGATAGATACCCTCTTCTAATATGACCTTAAGTAAATAAATATCTAAGACAGTCATATCACTAAGACATTCTGAGTTGATCTTCAGCTAGGGCTGAATACCCAGTCATAGTATGTTATGAACTGGCTCATTTGCTCGCTTCTCTCTCTCTCTCCCTCCCTCTCACTCACCATCCCTTCATTTTGTCTGCTAACCTTATCCTCTCTTTGTGATTAACTTCCTACTCTCACCATAGCAGCTCCACAGAGAGAGAAATTCTCTTTCTCAAGATCTGTAGATCAAAGCCAGGGAAGATTCTAATTGACCCAGCACTGAACTTCTCCCTGGCTACAGCATAAGGGACTAGATTTTGCCGAAGTCAACCAGAGTGTTGGTGGAGCTCTGATTCTGTGCAAGGCACTGTTCTAGTCGCTGGGGACCTGGTGGTGAGCAGCAGCGCTCCCTGCCCCCGAGGAACTTGGTCTTGTGAGAGGCCAGGATTTTAGTTGAATCCTGCTGCTTCCTGCTCTGCAGTGTCAGGAACCAAACAGTAGGAGCAAGTTTTCGCTCTTCACAAAGAAGCCAGTTCCTTGGCAAATTTAATACAAAGTCACGAAGTACCATTCTACGTGCTGAAGGTTCCCACACAAAAAACAAATGTACCTGTGGTCTCTCCGCATGCCGGCCGGCAGGACAGCCTCAGTGTGAAGGGCACCTCCTGGAGCTGAGCTTAGGCAGCACCGCTGGCCAGAGTGGCTTAGGTTCTGAGGAGATGCCATGGCTTTGGGGTTTCTTGCAGGAAACTCTCACAAGGAATGCAGATGGTTTCCATCATGGGTAGGAGCAAAGCAGGATGACCCTACAGCTCATGACATCTCCAGTTATAGAAGGGCTTAGAGTCATGCAGCTTCTGCTGAATTGTCAGCATCTCCTGAGGACCCCATGAAGACCTTAAAAACCCTAGTCTTCTTTTTAAGGTGTGGAGGGATATGTATGTTTGCATGCGTCATATGAGTTGTGTCTGACTCTTTGGGACCCCATGGACTGTAGCCTACCAGGCTCCTCTGCCCATGAGATTCTCAAGGCAAGAATACTAGAGTGGGTTCCATTCCCTCCAGGTGATCTCCCTGACCCAGGGATCGAACTCGTGTCTCTTACTTCTGTATTGATAGGTGGGTTCTTTACCACTAGCGCCACCTGGGAAGCCCAGGATATATATATATATACACACACACACATATACATATATAATTATTTGCTTTCTGGTCAGAAGATGGGATGCTCTCTAATTAGCAGCAGAAATGGACGCAACCCTGTGCTTGTTGGAGTGCTCTGTAATGGGCATTGTGGTTTTAGGTTAGAGGGAAAGAATAGCTTTTCAAACTGTATGTGGAAAGAACAGTAGATTTGTATGTCCTGGTGACTTGGATGTGTGATGGGGTGGGAGGGAGGACTCACTACATGTAATTGATTCAGTATTTATTGAGCACCTACTATGTGCCAATCCCTGGGTATATATAATCCAGGCTGTCTGCTTCATGATGGAGTGACCAGCTCAGGAGGCTCCATGTAGACTGACCACACTACTGTGTCTAAGAGAGGTGGCCAACAGACAATGATGCCTCATGTGTCCCAGACATGGTGGGGAGGTTAATGCTTATGGTGGATATAAATGATTTTCCCCTCACTTCCGAAAAGCTGCCTGAAGCCCCAGCAAGGAGGTTTGGCTGGAAGCCAGGAGGTTTGGGAGAAAGGTGGAGGCAGACTTTCATGTCAGGCCGTGGAGTCATCAGAGGCCACCACCCGCTGAGCACGCTTAGCCTCTGCAGGCCCAAGGTGCTGTGTGACAGGGCTCCTGGGGGCCTGTGGACAATCATTACTTTTATTACACTTCTCACTGTCAGGTCTTCCGAAATCCACACGGACTGCTCTTATGATTTCAGGTTGTCCCCAAAGAGAAGCTCAAGAATCAGTGATGAGCACAGCGGGAGAGGCAGCCAGCTGCCTATCTCAAAAGGGCACATCACCATAATCACGGGGACAGGGGGAGCATATGCAGAAAGAATGAACGGGGCGGGGCGGGAGTGGGGTGGGGCTGTGTGTGTCAGGAGCCAGCCCAGACGGTGTACAAACCAGGCGTCCCCTCCCTGTGTGCCTCCCGCCTCCACCACCAAAGAGTGCCTTTAAAATAGGTGATGGGCACCCGCGTCTTCTCCCCGACCCTGCAGGGCCCCCTCCCGTAGTAGCCACCTTGCCTGCTATTCCAGTCAATTCACCCTGGGTCTCCCCAGGGCTGGCTGTTGCCTTCATATTTCATGCGGAATGTGCAGCCTCCCAGGAGCCCGAGGCATGCCCTGCATTCTGATGCATCGGCCGGCTCTGACACCAGCCTGCCGCGGAGCATGCCTAATGAGGAGGCCGACACCGGAGGGGGAAGAGTCAGCCCGGCTGCGAGGGCCTGCCATGGACCTGGAGTGGGGCGGCAGGAAGACGGTGAGGGTGGACTAGGGGAGAGACCACACTCCATCACCAGATACAACAAGTGCGGGCCCATTTAAACAACACTGGGAACGGATCCGAGCCTCAGAGGAGGAGCGGTTCAGATCAGGGAACAAGCTGGGGGAGAGCTGGGGAGACTAAGAGGAGGAGGACGCGCTGAACCGCGTGGGTTTAGGTAGGCAGGGCTGTGCCTTTTCAGTGTTCCTTCCTGTGTAGGGTTTCTCAAGCTTCCTTAAAGACCACTTCATTAGCTCAAAGATCCTGCTGAACAGAAGTTTTTCCTTTGGTTAAAGTCTCATCTACCTTAATTTCACGCACTGCTCCTCCTTCCGACTGGTTCTGTCAGGATAACTGGGCCCTGGCTTCCTCTGGGACTGAGGGCATTCATGCTTGGGGCAGACGAAGCGGCTACAATCTCCGTCCCAAAGCTACAGGGATGCAGTGCTGACTCCGCCCCCTCCCTGACGCTAGCCCCGCCTACTTCCGATGGGCCATTCCCATGCCTAGGAAGTAGTGAGGCTGATTCCAGTTTACAGACAAAAAACCAGGAGTGAGAAAAGATCGCACACCAGAAATAAGCTGTGCATGAGTGCCAAGTCCCTTCACTCGTGTCTGACTCTGTGACCCCATGAACTGTAGCCAGCCCGACTTCCCTGTCACTGGGATTCTTCAGGCAAGATTACTGACGTGGGTTGCCATTTCCTCCTCTAGAGGATCTTCCCGACGCAGGGATTGACCTCGCCTCTCTCACATCTCCTGTATTGGCAGGTGTCTTCTTTACCTCTCGCACTACCTAGGAAGAAGCTGGTCACCCCTAAAATCTTGTCCACCGTTCTGTTTGAAATGTGTGTGAAATGAGGTAGCAAAGCATGATTCCCAACAATTTCACTTAGATATACACTGAGAAAGAGTGAAACATTCACATTTAATTGAAAAAAATCATTTTTAAGTCATAAGTGTAACAAAAAATTTCCTTTAAAGCTCTGATTTCTGTCATCCTTGTGTGTGTGTGTAATCAGCCTTCTGTTTGGGTGCTGGGGACAATAATTTCATAATAAGAATAGTAATCCCTTATTGAAGTCTTACTATGTGCCCCATACTTTTCATTAATTATCTCATGTCAACCTTGGAACACTGGGAACCAGGTGATATTGTCCCACCCTGCAGGGAGGAAATTCTTGCTCAGAAGAGTTAAACATATTGGCTAAGGCCACAAAGCTCGTGAGTGGCAGGAGAGGAACCTGTTTGCCTTGCAACTCCATGCTTTTAACCCCTACAGCTAATGCCCAGATTAAGCCACCCTGGTTTGCAGCCACGTCACGTAAATACACTTTACTTTCAGCATTACTGTTCCTCATGTACTTCCTGCCTACAGTGTTCTTGAAATATCTCCCTTGTTAATACCTATACTTTTTCTCATGTGGAATCATAGTTTACTGGTTCTGATTTTATGGTTCTTTAGATTCTGTCCTGAAAACAGAGTAATTTCCACTTTCAAGAAGATGTTTTATTATCATGGAATTCCTTTAGAATTAGAACAATAGAATTTTTACAACTGGAGGAAACCTTGGAGATGATCCATCCTGCGTCACTGCTGAAGCAGGAATTGCCCCTATGTCATCCTGAGCAGATGGTCATCTCTGCATAAGCATCCTCAGTGCTAGAAACCACGCCACACGGAAAGAAGCTCAGCCTGCTTTCAGGCTGAGAGGTGGGCGAGGTCTCCCTTTCGCTGCCTCCTGTTGAGTGCCTGCCTTCCACAGCCACTGAGAGTTATGTCTACCACCCAAGGACTTCAGCCACTGTGTGAGTTTCCCAAGGATGTCATAACAGAGCATCATGATCTGGGTGATATCTCACTCTCTGGAGCCTGGAAGTCATGATTCAGAGGGTTGTCAGTGTTGGTTCCTTCTGAGCGCTGTGAGGCAGAATTTCCTCCATCCTACTCTCCTAGCTTCTGGTGGCTCGTTGGCAATCATTGCTATTTCTTGGCTTATAGGTCTCTGCCTTCATTTCACCTGGCATCCCACCTGTGTGGGCTTCTGTCTCCAAAATTCCTCCTATCAGGTCACCAGTCATATTGGGTTGGGGACCCTCCTTTGTGTGTGTGTGTGTGTGTGTGTGTGCACTGTCATGCAGTCGTATCTGACCTTTGGCAATGCCATGGACTGTAGCCCACCAGGCTCCTCTGTCCATGGGAATTTTCCAGGCAAGAATACTGGAGTGGGTTGCTATTTCCTCCTGCAGGGGATCTTCCTGACCCAGGGATCAAACCCAGGGATTGAACCTGTGTCTCTTCAATCTCCTGCATTGGCAAGCAGGTTCTTTGCCACTGCACCACCTGGGAAACCTTCTTCTTGCTCTAGTATGACTCATTTTAACTAATTACATCCTACAACAACTCTGTTGCCAAATATGGTCATATCCTGAGGTAAAGGGGTTAGGGTTTCAACATGTGGATGGGGCAGGAGCGGGCCACAGTTTGACCTTTACCCGGTCCCTCTTCTGCAAATTAGCCTTTCAGACATAAGAAGACACTTGTGTTGCCTTAAGGCTTCTCCTTCTCATTTAACAACCTCCAGCTCTCGGCCAGACTGTTCTGTTCTGGGAGTCTCTTCCAAACACATCTCTCTCCTGGTCAGTGCCTAAGAGGGTGGCACCCTGCCAGTTGGGCTCTGAGGGCCCACTCCCCCAGCCCAAGATTCTGCTTCTCCAGGTCAGCTCTGTGTGTCCACACTCTCAGCTGCCTGAATGTGCAGAGCTGCACTCTAATAATCCTCCTGGTCTCTGTCAAATGGATTGCTCTTAAGCCTGGACTCCACCCAGTAAGATGCTAGTTGACTCCCTTTGAGAACATCAGTGAAACAACCCTGGCCAGAGAGAGATCCTTTGCTGGAAAAGAGAGGCACTTCGCTGAAAACTTCTTGTCCAGGTCAGAGGCAGTGCCACCTATTCGTGGGTCATTTAGTCACTTTCCATGTCCATCACTGCAAACCCTTTTCTAGTCTTGGCATCAAATCCATCACAAAAACGAAGGAATATGGAGTGCTTTGAAGCCACCTCATTTGTTAACCCTGAAGCTGAAATGTTAGTGGATATCCAGTGTATCTGGCAAGCTCGGTTTTTCATAAACACGCTGTGTTAAGTTCTCGCTGCCCTGTTGTCTTGCTCACTGAGCTTTTCTCACTTAAGATTTGTTCCATTTTCTTGCAAAATAGTGAAATTCCCAGTTCTCTGTTTTCCCTGGATTATTTCCAGGGAGATAATGCTTTTCTATTTTGGAAATCGGTCCCACATGTCTTCTTTTCATACTTCTGATAAATCCCCTGATCATGATGCATGGTTTTCAGTCCTTTAATAAGTGAGCTTCTTAAGCAATTGTTTTGATCAGTTTTCTAATTTGGGCTTGGGGAGGGCGGTTCCTTCAAATCTACCAATCTGAATTCTTTCCAAGGGCACCATTTTTTGGGTAGTCTTTCTTTGTAGATAGCAAAGAACTAAGGCAGGGCCGAACAAAACCTGGGAGTGGAAGTAGGGTAAAACAAGTGGCAGGCTTAAGAGGGGGAAAAAAATAGCCAGCTCTGTTTTCCCAAATTCTTTTGGGGAGAATATGAGATAGGGGAACCAGATGGGGTTCTGAGTGGAAAACACTGGGGACCAAGATGGAGAAAGGTAGAGAAGGCACGAGGTGAGCGAACCTGGATTGCCTTGGTGTATGAGAATGAGGTAACCCCACCAAGCCAAGTGACATTCAGCGGGGAGTTTAAGCCCTAATCCTTCTGGGACAAGTTCTGGGGTCTCTGGAGAGCTGTGGCGTCACTGGTGCATCTGACATGCAGAGCAGAGCATTCTTACCCCCTCCTCTATGCTACAATATTAATTTTTAGGAATTAGCATGTAGTATTCCATAGTAATTATTTCTAATTCTCACTTAGTTTTAAAACTAGAAATTTAAAGAAGAAAATCTCAATTTTGAAGATATTATTTAAAGTCAGCAAAATACTTCATGTATGCACCAAAATGTGGGCTACCCAGGGGGAATTGGAATGGTAAAGAACCCGCCTGCCAGTGCAGCAAGGCAAGAGACACAGGTTCCATCCCTGGGTTGGGAAGATTCTAGAGGAGGGGATGGCAACCCACTCCAGTATTCTTGCCTGGAGAATTCCATGGACAGAGGAGCCTGGGGGACTACAGTCCATGGGGTCAGATACAACTGAAGCAACTTAGCATGCACACACTAAAATGTATGTGTGTTAAACAAAATATTGCGCCTCACGGTTTGCACTCTGTTTCACTGCCTTGACTATGCAAAACAAACTAAGAGGTTCCATAAAATAACAGAATCTTGTTGTTTCATCCTCACAGTCTTTTACTATTGCTCTTCTTTTTTGCTTTTATTGTTCAAATGCAGAGATATATTCTATCACAGGAGTTGAATACATAAATAGCACCCTGTGTGAATTCAAAGGCTCCCTAACTAAGAATTTACTCTCAAAAGCAACGTGAATGTGTATCTGCCTGTGTTGGAGACTACATGGATGAAAATTTCTGATTAGCTTCCATGAAAAATATATATATTAGATGATAAGCAGTAAAAATGTGCATATATATGTGTGTATATGTCTGTGTATGCACACACATGTATATAACAAAAATGCCACAGTAATGGCAACAATTGTTTAACTGAGACCAACAGAAGATTTTGGGGGTGTGGGATCAGGACTGTTTTTAGCATCACTGGCACTTTTTAGCGTCACTGGCACATGGTGGAAATAAAAGCTGACCAACATCACACTGGTCGCTGGGGCATTCTGTTCCCTTAACCCCAGGGGCCCCTACTGACCCATCATGGGGGAGGTAAGCAGGAGAGTGTACTCAGATAAGCCTAGAGGATTGTTGCGGGCAGGCAAGAATTAGGGCCTGAGATAAGGGTCTGTGTTGTTTGAAGGGTAAAATGACACACGGTTATTTTGTTCTGCATATTTCTACTTTGTCTCTTTAGCTCTGCAAATATCTCCAGGGTCCCCCATCGAGAGCCCTCGGAGGGCACAGGCCCTGTCTGTACGTCACTGTGTTACCCACCTCCCCTGCCGGCCCCCTGGATGTAGCACAGCCCTTGGTTCATTCTAAGTCCTCTGTAAATGTCCACTGATTTCTCTAACCATTATCTTCAGCTGTTTAAAAGCAACTCGTCCTCTCTGTGCTATGTGAGCTCAGGAATTGCAGCCTCCTCCCCCTTCATTCATTACGCACACCAGTGGGCTCGCTGTTCCCCAACATGGTTATATAATAGTCTTGATTCTCCAAAACGCTATTAGCTCACCTTCACCATCTTGGCTTCTGCTGCCTCGGGAGACTGACACAGGGGAAGGAAGAAAGAAGGCAGGAAGTAGAAAGAAGACCCCTGAAGATTTCAGCGAGTTGGCTCCAACCGTGATCATTCAGATACAGGTTCTCAGACCCCCAGGCCTGCCGAGGTTCCCATTATCTTTACGGAAGGGAAAATGACATATCCACAGAGGAGTCCCAGGGCCCTGTGGGAGTGCCTGAGGGAGCTGGAAGGTGGAGCCTTTTGGAAAGTGCAGGCCCTTGTCTGCCTTCCTGCTGCGGGGCAGGGAATCAGCGCTGCAATTTGGAGCACTTCCTCCAGCCCACCTCCAGACCCCACAGTTTAGTTCTTCATTAAAAGAAGGTCCGTAGAGGCGCTTAAACACAAAACTCCCCATAATGGTGAATACTCAGAATTACTTTCCACCTGATACTGCTTCACTTAATTGGACTAAAGCAGGCTCCCCTGGCTCCAGGCTCCCTTGAAATCCTGCCCAAATTTGCCTGGCTCCTGCGTGGGCCTGGGTAAAGATGAGGCAGGTGCACCGAGGGGCCGCGAGCCGGGCTCCCATGAACTGTAATGGTTGCTGCATGACTGATTTCCCAACTCCTCCACCTTCCCGCCATATCCCAGGACCCCCCTGCTTATGCAAAGAGCAGGCTCCCTAGTGCCACCTTATGAAGAAGTGGTAGGGCAATTTCATTTAATATTGCTAGTGCTTCCATTAACCTGACTATATTGCTCTCCATCCTCAATTTAAGACTCTCTCTCTCTCTTGATTATCGATGTATTTCGGAGCCTCTGAATGTCCTCTCCAGACCTCTAAGCCAGCCTGGAATAAGCTGATAATCGAAAGCTTCAGTTCCTTGAGGTTTTCTGGCTTTAGAGTAAGGCAGCCTTCCAATGCCCCACCACCCTCAGGCCTTAGAAGCCGTCCTGGGGTCTCCGTTTGCTCTAGTGCGCTCTGATGTTCTCTGTATTCTCTCTTGCCTCTATTTCTCTTCCTCCCTCCCACCTTCCCTCCCTTCCTTCCTTCCCTCTTTCCTTCCCCACCTTTTTTTTTAATCGGTCTTTTCTTTTTGTTGTTAAGATTTGCTCAATGAGAAAGTGTTTTAGAGTTTTATTGGAAACAGGTAGACAGAAATGTATCATGGACCATTTTTACTCTATGATTGATTGATTCAATTGTTAATTCAGTAAGTATGCATTAAGTGTCTACTATGTGTCAGGCACTCTTATAGGTTCTGTAGATGAATCAGGACCCAAAGGTTGTGCTTTCATGCAGCTTAAATTCTAGCAGAGAGAGAATAAGTTAAGAAAAAAAAAAAGACATTTACAGCAGATGAAGATAAAAAGTGGGAAGAAAACTAATGTAGTGTAAGAGGCTGGAAAGTGAAGGGAAACCCCCCATGCCTGCCCTTGTATCCATACATGCTCCTTTGAACGACAGAGGCCTCGCTACATTTAAATTCTACAATAAGAACGAAGTGGGAGTGAGATAGGAATACTCTCTCCGGGGGAGAGTACAACTGGCAATGTAAACAAGCTTACATGCCTCCCCATGGTTTCCCTGACATGACATGCAGAAAGCTGGGGCAGGGCCCCTAGGAGAACAACCCCAAGCTTTCCTCTGGAGTGCAGCCCTGGGAGAATGAGGCATCGATATAACTACAGAGAAAAGATGGTGAGTCATCCTGCTCCACCCTGTCACTGCATCAGAACTCTCATTCCATCACCGCTCAGTTCCCAAGGTCTGAGAGAAGGCCATCGCCCCTACTCCTTGCATCCCGTGGGCAGCTTAGGATTGAATGCTGCTGCTGCTGCTAAGTCGCTTCAGTCGTGTCAGACTCCGTGCGACCCCAGAGACGGCAGCCCACCAGGCTCCCCTGTCCCTGGGATTCTCCAGGTAAGAACACTGGAGTGAGTTGCCATTTCCTTCTCCAATGCATGAAAGTAAAAAGTGAAAGTGAAGTCACTCAGTCGTGTCCGACTTTTAGTGACCCCATGGACTGCAGCCTACCAGGCTCCTCCATCCATGGATTTTCCAGGCAAGAGTACTGGAGTGGGTTGCCATTGCCTTCTCCGAGGATTGAATGAAAGCTGGCTTTTCAAACCTATGGTAATTGGGATGAAGGCTGCAGCTGGATTCCTCTGGCCTCTAATGCCTTCAGGGAGTGGTCCACTGTAGCCTGGCCAAAGGAGAGCACAGTTCTCTGACCTCAGCAAAGAATAGAAACCTCAAATGCTCGGACCAGAGGATGATTCTGTAAGAATAGCAGGCCAAGACAAAGGTAGGGCTCAGAGCATGAGAAGAGTTACATGCCTTCCATGAAAATGGGTCTCTAGGCCTTTGTACACAGTGAAGGAGGGATGGAGGGAAAGCTTTGGACTTGGTCAGACTTGGGGCTGGATCCTGGATCCACAGGTCTCTGCTCTCTGGTTGTGGATAGTTTACTAACCCTTTCTGGAATATAGTGTCCTCACTGGTACAATGGGCCAGCCACACCTTGTTCATAGACTTGTGAGGATTAAAGAAAAATGTAAATGGATAAGTCCAGGCATTGGGAAAGGAACCTGGCACTGAGTTAATGACCATACATGTCCTTGTCTGGAAATGCACTTAAGCAGGACTATGTCCTCATTCATTTGAAGCCTGAAGAATCTAGGGGTGAATAGCATGGCTATAATTTACTTTTAAAATTCAAAAAAATATTGTGAAGTATATAGTACCTTTTCTAGAGAGTTTCTAGCCAATACACTTATCCACTTTTATTCAAAATCTAGGTAACATCATTCATTGTCTTGGCTTAAAAACCATCTACTTGCCAACAGGGCTTTATTTTTATCTCCAAGCCAGACCTCTCTTAGGAACTTCAGACTCACATATTCAACTGCTAATTTGACATTTAAGAGCGTGCATATCCCAAACAAAATGCTTGATTCCACATCCCAACCCTACCCCCACAAACTGGTACCCAGCCCAGCCCTGCCCCACCTTTCCCATGTCACTAAATAACCACCATGATTCACCCAGATACCTCAGCCAGAAACCCTCATCCCTCGTCCTTCTCCATGCCCCTCAGCCAACCCATCAGCATTCCCAGCTGATCTTACCCAGGAGTTTCCTAATCCAGCCCCTCCCGACCTCCTCCACTGCTACCTTCAGCTGGATCACACCAGCAGCCTGTGAAATTAATCTCCCAGCTCCCTCTCCTGTGCACTGTAATCCATTCCCTGCATGGCCAGCATCATCTTTTTAAAGCACAAACCAATCTTGTCATTTGCCCACTTAAAACTATCAGTAACTTTCCTTGTACATAGAGTCAAATCTATGCACCTTCCCTCACCCCGCGGACTGGGAGTGTGTACCGTCTTCCTTTCCACCTTTCTCCCCTCCTTCCCTTGTCCATCCTTCTGCTTTTCTCACAGCACTCCAAACACACCACCCTCCAGATACATTGCCCTCCTTTCCATTTCTTTGACAAACCAATCCCCTTCCCCTCTGGGCTTTCCGCTAGGCTGTTTCCTCTAGCTTGAATTCTCTCTCCCTTTCTCTTCCCATACCCAGTTCCTTCACATCCTTCAGGTCTCAGCTTACATTTGACCTCTCTGAGTATCCTTCTGTGACACCCCAAGTTCCAAATAGGCCCCTCAGTCATTCTTATAGCACATGGCTCTGCTAACCTTCAGAGAGGGAAGGACTATCTATTTACCAGGGGATATCCAAAGCCTTGCATAGAGCTCATTAAAATTTGATCTCTTAATAAATGAACCAGTTAAAAATCACACTGCCCTTATTCTAAATCCCCATCTCTAGGCCCCACATCTGCTTCTCAGCCACAGGTATACCAGGCCATTCCTTTTGCCAGGCCCCCGCGGCTTCTTTGTGAGACCCTCACACTTCCACCTCAGCCCATCACTGCATCAGCCTCCCTGTTACTCTGCCAGCACCCAAGTGCCCTTGAAAGGCAGGTTGGCCAACCTGGGGCACGAAGGGTAGCTACGTTCTGCACACGTGTGCATATGTGCATCACACATTTCTTCCTCAGTCTTTTATTTCTCCGGCAACAAATGCGGTCTTTGTTTGCCCATCCAACAACCCAACCCCTGCAAAATGAGACGGTGCCAACATTGGCAGCAGACCACAGGCCCTTGCTTGCCATGTTGGCCCCCCCAGAGGCTTTCTCCTTGCACTTTTTGAGGTGGTTTCCTGTTGTTGCTGAGGTCAGCATTCAGCCCAGCTTTGAACATGGAAGCCTCACCCATCCCAGGGCGACTCTGGCTTTCTTATCAGACTCTGCCCTAATGGGAAGTGAATGCTGCAATCACGGGGCGCACTCCGAGGTCACAATTACGTAAGGATTATTAATGAAGCAACGATGTCAAAATTGTGTGAAATCAAACTCAGATTTAAGTACTTAAAATAAACAGATATAAAGTAACAGATGTCCCGTTTTGTTCTCAGATGATTTCATCCCTTGTTAAAAATAAATGTCTGGCTTGAAAGGAGAAAAAAAAGAAAAGGGGAACTTTACTTCCATGTTAAAAATTAATTGAATCCAGAGGTTGGTAAAGCAACTAAGTGGTGTGGGTTTTTTTTTTTTTTTTTTAAGGCAAAGACATATTTGTGTTGATTTTTATTTCAGTGAGTAATAAATTCATTGCATAGCCCCAACGTTGATAGACCAAGCTCACGTCCTTTGAAACCCAAAGGGAAAATTTCTCCATAGTTATTATGTAGATAAGAATGGGGCCCAGTGTATCCATCTGAGGAGAATTTAGTTCCATGCTTAACCCCAAAGGGTGCAACAGCAGAGGCTTCAAATACCACAAGTCCTGATTGTCATGCTTGCAGTCATCAGAAACCCATGGAGGTGGACTCGCCTTGGAATTTCAGTGTGGAATTCCCAGAGAAGACGCCTACTGAAATTAGTAATGGGAAAGGCAAATTAGGTCATCTTGTCCGTCCCCCTGCCAGCTTCCTACACTGTGGTTAATTTTCTCCTCCTTTGATCAGATACATTTTAAATGTTTCAAGAGATGGAAATTGCACCAGTTGGCTCCCTCTAGAGTTCCACAGCCTACTGAAGTAACAGGACTCGATTTTCTGCCTGTGAGACTCAGTGGGAATTTTTCCAAGAGTGGAAGGTTGTTTGTGAACTGGGGGCTGCCTTTACCTCCCCCAAATGTCTCTTCCTCATTCTGTTTATGGCCCAATTCTGAGGATTTAGAAATCCGGAGAAATGTTCATCTGTCCAAAATCACAAAATGGCCCCGGGAACATTCAAAGGAAATAATTTATTTGTAGATTCTGAGTAAAAAACACAAGGGGATTGGTATTGATGCCCTTGAATAAAAGATGGGGCTGCTCATAGCCCTGATGCTGGCTGTCTGTGCAGGAGGGTTGCATGTAGCACCATTTATTGAAGGGGATAAATAATCCAGATAAGAAACCATATGTTTCCAGGCAGAAAATACATGTTACTAAACTGTTAGCCACTTTGAAAAGTAAAAATACTTGGTTTTTCAATCGGTTAAAATTACCTTGCCTGTATTTCCAGTCCCCATCTCTGAACCCCCATGCCTGAACAAACCAACATTAGATTAGCAATGAAGAGTAAAGAACAGGGGAGTGGTGACAATTGTACAGCCTTGTCAATGTACTTAACGGCTCTGACTTGTGTGCTTAAAAATGGTTGAAATGTTTTTTTTTTTTTAAGGGGAGGTAAAAAATGAAGCCATTCTGATTGTGTCAGAGGTAAGGAGTGGACAGTTTATACAACAGGTAGAGTGGGCGGGAGGGAAGGGGTCTAGTTTTGCTCAGACTTGCTTCATTTCTCTGCACTTGACTCTGCAGCTTCTGCACAGACTGAGTGTGGGCCAAGATGTCCCCGAAGTGTCCCCAGACCCAGCACGTGCCTGCTTTGTGGCAGACACTGCTGTTGCCAGCTCCCCAGTCATTCTCCTTTCCTGCAATAGAACCTCGCTTGGGATTTTGAGTGTCGCTTTGCTGAACCATTAAAAATAAATAAAAACTCAAAGCTCACTTACTGCCTCCCTTGCAGCTGGTGACTGGCTGTGTGACTTAGCTCTGACCGATGAGATAAAGGCAGCATCCCCAGGGAGGTAGCCATCCACGTCCCCCTCTGTGTCCCTTTGCCTTCCACCTTCTTCCTTTTGCTCCTTTGTGGTTGTGATGCTTGAAGGAGCAGCAGCATCCAGCAACTATAGGGACAATGCAGAAAGGGAGAAGGCAGGTGGTGACATTTCAAAGTTGCCCTTCGAGCCCTTGTAGGGGCAGAAAATGCTCCCTTCTTCACTTCTAGAGTCTTTGGATGGTCTTATAATTAAATTGACAAAAAACAGATTAATAGAGAAAAAAATTTAATTCCATATGTCCAGAAGTGCCAAGGATATGAGACTCAAGACCAAGTCAGGCAGTTGAGCTTATGTCCCAGCTTCAGCTAAGGAATAGGATGGGGGTCAGGGGCTTCAAGTAAGGGTGGGGGGAGGACAATTCACAGAACAATGAGATGAGCAGATGTTTGGTAATTAGAAATTTGCCATGCCATGCAGATATGCCTTTCAGATAAAAACATTATCTCTGGTAATAATCCTTTTTTTTTTTTTTTTTTTTTTTGGTACAGGTCCCTATCTAAATTCTTCAAGGCAGTTAAGGAAGGAGTAAAAGATTTTCCTGAGTCTCGAGGTCTTGATTGCCTTCAGCTCAAAATAATTCACATGCCAAAGTGACATATTTTGGGATAGCATGTTTTGCTCCCCTTCATCCTGGGCAAATCAACACTCTGTGTGTATGTGTGTGCGGGTGAAAGAGATGTGTATGTTTTCCTATAACAAATAAACACTTTTCCTTGTTTAAGCCAGGGCAGTAGGGTTCTCTGTTATAGCCAAATGAATTCTTAACTGCTACAAGTTCTATGTCATGTCCTTTGAAATTCCACATTACTCGCTCCTTTGAATTAAGTGCTGAAGGCCAGTGTTAAAATACAAATGCTCATTGAGAGAAGAACATTTTAAGTTGTAACAAGCCATTGACATCTTACTGAAAGTGAGTTCATCAAAATAGCTCTCTGGTCCAGTAGCAGGGGGCTGAAAGATAGGCAGGGAGGCAGATGGGCTTTGATGGGAGGGCAGGGGTTCTATTTCCACCGGGTCACTATAGTGACAGTCCTGGGGTCTGGGAGTTAGAGGTCTTAGGGGAGGTGGGCAGTGCTTGAGGGAAGATGAAGGACTGGAAAGAATATGGAAAAGACCAAAAGTGGCCTTGAATTCATCTTCCGAAGAGAACACTTCAACCCTGAACAGCATTGGAATTAGCCTCAGACATCTACAGGGGAGATGGGAGAGCTGCATAAATATTGCCTGGACAGTTTAGACTTCAGTTCAGTTCAGTTGCTCAGTCGTGTCCGACTCTTTTGACCCCATGAATCGCAGCACGCCAGGCCTCCCTGTCCATCACCAACTCCCGGAGTTCACTCAGACTCACGTCCATCGAGTCAGTGATGCCATCCAGCCATCTCATCCTCTGTCGTCCCCTTCTCCTCCTGCCCCCAATCCCTCCCAGCATCAGGGTCTTTTCCACCTCTTTGCATGAGGTGGCCAAAGTACTGGAGTTTCAGCTTTAGCATCATTCCCTCCAAAGAAATCCCAGGGCTGATCTCCTTCTGAATGGACTGGTTGGATCTCCTTGCAGTCCAAGGGACTTTTAAGAGTCTTCTCCAACACCACAGTTCAAAAGCATCAATTCTTTGGCGCTCAGCTTTCTTCACAGTCCAACTCTCACATCCATACCTGACCACTGGAGAAATCATAGCCTTGACTAGACGGACCTTTGTTGGCAAAGTAATGTCTCTGCTTTTGAATATACTATCTAGGTTGGTCATAACCTTTCTTCCAAGGAGTAAGCATCTTTTAATTTCATGGCTGCAGTCATCATCTGCAGTGATTTTGGAGCCCAAAAAGATAAAGTCTGACACTGTTTTCACCGTTTCCCCATCTATTTGCCATGAAGTGATGGGACCAGAAGCCATGATCTTCGTTTTCTGAATGTTGAGCTTTAAGCCAACTTTTTCACTCTGTACTTTCACTTTCATCAAGAGGCTTTTTAGTTCCTCTTCACTTTCTGCCATAAGGGTGGTGTCATCTGCATATCTGAGGTTATTGGTATTTCTCCCAGCAATCTTGATTCCAGGGTGTGCTTCTTCCAGCCCAGCGTTTCTCATGAGGTACTCTGCATAGAAGTTAAATAAGCAGGGTGACATTATACAACCTTGATGTACTCCTTTTCCTATGTGGAACTAGTCTGTTGACCCATGTCCAGTTCTAACTGTTGCTTCCTGACCTGCATATAGGTTTCTCAAGAGGCAGGTTAGGTGGTCTGGTATTCCCATCTCTTGAAGAATTTTCCAGTTTATTATGATCCACACAGTCAAAGGCTTTGGCATAGTCAATAAAGCAGAAATAGATGTTTTTCTGGAACTCTGTTGCTTTTTCTATGATCCAGCAGATGTTGGCAATTTGATGTCTGGTTCCTCTGCCTTTTCTAAATCCAGCTTGAATAGCTGGAAGTTCACGGTTCACGTATTGCTGAAGCCTGGCTAGGAGAATTTTGAGCATTACTTTACTAGTGTGTGAGATGAGTGCAATCATGCAGTAGTTTGAGTATTCTTTTGCATTGTCTGTCTTTGGGATTGGAGTGAAAACTAATCTTTTCCAGTCCTGTGGCCACTGCTGAGTTTTCCAAATTTGCTGGCATATTGAGTGCAGCACTTTCACAGCATCATCTTTCAGGATTTGAAATAGCTCAACTGGAATTCCATCACCTCTACTAGCTTTGTTCGTGGTGATGCTTTCTGAGGAGATAATGCTTCAACAAGAGATAATTCTCATTACAGTTTCTTTTCTCAGGGAAAAGGTATTTCCCTCCCCTGTTGCCATCGCTTCACATCTCCCCCCCTTTAAGAGCGTGCTCAAAGCCTAGAGCCTGCCAGGACCCCTGCCCTTCCCCAGGACACTGACAGCAGGCCTTTGCTGGCTTCCCAGCCCTTCCCTCCCAGCTGCATGATTACGAGCCTCTCCCGGCAGAATGTCCCCTTTGGCTGGGCTGCCTTTTTTGTTTGTCTTAGTGTCTTTTGCGGTGCCTTATGCCTGGTGGCCTTTAAGCTAACATTTGTTGAGTGCTCATGGTAAACTGATCTTCCCTGATAGCTCAGTTGGTAAAGAATCTGCCTGCAATGTAGGGGACCCAGTTTGATTCCTGGGTTGGGAAGATCCGCTGGAGAAGGATAGGCTACCCACTCCAGTATTCTGGTCTGGAGAATTCCATGGACTGTATAGTCCATGGGGTTGCAAAGAGTCAGACACGGCTGAGTGACTCGTTTTCATGGTAAGCCAGGCACCTTTCTAAGGCACTTACGGAAACTCTTCCTTCAGTCCCCAGTCCCTGGTTCAGCCCCACCCCCAGCCAGGCCCTCAGTGTTGGCCTGGCAGAGAAGGGGCCCGTGTATTAACCCTGGGTCTGTTCATCACACCCCCTCCTCTTCTCTCAAACAGTCACTCAAGTTAACCTCCCTGCTTTCCTGCCAACAGAGCCAGGCCCTTAGCTGCTCTACTGCTAAAAGATATACCATCCCTATAAAGCTTCTAATGGAGGAAATTACTTCATCAGGCTCAAGTCAAGAGGTAAGAAAACAAGGGTCCTGGAAAAGGAGCATTTAAAGAAGACAGCCCACTAAAATCAGTCCCACACAGCACAGGGGAGGAAGATCCCAACACTGTGAGCCTCAGTCATACCCAACTCTGCGAGCCTATAGACTGTAGCCCGCCATGCTCCTCTGTCCATGGGATTCTCCAAGCAAGAATACCGGAGTGGGTTGCCCTGCCCTCCTCCAGGGGATCTTCCTGACCAGGAATCAAACCTGGCTCTCCTATGTCTCCTGCATTGGCAGGTGGGCTGTTTACCACTAGCAACCTGGGAAGCTCTGGTGAGTCTCTAAACCACCTCACTATAATAATCTGACGGGGGACCAGGCTTGCTCTTGAGGTGTAGAGTTAAATACAGGAATTTTAGGCATAGGTAGCCCTGTTTTATGGAGAAGACAATGGCACCCCACTCCAGTACTCTTGCCTGGAAAATCCCATGGATGGAGGAGCCTAATGGGCTACAGTCCATGGGGTCTCTGAGTCGGACACGGCTGAGCGACTTCACTTTCACTTTTCATTTTCATGCATTGGAGAAGGAAATGGCAACCCACTCCAGTGTTCTTACCTGGAGAATCCCAGGGACGGGGGAGCC